>NW_025814878.1:47125000-47780000 GCF_022079265.1 Lynx rufus | reverse complement strand
GAGAAAATATAAAACCCAGAGAAGGAATAGAAAGCATTTTAATAAATTTACTTTCACCTATATATATATTTGTGCCAAGTTAAACATGAAAAAGAATTTTAAAAGGAGAAATTTCTAGATAAAGGCTGATTAACTCTTCTAAAAGATAATTAAGAAACCAGCCTGTTTCTTTTATGCAAAAGAGAGGAAAAGAATGTGATCAGCATCAGGGAGTCTCCACCACTAACTTGCATGGTCTCAGCCTCCCCTCATCTCACTGCAGCACCCATTCAATACTAGCTGGCTCTCATGGGGCATATGCTGGTGGCTCCTGATCCTAAAATTACACTTGAGTGTAACCTCCTAAAGGGTCTTATAATTTTATATGTCCCTTAGCACTAAACTACTGCTTAGCATTTATAGGCAGTCAGTAAATACTTGCTGAATGAACAGGTAGAGAGGCTTAACAGGGTAGGTTTTCTAAGAAGTCACATGAAAAAATAATATAGCAGCAATCATTATGATTAGTCTTAATCCTGTAACAAATAATAGATACTTACTGAAACATTTCCTGCTGAGTTGACCTGCATCTCATCCACACTGTGATTGCCATTTGTAATGTCACAGATGCAGTAGTTACTAACAGAAGGAGGTCTGAATGTGTGGCCACCATCACAATGAATTTCTGGACTGATTCCACAGCCAAATGTGAATGAGGCAAGAGAATGATAGTGTGTGAGGAGAACCACTGCATGTACCAGTTCTGCAAGGGACCAGCTGTGCTCTTCAGCTTTTAAAAGTCCCTTAAGAAAAAAAAAAAAGAACATATTTTTACACTGGTTATGGTGTTGGTAAAAGTAAATAGTTCATCTTGGTATTTAATCTATTTAAAACAGGATTAGGAGGCACCTGGGTAGCTCAGTCGGTTAGGCATCCATCTGACTCTTGATTTCGGCTTAAATCATGATCTCACGGTTCATGGGTTTGAGCCCCACATCAGGCTCTGAGCTGACAGTGTTGAGCCTGCAGTGTTGAGCCTGCTTGAGGTTCTCTCCCTGCCCCTCCCCTGCTCATGTGTGCAGGTACACGCATGTGCTCTCTCTCAAAATAAATAAATAAACTTAAAAACAGGAGTAGTCACTGTATAAAACCTAGGGTACAATTATAATTTGAGACACATAGAACCCAGAGTTTGCTAATATAATTTTTTATGAATTATGTATTTACAAACAGAGCTTAACATAACCTGATAATGACATATTCATTATTATTTTGATTTTCTGAAATCCTGATTTTAAAATGTAATAGAATGCTTTTTGTTTAAAAGCAGTTGCCATATTTCAGATGCCGGATTCTGAATGCTTTCACTGTTAGTTCAAAGTCTCAATCTAAATGTAATAAATCTGTATTTAAAGTGGAAGCTACTGTATAAAATATGCCTGTGTTTTTCTTTATTATCAAACTGTCTCAAGGAATTTTAAAGGCAGTAGTTTGAACTTGACTCTGCATATTCCTAAATCATCAAATTATAATTATTTAAAAAATTATGTTTAAGGTAAAGTCTACGATTCTTCAAAGTCTTGCATATCATATCCCTTCTGCTTCATTATTTGTTTTATAATCCTGTGTAATTTTGCATTACCAGACAATATAATAGATACTACATTAATCAATTTCAGATCTTATATCTTAATAAGATGCTTCAATTATATAATAGTATTGAAAATGTTTTATGAAATAGAAAGATAAGCCCAAAAATATGTTGCATTTCTACTGCATGGTAGATACTTTTAGGGAATGTCAATCTACCTAGAACCAGAAGGCACTAATTTAAATGGCATTTTAAAAAGATACACAAGATGCCACTTTACACCTATCAGAATGGCTAAAATCCAAAACACTGATACACCAAGTGCTGGTGAGGATATGGAGAAATAGGAATGCTCATCCACTGCTTCTGGGAATGCAAACTGGTACAGTCACTTTGGAAGACCTTTTCCCAGTTTCTTACAAAGCTAAACACAGGCTTACCATGCAATCCAACAATCACATTCCTAATTATTTACCTTTTTTGAAAACTTATGTTCACCAAAAAACCCCTGCATGTGAATGTTTATAGCAGCTATATTGTAACTGCTCAAAACCAGAAGTAACCCAAGATGGCTTTCAAACAAACTATGGTAACTCCATACACTGGTGTATTATTATTCAGTAATAAATAAAATAAATTTTCCATGGGAAATGCATGGAGGAACCATAAATGCATACTGATAAGTAAAAGAAGCTCGTCTGAAAAGATGACATACTGTATGATTCCAACTATGTAACATTCTGGAAAAGGCAAAACTATAGACAGTAAAAACATCAGTAGTTGCAGGGTTTCAGGGAAAAGGGGAGGGAGATGAATAGGTGGAGCCCACAGGATTTTTAGAGCGGTGAAACGACTTTGTATGATAGTGTAATGGTGGATAGATGACATTAGCATTTGTCAAAACCCATAGAACTATACAACACAAAGACTGAACCATAAGGTAAGCCCCAGATTTTAGTTAATAGTTAATTGATCAATATTGATTCTTTAATTATAGCAAATGTTATCATACTAATGCTAGATGTTAATAAAAGAGACTTGGGGGGAGTCTCAGGAGGGTAGAATATGAGAATATTCTGTGCCATTTTTCTGTAAACCTAAAATTGCTCTGAAGATTAAAGTCTATTTAAAAAAAAATCTTTTTTTAAGTGACACCTTAGATACATTACACTTCTACTTACCTCAATATGTTCTTTGGTAATAAGCCAAGGTCTATGGGCTAACACTTTATTAAGTTCTCCTAAATTTTGTAGTTTTTGAGGAGCATTCTCTAAACCATTAAGCCATTTGGGGTCTCCACCAACATGAAGGAAATCATTTACATGGAGGTTCACTAAGTAGGAACACTGATGTCTTGCTGCAGCCTTAAGAGAAAACAAAAAGATCAATCTAACTATAAATATTAAAATTTTAAACTATGAATATTTTTCCTTTATAATGGGTAAAACAGCAAGTGTTTGATTAGTCCGTTTGCAAATTTTTCATAAACCACAGAAATGCAGTTTCATATAAACATTAAAAAAAATCACACACACCATAGAAAGACCTCAGAAATATCCCAAAAACAAACTGAATAGCTGATAAAAGTATTTGAGCCTTAGGAATTGTATTTATATAACTTTCAGATCCTCAGATTAACAAACTTCAATTAAGGTGCCAACCGTAAAATAATGGAGTATAATTTACAAATCGAACAGGAGTAGTACCACTTATGTCAATGTGAACTATTTGTAACAGTGGAATAGATCCTGTGTTCTTCTTTATTCTCATTTAATGGAAAATGGTTCTTAATAATGTATAAACACTTGTTTCTTTTTACAGATACATCTGAGAGTATACTTATTTAGTAAGAGGAAAACCACATACTACCTAACAGGAATCCAATTAGAAGTCAGAATATAAGTATTCATCCCTGTGTTTAAAGCATTAACCATCTCTTAAAATGATTAATAAAGGAGGCAGAAGGAATTTTTCATTTAATGTTTACAAACCATTATTCCAATGTAGTGCCGATAATGTAGGGGCAATGGCCCATCCATTTGCAGTAGATAGTGTTGAGTCTTTAGGAAACTTTCTAGATACTGTGGGTGAAAAACCATCACTAATGTAATGTTATCCAAACGACCCAAAGCAGCAAAAGAATCTGCAAATAAAGCATGCATCTGTGCGTCTTCACTTCCCACTTGGAGAATCTGTATGAAAGAGAGGAAAACCATGGTTACATAAATTGTAAATTGGTGTTAGAATGCAGTGCATACGTACTTTTTTTTAAGTGTCATCTACAAGCAGGTTAAATTTGGCTTGAGAGAAAGGTTATAATTCTGAAACTTTAACTCAACTAGTAGCAAGACAGAAGAATAAACAGTTGAATATTATGTAGTAGGTAGTAGATAAACAACAAAGGCTGAACATTAAAGGCCACCTAGATAGGCTGCTTGCAGACTTGGCCAGAATCCAGATAAAGAAGCAGATTTAGATTATCAAATTTGCAGAGCTTGCAAACGGACTCTAAAGACTTTACCCTTTCCTTATAACGCCTAGTCTCAATTTAAGGAGAACCAAAATTTAAGGAGATCTAAAGCATAGGAGTTTTACATATTTAGAATTAAACATCCAATCTAGCATTGACACCAGCCTGTGGAGATGGTCAAGACCAAGTAACTCAGCTTATGAGCATGCACCTAACTAAACATCTAAATATAAAGAGATGGAGTATTATTGGTCAAAAACAAGTCTTGCCTTTCCTAGATTAAATATGGGTGTTAGAAAAGCGTCACGAAATACTAGAAATCAACATGACTATAACAGCTTTCTAATCCCACAGATTCACTGCCAAAGCATGATGATTAACTGCGATCAACTCTGCGTAAAACATGTTGTTGTCCAACAGTTGTTCAGATGCCAAGATGTGGGTCATGAAAGCTTTTCCTTAAAAGCATACAGTTCACTATGTACTTTCACAAACAACATACCTCCTTTTCTGGGATGAATCTGCTTGGTCCGTGTCCTAGTGGTCGAGGAATTCTAATTCCAAGTTCCTAGAAAAGAAAATTACACCATCTCAGGCCTCTCAGCAGTAAACAACATGAACTGAGGCTACAGGAATGGGAGGAAAAACAACCAGTTGAACAGAGACAGGCTTGTTTTAGTGGTTTGTTTTCATAGCCATATATACATACCAACTCCTCTGTTTGCATCATATGGCTGACAAGAGCTTATAATACGACACAGACTAAAAACAATAAAACCTGTTTCACTAAAACCAGAGTTTTGCATAAAGTGCTTGGCAGAAAGTCTAGAACAGAAAGTTCAGCACATAGCAACCAACCCTGTGGACTGTCACTGATACAAAATAAGACCAACGTGTTTGTACATCCAAAACTCAACCAACCAAAACATCAACCCCTGTGTATCTTGTCAGGAAATGAAAACTCACTAACCTCTGCCTAGATGTCTTAAGTTGAAAGGAGTGTTAATTATTATTACATCTACAATAACACTTCACAATAGGAGAAGAAATACTATGAAAAATAAAAAGTAGTTACTTAAATCCATAAAAGAAAATACTGCAGGGCATGTTTTCTCTGTGGCTGAGTAAAACAATCTTCGAGAAACTAACTTTGCGAGTTTGCTTTAAATCTTGTATTTATAGTATGTTATCAATTTTGCTTATATTTTAGAGAAGCCCAACTGATTAACAAATAAAGGTTTTCTGCCCTTTGACATAGTAAATCTAGAACCCTGTACTTGAGAGTCTACTAGAAACCTATATTTGATGTGACAGGGTAGTGTGGTTAACAAAAAGTGACAAGTACGTATTAAAGTCCATCTTTTCCCCAATACTGTGTGATTAGAGAAACAAAACTAAAATAATAACTTTTTTTTTTAAGGCTCATGTCCTATCAATCTGGTTTCTAAAAACAACAACAAAAAAATCCCCCCCCCCCAAATTCCTGAAGTTTACACATCTAAATATTAAACCCTTGCTTATATAACTACATACAAATATTATTTGTACCCTCTACTGCTTCCAAAAGTCCTTCAGGATGTTCCTTTTAAAGAAAAAAAAAGGGGGGGGGGTGGTTTGCAGACAGAGAAGGATATGTGGCAGCAATTCAAAAAATCTGGTCCAAGTGAATGAAAACCTTTTGAGCAGAGTGGATTTTTAAAAATTAAGCAGGCAGGACAAAACTGAAGAAAATCTTTATTGGGATAACTTAAGATGTCGATTCAAATACACTTGCCAATACACTTACACTGAACACAGCAATGCTCTAACTATACCCTTCACTAGAGGAGGCACTCAATTCACTGGTCTGGCCACAGGCATGTCTTAATTTTATTAGCCCGTAATAAATGCAAGAAAAAAACCTCCACATTCCTTCTATTCAATACATCATCTTAACACAAATGCAGCCATTTATATAAAACAATGATTCTATTAGCCTTTCTAACTGCTGAATTTCTGATCCAATTACATAGATATCAAGATATATTGGGCAAAATGTTAAGGTTACATTCAATATTTACCCCTCTTCATTTCTTCACTATATTATTTAAATAAAATGCATTTTAGGAAAATGCCCATTTCAAGAGTTTATCACTCTTTTTATACCTGAGAGACACTACTATTCTTGGGACTGTACTGTGTTAAAATGTAGTATTTCAGATGGAGGAGAAATGGATTATTCAACAAATGATCTTGATACAACTAGATAGCCACTCAGAAAAAAGTAAAGTTAGAACCATAAATCATACTTAAATTAGAGGTAAGTATTAAAAAAAAACAAACAAACACCCCAAACCAAAAAACGTAAGTGCTGGAAGAAAACACTCATGGAATGAAGTTAGGCCTAAGAATGTCATAAAACCCAGAAGTCGTAAAATAGAAAACTAGTAAATCTGATGACATAAAAATAAAGACTTTCACATGGGAAAAATAAACATATAAAAAACTCAAAAGCAAACAGAAAATCGGGAAATATATTTGCAGTTTCTATATCAAAGGGGCTAAATTTCTTGAGTACATGAAAACTCCTACAAATCAGTAAGAAAACCTACAACAACCTGATAGAAAAATGTACAAAGGACATGGACAGTTCCAAGAAATGGCTGAAAAATGGTCAACCTCACAATAAAACTTTAAGTTAGCTACACTGAGATACTATTTTTCACCTAAAAGATTGCTGAAGATCAAAAGTTTAATAGTAGGCTGTGCTGAAGAGGAGGTGGATAAATATTCGTTACTTATACATTTCTCATGGGAGTGTTGTGAAGTGTGAGGAAGTAAGATCAAGGAATACATAAGAAGTGTAAATCACTACAACTTATAGAGAGGGTAGTTTGTAATAATGATTGAAATTAAAAAGTCACAAATCCTTTGAGTCAACAATTTCAATTTAAATGCTGACCTGTACTCATAGACATGCCATAGGTAAAAGGATAATCACTGCAACATTGTTTGTAATAGTACAAAATATAAAACAACCTGAGCTCTCATCAACAGGACTGTTTTAATGTAGTATGACCACAGACTAGAATTATATGCAGTCCTTACAAGGAGAATGAAGCAATTCTGTATGAGTTGGCTTTAAAAGACCTCCAAGATATATATTGAGTGTGCATCAGGGGGGTGAGGTAGGGGAGAGCAAAGTGCGTAAGATGCATATATTTTGTTACTATCTGTAAGGAGAGAGAAAAAACTTAGCAATTCCATTTATAGGACTTTATTTTAACTAAATTAGCAACATGTGGGTGGCATATACATATTTTTAATAACAAGACTGATAGCACATGGACCTCAAAACAAAGAGGTTGAATTCTATTATTTTGGTTTTGTTTCTATACCAAATATATACTTTACATACTGAACTATCATAAAACAATAGTTTAGAATTCAAAGAAAGTGGCTATCAGTGTTTCAGAATGGAGTATTTTCCTGTAAGTATAGCAAAGACCTTTCCCAATGGTCCTATATACTTTTCAAGTCTTTGAAAGTCTACCCCTACAGCCAAATTTAATGGTCATACTTGTATCACTGTCTCCCCTATTCCTTCCCTTCAGTGGGCAAAAAACCTTCCTTCACAGTTCCTTTAGACATTCTTTCAGAGTGAAAAACTATGTGTTTTAAAGCAGGATGTTAACTAAAAGTAAACATTCTTGGGAATGGATTATAGACCAATTATGCTAATAATCTCTTATTGTTGAGGTTACATTAATTCCTTGATGAGGTACCAGTCTGGCAAGAAAACTGGAGATGGAAGAGAAGATAAACTGAAGAAACGAAAGGAATGGAAAGAAGTCTCTGACATTCAAGATTCCAATTTCATTATTTTACCTAAGTCTAGTTCCGGATCAAATAGAATTGTACCCAGCTCACATCCAGACTACCAGGGTCAATTTCCTATTAAGATGAAGAAGTTGTGAGAGGTCTGTGCCATTCCTTAAGGGCAGAAAGGAAAATGGTAGGAAGGAAAAGGAGAGGAAGTGAAAGAAAAGACTGGGGGAAGGGAGACACTGATATACTTAAAAAAAAAATCAAGTCTTTCCCAAAAAGGACTGATCGACTAATTTAATGGGAAATATAGTGAGTGCTATTCTAGACTCACATCAACTTATTCTCCATATTTGAAGGCTTACTCAATGTCCTTTGCTCTGTTTCTTAATAGATGAGGTACAGGAGAGAGATACAAGAATATCAACTGATGAGCTCTAAGACTCCATTCCACCATATCCTAGTCCAGATTCAGGCAGGAAGGAGATGATTTTATAAATTATATATATTTCTATATATAGCAAATTCTATATAATGTTTATGTAACATACAATAATTATAAACATAAAATAATCACATATAATAATTAATAAATTATACGTATGTATGTAATTTGAAATCAAGTACCTAGCTCAGTTAGTATTAGCGAGTGGTGCAGACAGGGGTTGAATCTAGGAAATCTGGTTCTAGAGTTGTCATTATTACTCTTTTGAGCCTCTGTAAGAGTTTTTGACACCTTAAAGGTCCTTTTGGATATCACTGTTGTTATGCAATAGTATTCTTGGTTTCTAAAAGGCTAATTTTCTGGAAAACTCATTTTCTGAATACTTCTTTTCCTAGTCAACATGACAAATTAGCTACTACCCTATCTTCTAGCAGGTATTGATTTTAAAAAGCTACTACAGGTCTTCAATAGGGTGATCATAAGCCAAACTAACTGCATTTCATAATTTCCTAAATGTTATTTCAATTATGCCTTATCTGTTGCTGTTGAAGAAAATTAATTACAGACTTTGAATACGTTTTGGCCAATCCCGATTCTAAGACACAGAACTGCCGATAGCAAATAGCCTTGTTTAAAAAGCAGATGTAGATGCTAATCACAGCACAAACCTCACAGGCCTTTGGTGAAGGTGTGGCTGGAAAAACTAACATGGGAACTAACAGTTCTTTCCTCTCAACAATTCTCCTAATCAGCATTTTGAAAAAGACAGCAACAGCCTCTGCCATGACAACACCGCTGCAAATCTCTGACATAACATCTATTTCTTCAGTAGCATGTAATACTAAGACACTCATTTTCACAATATGAAAATTCTTAGCAAATGTCGACAGTACCACAGAAACACTGTATCTGTATTGTATCACCTTATGAATCAGTGTTGGCATGCTAAAAGTACTGCTCTGATCATTTCCAAATTGGTCAGAGATACATTTAGGAATCTACAGCAATATCCTCCTTTAAGTGAGACAGTGATGTGCCACAAATGCAAAATAAAAGCATTCCTTGGCTTCTAGTGTCTACCCACTTGCAAAACAAGTGGAAAAGTAAATATGATTAAGTCATTTGAATCATTTTTCTCACTGGGCTTGGGGCACTTTTAAAAAACTGTCCAGACGTCTTATACCAATAACCACGATGCTCATATTAATTTTGATTGAAAAAAAAATTACAAAAGCAGTATGTGTTTCAACTAGGCAACGATAAATTGTGTAAAAAGTGAAAGCTCCCACCCCACTCTCCCTTCTTTAGGAGAATCATTTCCTAGAGCTGGTGCTAGGTTTCTGACATTCAAAAATTTTGAACAGAAATGAAAAGATGTAGAAGGAACAAAAATATATTCCTGCTATAACAAATGTAGTGGTGCTTCTTTTAACATTGTCATTACCTCTGCTTGGGAACTTGGAAATACTGAAAGTTCAGGTACCTCTTTTTCCAGTCTCTGGTCTTCTATAAAACATATTTAAAAAAAAAACAACCTCAAAAAAAAAACTATAAAACAAAAAACCAAAACAAAACAAAAAACTGACTTCAAAGTACTGGATTTGTAAGGCTGACTTAGGCCATGTGTGTGCCCTGTATTTTAGTCAGGAGTTCCATCCCTGAAAAGTGTTTCATTTTAAAGCATTTTATTTGGAGGCATGCTAGTTGAAAGAGTCATGTTATTAATTCTTTTGTAAAATGAATAGTTTTCCTATAAAGCACTACTTCCTGACTTATTTTCCCACGTCGGATGTGTTAAAAGTGATAAAATACAACTCCGCAAGGCTTCCTAGTTTCCTAAACACAATCCCACCGGCACGGAAACCAACCAGCAAGCTACAATGTATCCCTTCATCTTCCAGTTTTCGCGGCTATATTTAGAGACTCCAGATCTGGGCGAGAACCGGGGTTCTGCACCCAAACACCATCAGAAATAACAGCTATTCAAGCTCCGCGACCGGGGATCGCCTCTAGTCAGAATGAGAAAAGATCTGCTATGGCCTGCAAACGGAAACCAGAAATGGGATGTCAACACTTCCACACGGTTTTGTTTCTTTGATAGAGTTTCCAAAGCAACAGGCAGCGCAAGTTTTGTTGGTGTTTAGGTTGCTGCATGATCTGTACACAACGGGGAGCGTATCATGTACCCACCAACGTTAAAATCCAGGAAAGTGTGTCCTACAGCCCCCACGAGGTCTTCTCTTCAAGTTGCGTGAATCCATGCAGTCCACTCGCAACGCAGTCTCCACTTACGAAACAACAGAAACGCTAGAACGGAGTCCCCTAAGGGGGCAACGCTGCGGAGACATTCCTAGATTTCGTGACCGATGGCAACCCAGCGTTCTGAGTTCAATTCAAACTTTAATGACTGTTTCTCTTTCTCCTTTGTCACCTTTTGAACGAAAGCCTTTTAAAGGCTCAGATTTCGGTTAGCTGTACTAGCAACTTTCAAATAGGGCCGTTATTTACAACCCCTTGGGAAAAATACAAAATGTCACAACTGAACCGCTTTCTCCTGAAGGCCGTCTCAGGCGCAACGGGGATGGTTAACAACCAGGGGTAAGCGCGGTGCATAACGTCATAGAGCCGGCAGAACATACGTGTTCCAGGCGGCAGCATCTTTTAACCGACTCAAATGTTATTTCCCCCCATTTTTTTTGAGTAGGAGGCCAAGGGAGGGGGGGGTCACCGATAATGTTCTGACAAGACGCCGAGGGGAGAAAAATCCACAGGCTGTTCTACCCTAAGACTGGAGCTTTGTTCGGTTCTGACTTGTGGAGACTTGCACACAGGACGACGTTATTTACGTTTTGGAGACTTCCATTTAAATGACCGAGGCAGCTGTGTCTGCCAGCCTCAGCATTTTCTCCCGGGGCCGGCTCGCGGTGGAAACCGTCTCCCCTCCCACCACAGGCCGCCCCTTCAACCTGAGGGGCGCGGGCCGGCCCGAGACGCCCCCCGCCGGGCGGTTGCTCCCGGGGCACTCTCCAATGCGGAGCGTTCTCCGCAGCTGTTGGGTACGAAGGCGGGGAGGCATCGCGACCTCCGTGCAGCCCGGGCAGCTGTGCCGGGTACCCGCCCGCCCGGCCCCTCGCCCGGATACCTCGTCCTGGCCGCGGCCCCCGCCGCACTGCTTGCAGCCCAGCAGCTCCGAGACGGCCAGCGAGGCCGTGTACGCCTGGTTCGCGGTGGTGGCCAGGCGCATGTCGGCGCGGGGACCGGCTGCGGACGCGCAGGAGAAGCCCGGCGGCGCGGAAAAGGCGAGCGCTGACCGGACGGCCGGGCTCCGGGCTGCAGCGCCTCAGGCAGCGCGGACCTCGGCGGCAGCGCGGCGCGAGCAAACAAGCCGCGCGGCCCCGCCCCCGCCGTCACTCCGCCGGCCCAGCGGCCCCCCGCGCCAATGCCGGCCCGCGGCGCCGCGGAGCCCCGCCCCCTTGACGCGAAGGGGCGGGCGTTGGGGGGCGGTCAGACGCGGCCGGGGGAAAAACAACCTCGAGCGGCGGAGCTCTCCGCCAGGAGCTAATTCTCGCGTCCAGAACTGGCTCGGTGGGCTTGCTTTAAGGCTGGGGTGGGGCGCGAGCACTCGGGCGTCAGGGAAAGGCGAACGCGCCCCTGCCCCCAGCTTCAGCAGCGGAGAGACTGCCCTCCTTCCCACCCACTCGGATTCATTTACCTTGAGCCGAAGAGCAGCCCACCTCTAAGCGGACCCTGCACCAGCAGGAATAAATAACCAAGTTCGCTTTACATTTTATAAACTGTTGAAATCCCCTTCAGCCTTTCCAGTAATGCGCAAACAACGCTGAATGGGCCCGGAATGCTGCAATAAGTATGGGACCATGGCCTATATTCAATATAAAATTATTTTTGGTAAGCTATGTAGAAACTATAAATATCACACTCTTCTACACAGATAATAAGGCTTGGTAGCCAATGTCTGCATTTCCCTTTTCCTCGCAAGTATATTCCAAGGCTTTAACATTTCTAATATTCTCCCATAAGTGCCCTGGGTTCTAAAGAAAGAATTTCTCTGAAATCCGATGGGGAACTTGAGACAATACAGGTTAAAAAGGATCGTAAATAACTGACACTGTTGGACCTGGGTCGCAAATCTCTCAAATCCTGTGTGAACACTATTTCCTTAAATGGATTCATTAACTTCTTTTAAAAAATCACCTCCTAAATTAGATCTCTTTTTGCATGTTTGCTCTTGTGTTTTCAAAAGCTTACATGTCCAGGTTTAAAAAAAAAAGTTGGAACATCATGACAAAAGGAAAAAAGCGGAGTTTAAATCAATAAATACTGACAGACACAGAACCAGGACTCCTAAATGCAAATAAGTTTCAGTCTTAAGAGTGGAGGTTACAATGTCTCAGAGAAGATTTACTCTTACAGCTCTTAAAATGTATTTTAAAAGCAAGTTAAAATGGTTATTTTTTTAATCTTCTCCAGATAAATAAGATAAATACTGTATATTCTCATACACTGTTTTTATAAATTGCTAAAGCACACAAAATATTTTTGCTGTCAAGAAAAGCAATTTTGGGTTAATAATATCACAAAAGAAAAGGCTACAGAGGCTTCTAAGCTTTCTCTTCTTCTGAGCACAGCCACAAAAGCAAACAGGATAATCAAATGCCCACTCAGCCACAAACCAACAAGCAGCAAAAATAAGCCCAGTAAATCATCCAGTTTGCAGCAATAGGACATACCCTCTAAAATAAACTGGTTGTAGATGAATACCTTGGAAACATAAATGGACTTGATATATGAGGTTGTGAGCTATAATGCTAGATAATGAGAAATAAGTGAAAATGATGACTTTGCTTCTAGAAGAGTTGAGCTGTGATTTTTATTTTCTGGAAGGAATACAACAATGGGGCTGAGTTGTCTAGTAGGGCATAACCTTGTTTATGACATTAAAATTACGTCATTTGCAAAATGGAGAATGCTTACCTTTCTATTTTTTAATGAGAGACTAGCATTTAGCTAACCCAAAAATGGTTCAAAATAATTAAATACAAATCAAAACTACAAACTATATATAGTGGTTGATACTTAGAGCTTGATAAATATTTATTGAAGAGGTATACACTGAAATTGTATAGGAAGCTGCAATTAGGATTTTTCCCCCCAGAAAATTTCAGTTTATGTACTTTGATGCTGCCTTACATAAAAAGAAAGATAATTTTAACTCATAATTCTATGGTTTACTGAGGACCTTTAAGCCATTAAATGTCAAGATTCCTTTATGGTCTCTAAAAATACTGACATAATTTCTTCAAAGAGTAATAATTTCTGCTCTATTACAATAGAGCAGCATGGTGAATTAGTCACTTTATTCTCAACATAAAAGGGTTGCCTCCAAATAAATCTATAGTAACCAAGAATTCCAACCAATGTATTAACCTGAAAATATCATTGTGTCACTTCTTGAGTAGGCCAGATGTCCTGAAGGTGTTTCTCCTAATGAACCCCTAGTGTTAGGCATGTCATAGGCATGCAATAAACATCTGCTAAAAAAATGAAAACTGAGCACGGAACAGTAACTGGAAAGGACTAAACTTTTGATATTTACCACAGGTTATCATTATAGGCCAGCAGTTACTTTACAAAGTCTGCTACTTAAACATTTCTAACATTATTTATTTCTAGGAAGAAAACTGATATTTAATCCAAGAAGTAATAGTAATTCTGAAATATTTCCTTTCCTCTAAAAATCTTTTGGTAGACTTACGCAGTTGTATCAAAGTGAGGTTTTTGCATTTGTCATTAATAGTAATGGTCTCAACTCTAATTTTCTCAAGAATAAGCTGATATACTACGTAAAAGCAGAGTGGTGTTAAGTGACTTTATCTGAGCTAAGAACTATGATGTATTAGAGAGTCTGGACTTGAAGCTGTGCTTTATGAAGGAAGAACATCTGAGCTGGGACTTACAGGATTAGTGGAGAGGCTTTGGCAAGAAATTGGGGGTTGGGGGAGGTAGGAGAGGGGACTTGAGAGAATAGAGACAGAGTTCTAAACAAAGGAAACAGCATGTGCAAAGGCCCAGAGGCCAGGGAGAGAGAGAATGGTCCAAATAGGGAAGCAGAATAAAGGAAGTTTATTGGGTCTGGAAGAAGACAGTGATAGAGTTCAAGTAAAAAATCAACAGTAAGGAGGGACCTTGTTCAAGCTTTATTTTAAAGAATGTAAATTTCATTGTTAAGAGTACTGTGGAGTTCTTGCAAGTTTTAAATAGTAGAAAGACATCAGACTTGCATTTCAGCTAAGGTTTAAAAAAATATATTGGAAGGGACAAAATTAGAGGCAGAAAGATGGTTAGGAAGGCTGTTGAGGCAATTCTGGCAAGGCAACAGGGAGGTCTGAAGAACAATGGGAATGAAGCAAAGTGTAGGGATGAAGGTAGATTTTGTCTCTCCAACAGAATACATTTCTGGAGAAAGGAAATCATGCCTCATACTCTTATTTTTGAAATTGAGGAAATAAATTTCAAATTAGCTGTTCTCCTAAGTGACTTCCTTACATCCATTAGACTTTTGAAATATAGTTAATTCATGGAAAATAATGGATACGTTTTAGTAGAATGAATACTTGTCAGGCCAAAAGGCATAATCACACTTACATGGACCACATATTAAACCTTGAATTTTCCCGTTAACCAAAGGAATTCTATTAAAGTACCACAGATTTGTAGATCTATTCAGTAGAAAGGAATTATATTTAGTAATTGGTTAGACAACACACATAGCAGTGATTTCATCCATTAAGCCAAAGAACTCCTTTAAGAGTGGGCTTAAAGCATTATTGAAAAATGTCCTATTGTCATTTAAAACATTTTATTTAGAATGAATGCTGGTTTATAAGATTACTTCTGCTTACTAATTTTGTCAAGATTTTTCTCCTCCAGCTCATATCTTCCTGTTTTTATATATATAGCTTGTCTGCTAAGCACTTTTTTTTCCTTTCGACATGTTTTGAGTACATTGAGATCCTTTTAGCACTGAACTTTAATTTTACATTGTTCTCTTATTTGTCCTCTACTTTTCTCACTTCTTCAATTTAATTTTTAGAATTTTATCACTTATAAAGGAGCAAGAATGTTGACAGATCTTTGCCTTATTCTTTCCTTTAGGGTTTCTTCTTTTAGAAATGCACAATTTTAAATCTCTAATAGGGTTTTAGAAACATAGGCCATCACCCACATTTATAAACAAGCAGTGTTCCAAACAATGTCAGTAGCTTTAAATTAGAAAATCACTTTCCCCTAAAGAACAAGCATGTTAAATTGTGGTCAGGTTTTCCAGGTTAATAAGACCAGTAACTTACTAACTCCTACCCATTAGACACTGAAGCAATTGACATATATAAAGCAGATAATTATTCCTATTTTCAAATTTATAAAACAGAAATTCATAAAGCATGGGTAAATCATCCAAGATTATAAAAGTAGTAAATTGCCTTTAAGGATTAGAACCCAGGTCTATCTGAATCCAAAGCAGCAGAAGCTGGGTTGCTTCTTTTAATGAATAATTTACAAATTTTAATAACTAGGTATTAGTCTCAGTTCTTTCTTTTTTAAGCTTTCACCATTCTTATTTTAAAAAGTTTAAAAAAAATTTAATTTACATCCAAGTTAGTTAACCATATAGTGCAATAATGATTTTAGGAGTAGAATCCAGTGATTCATCACCTATATATAACACCCAGTACTCATCCCAACAAGTGTCCTCCTTAATGCCCATTGCCCATTTAGCCCACCCCACCCCCACAGCTCCTCAGTTTGTTCTGTGTATTTAAGAGTTTCTTATGGTTTGTCCCTCTCTCTGTTTTTATATTATTTTTGCTTCCCTTCCCCTATGTTCATGTTTTGTATCTTAAATTCCACATATGAGTGAAGCCATATGATATCTTTCTCTGACTGATTAATTTTGCTTAGCATAAAACACTCTAGTTCCAGTATTAGTCTCAGTTCTTGATTCTGAGGACAAGAAAAGAGGGAATGAAGAAGAAAAAATTTATCTTCCTTTCTTATACTCAGGATGAGATCTCGTTAAAAAATAAAATCATGGAATGAGTGAGCTTGGTCTTTGAGAGCTTATCTCTACTCTATCCCTGTCCTCCTGGTGTCTTTTCCCAGGCCTTTGGTGACCTCATGTTACCTACAGCTCCTTCACTACAGAACTCACCTAAATCTAACCTAAGACTCTACCTAACTCTACTAAACGGTCCTCATACCAACCCTATTCCTCTTAGAATAACTGGTTAAGTGCTAGGAAGAAAGCAGTCTTCCTAAACCAACTCATACTATTCATTGTAGGAGGTACTGATATCTCATAGTAATTTATTTAGTCTGACTCAACAGAATATAAGCTTTGTAAAATCAGAATGTTTGTCTTTTTTGCTCACTGCTGTATTTCCAATGCCCAAGTGCCTAGCACATGGTAGACCCTCAATAAGTATATAATGAATGAACTTCACAGAGATTTTTCTATTAAAAAAAAAAACAAAACAACTTACCTCAATAATGATATTAAGTTTATGAAAGATTTGGGCCATCTAGACAAACATTTTTGGAGGTTTTGGGTCCACTATCCAGGCAGGCAGGCTGTGCTTGGGAATCAGCCTGTCCTTGGGTTCAGCTTTGCTAAAGCAACTACTGTTTTTCATAGTTTCTCCTCATCTTCTTCTTGGGAATCCACAGATATTCCCAAGCTTCTTTGATTTTTCTTTGCTTGCACTGCTAAACTAGCTATATAGGTTTGGGCAATGGAGTATTTGGTTCATTTGTTAAGTCAGGCAGGTACTTACAAGTCAGATACTGCCTGAATACATACCATTGTTTGACAAGATTCATGAACATTCTGTAACCAAATTTGGCTTTAAACACCTTTAGGCCTAAGGTGAAATGACAGGAAAGAAAGTGTCTGTTGAGATCTCAAAATTAAATGGGAGAACTCATACAAAAATGCTACAATTTTTACAGGTGAATTACTTTTCAGCATTATTGTTGAGTTAAATAAGAAGGAACTGGTATAATTTGGAATAGGTTGAGGTTCAGGTGTGGTGGGAAATTGAGAGTTTGGACTTTATCCCATATGTATGTAGGAACTACTACTGTAGCTTTAAAGAAAGAGAAAAAGGAAGTGATACAAACTCAAAAAAAAAAAAAAAAGGTAACCAATGATACTAAATATATGACATATTCAAGTAGAAAATATTTCTCTGTGCACATATACTACTGTATTGTATAATTTTTAAAATGCTTTTTGAGGAGCTGGATTTCAACTCTACCTAAAAACATATGTGAAAAAAATATATATATATTTTAATTCTCAAAGTACTTCTGTTTGTAGGCACAAGGCAAGAACTGGTTTTAGTATGTAACCTATAATTTTTTAAAAATTCTTTTTTTTTCTTACTAGTCTCTACATCCAAGAGATCAAGAATCAAGTGTCAGATGCTCTTCTGACTGAGCCAGCCAGGTGCTCCTAAAATCTTTTAATCAGGTTATTTTTATTTTTTTATTTGTAACAACTATCCTCACCTCCCTATTCCTGCCCACCCCCACCATGATTATTACTAGCATGTAGTGAATAGGGATCTACATATGTGCTTTTCTTATAGAACTCAAAGACCCCCACTCAGTTCCTCTGTAATAATCTTTAATTTTTTTTAACAGTTATTTATTTTTGAAAGAGTGAGATACAGCACGATCAGGGGAGGGGCGGGGCGTGGGGGGATGACACAGAATCCGAAACAGGCTCCAGGATCTGAGCTGTCAGCACAGAGCCCAAACACGGGGCACAGGGCTCAGACTCATGGACCGTGAGATCATGACCTGAGCCAAAGTCAGATGCTTAACCGACTGAGCCACCCAGGCCCCCCATCCCTGTAATAATCTCTAGTTGTAGGTCCTTTAATCCTTTAAATTACCTTCTTTCTTTGCCTCCTTCTGAGATCTCTAGTTTTCCAAGAGGGTGTTAAATTATAAAACCTGGTCACAGCGTACAAGGCCACATCTAGAGACTACCTGCATGTTATTAAGCATCTTAGAAATAAAACGCCATTCACCGAACTTTCCCGTCTGTTCTTCTGCCCTCCAAAATCCTCACTGCACCTCTGGGCCATTTTGCCCTTTATACACAGAATACATATATGTTCAGGCCAATGTAGTTCAACAGAGATGTTTATTTTTACTTATCACTACTATCTTTGTGTATAGCTAAAAATACTAAAAAACAAAAACAAAAACAAAAAACCCAGAGAGAATGCCATTTTAAAATTGTTTTTACATGAGCTTAAATTTGAACATAATTTAAGAGCATTTGTAATAACAGAAAAATATGGTTTTCCTAATTTTTGGCAAACAATTGAGAAATACTAACACAGGATTTTATTCAGATATTACAAATTGGAGAAGGTAGTATTCTTTTTAATTTGTTGTAACTCTAATCTGAAAAGTACATTTTGGCATAGGTTTATGTACAGAGGTCAAGGCTATTATTTTAGCAATTAACAGAAATCTTAATATTATGTAAGCACTTAGCATTCAATCATTATTTATAGATATTTACTGAATGCCAAATTATATGCATTTAATTTCTTAAATCCTATGAACAGGCAGAAATATCTTAATTTGAGTTTGGGTGTCTATTTTATTTAGACTTACACCTCTCACATAAGTCACACAGATTGGCAGATAGCTTGGGACTCTGTTAGGGAGCATTAAATGGGGAAGTCATCTAGTTTACTGCCCAGTCCTGAAACAAAGAGACTAACAAAAAACAGAAACCCAGTTTATAAATTTCTTAACAGCCCTTCCAGTTTGAGCCCCCTCAAATTTAAAATGAAGGGCAGGTGAACTTCATATTCTCTCAAACTTTTATTTCAGCTCTGTTAATATAATTCCTGATTTTATCAAGAGTTATATGCTTTAAGCTAACTAGAATCTGGCCTCCTCCTACACCAGGCTTGTTTGTTACATTATCAGTGGTTTTCAAGTTGTTTTTCTTAGGATCCATTCCTTACAAGTTCTTTAGAGTTATTATAAAATATTAAACTTAAACTTTCTTTTTCAAGGCAAACTACAAATGTAAATCAACATTAAATGCATTGGAAACCACCCTAATAGTAATTTAATAATTCAGTTCCTGGACTAAGTAAAGTTTCCTTCATAGTCTCTGTGAGCATATGTTTGAACATTTTTGTAAATGTGTGATTAGAAAGGGTATAATGTGTTCCAGCCTTTAAAAAAATTCGTGCGTCTCTGCATCTGCTGGAGTAAAACTAGCAGTGAGTGGACTGCTACAGCGAAGGTACAGTAAGGGTGCTTTGCTGTGTGAATCCAGATTACCTGGATATTATGCATATAAGAAAATACAGAGGGGCGCCTGGGTGGCTCAGTCATTTGAGCATCTGACTGTGGCTCAGGTCATGATCATACGGTTTGTGGGTTCGAGCCCCACATCAGGCTGGCTGCTGTCAGCGTGGAGTCAGCTTCAGATCCTCTGTCCCCCCCCCCTCTCTGCCCCTCCCCCCACTCATGCTTTCTCTCAAAAATAAACATTAAAAAAAGTACAGAAATAATACTGCAGTCATAATCCATAGCCCTTAATTTCAAATTTGTTTAAAACATAAAATAGCCTCACTGTTCTCACTGACTTGATAAATAATTTAACTTTATTTATTTGAACTTAAAGACGTCATTAATAACATGCCAGTTTTATATATTGCATATATCATAATTCTGGTAATACTGTTTGACTGAAGACTACGCTGACAAAAAAAAATTAATAACACATTTGAATATCACTGCCTTATATATATACCATATCTCTGGATCGGCCCACTAGAACTCATAGTGGGTTTGGAGGATCCATGCTAGTCTGTAGCTCCCTACATTATTCCCCAGGCTTGGGTCAGGCTTTAAGGTTCAGAGAATGATCCATGGATTTCTGCTGATTCCAGCAGAATGCAGGGGGGATTTAGCTCAAAGTCTCATTCCCACCAATGTTAAATAGAGCCTTAAAGAGAAAAGGCTCTTAGAATCACAATGGTTTATGACAGTCTACTGAATTACAAACCAAACTTGCCTTCCATTAGAACTTACATTTAGTCTGTCCTGGATCTGGTCTATAACTGTGAAAGGATTAGCAATCCTTCTAGCCCTTCTCCAAAAAACATGAATAAAGTCAATCTTATCCTTCAGTGACACACATGCCAGTGTGACCAATAAATAGCTTTTATCCTAAATCACAAAAATTTGACCTAAGAAATGTCCAATGAAGCAAAAGTACAATGAAGTACTTTGAGACGGTTTTTATTAACAATGAAGATATTACATCTTTTGTGTTTGTAATAGGCAAGTTCTTAAATAATACATGTGTTCTTTACAATAAGAACTTACTTTTAGGTCAGAAACTTCAACTTTCAAGTATTCAACAAAATTTTAAAAAGCTAAACACAATACTTTAACTTGAACATTACAAATATACATTAAAACCTTAGAACCCTAAAATAATGTATATTAAATTTACAAATTTGTGGGTTTGAAAAATATATAAACTTCAAAAGACATCAGAAAAAAAAGTATGTGGATCCAGGAAAAAGAGCAAAGCAGAGTCAAAAGCAGGGTGCATTTCAAATAGGTCACACTCAACTTTTAACTCTAAGAACAAAAAAAAAAAAAATAAATAAGCTTAGCAACAGCTGTCAGCCAACCACAAAGCAGACAGATCAGGACTCAACCACTCCAGATACCAATGAGGTCCAACCTTCAATGTTTTTTTAAAAAAGTTATATAGTGTCAGAGCAGAGCACTGTGATAAGACAGGATATACTGTCCTGAGTTAAAAGTAACAAAGATTTAAATTCTTTTCACCAATCCTTAAAAAAATAGATTTTAATAACAGTGATAATTTTGTTTTTATCCTTACTGTGTCAGATACTGTATACATTAAAGTCACCTTTAAAATATTAGTGTAATAAAATATAGAATTTTTTGGGAAATTTTCTTTCTTGTTTGTAGATAGAAGATAAGGGTGGAAATATCCATAAGAAAAAATTCTTCTCTTTTTAAATTCCCTAATACTCAATTTCCAAAATTCATGGGGCGGGGTACAGCCAACAACAAAATGTTATTGTCCAAATCCAAAAATATGAGCATGACAGTCACATACAAATAAATATAACCTTCAAAGCAAGCAAGGAAACTGAACAGACCCCATAGTGCTATTCTATGCAATGTTTCCTCTTTATCACTCAATACATATTCTCCTGAGAAGAAAATTTTCTGAGGATTTAGAAGAGATTTTCAAAGACTTACAAACTTCATCACTGTAATGTTTAGTGCTAACCTCTGTTATTTGTTCAAACTGAGAGTGTTACTTGCAATAGAGACACATAAACATTGTAAAATGATACTTGATAGTTTTCTTCATTTTGCTTTTGGCTTGCTAAATCTATATTCTAAAGCAGTTACCAATATTTTCTGTAAAAACCTTCAAGAACCACCTTTTGTTTTTTCTTCAAGTGCTGCTTAAACCATTTGCTGGTTTTAGTTCCCTAAAAAATAATTATTTTAAGTAGATCAGCTTGACTTGTCATATCAATTGTTTCCTGTACTGTAAGACATAGGAGGTTTGCTACTAATACTGTAAGATGCTGTCCAAAATGTATGTATGTATACTTCCCCTCAACAGTTCATTGTATTCCATATACCTAAGGAAGGTGTGGGGGGGATTAAATAATATTTGAAGACTAGTTCTGGGTTTATTGGCGATACCCTCACTTCATTCTGTTCCTCTATCCTCAATTGTCACAGATAACAAAGCTATGTTGAATCAAGAAAAAGGTAGTTTCATGGGTGGGGGATGGACTAAATGGGTAATAGGTATTAAGGAGGACACTTGTTATGATGAGCACTGAGTGTTATATGTAAATGATAAATCACTAAATTGTACTTCTGAAACCAATATTATACTCTATGTTAACTAGAATTTACATAAAAATTTGGAAGAAAAAAAAATAAAGATGCCTTCTGCAAAAAAAAAGAAGAAAGAAAGAAAAAGGTAGTTTCAATACATTATTTGGGAAAGACACACTTTTACATCAAGCTCATATTTTCCTTGAACTCTTAAATCTTAGTATTTTTAAACAGTACCCACCCAAATGTTACTGAAAGTTTCATCAATTACTTAACACTCATATTTCTATACACCAGGGATTGGTTGTGTATCTTTTGGTTAAATTCATGAACCTCTATATGTATGAATATATTGGACCAGTTTATTCAACATTCATTCAATCAATATTAATTAAGCATTATTAAATAAGTATTTTTCCCCCCTCGGTTGGTCTTTGAGAACAATATCCACATCTTCCTTTTTCCTCCCTCTTCTTTTTGTAATTGCTTATAGTTAGACCCACTACGTCTTTTTGCTTCTAAAGGGGCACCTGGACTGAAGAATGCCTTAAACTACAAATGCAAAGAGGTCAAAAGGCTTGGAAAGCAGGATTGTGTATTATGGTGAACATCTGATAGTTATTGTAGCAGTTAGGTAATTGTGTACCAATTGATGAGGAGCTTTAAAACCAATAACTCAGATTTTTAGTCCGAGATTTGGTTCTAGAAGCAGATATATGCTATACTTCGTGGTTTCAGATTTGATAATATTAACAGAATAGCTAACATGTATTGTTATTAGTATGTATCAGGTACTCTTCTAAAGCATTTTACATATGTTTTAACTCATTTAATATTTAATTCATTTTAACTCATTCAACCCTCATAATAACCCTTTTGGTAGATGCTTTTTTCATTTTTGAAACAGGAAACAGAGAAAGTATCTAACCCAAGGTCACATAACAAGCAAGCAGCTTAAGTAAAGATTAGAACTCAAGCCTGACTCCAAAGGCATATTCATTCTTTCTACTATACCACGATGCTGCCTGATAATGGTTTTAGTTGTTTTTTTTTTTTTTCCACTGTTAATATTCCAGTGATTGTGTATCCATCAGGAAAGAGGTCAAGGGACCATAAACTTTTCTCTTAATCCCTTCCTACCTTACCTGTAATCTCTTCTCTATGACTGACTGTTCATCCCACCCTCTGTGGACTGCCCCCACCCAAAAAAACTTTAGAACATCATTCTTCTCCAGGAAATCTGAACTGGCTCCCGACTGAGCCTACTGCCAAAATAGGATATGCTCCATAGCATCTCTCAATATCCCTTCTCCCTGGCTACTGCCTTTCTTATATATGTAAATCAGATCCCAGTTTCCTTTATTCCATTTACCTACTTCCAGTCCCCTCTGAACCTTTACAAAATTTTGTAAATTTTGTCATGCTGAATGAGGAATATCTTCTACCACTTGACAGTTTACCACACTAATACTGTCTCTTAATCTACAAAATACCATGCACTATGTTTTGGATATAGTTTATAATTACTATTTTTGGATGTACTTATGTTGTGTTCACTGTTTTAAAGTATAACCTCAGAGTATTTATATGCCCCTTTTGGGCTATGTTGAGAGTACATTCTGTTCTAGATGCAAAGGTCTGGGGAGTGGAAGTATGTTAATCATGCTTTGAAATTATAGCTACCAGCACATGACACAAGTATTTGAAAACACATTTTCATTGTACTGTAAGATTTGTACACATGACACCAAAGAGAAAGCTGTAGGCTTGAGTCTAACTAAAACATCATCAAAATAGTTAAATGAGTAAAATTATCTTTTACCATAAATTTAACATTTTATGTAAAAGGAAAAAAACAAAAACATAAATGAAGACAAATTGGCCCATAATCATTATTAAAGTCACTTTATTAACTAGAATTTAAATATAAACTTAAAGACTTTTTCAAGTAAAAAAGGAATAGTCACTTTAATCGACCTAAAACATAAGAAAATACTGCAGTTTTTCTCTTTGGCTAAATACTGTATTGCCTACTCAAAAAAAAAAAAAAGAAAGAATTCACAGTGATTTGTGTGGTAGGATTAAATCCAATGCTTGCTTAAGTACACACACACACACACACACACACACCTTGCGCTGTTTCCTCCCACATTTAAAATTTGGCCAAAATAGCTGATGATTATAGACTATTGATATAGAAATACTTCATTATAACCAAACTGACTTTTTTTGGGGTCAATCTCAAGAACAGAATCTAGAACAAGCAAAAAAAAAGACATAAAATAGATGCCACAGAGTTTATACATTAAAGAGTATGTACTATACTCAGAGGAAAACCTTTGGCCCACCTCTCTTAAAGACAATTAACTTTTACTTTGTGCAAAATACAACAAGCTTATTTATCTAGTTTCTAAGTCCACAGTAATTTAGAAGAGAGTAGGGACTACTGTTTAAATTGATAGCAGAGGAAGTATGATGGTCAACCATTTAATCACAAGGGAATAGTCATAAAAACTCTAAAAAGCAGAAATAAGAACTTGGACAGCATGATAGTAGGAGGCCACTTACTATAAAGATTCTTAGTCCTAAGCCTTAAGGAGCTCTGACAGCACCACTCTCTGACAGATTAGGGTAATAACTAACCTCCATAATAGTGATTCTTACTCATGTTGAACAAAACACCTACCAATATTTCTATAAAAAATATAGTGGCTGAGCTGGCAAAATAACAGAAATCCTTAGAAGTAAAAAATGACCAATAGGAGGAATCCAGAGAGGTAACAATTACTGGGGCTGGTAGTTATGGATCCCGTAACCTAGCAATAGCATGGGAAGAGAAGACAAAGCTTAGGACTTGGGAAACTGGGGGGTAAACCAGAGACTCGATTATAAAGCCAAACCCCAAGAAGTTATACTACCAATGAACAAATGAACTAGGAAAAATACCCCATCTATAAAAGGAGATAGAAAATTTGCCTGTTGCAACTTTTGTTCTTGGTGGGATGAAATATCCCCTGAAAATTCATAAACACACAATGGTTTGCACATGAGAAGTTGGGGCTTTAACTTACTATTACCCTTCTGGTCTTAAACAAAAACTAATGCAAGGTCAGTTAAAGGGGGTTGGTTATGTTCCCAGGCTCCAATCAGATATATAGATCATCCCAGGAGATAAAGTTCTAATGAATAGGAGCTTACAGTAATAAAATATACCATGAAAAAGGCACCATTAGTAAGGGTCAGAAGAAACAATAATCACTTAACTCAGACCTGTAAGACTTGAGGTGTTAGAATTATAGATACAGAATACCAGTTTTATATGTCTTTTATTATTTTAAAGGAAGTGGAAAGTATGGGTGAGGAACAAGAAACCATAAAAAAATAAGCAGATTTAAAAATGAATCAAATACAGATTTTATAATTATTAAAACTTAAAACTCAATTGATATTCAGCATAGCTAAAGAGAAAATTATTAGCAAACTAGAAAGTAAATCTGAAGAAATAACTCAGAATGTAGCATACAATGCAAAGAGATCAAAAATATAAAAGAAAAAGACATGGAGAATGAAATAGAAGGTGTAATGTATACATATAATTACATAGTATGTATGTAGTAATGATATATTGTATACATATATTTAGAAGGAGAAAAGCAATATTCTAAGAGATGATGACTGAGAATTTTCCAGAACTGATTAAAGATACCAATCCTCATTTTTTCCAGGAAGCACAATGAATCCCATGCAGAATAACAGAAAGGAAATTCATATCTTGACATCTAGTAAAACTGAAAAATTCCAAGAAAAAGGGAAGACCTTAAAAGTTATCCAAGAGAAAAGTCAGATTATCTACAAAGGGATACTAAATGGACTATTTTTTAACAATGGAAGTCAGAGGACAATGGAATAGTATCTTCAAAGCATCGAGAGAGAAAATGGCCACTCTTCAATTGTATTAATATATGAAACTGTCTATTGAGAAAGCTAATGCAAGAAACACATTTTAAGAGATAAAAAGTAAGTTTACCACCAATAAGTCTTCATTGAGGGAGCTTCCTTTCAGGAAAAAGCAAAATGATCCTAGAAGGAAGTGTGTAAAATACTATATAGTCAACAATGAAAAGGTTCCTTGTACTTGAGATTTTCATTTCATGGGTAAAATTCTCACCTATGTAGAATAAAGAGTACATCCTCTAAGGATTCTGAACAGCTTTATGTGGACATATGCTTTCATTTCTCTTGACTTGGAGAGAAATGGCTGATTCCCATAATAAATATAGGTTTAACTTTTTAAGTAACTGCCAAACCATTTTCTACAGTGGTTGTATCATTTTCATATTACTACCAGCCGTCTGAGAGTTCCAGTGGTTATACACCTTCACCAACAGTTAGCATGATAAATATTATTTTAGGCTATCTAGTAGTATAGTGTGGTGGTTCTTACCTGGGGATGATTTGGCCCCCTAGGAAACATTTGACATCAGGTTACATTTTTCATTTTCACAACTGGTGGGTGGGTGGTCTGCTACTGGCATGTAGCTGGTAGAGGCCAGGGATGCTACCAAATAGCCTACAACACATAGGGCAGCCCCTCACAACAGAGAATTATCTGGCCCAAACTTTAAGTGCTGAGGTTAAGAAGCCCTAGTGTAGTAATATCTCACTGTGGATTTAACTTGCCTATCTTGGGTAACTATTAATAGTGATCACCTTTCAATGTGCTTATTAGTCATTTATATATCTTTTTAATGAAGTCTCAGTTCAAATCATTTGTCCATTTAAAAAAAATTTATTTTAATGTTTGTTTATTTTTGAGAGACAGAGCACAAGTGGGGGAGGTGCAGAGAGAGGGAGACACAGAATCCGAAGCAGGCTCCAGGCTCTGAGCTGTCAGCACAGAGCCTGATGTGGGGCTCAAACTCACAGACTGCGAGATCATGACCCGAGCTGAAGTCAGATGCTTAACTGACTGAGCCATCCAGGCACCCCTCATTTGTCCATTTTTAAAAATTGGGTTGTTGTCTTCTTGTTACAGAGTTGTAAGTATTCTTTTTTTTTTTTTTTCAACGTTTATTTATTTTTGGGACAGAGAGAGACAGAGCATGAACGGGGGAGGGGCAGAGAGAGAGGGAGACACAGAATCGGAAGCAGGCTCCAGGCTCTGAGCCATCAGCCCAGAGCCTGACGCGGGGCTCGAACTCACGGACCGCGAGATCGTGACCTGGCTGATGTCGGACGCTTAACCGACTGCGCCACCCAGGTGCCCCATTTATACATTTTGAATACAAATTGTTTGATACATGTGGTTGTGAATATTTTCTTCCAGTCTATGGCTTGTCATTTCATTTTCCTAATGGTGTTTTTTGAAGAGCATAGATTTTAAAGTTTTTAATTTTGGTGTAATCCAATTTATCAATTTTTTTTCTTTAATTTTTTATGCTTGTATATTCTAAGAAACCTTTGCCTGCCCCAAGGTCACAAAGATTTTTTTTCCTGTTTTCTTCTAGAAGTTATACCTTTGGATTATATAAATTTTATTACATCTGAAAATCAAACTGATAAAGTGTTTCTCTCCAGGAAATGGGATTATGGTGGGTGGTATTTACTTTCTTACATATCTATTGTATTCATCTTCTTGTATAATGATAAAAAATTCCACGTACAGATAATTTTTTGGGATGAGGGGAGAATGGGAGGGAGAAGCATAGCTCTAATAGCAGGGCTAATTTGTACTTCTCTGTTCTAGGGACCAGATCTGACCCTGAAGTCTGCTGGTACACTGTACATATGCATGTTAAATTAAGTACTCTGATGATGTTCTACTACATAAACACCATACAGCAAAAAGTAAAATGGTCTTCCTTCCAGAGACTCGAGCAGGCAAATACTGGAGTAAAACAGGGTTAAACAGCATAGTTTTACTTACAGTATCCTTGGGTCATAAAAAGGCATTTCTTAAAAGCAGTATTAATTGATGCCACATGGAAAACTGGGCAGCACATACCACAGAAACAGAGAATCCACTACCTAAAAATGATTTTCTCAGTCCCAGGACCTCACACAGGAAAAGGAACAGTCCATGGGAGCAGTGTGTTGGACAATGAGATCCTTTTAAAAAGTCCCCTAAACCATGGCTATTTGTATCAAAAAATAACCCCCCCAACCATTCCAAAAGATCTGCAGTTAAAGAAATGAAAAATGATGCTGGAATTGCACAATGGTGCATATTGGTGACATTAGAGAAGGTATCTTTGGGGCCGCCTGTATGGCTCAGTTGACAGAGAGTCTGACTTCAGCTCAGGTCATGTTCTCACAGTTCGTGAGTTTGGGCTGCACATCAGGCTCACAGTTGTCCACAAGGAGCCGACCTCGGATCCTCTGTCCCCCTTTCTCTCTGCCCCTTCCCTGCTCGTACTCTCTCTCAAAAATAAACAAACATTTAAAAAAAGAAAAGACATCTTTGAGCGGAGTTTGAAGATTACTTTGAAAAATGTACATTAACTATCTCATGTAGATTTAGATTCTAAATTGTTCACTTAACAGTCTAAAATTCTTACCGTTTCATGCCTACTCCGAAACAGAGATTTAGTGTATAAAAATTATGATTTCAGGATACTTTTCTATCTTCTCTGCTTAAGAAAATTGTTTACTACAGAACATCTGCAATAATATTAGCAGTAAATGGTGGAACTAAAGTTGCAAGAAAGGTCCTAAATGCTACAAGGAATTTCAGAGAGCTACTATTTCTAAGGGATAATAGAGCTGTGTGTCCTAGAAAGACTTTTTCCTAGCCACTGATGACTAAAAGTAAGATTCTTAGATACAGTCAAAGAGTGACAGATAACACAAGTTCTTAGACATTACCCTCAGAATGTTGGACTCCCCTCCCCCCATGCCATCCTTCCCATCCCACCCCAGCACAGGTGGCAGGTAAACATTAATAAAATGGCCTTTTAACTTGGCTGTAGCTCTTCCTGACAGTTGGGACTTAGACTCACATGTCTGCTTCCTCTGATTCTCCATTCTTTGGTCTTGTATTAGCATGAACAAGATCCCTAGCTCTGGAACTCTCAGAATCTAAGCATTAGTACTTGACAAGAAGTCATTGCTAGGGTCCCTGTGATTGGAGAATCGGGTCTAATGAGAGGTATGAAAATCAAGAAGAATAGGTTCTGGAGAAGCAAGGATATAGAAAACTACTTAGGACTATGAAATGTCCACGGAGGCATGAACAGTGCTCTGTGTCCAGAGCATTTATATAAAGATACAGACTGCTAATAATGTGTTCTTATGCATGCAGAGTATAATGGGGAAAAAAGACAGTGGGAGAATTCTTTAGTGTTTCTATAGATGAGGCAACTGAACTTTTTTCATGTCTCAAAATATTCTTTTCTTAGTTGCCTAAAATGATTTCATCCATGAGTTTGAGGATAGGGTAGGTAAGAATAAGTGAATGAGATAAAAAATAAAAATAACCAACGTGGATTAGAAAGCAATAAGTCACACAGGAAAAATGTATGTCTGAAGTTCTCAAGATCCTCAAGTCTTGGAAAGAACCATAAAATCTCATGTTATATACTGAATATGACTCTACATACGGACTGTGGAATAAGTAAAACGTATATAGAATTTTACAGTCCAAAAATTTCACATAGAGTGACTTGGCAATTTCTCACAACAACTTTGTGAGATGGATCTCACTCCTGTGTTACCCAAGAAGAAACTTGTCATGAAACTCAAAAGTGGCAGAACTATGGGTCAAAAGTAAGTCTGTGTGCCTTCGGATCCAGTGCCCTTTCCTTTCCATCTCTCAACAGTTACAAATGCAACTACAGAACTTTAGTGCATTGTCCAGAGTGAGGACATATTGCTCTGGACTCAGGAGACACTGCTGGAACTTTGGGACAACTTGGGGCTGAGACCAGCAGAAGGAAAAGGTTTCCTGTTCACAGTCCTGACAGCTGAGGAAGGGGCTGTCATGAGCTTTCTACTAGACATTTAAAAAATAGACTGTTTCCATGGAGGAGGCCCGAGGAAGATTTACAGACAGGGGAGATAGGTATACAGTTCTGGGACCTTCCAGTTGAAGTATAACCAGTGTCTGACCATGAAAGGCAGATGCTCCCTTATGTATGATTTTAACACTTGCCTTATTGATTCTTTTCCCATGACAATGATGTAATTGAAAATGTATTAAAAACTGAAGAGATGTAGTTTAAATATTTAATTTTTACCAAAGCCACTAATGATTTTAATTTACTGTTTTTTAAACTTCTTTAATTTTCAAATTCAGAAAGTATATACATATGTGTTGTTAAAGTTTTACATTCATTTAGCATACTTTCAAATTTACATTCATTGGTTGTAAAATGAGAACAAAACATGTAGTAATCATGCTGTTTTAAAAACTGTCAGAAGTTCTCAGGGGAGTGTTCAAATTGTGAGGAGAACTCTAGAATTTATTCTATTTGCTCAAACTATCCTACACTATCATTTGAGTGCAATTCTGTAATCTTTTTGCGTGAAGATGCTATTGATTTCAGCATAGTGTACTTCCTCATTTAACATTCCATATATAATTGAGTAATGTTATTAAAAATGAAATAAAATGAAATGCAATTTCAGAGCCAGCCCTCAGGAACTTACAATCGAGTTGATAATAAAAGACTGAGAAACAGAAGACAATACTGGGCAACATATAATTATGCATTAAATGACATGCCACAAACTGCAAATAATCAGAAGTAGAAACTATCAGTAAAGTCTTAAAAGGCAGCTAGAGGGGAATGGAACTGAGGAGAAAACAAGCTGCAGGAACTCAAGAGACTATAAGGAGACTATTTTGGCTCTGGCAGGAGGGTAAGTTAGTAAGCGGTGGGAAATAAGTTAGAGTCGGTTGTAGGGAGCCTAGAAAACCAGTGAAGGAGGAGACTGGACAAAGTAGGAGGCAATAATGGAACACTAAAACATTTCTGAGTAGTGGCAAAAGTGGTGAAAGCATGGACTTTCACAAGTGTGCGAGATGAACACAGCAAAGGAAACTGTACATCTAAGGAAGAGGTAGTGAGGCTAACCGCTCCCCTTCCTCTTCAGCCTCACAAGTTTACCTAACTTGACAGTCACCCAAAGGGATCATTCTTGGACTTCTGTACATGCTCTTCCCTCTGACCCCGGCCCATGTCTCACCTTCAGTCTGAAGTTAGAAGTCATTGCTTTAGAGAAGCCTTCCTCAACCCCTCTCTGCAGGTTAGATGTTCCCCTTATGCACTTCCTCTGTCACAGCACTTATCTCTGCACTGTCAGAGCTAATGGGCTAGCCAGTCTCCTTTATTAAACCAAAAATTCTAGGGGTAAGAAATGGCCCATCTTTTCCAGCCCTGAATCCCTTTGGGTGAATTATAAGAATTAAGGAGGGGTATAAGATCAGTAAACATTTCCCTGAAATTATATCAACAGGTGAGAAGACAGATACATATGTAGGCATGCTAAAATAGAAAAGAATGTTATTTGGAAGATGGCCTCAATCTTAGTGAAGAGATATTGCAAACCTTTTCTTCTATCTACCCAAGCCCCTTAATGAAGGGGAGAGTTGGATTAGGGTCATGGCAAAGGTAGGAAGAACATAAACTTTTTATTACCACTGTTTGAGGATAACAGCCCTATAATTTTTTAAAAACCACATTTTGGCCTTAACAGGATCAAATAATGTAATAATTTCCATTTAGCAAATATCTACAGAGAGCACAGTGCTTTGCAAGAACCCACACAAAATAGTTCAAAGTATTCAAAGATTAAAGAAACACAATTCCAGTCCTAAGGAGCCTTATAATCCAATAAATACATACAGTGGAGTTATGTTACAGGTATAGTAGGGCTTTGAATTAAGAAAGGAAGAAGTCAAGGAATCATTAAAATGTTTCAAGCAGGGAAATGAGGTTACTGAGATTTGATTTTAGAAGATTAGGAGAATTTGCCCAGATGGTTTGAGTTGTGAGCGGAAGCTAAAGGCAGGTAGGCTAAATTTAAGATAATGCAATGATCTAGTCAGGAGGCAACTGGGGTATAAACCAGAGAGACGACGGTAGAAATGGAATGCAGTAGACACATTCAGCAGATCTAAGACAGCAGACTCTCAAGAAGCCTATTGCTTCCTTCTACTTTATACCTAAACAAATACAAGGCAAGTTGGTGTTGTCAAAGATGGTTTTGATGGAGATGCTTATAGACAGATTAGTTTACTTGTAACTGTGCACTTGTGGATGGATGCCTCTATTTGTTTTCATTCCAAAATGTCCTTCTGCAATTATCTCTAGAGCTTAAAGCAGCACACAATTAAATGAAAAGAATCTGAACTTAAAATGAAAAATCTAGATTCCAACCCCTGCACATTATTTTATCTTCTCATGTCTTAGAATTTTCATCTGTAAAATGAGTTACTTACTTGATGGGTTTGCTATAAGAACAAGATATGATAAAATGAAAACTGCTAGAAATAAATAATTTACAATATTGACTGCCAATATTTTGACACCTTCATACTATCAGGTTGCCATCTGGACAGGAGAAACATTCATAATACATAAACAAGCATTTAGTAAGCATGGTCTTCTCACAATTGATTCCAGCTGTGTTTCTATGCAGATACAAAATGATACTCAGACTATACTATTAAACATTTATAAAGAAAAAGTAAAGTATAATGACTAAAAACCCTTGTCATTAGAGTCCAACAACCCTGGGGTCCAAGGATAAATTAAATCTCTCTTACCCTTGATGTCCTGACCTGTACAATGGGAATGATAGTATAGCAACTTTAGAGGGCCACAGGATTACATGAAATCAAGCACAGTGGCTATAAGTGGTCAGTAAATAGTAAATGATCAGTAAATATTAGCAGTGGGAACTACATAGTAAGAGTTACAATACATTGAACCAGCAGTCTTGTCATACTCAGAATATAAAGTAAACAACTATTCAGCACAGCATTTGTGAAATATGCAATTTTTTTTCTTTTGGTGTTTTGGGCTTGAACAATGTGTATTTAGGATAAAAATTATTAGGTATTGATGTAATTTTAATTTTTTATTTATTTTTATTTTTTAATGTTTATTTTTGAGAGAGAGAGCACACGCACACATGCATGTGTATGAGCAGGGGAGGGGCACAGAAAGAGGGAGAGAGAGAATCCCAAGCAGGCTCTGTGCAGCACTGATGCCAGGCTTGATGCCAGGCTCACAACCGTGAGATCATGACCCGAGCTGAAATCAAGAGCCAGACACTTAACCAACTGAGTCACCCAGGCACCCCAGGTATTGATGTAATTTTAAAACTCTAGTATGTGTGGGACACCTGGGTGGCTCAGTCAGTAAAGCGTCCAACTTCGGCTCAGGTCATGATCTCAGTTTGTGAGTTTGAGCCCTGCACTGGGCTCTGTGCTGGCAACTCAGAACCTGGAGCCTGCTTCAGATTGTGTCTCCCTCACTCTGTTGCTCCCCCACTTGTGCGCGCTCTCTCAAAAAATAAACATTAAAAATTTTTTTCTTTTAAATAAAATTTAGTGTTTGTATAATTCTTCTAGTTATAATATTTACCATGTATCTGCAGATAATTTTAATGTCAAGCATAACCTAGCCTCAATGATTTTACATATTAAGTAGAATATGTATTTTAAAAATAATACAAGGGGCACCTGGGTGGCTCAGTCGGTTAAGCGTCTGACTTTGGCTCAGGTCATGATCTCATGGTTCATGGGTTCTAGCCCCGCTTTGGGCTCTGTGCTGACAGGCTCAGAGTCTGGAGCCTGCTTCAGATTCTGTGTCTCCTTCTCTCTCTGCCCCTCCCCCACTAGCACCCTGTGTGTGTCTCTCTCTCAAAACTAAACATTAAAAAAACTAAAAAAATAAAATCAGAATGGTGAGGATGTAGAGCAGTTGAACTCATAACTTGCTTGTAGAAATATAAAATGGCACAATCACTTTGAAAAACACTTAAAATGGCACAATTAGTTTGAAAAAAAAATACAATATCGGGGCACCTGGGTGGCTCAGTCAGTTGAGCGTCTGACTTCAGCTCAGGTCATGACTCATGTTTTGGAAGTTTGAGTCCCGCATTGGGCTCTGTGCTGACAGCGCAGAGCCTGGAGTCTACTTCGAGTTCTGTGTGTCTGTCTCTCTCTGCCCCTCCCCTGCTCACATGCGTGCGCGCGCGTGCGCGCTCTCTCTCAAAAATAAACATTAAAAAATAATACGATATTGAAAATCTTCTCTAACAATTCTTTGGTAACTTTTTATTACTAATATTTTTCCAAGAATATCCATTTGTCAATGTGCTAGAGAAGGCTAGTTGTCCCTAGAGTCTGTTCTTTGTTTCTTCCATGGTTAATAAAGCTCTAAATCTTTAGCTGGGCATATTGCCACTTTAAGAATAAAGCTAGCTTTCTCCTCTAGGGTTTTGATGGTTTCCTGTCTCACATTAAGGTCTTTCACCCATTTTGAGTTTATTTTTGCACATGGTGTAAGAAAGTGGTCTAGTTTCATTCTTCTCCATGTTGCTGCCCAGTTCTCCCAGCACTATTTGTTGTTAGAGAGACTGTCTTTTTTCCACTGGATACTCTTTCCTGCTTTGTCAAAGATTAGTTCGCCATACATTTATGGGTCCAATTCTAGGTTCTCTATTCTATTCCATTAGTCTATGTGTTTTTGTGCCAGTACCATACTGTCTTGATGGTTACAGCTTTGTAATAGAGGCTAAAGTCCAGGATTGTGATGCCTCCCACTTTGGTTTCCTTCTTCAATGTTACTTTGACTATTTGGGGTCTTTTTTGGTTCCATACAAATTTTAGGATTGTTTGTTCTAGTTTTGAGAAGAATGCCAGTGCAATTTTGATTGGGATTGCATTGAATGCGTAGATTGCTTTGAGTAGTATTGACATTTTAACAATATTTATTCTTCCAATCCAAGAGCATGGAATGTTTTTCCATTTCTTTGTGTCTTCCTCAATTTCCTTCATAAGCTTTCCACAGTTTTCAGTATACAGGTCTTTTACATCTTTCGTTAGGTTTATTCCTAGGTATTTTATGGTTCTTGGTGCAATTGTAAATGGGATCAGTTTCTTTAATTCTATTTCTGTTGCTTCATTATTGGTGTATAAAAATGCAACCCATTTCTGTACATTGATTTTGTACCCTGCAACTTTGCTGAATTCATGTATCAGTTCTAGCAGACTTTTGGTGGAGTCTGCCAGGTTTTCCATGTAGAGTATCATGTTGTCTGTGAAAAGTGAAAGTCTGACTTCTTCTTTGCCAATTTCGATGCCTTTTATTTCATTATATTGTCTGACAACCTCTTTGACCTCAGCCATAGCAATTTCTTACTCTACACATCTCCAAAGGCAAGGGAATTAAAAACAAAAATGAACTATTCGGACCTCATCAAGATACAAAAGCTTCTGCACTGTGAAGGAAACAATCAACAAAACTAAAAGGCAACCGACGGAATGGGAAAAGATATTTGCAAATGACAAATTGGATAAAGGGCTAGTATCCAAATCTATAAAGAACTCCCCAAACTCCACACCCAAAAAACAATCCAGTGAAAAAAATGGGAAGAAGACATGAATAGACACTTTTCTAAAGAAGACATCCATAATTTGGCTATTGTTGAGAGTGCTGCTATGAACATTGGGGTACAAGTGCCCCTATGCATCAGTACTCCTGTATCCCTTGGGTAAATTCCTAGCAGTGCTATTGCTGGGTCATAGGGTAGGTCTATTTTTAATTTTCTGAGGAACCTCCACACTGCTTTCCAGAGCGGCTGCACCAATTTGCATTCCCACCAACAGTGCAAGAGGGTTCCCGTTTCTCCACATCCTCTCCAGCATCTATAGTCTCCTGATTTGTTCATTTTGGCCACTCTGACTGGCGTGAGGTGATACCTGAGTGTGGTTTTGATTTGTATTTCCCTGATAAGGAGCGACGCTGAACATCTTTTCATGTGCCTGTTGGCCATCTGGATGTCTTCTTTAGAGAAGTGTCTATTCATGTTTTCTGCCCATTTCTTCACTGGGTTATTTGTTTTTCGGGTGTGGAGTTTGGTGAGCTCTTTACTACGTGGCAATGAGAAAAAATGAAATATGGCCTTTTGTAGCAACGTGGATGGAACTGGAGAGTGTGATGCTAAGTGAAATAAGCCATACAGAGAAAGACAGATACCATATGGTTTCACTCTTATGTGGATCCTGAGAAACTCAACAGGAACCCATGGGGGAGGGGAAGGGAGAAAAAAAAAAAAGACGTTAGAGTGGGAGAGAGCCAAAGCATAAGAGACTGTTAAAAACTGAGAACAAACTGAGGGTTGATGGGGGGTGGGAGGGAGGGGCGGGTGGGTGATGGGTAGTGAGGAGGGCACCTTTTGGGATGAGCACTGGGTGTTGTATGGAAACCAATTTGTCAATAAACTTCATAAAAAAAAAAATAATAAATAAATAAATAAATACACATGGGGTGAATGGGATGGGAAGGGTATAGCCAAAAACATGCATTTAAATAAAAAAGAGAGAAATATAAATAATAAAAAAAAAAAAAAAAAAAAAAAAAAAAAAGAAGACATCCAGATGGCCAACAGACACATGAAATGATGCTCAATGTCACTCACCATCAGGGAAATACCAATCAAAGCCACACTGAGATACCACCTCACACCAGTCAGAGTGGCTAAAATGAACAAATCAGGAGATTATAGATGCTGGCGAGGATGTGGAGAAATGGGAACCCTCTTGCACTGTGGGTGGGAATGCAAACTGGTACAGCTGCTCTGGAAAACAGTGTGGAGGTTCCTCAAAAAATTAAAAATAAAATTACCCTATGACCCAGCAAAAGCACTATTAGGAATTTACCTAAGGGATACAGGAGTGCTGATGCATAGGGGCACATGTACCCCAATGTTCATAAGCAGCGCTTTCAACAATAGGCAAATTATGGAAAGAGCCTAAATGTCCATCAACTGATGAATGGGTAAAGAAGATGTGGTTTATATATACAACGGAATACTACTTGGCAATGAGAATGAAATCCTGCCATTTGCAACAACATGGATGGAACTGGAGGGTATTATGCTAAGTGAAATAAGTCTGAGAAAGACAGATCCGTATGTTTTCACTCATGTGGATCTTGAGAAATTTAACATAAGACCATGGGGGAAGGGAAGGGGGAAAAAGTTACAAACAGAGATGGAGGGAGGCAAACCATAAGAGACTCTTAAATACACAGAACAAATTGAGGGTTGATGTGGGGTGGGGCAGAGGAGAAAGTGGGTGATGGGCATTGAGGAGGGCACTTGCTGGGATGAACACTGAGTGTTGTATGGAAGCCAATTTGACAATAAATTATATTTTAAAAAAAAGAATAAAGCAATATTATCCAGTTTTCCTTGCATCTAGGTGTGACCAAGTTAGTAAGCTTTGGCCAGTGCAATTATAAAAGGAAATGGAGTATGCACAGTAAATGTCACTAAAATGAGGAAGCATATGTTCATTCTCCTTGTAAATTCTTCCGCTGTCTGGAATGTGGATGTGATTCCAGAACTGGAACAGCCAGCCATCTTGGGCATCGGTCTTAAGAGATTGAAGCCTCATCTTGAAGTTACTGGAAAAATATCCAAGGACTTTGGGTACCTGATTATATGGAGCTTCTAAATCAGTATCAGACTGCCTTCCTTTATATAAGAGAGAAAGAACCTGTCCTGTATAAGAAATCTATTGGGTTTTCTGTCATTGGCAACCTAATCTAATTCAAGCCTAAAAATATAGACAAAATGAAAGCCAAATTTTAAGTTCACTTATTTTCTTAATAAGTTTGTTCTCAATTTACACATGCCTAGTCTTTTTATATCTCTTTTTGATCATATTCCCACTGTGGACTTCTGGATTCCTGTAGACATTACCTTTGATTCGTTTCCATGGTGCTAAAGGAGGGAGACAGAAGGGGTGAGTTCATTCACTTGCTTCACCACTGTCATAGTTCATATCATACTCCTAATCTATCCTTTAATCTACCCCTTTAGGGTCCATTTTGCTCTTTATCCTAGAAGCTCAACTCCGTAACTGTCCTCAAAAATAGCATTCATTTGTTTATTATTCCCTCAACAGATTTTTGAGTGCTGTGTGCTAGGCATTCTGTTAGGTAATAAAACAGATCCTTACTTCAGAGAACTATGTTAGGCAATATTTTTAAATGAAGACTGAATTATGTTCTATTATTTGTGTACTACACATCTGTGGTCCCAAATTTTCCTGACAGATCAAAATGAAAGATAAATGAATGTAAAAGATTGGGAGAAAGCTGGATATATGGAGAGGAAGCAGGGACTCAGGAGGTGTGGAGAAGGACTCTCAGAGACAAAGGCAAAGGCATAACTAGCAAAGGAAGAAGGAGGGAGAACAGAAAGAAACATACATTCATTGAATTTTACTGGGCTTCATATACCATCACAACCTCTTTCATGTATTAATGATTAATAGGGACAAGCTTATTGTTAGACGTCTGGAACTTCTAGAGCATAGCAACTGCCCTCATTATTATATCTGCCTTTTGCAATGCTAAAAGCAAAGACCTTCAGAAACCCTCAAAAGGCTCCTATTATTTCCCAATTTTAGCCCCCATTCAGGACTTCTACCCCATCCTACCTCTCATTGGAATCTTCTACCAGTGTCTCCTGAGGGAAGAGGTGGTTCGGAAGAGAGGAGGAGTGTAGTTGAAATCCCCAGTTAAAATTTGAGTTGTTTAATGATCTCATGGAAACACTGCTATAATAGAATGCAAACATCATTTATGCTACCAAATCTATAGTTCAGCAACCTTATGTGGTTAAAATTGGCTTTTATGGGTTGTCTCTAAGATTTACCAGAGTGAGAAAATAAGTTCAAAGTTTCCCATAATTAAGATGAATTTAAACTTTGGACTGTAGTCCCTTAGTGAGACACAGAAAATCTGAAGACCATTCTTTGTCTCAAATATGAAGACAGTACCACTGCTGTTAGACACATGGCCCCAGAAGAATGAAAACAAAAACAAACAAACAAAATACAAGCAACTCAGCATCTTATATTGGGATTTGGTGCTTTTTGTTTGTCATTGTTGTTTTTCTCTTAGGTGAGGGAAAGTGTATTTATTACATATTACTAAAGTAGTTTGACTATGACCTTTAGTTCTTCATACTCTATAATGACATTATGAATTTTTTTTTCTTAGATTGTGGTTTTAACACATCACAAGTAGTTTCTTTTCCTGTTAACTTTCAGACAACTCTGTTTAATCTTGAGCTAAATACCTGGAGGAAGTGCTACCACAATTTTAGCTTTCTTGTTTCCAGTTGAGCAATATTATTCTCAGCTTTTCTCCAGTAGGGAAGTATCATATGTTTGCTTACAGTTCTCTTTCTAACAAAAGATAAATGCTCTTAAAAAATAATCATAGCAAACGACACCCCGGTGGATCAGTCAGTAGAGCATGCGACTCTTTGTTTTGGGGTCGTTGAGTTCAAGCCCCACGCTGGAGTGGAGTTTATTTAATAAAAAAATCATAGTAAAATAAGACAATTACAAACAAATTGTAATTTATTTGTAACAAGACAGATAAAAAAGAGGAACACTACCCCATCAGTACTAGAAAAAAGGCTTACAGGATGCTTAAAAACTTTCTTTGGTTTTTGTTCAGCACCTGAGTCCAGAGACTCTTACTGATCACAGTCCCTTTTCTTTTTCAACAAGGTCCCTGACCATAACGTGCAGCCAAAATGTAAATAATTGTTATATTCCTGATATGGCATAAAAAAGCATGAAAACATTCTAGGCAGTAAATACAATCTTCCCCTCCCCAGTGGACCGTAAGTCCAGAAAAACAAGTTACTTCATTTATGAACCATGCTATTTAAGATTCTGTGATGCAACAATATTTAACTACTATTTTCTATAAAAACATATTCTTTCAATCAAAATCTTAGCTCAAATTTTGTACAAGAAAATCCTAAAAATCTAGGTTTTTTTCTCTTATTCTTTCAAATTGGATTTAAGGCACATAAAAAAAGTATGTTTTTATTTCACATAGTAAAATCACTAGGCCCTAAAACTATAATTCTCTACCAATTAGTATCTTTTCATAGCAATAGTATGGCAATCTTAATTCATGGGGATGACCCTGAAATACAGCAAAGTGTTAAAACTCCTCAGATAAAACAGTGCAATTATATTCATCATCTAATTCATACTTGATGTAATAATCATAGAATTTCAGAGCTAAAATAATTATAAAATAAACTGAGTAAAGCTAGGATGGGAATTTGGAGAGTGTCTAAGTGGCAATGTTCTCATTCTATAGATGAAGAAACTAAGAACTAAAGGTTAGTTTTTTTTATATATTACCATATTTTTTAAGAAACTTGGAAATTTGTGTGTAAAATCAGGGCTGCCTCCAGGATTTGGTAGAGTAAGTGGCTGCTTATTTGATGTAAATTTAGAAATGCTATTATAAAAAAACATACAAAAACTTGTCATCCGCTAAGTGAAATAAGCCATACAGAGAAAGACAGATACCATATGGTTTCACTCTTATGTGGATCCTGAGAAACTTAACAGGAACCCATGGGGGAGGGGAAGGAAAAAAAAAAAAAAAGAGAGGTTAGAGTGGGAGAGAGCCAAAGCATAAGAGACTGTTAAAAACTGAGAACAAACTGAGGGTTGATGGGGGGTGGGAGGGAGGGGAGGGTGGGTGATGGGTATTGAGGAGGGCACCTTTTGGGATGAGCACTGGGTGTTGTATGGAAACCAATTTGTCAATAAATTTTATATATAAAAAAAATAAAAATAAAAATACACATACAAAAAAAAAAAAAAAAAAACAACTTGTCATCCAAGTTCTTCCTCAGAGATGAAAATGGTAAAAAGATACATAGTTGTATTTCTTTTACATATTTGAGGTGTAAATAGGGTCTATAATTTAATAATCTGATTAATTCTATTATTTCCTGTTAAGATGCAAACACTCAGCAAAAGAGAAAGCTCACTGAACTATATATAATGGATTCAAACCTCACATAGGCATGTGAGGCTAAAATCATGCAGATAAAATTATCCCTGAAAATCTCTTTGGAAGGTACCAGACTGGAGGCTGATAAGCCATTTCTTAGTAAGTCCAAAGTAGACATTTAGTCCTCCAGTATTAGAACAAATGACTGTTTATTTGGTTCAGCACTAGTTGGAGTCATTGGCTTGTATATAGGTGTCTTGTGTAAAAAAGCACATGTCTTTAACATGTGAAATACCCTCAGAATGGTGAGATGCTCACTCTATGAGAAGCAAGGAGTAACTCAGACCAATGGAGAACACTACAGCTTCTGTTTCTTATTTCACACTCAGTTGGTATATATTCATTGAGTAGGATGTCAGGCAGAATTGCCCATGATATTTACATTAAAAATATTTTCTGCCTCACATTTAAAAATTTTTGATGAGCAATAATAGTTGTATTTGTGTAAGTTAAATGTATGAGTGATGTTAACTCCATTGTAGGGTCAGTTCCTTCCTTAAAAGTAGGTTTTGACGTGCATCTTTTCTGACCACAATGCAATGAAACGAGGAGTCAAAAACAAGAAAATATCTGGAAAGACCACAAATACAGGAAGTGGATCAACCAGGAAACAAAAGAAGAAATAAAAAAGTACATGGAAACAAATGAAAATGAAAACACAATAGTTCAAAACCATTGGGACATAGCAAAAGCAGTTCTAAGAGGGAAGTTTATAGCAATACAGGTCTACCTAAAGAAACAAGAAAAATCTCAAACAACCCAACCTTGCACCTAAAGGAGTTAGACAAAGAATGACAAACAAAAGCTAAAATCAGAAGGAGGAAGGAAAGAATAAAGATTAGAGCAGAAATAAATGATATAGAAACAAACAAAAAAAACCCAAAAACAAAACAAAAAACAATACAACAGATCAATAAAACCAGGAGTTGGTTCTTTGAAAAAATTAATAAAATTGACAAACCTCTAGCCAGACTTATCAAGAAAAAAGAGAAAGGACGCAAAGAAACCAAATCATAAGTGAGGAGAAATAACAGCAAACACCACAGAAATACAAACAATTATAGATTATTATGAAAAACTATATCCCAACAAATTGGACAACCTGGAGGAAATGGATAAATCCCAGAAACATATAACCTACCAAAACTGAAACAGGAAAAATAAAAAATTTGAACAGACGTATTACCAGCAAAGAAATTGAATCAGTAATCAAAAAACCTCAAGAAACAAAAGTCCAGGACCAGATGGCTTCACAGGCAAATTCTACCAAATATTTAAAGAAGAGTTAATACCTATTCTTCTCAAACTATTCCAAAAAATACAAAAGGAAGGAAAACTTCCAAATTCATTCTACGAAGCCAGTATCACCTTGATACCAAACCAGGTAAAGACACCACAAAAAACCAGAACTACAGGCCAATATTTCTTAGGAACATAGATGCAAAAATCCTCAATAAAATACTAGCAAACCCAATCCAACAATACATTTAAAAAGTCATTCACCCCATCAAGTGGGATTTATTCCTGGGTTGCAAAATTGTTCGATATTTCTCAAATCAATCAACATGATACATCACATGACTAAGAAAGCATAAGAACCATGTAATCATTTCAACAGATGGAAAAAAAGCATTTGACAAAGTACAATACCTGTTCATGATAAAAACCTTCAACAAAGTAGGTTTAGAGGGAACATATCTCAACATAATAAAATCAATCTATGAAAACCCCACCCTCAATGGGGAAAAACTGAGAGGAACAAGACAAGGATGTCCACTTTCACCATTTTTATTCAACATAGTACTGCAAGTCCTAGCCACAGCAATTAGACAACAAAATAAAAGGCATCCAAATTGGTAAGAAAGAAACTAAAACTTTCACTATTTGAAGATGACATGATACTATATAGAGAAAACCCTAAAGATTCCATCAAAAAACTGCCAGAACTGATACATGAATTCAGTAACGTTGCAGGATATATAAACAATCTACAGAAATGTGTTGTATTTCTATACACCAATAATGAGGCAGCAGAAAGAGAAATTAAGAAAACAATCCCATTTACAATTGCACCAAAAACAATAAAATACCTAGGATTCAACTTAACTAAGGAGGTGAAAGACCTGTACTCTGAAAACAATAAAACATTGATGAAAGAAATTGAACAAAAGCAAAAATAAACTATTGGGACTTCATCAAAATAAAAAGCTGCTGCACAGCAAAAGCAACAATCAACAAAACTAAAAGGCAACCTATTGAATGGGAGAAGATATTTATTTGCAAGTGACATATCTGATAAAGGGTTAGTATCCATAATATATAAAAATTTTATAAAACCCAAAACCCAATTAAAAAATGGGCAGAAGACATGAATAGATATTTCTCCAAAGAAGATATCCAGATGGCCAAGAAACATCACACAAAGATGCTCATCATCACTTATCATCAGGGAAATGCAAATCAAATCAAAACCACAATGAGGTATCACTTTACACCTGTCAGAATGACTAAGATCTGTAACACAAGAAACAACAAGTGTTGGTGAATAAAGGTAGAGAAAGGGGAACACTCTTGCACTGTTGGTGGGAATGCAAACTGGTGCAGCCACTCTGGAGAACAGTATACAGGGTCCTCAAAAAATTTGAAATAGAAATACCGTATGATCCAGCAATCACACTACTGGGTATTTTTCCAAAGAATACAAAAACACTACTTCAAAGGGATCATGGACCAGCATTATCTACAATAGCCAAGAAAAGGAAGCAGCCTAAGGATCTATCAAATGATGAATGGATAGAAAAGATGTGGTGTATACATACAATGAATATTACTCAGGCATAAAGCAGAAGAAAATCTTGCCATTCTCAACGACATGGATGAAGCTAGAGAGTATTATGCTAAGTGAAATAAATCAGTCAGAGAAAGACAAATACCATATGATTTCACTCATATACGGAATTTAAGAAACAAAACAAATAAGCAAAGGGAGTGGGGAGAGAGAGAGGCAAACCAAGACAGACTCTTACTAATAGAGAAGCAGCAGATGTTACCAGAGGGGAGGTGGGTGGAGGGATTGGTAAAATAGGTGATGGGGATTAAGGAGTGCACTTGTCATGATAAGTGTTGGGTGAATAAAATAAAAAAAAAGTTAAAAAGTTTATTAAAAAGTAGGGTTTGATGGCATATTAGGGCAGAAGGAAAAGGAATATAATCTGAGAGCAAGGAAGGATTCCACAGTGGGGGTGGGGAAAAACCATGGCCAAAGATGCCTACTTCACAAATTTAGAGTATAGATATGCGTATGTTGCATAAAACCTATAAGTCTTAATAGCTTATTAACCTAACATCCCACATTCTCAAACATGACAGATAACCAAGTTTACTGTAATTTCCCTTCACTTTTGCAAATAGTAACGATTAGTGTCAAAGTGTCATCTTTACATTTTACCTCAGTTCAAGATGAGGTCCAATTTACAGTAACTTGGAAGCAAGAACATCCAATTGCAAACCACAGAGCTATCTTATGAACTTTTCTTATTCAGTACTGCCAGCAAATGCCAGCTATGTTCATCTTGATCAGTACTGCTAGAGTACCTCAAGTGGCGAGAACATAGTCCTTTGTCTAGTCTTAAAAATCCTCAGACACCAAATTATATAAAGACAATTTACACTTACAGATTCCAAACTGGTTGACCATAAAGCAAAATAAAATTAGAAATGGGAACAAGTATTTTCACAAATTTACAAACTAAGTTTCTATTAAGAGATGTTTTGGCTACAAGTTCAGTTTTTCAAAAACTGTTGATATTTCTTTTTTTTTGTTTTTTCCCTAACTATGGTCTTGTTCATGAAGAAAAGAAGTCAAGTGAATTATTATGGGTTCAAATCTGAAAAGAAAGCAGGGATGGGAGAGAAGAGAAGGCACAGTTGAAGGGGGTTATTTCATGGCCACACACTGCACCACAGTTGTAGCTGGGTTTTCACAAATGTGTGTATATACCATCAGTCCGAAGGAGGACTATGAGAGAATATGGATGGCTGAGCTCACTTAGGAACCATGACTGGGAAAACAACTAACTGGAAACACATGGCCTATTGATACCAAGTATTATCTTTAGCATGTATAAACTTCAGTCATGGGATTAGAGATTATTATTTGAATTGCTGGTCCTCAGCCATAGCACTAATGAAAGTTATTTAAGCAATAACAATAACAACAAACAACTTCGTCTTTTTTTCACAAAAGAAATCATTCAGTTTGGCAGGTCTCCTCTCATTCATATAGGATATCGCTTTTTGTTATACTTAAACATGCTTCTTTAGGCACAAAAGTAGCAGGTTGAAGGTTTTTAAGGCAGTGAGGGGTATTGAAAAAGGATGAAAGGGTTGTACTTGATGTTTAGGCTTTTGATTTCTCCGCCAGCTTAGTTGTTAAATGTGGGAAAGTTATTAGGAATTTTTCAATTTAGTCATGCCACTCTATTCTTTGTGTAAATATTTGTCCAAGGACTCATGGGGAAACTGTAGCAAATTACATCAGGTGTAACTTATTATAATTAAATTAAAACAGGAGACCTTGGTATCACTTCCTTGATTTTGACTTCTTAAAAACAAAATTTTAACATTTATAAGATAAACTATATACATTTTTAAATAACATATCCTCAGTTGGCAAAGTGTGCATCATTTTAAGCTAAAACATAAAAATAGCAGACAACATTTTACCATTTCTTCTTTCTAAGAGCAACTCAGCATTAACCTGTACAAATACTTGGGCCATTAACAAGTAATCATTGAGCCAAAGGAGGGATTTTTTAACTTTTTTTAAATGTTTATTTATTATTGAGAGACAGAGCATGAACAGGAGAGGGGTAGAGAGGGAGGGAGACACAGAATTGGAAGCAGGCTCCAGGCTCTGAGCTGTCAGCACAGAGCCTGACGCGGGGCTTGAACTCACAAACTGCAAGATCATGACCTGAGCTGAAGTCGGCACTTAAACAACTGAGCCACCCAGGCGCCCCCCAAAGGAGGGATTTTGAGGGCAATGAATAAGTGATAGAAGTTTCCAGAACATAGAATCAAAGTTCAATTACAAAAATTCCTCACGTCATGAGAAAACAATAGGGCCCATAATTAATATGTGAATAATACATGTTAATAATGTAGCAATGATCAGCTTAGAATTGATTATGTCGCTAAGAATCCTGGGATCTCTCCTTTCCTAAGCCATGTCATAATTCCTGAAATGTTTTAAAGTTTCATAGCAAAATATTCCAACATAGCATTGAGAAATAATATTTTAAATAACAGCAGTAAGAAAAAGGCATTAGATCGAGTAAAGCTAATCAAATTAATAGAGTCTAGCATATAATTTTCCACATATTTAAAATCCTCATACTCAAGAGCTTATGCAAACCATTTAGCATACTGAAGATCGAATATATGAATGCTTAGAGAGATAAATACATAAATATATCTAATTTGGCTTAAGTACCACAGAAAAATGGGATAATTTCTGGTGCATAAGGTATATCTTATTAAATACACATACCAGATAGGAAATCTACCACAAATTATATATTTGCAAGTATTTGAACTCAGTATGCCTGTGTCTTCCTACCACAAAAGTTGAAACAATATAGACACTATAAATTTAGACCCATCTGGAAAGGATTTTTTTCTAAGAATGTTTTAGATCAATAATTATACATGAGAAATATAAAAGCCTATTCTCTCTAGCCAAAGGATAAGGAAACAGACACCCTAGCAAGACAGAAGGCTTTTAAACAATAGCCACTCTACTGTAAACACTAACAACACCACCACTGCCACCACAACAACAGTAACAAAACTATGGCCTAACTCCTACTCACACCAGCAAAGACTAAGTGGGAAGATTAATCTTTTACCCTCACCAGGCTGTAACAAGGTATCCCCTGCCAGGATACTGTCAGAGAATGTCGAGTTTTCAAAAAAAAAAAAAACTGGAATTTTCATCCCCACTGAACAGTAATGCTCCTCACTATATCCCACAACTGGCAATGTCAGCAGAGGAGACCTCATGGGGAACCTAGATATCCATTCACACCACAAGAAATGAACATCCCTTCTTCTCTGCTAGGGTAGGGTCAGAGGAGGCCTAGAGGAAAGTCAGGACTCTCAACATAGCCCAGTGGTCATGAGGTTACCCCTACCTTGTTGTACCATGGGAGCAGTAACAAGGCAATCCTACTGTTTCCAGCAAGGAAGGTATCATTGGAGATCTGGTGGAGAGCTGGAACTTGTACCTTTTCCCACGAGTAAGAAAGAGGTCCCCTTGGCCCTCTGCTTGGGTGTTGATGGAGGCCAACTGGGGACCCTGGATTTCTACTTCCACCATGGAGGGGAAGCAGTGCCTGCTCTTTCCCTTTCTGGAGAAATTTTAGACAAAACCAACTAAAATGGGATATTTAAGCAAGATGAACCTACAGCTGTTTTATACTTAGTGACGAAAGACTGTCTTTCCCCTAAGACTGGAAACAAGGCAAGTATATCTACTGTCATCACTCCTACTTAGCATAGTACTAGACATTCTAGTCAATATGATAATGTAAGAAATAAATGAAATTAAAGGCATAAAGATCATAAAGGAAAAAATAAAACTGTTCCTATTTGCAGATGCCATGATTGTCTATACAGAAAATCACAAGGAATCTACAAAAAAAATCCTCTTAGAATAATTTTTTTTTTTTTTAAGTCTCAGGTAACTTTAATGAAAGCATCTGCAGTCCTTGCCTTGCAGAAATGCAGCTGCTGAGACCAGTCACTGTGCTGAGGCAGTTGAGCTTAATGCTCCAGATTCAGGGGTCAAGGCAGGAAAGTATCACTTCTCATGGCAAAGTCCAGCAGCCAGGCCTCGTAGAAGGTCATGTCCGGGCTCTAGGCTTTTACTGGCCCTAGGCTCGCTTTACCACCCCACAGACCCATGTGTGAGATGGGACGACAGAGGCAGCCAGGGATCCAAAGTGCCCATAGCCACTGTGGCCCGGCGAAGGAGCACTTTTAGAGCTACACAAGAAGGAGTGGTCATTCCATCATTAAAGGTCAGCAAGGTTGCAGGACATAGGTTAATATACAAAAGTCAACTGCTTTCCTATATACCAGCAATAAACTACTGAAATTTGAAATAAAAAAAATTACACCAGCACAGGAAAAAATAAAATACTTAGGTATAAATCTAACAAAATACGTATGGGATCTATACGCTTAAAACTACAAAATTCTGATTAAAAAAAAAAAAAGATCTAAATAAATGGAGGAATACTCCATGTTCATGGATTAGAAGATTCAATATAGGATCCAATAAAAATCCTGGCAAGCTGTTTTGTAGATACAAACAAACTGATTCTGGGGCACCTGGGTGGCTCAGCTGGTTGAGCATCCGCCTTCGGCTCAGGTCATAATCTCGCAGTCTGTGAGTTCGAGCCCCGTGTCAGGCTCTGTGCTGACAACTCAGAGCCTGGAGCCTGCTTCGGATTCTGTGTCTTCCTCTCTCTCAGCCCCTCCCCCACTCATGCTCTGTCAAAAATTAATAAACATTAAAAAAATAAACTGATTCTAAAGTTTATATAAAAAGGCAAAAGACCTAGAATAGCCAAAAGAATGGTGAAGAACAGTCACACTACCCGAGTTTAAGACTTACTATAAAGCTACAGTAATCAAGACAGCATGGTATTAGTAAAAGAATAGACACGTATTTCCATGGAACACAGCAGAGAACTCAGAAATAGACCCATACAAATAGTCAACTGATCACTGATTGACAAAGGATCAAAGGTAATAAGGATAATCTTTTCAACAAATGATGCTGGATCAGTTGGACATCTGCACGCTAAAAAGAAAAAAAAGAAAGAAGAGAAAAGAACTCAGACACAGACCTTACAGCTCTCACAAAAATTAACTCAAAATATTCTTGTTTTTAAATTTAGGATCACAGACCTAAATGTAACACAGACAGCCATAAACAATTTTATAAGAAAACAGAATATCTAGATGACTTTTAATTTGGCGATGACTTTTTAGATACAACACCAAAAGTATAACGTATTAAAAAAATTGATAAGTTGGTCTTTATTAAAATTAAAACCTTCTGTTTTGTGGCAGAAACTTAAGAAATGAAAAGACAAGCCACAGAATGGTAGAAAATATTTGCAAATCACTTGAGAAAAGATTTGTATGTAAAATATATTTTAAAAAACCTTTTAACACTCAACAATAAGAAAACAACCCAATTAAAAAGTGGACAGAGGGGCGCCTGGGTGGCGCAGTCGGTTAAGCGTCTGACTTCAGCCAGGTCACGATCTTGCAGTCCGTGAGTTCGAGCCCCGCGTCGGGCTCTGGGCTGATGGCTCGGAGCCTGGAGCCTGTCTCTGATTCTGTGTCTCCCTCTCTCTCTGACCCTCCCCCGTTCATGCTCTGTCTCTCTCTGTCCCAAAAATAAATAAACGTTGAAAAAAAAATTAAAAAAAAAAGTGGACAGAATACATAAACATATACCTTACCAAGGAAAATATAGACATGGCAAAAAGCACGTGAAAAAAAATCATTTGTCATTAGAGAATTACAAATTAAAATGACAATGAAGTATCATCAAATATCTATTAGAAAAACTAAAAATTTAAAAAATTGACAAATGCTGGTGAGGATGTAGAAATAAGAACTCTCATTCATTGTTAGGGGAATGCAAAATGTACAGCTACTTTGGAAGACAGTTTCCTAATTTCTTACAAAGCTAAAAATAATCTGGCCATACAATCCAGTAATCATGTTCATATGCTTTTACGCAACTATTCTGAAAACCTGCGCATGAATGTTTATAGCAGCTTTATCCTTAATTGCCAAACACTGGAAGCAACCAAAATGTCCTTCAATAGTGAATGAATAAACAAACTATGATACAAATACCAATGGAATATTAAGTGATAAAAAGAAAGAAGCTATCCAGTCATAAAAGGGCATGGATGAAACTTAAATGTGAATTGCCAACTGAAAAGAACCAGTATGAAATGGCCACCTTCTACATGTATGATTCTACTTATGTGGCATTCTAGAAAAGGCAAAACCATAGAGATAGTACAAAGATCAGTGGCTGCCACAAGTTTGGAGGAAGATGGGAGGGTTGAATAGGTTGAAGTACAGGGAATTTCTTAGGTGGTGAAATTATTCTGTACAGTACTGAAACGATAGATATATATGACATTATGCATTTGGGAAAACTCAAAGAACTTTACAGCACAGAAGTAAAACTTAACACAAATTAAAAAAAAAAAAACATTTAGAAGGTTGGGGGAATCCCAGGAAGCAATGCAGACTGTGAAAAGATAACCTAACTGAATTAACAAATGCATGAAACAATTTTACTGACAGGGGTAGAGGAAAAATGTGTTGACCTAAGCCACTTTGAAAGTGAGTAGAGTCTGTAAGACTAAAACAAAAGGAAATGCATGTAAGAACTATGCTCTCATTGATGAAGTTGTTTCTCATGGGCATATGGGTTAACAATTCTATACTGCTATACATTTATGATGAAAGCAAGTAAGTGGATGGTGGAGGGTATGAGCCAGATATCTCCTGCTGGAGTGGGAATTTACAGATAAGTAAGAGGAGGAATATAAAATGATCCTTGTGGTAACAGAGTTAGAGATATCATTCAGAGTCATGCTTAGCTTACATAGAGATGGTTACATATACAATATTTATTTATTTTTATTTTTTTTTCATTTTTTTTCCAACGTTTATTTATTTTTGGGACAGAGAGAGACAGAGCATGAACGGGGGAGGGGCAGAGAGAGAGGGAGACACAGAATCGGAAACAGGCTCCAGGCTCTGAGCCATCAGCCCAGAGCCTGACGCGGGGCTCAAACTCACGGACCGCGAGATCGTGACCTGGCTGAAGTGGGACGCTTAACCGACTGCGCCACCCAGGCGCCCCACATATACAATATTTAAAGATATATGCATATATATTGGTTTGTACATATATGTTTCCTTGCTTTGTCTGCTAAGAGGGCCTCAAATCAATGAATGACACTCTACTAGCAAAAAAGCACACCTAGCTGATGTCTCTCTAGTCATTTTGGTAGTCTAAAGCTCATTCTTAAGTAGATTCTACAGAAGTGTTCATAGGAAATAAATTCTCTGAGCTCATACATATTGATAACTTGTTTTACCTTAAACTTAGAAAATTCTTGGCTCACACTTTAAGTATCTTAAAAATGTTGCTCTGTTTTCTTTTGGTTTTGCTGTTGAAAAATCTAAAGCTGATCTAATTTTCCCTTATAAGTTAGTATGACTATGTCTTGGTAATGGTTGTTCTGGGTCAACATTTTTAGGCACACAGTATATTCTTTAAACATACAGTTTTTTTTAATGTCAGAAAGTTTTCTTGAACTGCGGTTTTTTAGCATTCGTTCTGTTCACTTGCTCTAATTTTTTCTTCATTGCTTTCTATTCATCTGTATGTTGGATATTCTCTGCCTATCCTTAATATGTCACTTCTCACAAATGCTTTCCATTTTTTTGCCATTTTTCTTTAAAAAAAATTTTTTTTAAGGTTTATTCATTTTTCAGAGACAGACAGAGACAGAACATGAGGCAGGGAGGGGCAGAGAGAGAGGGAGACACAGAATCCGAAGCAGGCTCCAGCCTCTGAGCTGTCAGCACAGAGCCCGACATGAGGTTTGGACCCACAGACCGTGAGATCATGACCTGAGCTGACGTCAGATGCCTAACTGAGCCACGCAGGCACCCCTTGCCATTTCTTTTCTATCCTTTTCTTATTATTTTAAAAAGAGTTTTAATGTTTTATTCATTTTTTGAAACAGAGTGTGAGCCAGGGAGGGGCAGAGAGAGAGGGAGACACAGAATCTGAAGCAGGCTCCTCGCTGTCAATGCAGAGCCTGATGTGGGGCTCGAACTCACCAACTGTGAGATCATGACCTGCGTCATAGCTGGACACTTAACCAACTGAGCCACCTAGGTGCCCCTCTAGCCTTTAAAAAAAACACAAAGTTTATTTATTTATTTTGAGAGAGATAGAATGAGTGGAGGAGGGACAGAATCCCAAGCAGGCTCCGTGCTGTCAGTGCAGAGCCTGACACGGGGCTGGATCTCACAAACCATGAGATCATGACCTGAGCCAAAATCAAGAGACAGATGGACACTTAACCAACTGAGCCACCCAGGCACCCTTCTTTTCTATTCTTAAAGGTTTCTTCTTTTCTTCCTTCAATTTTTCTTATGGCATTATTTATTTGGACTTGTGTTCCTTCTAGTTTAATTCATTTCTTGTTATTACTTTTTCTTTTACTTCCAATTATTTGCAGAGTTATGTTACCTCACTTCTGAGTTTCTCTAATTCTGATTTTTGTTGTTCTTTCATTTGTTAAATCATTTTCTTAATGTATTTTAACTTATTTAAAATAGGTTACAGTATTTGACTAGTCTTTCAAACATGCTTTCATTTTCTGTAGGTATTATTCAATTTTTATTTTTTTCTTATAATAGCATATTGCTCATTTTTATGTGAAATTTGCTTTCTTGAACTTTTTGAATGAGATTGGGTCAGCATAGATTTTCTAACTTCACAGAATTCCCTCCTCTGTTGTTTTTGTGTAGTGTTCAAAACTAAAGCAGTATGCTTTCAGCAAGTGTTTGGGCTCCATTCTCTTCTGCCATAGACTTTCTTTTCCTTTCAACTATATTGCTCCTATTCTACTCATTTCTATTCCACCCCCAGCAACTGTTCCTTAATAATAAGACCCTGTCCTAGAAAGAGGTCACAGAAATGTGGGTTTTAAGAGTTCATAAAAGCTGTACCACTCCAGCCTTTTTGGTTCTTATGGTGGATATTTTGCACTTACCTGTTTTTGGAATGAGCAAAATTCCTCCCAGTATCAGCCAGTGTTTGCAACTTGGCCAGCTGTATTTTCCAATAAATATCTGTTGGCTAGTTTAGGGTTTTCCTCTTCTTGGGTCTTTCAGATACTGCCCCATTGTTTCTTTCTTTTACTTCCATCCCAAGAACTGATACCATAAAGGTCTTGTCTTACTTCATTTCTTTCACAATTGACAATGTTGACCAATTTTTTCTAAAGTCTCTCCTCCCTTACTGTCCTGAAATATCCTCTTTCAAGTTTCATCCTCTGTTTCTTGCTACTCAATATCAATCTCCTTTATGGATTCTTTTTCCTCCACTCTTTTCTTGTAATAGATGTTATAATAGATGTGTTACATCTATCCTCAGCCGCCTTATTATGTATCTTGTCCCTGGTGATCTCACTCTTGCATAACTTCAACAATGAATGCTGATCAAGGCTATAATTACATCTTAGTCCTTTCTCCTGAATTTGAGACCCACTTTTCTAGCTACCTAATATATTTCACCTTGCTATCCCACAGCCATCTGAAATCTAACATATTAAATGCCAAACTCATCACCTTTCTCCCACTCATGCCGCTACAGTATTATTTGTTTTATTCTCTCCATGAAGGCGTCATTGTACATCTGGTTGTCCAGTTGCAAAAACCTCCAAGTCCTTATCTAGGCCTCGAGGTCTCCTTTACTAATCTCTTGCCAAGTTCTAAATACTCCACAACTGAAAAACTGTCAAATCTACCCTCTTACCCTCAACCTGAACCCCATCAGTGGGGTCCCTGTCTGTGTCTCTCCTGGATTATAACAGCAGCCTCTTTTCTTCACAATCTTTCTAAATTGCAGATCTATGATATTGCAGTTCTTCATAGGCTCCCCTTAACTTTCAAAATAACATCCAGATTCTTCATATGGCACACAATTCCCATCTAGATCTTGTCTCTGCCTGCCTCTCCATTCATACTGAGTACAACCTACAGTTTCTCAGACATGGCAACTCTCACAGTCCTGTGCTTTTGTGCATGCTGATCTCTCTGACTGGAGCCCCTTATCTTCTACCTCTTTAACTGGCTACTCCTCACTCAGGCTTCAGGAGCCAGTTGAGGCTTTTACCCTTCTACAGTCTTTCCTGGCATTCACTTTCTGTGTTCCCTTATTCCAACCATTCAAAGCCCACAGTAGAACATTCCTTCAGAGGACTTATTGCTATGTATTACAACTGTCTATTTACCTGTCTGTCTTGCCCTCTGTGAGCTCCTCAAGGGTTAGGCTTTTGTCTTATCTGTTCCCCCAGCGCAGGGTAGATAAGAAAAATGTTCCTTAAATAAACAAGTTAATGTGAAGCATGATGTAGAGAACTCAACAGAAATAAGAATTTGCTTTTGAATCTGTATAGATTGAAAAAAATGTATCCCATTATTTGTTTTTAAAGAATGACCAATTCCTAAACATTCAATAATTCACACACTGGAACACAGGAAGTAGAAAATGTTACATTCACAAGATTTAAAAAATCTAATGTAACATTTTTGCTCCTATTAACATTCAGTGAAACAGTGGTAAGAAAAGTGTCCTTCATAAATAACCCCCTGTAAGCTTTTGTCTTTTAAGATCATAAAGATTTAAATAAACATTAACCCCCCCCAAATGGCTCTCCTAATAGGTGTTGTAGGCAGTTTATCACAGATGAATGATTTGAGGATCCACCTTCTGAAACATTCCTCCAATGACCTTGCCTATTTACCTTGAGATCTATACCGTCAGTATTGCTTCACTGGGTTTAGTCACCAAAGCAGTTAAGACTACTTCTCAAGGGCTGCTGTTATAATATAGCAACTACCAAGGAAATAAGGTTACGCTCTGAAAGGCGGCCACCTTCTCTAGTCTCTCCCTTTAACACAAACATATTTGTAAGATCCAGTAGGAAGGGCCTGTCAAAATTTTCCACAGAAGCATCTTAATCTCTGAGGGGAGAGAGCTCCTTCCACGGGCGATAAAGTGGTGATTGACTCAAGAGTAACTGGCCACAAGTAGGACAATTATTTATATCAAATTTTGTATCTCAGTCTTTAATATAGGCATGCTTATTTTTTAACACAAAATAGTGTTTTTAATTACTTACCAGTTGAATTACCTATCTCATCACCAGACCTGCCCTTCTTTTCTCCCTCCAAAGCCCATCCCATTCTAAATTCCAGGAAGGTATGTTGTATTTATTCTAGGTGAAAAGAGGATATACAGATTTCACTACAAGGTGCAAGAGAAAATCATACTGGAAAGGACAGCACAGCTGGCATAAGAGTGGCAGTAGCAGGATTCCAAACATGTTAGACAACAGCACTTCATCTGGGAGAAACTTAAAAGTTAAAAGCTTCACAAGATATATTTTAATTTAAAACTAAAAAGTAGTACCATCAATGAAAAGGAAATCTACTTCTAAGTGTACCAAAAAGGTTGTAGGGCAAATGAAGGAAATTTGCATTTGCTGAGATACAAACAGGAATGTTCTATAAGAGGGGTATTTATTATTATGAATGACAAACTCTGCAAATACAAAATAGAACCCAGGTCACTGGTTGCATAATTCAAAATTTACATGTAATAAAGTCAAGGCAACAGATTCAAGTCATGGCTTGTCAAATATTTACTTCACTAATATATAGCCATTGACCTCGGGCTGTAATCATATTCCAGTTTATGAAATTGAGCCTGCAAAAAGTGAAAGGGCGAGTACTCAAAACATTTTAACTGTTTACTTCTCTATTTCCTCTACTAAACAGCCCTTATCTCTTGAGGACAGGGGTGGGATATAGAATTTCTATTCCTTTTGCTTAGCATACTTTTTTGCACAAAGCTTACTTTCAACAAACATTTGTAGAATGTATGTATATATGTCTATCATTCATTCATTCATTCATTCAATCTCTATAAGACCTGGAAAATATCTTGGCACATCAGAAGAGGGAAAAGTGGTATCCAAAAAAGAAGAGCGAAGATATTTATTATTTATATTAATATATTTCATAACAGTATCTACTGATATATCACAGCTATACTGAAGTAAATTATATATTATATTAATGTATATACTTTAATAACATAGAACTGAAAGGAAGTTAACTTATGTAAAACTTTTTGAAAACATTTTTTAATGTTTATTTATTTTTGAGAGAGAGAGAGAGAGACAGAGTGCAAGCAGGGGAAGAGCAGAGAGAAAGGGAGGCACAGAATCTGAAGCAGGCTCCAGGCTCTGAGCTGTCAGCACAGAGCCCAACGCACGGCTCGAACTCATGAACACTGAGATCATGACCTAAGTCGAAGTCGGATGCTCAACCGACTGAGCCACCCAGGCACCCCTCACATAAAACTTTAAAGGTGGTGTCTATCTGCAACAGTACCTACTAGGTAGCAGTAAACACATTCCAAGCTTAGAAAAGACATGGATTTTTTTTTTATCATTGAAAAAAAAACATTTCAACTTACAGTGAGTTACAGAGTTACTATTTGGCTAAGGAAAGAAACATACATTAAAAGTAGACTTAAAATATATAAAAATTATTGCAAGAGGAATAGTTATTTGGAATGGTCTAAAAATTTGGTGAAATTAGCTTCCTAAAAGAAATAAACACCCAATCAATCTCCAACTTTCACAAAACCTATCTATACAAACGGACAAGCAGAAGTTACCTCCCATTATCCAGATCATAACACCAGACTTACACAATCCTTAACCAACTTCTCTAAGCCTAATGGCAAATGTTCTGTTTTCCAGTTTGACCACAGGAAGGGCAACTTTCCAAGAGACCTATCTTCTCTTAGTAAGCATGCAGAATTAATAAAGTACTAGTGCCAACAAATAATTACTCACTACTAGCCTCCCTTTCCAGTCTCTGGATCCCAGTCGAGAATGAGGAGACAAGAAGGAAAAAACATCAAGCTTCTACTGCTTAGATAGGGGATATGTGGTGCTTAAAATACACATTACCATAGGAATATTGTTAGAAGCGGTAGTTTATTATGGTAAACATTGTTCAATCAGCATAACAGCAAATAAGAATGGGCTGAATGTTTTTTTGTGTGAGCTGATCCTTGAAGCTAATCACCAAGTATTAATACTGCTTATACACAGACATATAAGCGGCAGTCCTAAATAACTGATATACAAACTAACTTCTGGAACAAACAGGAAACCTGTTAAGATACAGAAAAACTCATTTTAGAGATTAGTTTCACAGTGGTTTAACAATTCTTTTGGATGAGGAGCTTTAGAGTTGGTTTTACAAAATATCAGGGTTTCATAAAGTTTCAAAGAGAATTAGAAAGATTTAAAAGTTATTTACTGAACACTTGAAATGAGTCAGACTATAATGGTGCCAACTTTAGTGATAATGTAACAAGTCAGCTGATTATTTTAACATTAAGGGAGTAGGATAAGCGGCAACATTGTGTATTGAGTAACACCATGTGAACTGACTCTGAAAGAAAAAAAATGTAACCCTTTACAGAATGTTTAAATCAGGTCCCCCTTATCACCTTTGTGCTGGACTATTCTGTCAAAGATAGGAATCTAAGGTATGAAAAACATTAGAAGAACGGTAAAATTGCACAGTCTGGAAATCATAGCTACTGGTTTTCTTTTTTTCTGTGACATTTCTTTTTAATGTGATATCAATAGTTTTGAGGAAAGATGTGGAAGAGGAGTTTCAAACCAAAGTCACACAGATAGCTGTAATATCTCAAAATGGAAATTCCATTAAGACAGGGATTTTTGGCTATTGATTTTTGCCTCATCCCTTTGGCCCAGGATAGTGCTTGGGACTTAGCACCTGCTCAGTATATACTTGTTGAATAAATAAACGAACAAAAAGGACAGTATCCCCCTATAAAGTTTAGAAATACTTAAAGTTTTAAAGATAAGTTTTGTTAATATAAAACAGTTTTGCTATGAGAAAATATTTTATAAACATAGGATGTCCTTATAGATACAGATCAATTTTAATTGATCACAATTCTACCACTCAGAGATAAAAAGTCATTGTTAATATACTTCTAGTTTTTTCTTACGCTTATTTTTACATAGTTGAAATTAAAAATTGCTTAAAATAGTCTAGCTAGGCTTCATTGTACAAATGGGCATTTTACATTGCATTTGTACATTATATTTTTAGTGTAAGTCTTTTCCGATGTTATTGAAAGCAAGGATCTTCTTTAATACTTTTTAAATGTTTACTCAAACATTCTGAAACACTTGAAAACAATTTTTAGGGACAAATCAGTTTTATATAAGGTACTTGTACTAGGTTATTCTCTAGCCATTGGTACTGAATTCGTGGTCTAGAGGCTTAATGCAAGACTATCCTATAGGAAACATTAGTATTATGTATGCTGTTTTGAGAGGAGACAGGATATGTTTCTAGTTCATTCATTTGTTTAACCACTCAACAAATATTTATTATGGGTTTACTATGGGTTATAGAGTTTATAATCTAATGAAGGGAAGGGAGACAGACATTAACTGATCAACAATTTAATTTAAACTCACAATTGTGATAAGTTGTAAATGTCAGGAATAAGAGGTATATGGTCAGATGTCTCTATATAATAAAAGAAGTTGGCCTAGACATTTTGGTAGTGGTGTGTGTGTGTGTGTGTGTGTGTGTATCAGAGAATTGGGAGCAGGTGGTGGTCTGGAAGTAATTTTATCTAACATTTATTGAGTAGCTCACCAATGGTAGTCAGGCCCTGTACTATGTTGTGTACTTTACACAGTTTATCTCATTTTCTCATTTAATAATCACAGTATCATATGAATCAGAGTGATTTGCCCCCATTTTACGGATAAAGAAATTGGGGCTCAGAGAGAAGTCAAATAAGTTATTTAGGATTATATTGCCAGTAAATAATGGCCTGGGAGGGTGAGCCAGACAATAAGGCAGCAGGGTTTAAAGTCATATTATATGTCATATATTCCACTTTCCAGCATAATTGACATTTATACTGAGATGTAAAGATTAGTAGATTAAGTTAATATAGCATGAGGGGTGGGGGTGGGGGAGAAGGGAAGAACATTCCTTGCAAACTGAGAGACATGAGTAAAGCTCTGAGATAGGAGGGACTGCAGTGAATCAAAGAGGGAACAAAAACAGTTCAAAGCCAGTGAACTAAGCAGGAACACAGAATAAAGGGAAATATGGAGATGAGACGAAGAACAGACAGCACCTGGGCAATGAAAACCCTCATGGGCCACATCAAGGATGGTGACTTCAGTCCTAAATGTAATGAAAAGGCACAAGATGCTTTCACTGCTTTTATATGAAATTCAAAATTTTGAGGGGAAGAAAATTCACAAAGTTGGATTTAATGAAGGGACAGAAAGATGAATATTTGCTCATTTGAAAATATTTCCTGGGATCTATTGTATCTGTATCAATAAGTCTGAATACTTCAGAAACAAAAGTGGTGGCTTTTAAATACCTTTTAAAATACACTCAAAAAAATAAAAAATAAAAGAAATCAAATGAAGATAAATTAAAAAGAGCATTGTATAAAGAGAGAGTACTAGAAAATGACTTTGGGCTAGGTTGCAACAGATGTAGCTGATATTTAGTCAGTTGATATTTAATGCAGAGGCATATGGAGGCCCCAGGGATAAGCTAGAAGCAGAGAAAGTTGACAGCAATTTCACACATAGTAGTCCATGAATGATGATATCACAGAGTTATGAAAATGAAAACAGTAAACATACCATAGAGAATAAGCTGAAAAAAACTAGGCTATTCATCAGGCTTTGAGAGGTGAGGGCAGAGGGGAAGTCTCCAAGATATGGTCTTAAAATATCCTCCCTATAGGCCAACAATTCTAATACAACAAGATTGTATGTTGTGTAGAAACTGTTATTTCCAATGGATTTGACCGCTGAGTAATAAATCTTTTGTGATCTCTGTTAACATGCAGATGTTGTGATATGCATTTATGCATTCATTCCAATCCCATAGGTTCAGTATGTTTTCACTTCCATTTTTCTGAGTTATTATGAATTATGGCAATAAAAATGCATTTCATCTAGAAGGTATTTTTTGTAAATGATAAAGCTATATTTATTTATTTATTTATTTATTTATTTATTTATTCATTCATTCTGAATATACATGGCACCTTCATTTGATAATATTTACTTATTTTTAAACCTTTTCTATTTATTTATTTATTTTTAATTTATATCCAAGTTAGTTAGCATAAGTGCAATAATGATTACAGGAGTAGAAGCCACTGATTCATTCCCTACATATAACACCCAGTGCTCATCCCAACAAGTATCCTCCTTAATGCCCATTGCCCATTTAGCCCACACACCCCCCATAACCGCTCCAGAAACCCTCTTTGTTCTCTATATTTAAGAGTCTCTTATGTTTTGTCCCCTTCCCTGTTTTTATATTACTTTTGTTTCCCTTCTCTTATGTTCATCTGTTTTGTATCTTAAATTCCACATATGAGTAAGTCATATAGCTGTCTTTCTCTAATTTCGCTTACCATAATACACTCTAGTTCCATCCCTGTTGTTGTAAATAGCACGATTTCATTCTTTTCATTCACTGAGTAATATTCCATTGTATTTATATACCACATCTTCTTTATCCATTCATCCATCGATGGACATTTCCATACTTTGGCTCTTGTTGATAGCACTGCTATAAACATGGGGGTGCATGTGCCCCTTCAAAACAGCACACCTGTATCCTTCGGATAAATACCTAGGTAGGGTAATTGCTGGGTTGTAGGGTAGTTCTAATTTTTGAGGAACCTCCATATTGTTTTCCAGAGTGGCTGCACCAGTTTGCATTCCCACCAGCAGTGCAAAACAGGTTCTCCTTTCTCTGCATCCTCACCAACATCTGTCATTGCCTGAGTTGTTAATTTTAGCCATTCCATCAGGTGTGAGGTGGTATCTCATTGTGGTTTTGATTTGTATTTCCCTGATGATGAACGATGTTGAACATTTTTTCATGGTCTGTTAGTCATCTGGTGTCTTCTTTGGAGAAGTGTCTATTCATGTCTTTTGCCCATTTATTCACTGGATTGTTTTCTGGGTGTTGAGTTTGATAAGTTCTTTATAAATTTTGGATACTAACCCTTTATCTGATATGTCATTTGCAAATATCTTCTCCATCTTTGCCTTTTAGTTGTGCTAATTGTTACCTTTGCCTCGCGGAAACTTTTTATCTTGATAGATTTTTACTTTTGTTTCCCTTGCCTCCGGAGACATGTTCAGTAAGAAGTTGCTGCGGCTGAGGTCAATGATCTTTTTGCCTGCTTCCTCCTTGAGGATTTTGATGGCTTCCTGTCTTACACTGGAGGTCTTTCATCCATTTTGAGTTTATTTTTTGTGTATAAGGTAAGAAAATGGTCCAGGTTCATTCTTCTGCATGTCGCTGTCCAGTTTTCTCAACACCATTTGCTGAAGAGACTGTCTTTATTCCATTGGATATTCTTTCCTGCTTTGTCAGAGATTCATTGGCCATATGTTTGTGGGCCCATCTCTGGGTGCTCTATTCTGTTCCATTGATCTCAGTGTCTGTTTGTGTGCCAGTACCATACAGTCTTGATGATTATAGCTTTGTAATATATCTTGAAGTCCAGAATTGTGATGCCTCCAGCCTTGGTTTTCTTTTTCAGGATTGCTTTGGCTATTCGGGGTCTTTTCTGGTTCCATACAGATTTTAGGATTGTTTGTTCTAGCTCTGTGAAGGATGCTGGTGTTATTTTGATAGGGATTGCATTGAATATGTAGATTACTTTGGGTAGTATTGACATTTTAACAATATTTGTTCTTCTGATCCATGAGCATGGAATATTTTTCATTTTTCTTTGTGTCTTCTTCAATTTCTTTCATAAGCTTTCTATAGTTTTCAGTGTATAGATTTTTCACCTCTTTGGTTAGGTTTATTCCTAGGTATTTCATGGATTTTCATGCAGTTGTAAATGGGATCAATTCCTTGATTTCTTTTTCTGCTGCTTCATTATTGTTGTATAGAAAGGCAACCAATTTCTGTGCGTTGATTTTATATCCTGTGACTTTGCTGAATTCATGGATCAGTTCTAGCAGTTTTTTGGTGGAATCTTTTGGGTTTTTCAGATAGAGTATCACGTTGTCTGCAAAGAGTGAAAGTCTGACTTCCTCCTTGCCGATTTGGATGCCTTTTGTATCTTTGTGTTGTCTGATGGCTGAAGCTAGGACTTCCAACACTATGTTGAATAACAGTGGTGAGAGTGGACATCCCCTGACCTTAGGGGGGAAAAGCTCTTAATTTTTTCCCATGGAGGATGATATTAGCGGTGGGTCTTTCATATATGGCTTTTATGATCTTGAGGTATGATCCTTCTATCCCTACTTTCTTGAGGGTTTTTATCAAGCATTTTGTCAAATGCTTTCTCTGCATCTATTGAGAGGATCATGTGGTTCTTGTCCTTTCTTTTAACATGATGTATCATATTGATTTGTGGATATTGAAACAGCCCTGCATGCCAGGTATAAATCACACTTTATCATGGTGAATAATTCTTTTAATGTATTGTTGGATCCAGTTGGCTAGTATCTTGTTGAGGACTTTTGCATCCATGTTCATCAGGGAAATTGGTCTGTAGTTTTTAGTGGGGTCTCTGTCTGGTTTTGGAATCAAGGTAATGCTGGCTTCATAGGAAGAGTTTGGAAGTTTTCTTTCCATTTCTATTTTTTGGAAAAGCATCAAAAGAATGGGTGTTAACTCTTCTTCAAATGTTTGGTAGAATTCCCCCCAAAAGCCATCAAGCTCTGGACTCTTGTTTTTTGGGAGATTTTTGATTACTAATTGAATTTCTTTACTGGTTATGGGTCTGTTCAAATTTTCTATTTCTTCCTATTTCAGTTTTGATAGTTTATATGTTTCCAGGAAATTGTCCGTTTCTTCCAGATTGCTCAATTTATTGGCATATAATTGCTCATAATATTCTCTTATTATTGTTTGTATTTCTGCAGCATTGGTTGTGATCTCCCCTCTTTCATTTTTGATTTTATTTATTTGGGTCCTTTCCTATTGCTTTTTGATCAAACTGGCTAAGGGGTGTATGAATTTTGTTAATTCTTTCAAAGAACCAGCTGCTGGTTTCACTGATCTGTTCTACTATTTCTTTTATTTTTTATTTTTATTTTTTAAATTTTTAAAAAAAAATTTTTTTTTTCAACGTTTATTTATTTTTGGGACAGAGAGAGACAGAGCATGAACGGGGGAGGGGCAGAGAGAGAGGGAGACACAGAATCGGAAACAGGCTCCAGGCTCCGAGCCATCAGCCCAGAGCCTGACGCGGGGCTCGAACTCACGGACCGCGAGATCGTGACCTGGCTGACGTCGGACGCTTAACCGACTGCGCCACCCAGGCGCCCCTTTATTTTTTAAATTTTGATAGCATTGATTTCTGCTCCAATCTTTATTATTTCCCATCTTCTTCTGGCTTTGGGTTTTATTTGCTGTTCTTTTTTCCAGTTCTTCACGGTGTAAGATTAGGTTGTGTATTTGAGCCCTTTTATCATTCTTTAGGAAGGCCTGGATTCCTATATACTTCCCTCTTATTACCACCTTTGCTGAATCCCAGAGGTTTTGGGCTGTCGTGTTATCATTTTCATCGGCTTCTATGTATTTTTAATTTCCTCTTTAACTTCTTGCTAAACCCATTTATTCTTTAGTAGGATGTTCTTTAATCTCCAAGTATTTGTTGTCTTTCCAGCTTTTTTTCCTGTGGTGGATTTTGAGTTTCACAACGTTGTGGTCTGAAAATATGCAGATCTTGATCTTTTTGTACTTGTTGAGGGTTGATTTGTGTCCCAGTATGTGATCTATTCTGGAGAATGTTCCATGTGCACTCAAGAAGAATGTGTACTCCACTGCCTTAGGATGAAATGTTCTGAATATAACTGTTAAGTCCATCCAATCCACTGTGTCATTCAAAGCCATTGTTTCCTTGTTGATTTTTTGTTTAGATGATCTATCCGTTGCTGCTAAGTGGGGGTGTTGAAGTCCCCTACTATTATGGTGTTATTATCAATGAGTTTATGTTTGTGATTAATTGATTTATATATTTGGGTGCTTCCACGTTGGGAGCAGAATGTTAATAATTGTTAGATCTTCTTGGTGGATATATCCCTTAATTATGATAGAATGCCCTTCTTCATCTCTTGATACAGTCTTTATTTTAAAGTCTAGATTGTCTGATAGAAGTATGGCTAATCCAGCTTTCTTTTGTTGACCATTAGGGTGACAGATGGTTCTCCATCCCCTTACTTTCAATCTGAAGGTGTCTTTAGATCTAAAGTGGGTCTCTTATAAACAGCATATAGATGGATCTTGTTTTCTTATCCATTCTGTTGCCCTGTATCTTTTGATTGGAGCGTTTAGTCCACTGACGTTTAGAGCGAGTACTGAAATATAAGAATTTATTGCCACTGTATTGTCTGTGGAGTTACAGTTTCTGGTGGTGTTCTCTGGTCCTTTCTAGTCTTTGTTACTTTTGGTCTCTTTTTGTTTTGTTTCATCTTTTCTCCCCTCAGAGAGTCCCCCTTAAATTTTCTTGCAGGACTGGTTTAGTGGTCACAAACTCCTTTAATTTTTGTCTATCTGGGAAACTCTTTCTCTCTCCTTCTATTTTGAATGACAGCCTTGCTGGATAAAGAATTCTTGGCTGCATATTTTTCTGATTCATCACGTTGAATATATTCTGCCACTCCTTTCTGGTCTGCCAAGTGTCTGTGGATAGGTCTGTTGTGAACCTGATCAGTCTTTCCTTATATGTTAAGGACTTTTTTCCCTTGCTGCTTTCATAATTCTTTCCTTAGCTGTGTATTTTGTAAATTTGACTATGATATGCCATGTTCATGGTCGGTTTTTGTTGAATCTAATGGGAGTTCTCTGTGCTTCTTGGATTTTGATGTCTGTGTCTTTCCCCAGGTTAGGAAAGTTTTCTACTATGATTTGCTCACATAAACCTTCTCCCCCTTTTTCTCTCTTCATCTTCTGGGAGTCCTATGATTTGGATGTTATTCCTTTTTAATGAGTCACTGAGTTCTCTAATTCTTATATGCTGTTTTGTCTTAGTTTCCCTTTTTCTGCTTCATTATTCTCCAAAATTTTGTCTTCTATTTTAAAATCTAGATTATCTTCTGCTGATTCACTTCTTTCCTTCATCCATCCTTGCTGCCGTGGCATTCATTCAAGACTGCATCTGTTATAGCATTTTTAATTTTGCCCTAATTAGATTTTACTTCTTTTATCTCTGCAGAAAGGGATTCTATGTTTTTTTTTCAACCCCAGCTAGTATTCTTATTATTGTGATTCTAAATTCTAGTTCAGACATCTTCCTTTTATCTGTGTTAAGTCCCTGGCTGTCATTTCTTTCTGTTCTTTCTTTGGGGTGAACTCCTTCATTTTGTCATTTTGGGGGAAGAAAAAGAATAAAATTAAAATTAAAAAATTAAAAACAACACAAATAAAATAAAGGAAGCTAGATCCTTGGTGTGTTTTGGTCTGGTGTTTGAAAGCAGCTTGACAGAATACAGAAAATGGGAACGAAAAGGAAAAAAAGTAAGAAAATGTGTAAAAAATTTTAAAAATGTACACAATAGAATAAACTGAAGACAGTAACATAGAATTAAAAATTTACAAAAAGGTAAAAAATACAGTAAAAATTAAAAAAACAAAAGAAAAATAATTTCTTTCTGTATCCAAGAATAAGAAAAAAAGAAAAAAAATAGGTGGAAGAGTAAACAGTGAAATCCAAATGAAATTACATCCAATTTCCCTAGAAGTCTAACAATTATGAAGCACTTTATAGTCTATATACTAAGTAGGCGGAGAGACTTTTGGTGGACCTCTAGGGCCTGAGTGTGGTTGGTGCAATTGGATAGGGCTTGGTGTAATGGCTCCATTCTCCTCTAGGTGGCATTGCTTAGCTTACTGGGATGGATCATTGTGACACACAGGCATGTTTATGCGCATGCTGGGGAGGGGTGAAAATGTTATCACCCAGCTTCCCAGTCTCCGGCCCCAGAACTCTGCGCTCTCACCAACCAGCAATTAAGCACACCTTCTTTGTCTCCAGCTTCGATCGACTCCCCACTTCTACACTGTCAGTGTCCAAGTTGTCAGCCTGCCGGGCGGCACCTCCCTCCTGAATTATATCTCATATGGAACTGTGCTTCCAAACCCCTTGCTTCTGAGAGCCCCTCAGCTTAGACCTGCTCTGACTCTCTAGGGGAGGTCTTGCCAGGCAATGCCTGGATGCTGGCTTGCCCCCAGGAACATTTGTGAAGTCTCACTGCTGCGGGGGTTCAGAGGTTGTGGCTGGGTGTCCGTTTGTCCCAGAAAAAGTTCGTGCAATCGTGTGGCAGCAGATGTTCAGAGATTATGGCAAAACATAACACACAGCTGGTACCAGATTTCACTGCACCCTGGCATCTTTGTTCCAATACCAGCAAACATGGCTGTTCTCCAGGCCCACTGAAACCTTTGCCTGTAGGTAGGCTGTGAGGCCTCTACCAAATGCCCTCCTCGCAGAGGAACCACTTTTCCCCATGTGGCCATGAACCCCTCAGATCTCACTGCCTGCTCCTGGGGATTCGCCCTTCCCACCAGGGCACCGCCAGGTATTTAGCTGTGGAATTTCCGACTCTGCTCTCCCCTGTTTATAGAGTCCTAATGGTATTGAAACCCTTTCTCCTTTCTCCCTTTCTTGTTTGGTCTCTTGTGGGTGTTTCCACTCTTTCTGTCCAGCTACTTTTGGGGGGAGTGCTTTTCCTGCACTCTTCCCCCTTTCTCTGTCCCTCTCTGCAAAAACAGCTCCCTACCTTCCACAGCTTTTCTCTCCGCTGGTTCACCTCTATGTACCATGTACCTGCTGAGTTCTGTGGCTCAAGTTACACAGATTGTTGGGTTAATCCTCAGATCAATTTTCTAGGTATGCAAAATGGTTTGGTGCTGATCTAGCTGCAGTTCAGGGATGAAAGAAGTAGAGAACTTTCATGCTGCTCCGCCATCTTGGCCCCCCCTAGAAGGTATTTTCTGAAGCAACTGAATTCTACGATCAATCATCTATACAGTATAGTTACATCATATCTAATTTCTTTCAATTTTCAGTTTTCTTAAGTTACTTTCACTGAAATAAATTCTTTGCCCATATATCTTACAATGAAGACTCGATTCATCTGTCATGTTTTTGTCCATATCAAATTTTATCATTCATATCAAATTATAGACTCTACCACATTGAGTTTTCTTTTGTGGCCATTATTTATACCAAGTCTAATTTTCTCAAATGTGACAAGAACACTGCTTTTCTTTTGTTGGTAAACTTACTTTGTACAGTTTTAGTAGTTTTCATCTTTATTTTGTCCCAGTTTTGTCCCAGTTTTCCCTTGTCAATTTTCTTTTGTTGGTAAACTTACTTTGTACAGTTTTAGTAGTTTTCATCTTTATTTTGTCCCAGTTTTGTCCCAGTTTTCCCTTGTCAATTTTCTTTTGTTGGTAAACTTACTTTGTACAGTTTTAGTAGTTTTCATCTTTATTTTGTCCCATCTCTTGTCCCAGTTTTCCCTTGTCAATTTTCCCATTTTTAATGTTACCAGCAAGATGTTTCTTTTCTTTTCTTTTCTCTTAGGTTTTTTGGGGGGTGGGGTATGTGTGGGGAGGGGTGTGTGTCCTGACTAAAACTCCATGAACACAATTCTAAGTTATTCTCAATTTAACTTTCTGTTAATTATGTATATCAATGATGAACCATAAGTTCACCTAAATATAGAACTAAGACTAACTCTGGCAATTTTGCTCATGGAATAGAATTTAAATGTCATAAATATTAAGAATATAAAATAATTTGACTAAAAAGAAATTGAGAGGTAGTTCATTAATTTTCTCAGTTTAATAGAGTACAGTCTAAATTTCAAACATATACAAATTTTAAAATATTTTTTATATCTGATTTTTATAATCCTTTAAAAATACAATTAAAGCATTCTATTAGAGATCTGTGGTAAATACTATTTTTGTTCTAAGCAGAAGTACTGAATAAAAAGATTTGGAAGAATAGTGATTTTACATCAATTTACATGAAGTATATCCTGACCTATCCATGAAGAACTATCACTTAAAAATGTTCTTCTACTATTATGAAGTTGACCTTGCACGTTTGGTAGCAATTTTATTTATAACTTATCTATTTTTGTCTTTTGATTTTTCTTACTGATTTTTAAGAGCTTTTAATGCATTAAGAATATATTTTTTTCATACATAATTCAACTTTTGTTTCCAATTTGTGGTTTATGTTTTAATTTTAGTTTTTTGATGTATTTAATTTTTAAGCAATTAAAATCATCCTTTCTGTTAAAAATTTCTTCTCTTATCTTTACGTGTAAAGGACCCTCCCTAATTAGAGGTCAAATTATATACCAGTTATATTTGTTAGTGTGGCACAAGGGTAAACTGCATTATTTTCCCCAAGAAGTAGAAGAGCTTTTCCAGCACATTTATGGAACAAACCCCCTTTCCCAATGGGATATGTTTTTGATGCTTTAGGTACTGATCCTCACTTCTACCTGCCAATGGCTAAGTGGTGCATTTCCTCTTTAGGCTTATTTTCTGCAGAGAAAAACCTCCTTCCAACCTGGTCTCTGGGTGAAAAGAGTGAGAGTAGGATAGTTCTGGTCTTAATTTCCCTTTAATTTATTCTTTGCATCCAACTCTCTCTTCCTCTCCAATCCTTCTTGGATTCTACTCTCATGTTTTCAAGTTGTACAGTATTTTTCAGAAATGTAATTAAATTAAAATGTATTGACTATGGGGGCCACCTGGCTGGCTCAGTCTATAGAGCATGCAACTGTTGATCTCAGGGTTGTGAGTTCAAGCCCCATGTTGGGCATAGAGCTTACTTTTTAAAAAAGTATTAACTATGTATTAGCATTGGAAGAACCAATATTGTGAAAATGTTGATACTACCCAAAACAATGTACAGATTTAATGCAATTCCCACCAAAATACCAACATTTTCCACAGAACTAGAACAAATACTACCAAAGTTCGTATAGAACCACAAAAGACCCTGAACAGCCAGAGCAATCTTGACAAAGAACAACAAAGCTGGAGGTATCAAATCCCAGATTTTAAGGTATACTCCAAGGCTGTAGAAATTAAAAAAAATGTGGTACTGGCATAAAGACAGACACATAGATCCATGGAACAGAACAGAGAGCCCAGAAATAAATCCAATGGTTTATTGGTCAGTTAATGGTCATGGTCAATTGATTGTCAGTTAATCTATAGGAAAGAAGGCAAGAATATATATACAATGGGGAAAAGACAGTTTCTTCAACAAATAGCGCTGGGAAAACAGGACAGCAACAAGCAAAAGAATGAAACTGGACCACTTTCTTTCACCATAAACAAAAGTAAACTCAAAATGGATCAGAGACCTAAATGCGAGCCCTGAAACCATACAACTCTTAGAAGAAAACATGGGCAGTAATTTCTTTGATCTCAGATGTAGAAACATTTTTCTAGATATGTCTCCTTAGGCAAGGGAAACAAAAACAAAATTAAACTATTGGGACTACACCAAAATAAAAAGCTTTTGCATAACAAAGGAAACCATCAATAAAACAAGGCAATGTACTGAATGGGAGAATATTTGCAAATGATAATATCCCGTAAGGGGTTAGTATCCAAAACATACAAAGAACTTGCACAATACAACACCAAAATAAAAACAAACAAACAAAAACAGAACCCACAAATAATCCAATTAAAAATGGGCAGAAGACCTGAACAGACATTTTTCCAAAGAAGACATGGAAAAGGCCAACAGACACGTGAAAAGAAGCTCAACATCACTCATTATTAGGGAAATGCAAATCAAAACCACAATGAGATATCACTTCACCCTGTCATAATGGCTAAAAACAAAAAGACAAGACATAACAAGTGTTGGTGAGGATGTGGAGAAAGGAACCTTTGTGCACTATTGGTGGGGATACCAATTGGTATAACCACTCTGGAAAACAGTATGACGTTTCCTCAAAAAATTAAAAATAGAATTACCATATGATCCAGTAATTCCACTACTGGGTATTTACCCAAAGAAAATGAAAACACTAATTTGAAAAAAATACATGCAACCCTCTGTTTATTGGAGTATTATTTATAATGATAATAATGATAATAATGGAAGCAACCCATATCTATTCACAGATAAATGGATAAAGAAGATGTGGTATGTGTATGTATGTATCTATATTTATATATATGTATATATATAATGAAGTATTACTCAACCACAAAAAAGAATGAAATGCTGCCATTTGCAACAACATGGATGGAACTGGAGAGTATAATGCTAAGTGAAAGAAGTCAAAGACAAATATTGTATGTAGAATTTAAGAAATGAACAAAAGAAAAAAGATACCAAAACACCCCATAATAATAATACAGAGAACAAACTGGTGATCGCCAAAGAGGAAGTGGGTGGTGGCGGTGGGGAATGGGTGAAATAAAGGGTATTAAGAGCACATCTATTATGGCACTGAGTAATGTATGGAATTGTTTAATCAATGGGTTGTATACCTGAAGCTAGTGTGCCACTGTGTTTAATTATACTTCAATAAAAAGTGAATACATTTAAAAAATAAAAACAAATAAAAATGTTTTAAATGTATTAACTACTGAAAAAATACATGGGAGAAAATATGGTTAGTCCAAATAACAATCTGGTTCTCAAAAATTTCATAATCATCAGAAAGGAAAAGATCACCAAGTGAAATTGTGCCTGGAAGAGATTATTTCAAATTTTCCAAAAATTTTGTAAGTTACTGCATGTGATATATAGTAGACCCTCAGTAAATGTTGGTTGTAGGGAAAATATATCTTTTTAGGTCTGAAAATATAGACATTGAGCATAATTTCAAGTTTATGAATTTTTATGGTCAGAATATTTTGTGCAAATATAAAAGAATACAGAGAAAATAACCTAAAATTTCCTTATAATAAACTATATTATGATTTATAAATAAGTAAACTTCAGGTTTTTTCTGGTAGCTAGCCACCAGTAAGAGCTTATCCTGAACTAGTGGAATCACTACATTTAAAACTTTAAAAAAATTTTTTCAGGGTCCTCTTACTCACACTTTTATTGATGAAATCTTCTAGAAAGTTATTGTTAACTCTAATAATAGGCAATACAGGGAAACTAAAAGTAGTTATAGTCATCAAATTCCCTGGTAGTGGCAGACAAAGGAAGGACCTTTTCAGGCCTGCCCAAACTCCATTTTTCACCCTCTTCTCCCCTGCCTGTCTCTACAACAGAAGCTGTAAAAGGTAAACACTTGATTTCCCAGCTTCCCTCTCAATTGAGAGGCCATACTACACAGCTCTGGCCAATGAGACACAAACAGGAGTGTATTAGCACTTTTTCCTTTCCTTCTTAATGACAGGAACATATTTGTGATGTGTATAAGGAACCTCCAAGATGGCTCTGGTGATCCTTGCCTGCTGTTATTCAAACCTTTGTGAAGTCCTCTCCCAACTGCATCAGTGTGTGTGACCAATAGGATATGGAAAAAGTGATGATATCTCACCTCCAAGACTAGGTTATAAAAGACTAACAGCCCTCCACCCCCTGACCATTTGCCCTGGGAAAAGCCCACTGCCAGGTCATAAGCAGCCCTAAGAAGACATCCATGTGGTGAGGAACTGAGGCCCCCTGCCAATAGTCATGTGACTTAGCTTGGAAGCAGGTCTCTAGCTCACCCTAGCCTTCATTGGACTACAGTCCCAGTTGTTATCTTGAATGCAGCATCATGAGAGACCCTGAGCCAGAACCTCCCTGCTAAACTATTCTCAATTCTCAACCCTCAGAAAGCATGTAAGATAATAAATGTTCGTTGTCTTAAGCTCATATGTTTTGGGGTACTTTGTTATGCAGCAATAGATAACAAGATAATTATTGCATATTGTTATGCAATAATAGATAACAATATATGCCTTAAGGCATAACACCTATTTGGTGATCTCCAGGATAAGAACCACATTCTAAGGATGGTGGGGGTCATTATTGACATAGTTGAGCATCAGTTCTGGACTACCTACAGTAGGATTTCTCTTGTAATGGGAAACTTCTATCTTTTTAAGCCACGTAATCAAGTTTTCTGTTATTTGCAGCCAAACACATTCCTAACTGACATACTCAATTCCCAAAACCCAATTTCAGTTTCCAAAGAAACTGAAATTTCTTTTATTCAAAGATCTGCCTCTGCTCAGAAGTTCATATTTCTCCTATCTTCTAGAACCCAGCTGTTCATTTCCTGCTACAGAAAAAATACCCAGGTTGTCCTGCAGGCATTCCTGGTATTGAAAGGCAAGGGCTAAGATGATCCCTTTCATTCAGCAAGCAATCACAATTCTTTTAGTAGAAAGCCTACTTCTTAAAAGAGGTTTCCCTTTGAGTATCCTTTTAAAAAATGCATTTGGCTATATGATGAAACACAAAAGAATTCAGGAATGGATTATGAACTGGATTATATGATCTACAGGAAAATGGGTTTCTCTTGATGATACTTTATCATATGGATTCTTGGAACATGTTTCAGCCAAAAAACAGAAACTGGCTGTCTCTACCCTGAATGAAATGCAGAAAAAGTAAGCTTCAGTTCCAAAAAAATGTCTCCTACAATCTTCACGCCCCCCCCCCTTAATTGCAAATCTCTCTCTAGATGCCAAAAGATGCCAGAACTGTAACACATAACAGAAGGAAAGTTTCATTTGGCATAGAAGTAAAAGTAATTTAGATCCAGTGACCTTGCTTTGTTTTTTCATTCCAAGTGTACAATTGCTCAGAGATAGAGGCAACACAGCCCCAGAAGAGGAAGAAAAATTACAGGAAATCCTGACCTACGTTTGTCCAAAATCATCAAACAATCTGGGTAACTGGTATTCACTCATATGATAGCTTTTAAGTTGTCAGCAATTCTTGGCAAATATAAGAATAGAAAGTAACTTTAGCAACTCTGAGCTCTAAAAGGCTTAGTTTTCTCATGGGTCTCTTGTCCTTAGTAAAAAGTAAAGTGGGGGGGGGGAGAGGAAAGGATCTATGAAAGGAAATTTAGTCAGAAAGTAAACCTTCTGCTCTAAGAGATAACATGATCCAAGATACCAGGCATATTATATTTGAGGAAACATTAAGATAGGGTTTTCCAAAAAAATTATGTAAACTTCAAATATATAAAATTTATAGATAATGACATCTTAACATTAAACCAACCCAAGGAAGCCATTTCTTAAAATTTAATTTTAGAAAAACTGCATTTTAACTTTGAGATATAAAAAACATTCTAGGATCTTTGAAGGCAGCTGCAGCATACTCCTAAATTCTAATGGTAGCTTAGTCACAGTCAGGCAGGCACAAAATGATATTTTGCAGAAACGTGAGAGTTGCTGTTCCAATGATGAGGAGATTTACTTTTAAAGCGTATTCATTGCATATGTTCAGAACCAATATGACATGGATTGATAAATCTGGAACAGCAACTTGATTCTAAAACATAGCCACTTCCACAATAGCTACATATAAAAAAGCAGACCAGGCAGGCAAAATTTACAATACTATTCCCATCTCACAGAGACCCACACAGCACTCCTTATACTTAGAGAAGCTATCATATTTATGCACAATTTTGCTTTTAATCTGTAGAATTTAGGATTAACTTCAGTTCTAATTTTTATCTCTCTTTCACTGCCCCCATCAACCCTAATAACTGACAATAACATATTGTTCTAAAATGTTACTTATGATAATATTCCTGAGACTTTTCTGTATTTGACTGTGTCTTCCATTCACAGGAAGACAGGCCTAGACTGTAACAATGAAAGTGAACTCCACCAGAGGCAAGACAATGTGAGTCAACCCAGGGACTTCCCCTTTGCTATACTGTGGTCCTCTTTGACCTACTTTGGTTCTTTACAAATCACTCCCTTCATTCTCAGCCTGAAAGCACCAACGCTAGGCCTCTGTTGAGCACTGTGCATTCATGAACAATAACAACAACATGCACATACATTTGTATTAAAAAGTAAGCATCATGTAATCTGCAGAGAAAGCCACACCACTAAAGAAAACATTAACAAAGGATAATTTGTTGTTTTTCCTGAAATAGATTCTAGAACACTTAAAAGGGGACTTTTAAGAGAAGTATTATAAGAAATGCTGTAACAGCATTTTTGTTTATTTTTATTATTTATTTATTTTTTTAATGTTTATCTTTGAGAGTGAGAGAGAGACAGAAAGTCAGCAGGGAAGGGGCAGAGAGATAGGGAGACACAGAATCCGAAACAGGCTCCAGGCTCCAAGTTCCAGGCTCCAGCACAGAGCCTGATGTGGGCCTCAAACCCACAAGCCATAAGATCGTGACCTGAGCCGAAGTCAGACATTTAACTGAGCCACCCAGACGCCCCTGTAATAGCATTTTTAAACTAAAAGCTTCATATATGCATTCCCGATCCATATAGCCCATCTTTTGCCTAAAGAGTCTGTTTATAAAACTTTACAATTTCTAATTACGATGGGAGAGATCTAACCTGCCAAGTCATCTGTCCAATGGGAGAAGATATTTACTGCCTTTTCTATGGACTACTTCAGTACTGTGGAGTTTTATAAAGATTCTAGAAAAGCGTCATGTGAAAATAAATAGCAATGACAGTAAACTGATCTCTTTTAAAGGGAAAATCCCTCAAAGGTAAAGATAACTCCTTCCCTCACTTACCTTTTTGGATCAGAAAAAGTAGGTCATTAATGACTAAAATGAGTACAGCATCTGTAAGATGCTCCATTCTATTTTACACAGAATAAATTAATATTTAAATTATGATTAAATGAAATCAGTACTGATGATGTCATTGAGCTATTAGTAAGCCTCCGAAAAATTTGTTACTGGCAGATAGCAATTTTTTCCCTAAGACAAGTGACCAAGAGTATTAGGACTAATCACAAGATTTCCCCTTCCTCTTTGTTAAATTTATGCCAAGTACCTTTCTATATCTCAAGGGGCAAGTATATACTCCTTGCTAACTTTCCCTCCTGATGTTTTCATCAGAATAGACTGACTTCAAATCAAATCAATTTAAATGGTTAATTCAATAAATGTGTATAAGCCCTGATTTAATTTGTGATTAAAATTAACAGAAAGTTAACGTTTTGTTTAAAAATGCATTCAACCCTTGGGAAATATTTTACCCATATTATTCATAACTCAGATGTATACCTGATTTTCAAATGTGCATAATCTAAAAGCAACAAGTTTTGGGGGAACCTAGGTGGCTCAGTAGGTTAAGGGTCTGACTCTTGATTTTGCTCAGGTCATGATCTCGTAGTCATGAGATCAAGCACCGCATGGGGCTCAGCATGGAGCTTGCTTGGGATTCTCTCTCTCTCTCTCTCTCTCTCTCCCTCTCCCTCTCTCTGCATCCCCCACCTCATGTTCACTCTCTCTCAAAATAAGTAAACTTAAATAAAAAGAAAAGCAACAAATTTTTTCTAAATTAAGGTTCCCTTAGGAAAACAGAACAGTGAACTAATACAGATACTTGTGAACCACATCTGATTCCACAGATTGAACCTAAATAACAGAAAGGCATATTATATAAGGAAAAAGCAGGCTTGGCCAAAAAAAAATTTTTCAACAAATTTAGTGAGTGTTGTAACTTTTTATTTATAACATGTAAAAGCGAAAAATTTTTAATTTTGAACTTTCAATTATAAATATAAATGTACTATTAAAAAATTAAATGGAACATATCAAATTGATTTCACCTAGATATTTTGGGTTATACGGTAAACTTGATCTCTTCCTCTTTTAAATTAATCTAACAGATATTTATTTAGCTTTCACTAGGCACCTCCTGAGTGATGGAGAAATAAATGATGAGAAAACCTGGCATGGTCTCTACCTACATGCAACTTTACTCTAGTGGAAGACAGAGGTTAATCCAAGAACCAACTAAAGGTATAAAAGTATGGTGCTCTCAGGAATGAGAAAGAGAATGGATCTAGTCAGGAAAGTCTGAGGGGCTTACCTGAGGAAGTTACAGCTGAGTGAGATCTAAAAGATGAGTAGGAGGAGTCTTTAGGTGAAAAAGACAGAGAGAGGAGAAGCTCTTCCCAGGGGAAGGGAAAAGCAGGTATAGAGGCTTTCTTGTAAGAGTAAGCACTCAGAAGCACAGTACACCTGAAAAAGGAACTCCAGCCGGCCTGTGACCCTGGGCCACATGGAGCAAAGAACAGTACTTTGCAAGATGAGGCACAGAAGTCAATGGCAGCCAAACCACACAGGGCCTTACAGGAAGAGTGACTATTCATTCTGGCTTACTTTTGTTGACCTGGCATCATAATCCATACTGTCAAAATGAAGGTCTCAGTTTAAAAAAAAATTTAACTTTTATTCAGTTTTGAGAGACAGAGAGAGACAGAGCATGAACAGGGGAGGGGCAGAGATAAAGGGAGACATAGAATCCAAAGCAGGCTCCAGGCTCCAAGCTGTCAGCTCAGAGCCTGACACGGGGCCCAAACTCACAAACGGTGAGATCATGACCTGAGCTGAAGTCGGACGCTTAACCAACTGAGCCACCCAAGGCACCCCATGAATGTCTCAGTTTAAATGACAAATTATGTGAAGCCATATACAGAATTTTTCCCTTGCCTAAAACACCACTGTAAATCATATAAAGGAATGTTTTTTAAAGATTTTATTTTTAAGTAATCTCTACACCCAATTTGGGGCTTGAACCTACAACTCCAAGATCAAGAGTTGCAAACTCTATGAACTGAGCCAGCCAGGCAACATTAAAATTCTTTAAAATTCTGTGTGTGTGAGAGAGAGATAGAGACACAGAAAAATAGCCATATTACAACATTAATTTAAACATAAAAGTAAGGGGCACCAGGTGGCTCAGTCGATTAAGCGTCCAACTCTTGATTTCAGCTTCAGGTCATGATCTCACAGTTCATGACGTCAAGCCCCATGTTGGGCTCTGTGCAGACAGCACAGAGCCTCCTTGGGATATTCTCTCTTTCTCTCTGTAAAATAAATAGATCCTCCCATCTGTAAACTCTGAAATGCACTTCATAGTTGGTTTCAGGGAAAACAAGAATCTGAAATTATGCCCAGTGAATGGGCAACAAAACCTTCCAGCAAAGAGAAGCTGTCCTTAGGTGCATAGCCACTGACTGTTCGGGTTCCTCACTGCCCTTAGAGGGTGTGTGGGCTTATGGCCTGAAGATGAGGGATAAGAATATGTCGGTCAGCTGCAGTGATGACGCTATATACATCTATAAGAAACAGAGAAGAAGACTGCCAGGACAGGCTCAAGAGTAATTTTTTAAATAGAAACAAGTTGTTGGGGTAGGTGTGGGGGTGGGGGAGAGTGGGGGGAAGGAAGGAGAGAATATATAAAAGAGAGAAAGCCTAGGGTGGGGGAAGACCAGCAGGCTGCAGGAAGTAACAGCCCAACAATTTGCCCCGAATTCCTCATGGGCCTTACCCAGTGGACAGTTGAATGACAAAGATGCAATGGGAGGAGATGAAGGTAAGATGGAAATAAATGTTCACAAAGGAGATGACAGCAATCAAGAGAAAGTTTGGGGAAATACTGCTGAGGAATTATGGGTCTTAAACTCACTATCATGACATCTGCCTAATTATTGAATCCTAAAGTCCTCTCTGAGATTAATACCATGACCATTACTGTTTTCCTTTTGCATTTTTCTGGAGTACATTTGCTGATTTACTCTGTATCAGGTGAGTCTTCTGCTGTATCTTTTAATCTGATTATCTTTCTATCCAGTGTACAAAATCCCCAGCAGGGGAGCTTTACCATTTGCATAGAAAGATGTTTATCTTATATTGTTAAGTTAATAAAGCATTTTAAGGATGGGGGCAGGGGGGGAACTTCCACAAGTCATTTGGTATCTAAAAATATATAACAGTGACACTTTTAAAGAGGAAAAAAAAAAACCCTTGAAAACCTAAAAACTTTAGGTTTCCCCCATTTCATCCCAACTTTCGGCCTTTTACTTTACTCATATCAATGCTAAATTAAACAGAAGAAATAAAATTGAGCCATGTGTGTAATTTTGGATCCAAAGAATTAACTGAAATTAAGTACATGGAAATTAACAATATATGGTAAAATCATGATAAAAATAAATGGTCTTAAAATCTTAGTGAACTAATATTTAGCCTTGTCACTAAACCGGCTTTCTATCTGTCAACCTCTAACCCTCCCCCTACGCCACTTGCCCCTGCTTTTTTCCTATACATTATGATCATTCCAAATCCCCAAACAGCCATACTCTTATGTTCTTGCATTATATACCAATATGATAGAATATGGCTTATGGATGACTGCAGAATTAGCTCAGAGTCAATAAACCTGAAGGTGACTCAGGCCACCCATCAGGCTATAATGGGAGGTAGTATACTTGACCCTCCCAAGCATCATGGATTCACCTATACTGACAATACTCCACCCCATGATGTACTGACACCACAATAGAAAATAATTTAAGGACAATATGTAGTTGAGAACAACAGGCAAGATCTGAAAGCCACAAGGCATTATCAATCACCAAATCAAAACATGGGTCATAATCAGTTGGTTTTTTTTTTTTTTAAACCATCTTAGACAATATCAAACATTAGAAAGAAAGGATAAAAAAGGAAAGAAAATCCTACAGAGAGCTATCAAGTGTAAACAAGTCTACATCACTGATACAATGTTGGCAAAATCTGTGTGGTGATAAGGTGGTAACACTTCAACAATTTCTACATATGTAGAAAGGCAAAAAAAAATAAATAAATACAACAGCCAGCCCTCTTTTACTCTTGCTACACCAATCCATCACCCTGCAAACCTTCAGATTACCAAATAAATGGTGACAATTTAAAAATAAAGAAATAGTTTCCAATCATAGTCCAGTGTGTCCTCAGTTTTTTCATCAAGTGCATCAAATAGGTTACCTTTCACCTAAGAAATTGTAATTTTTTACCCTAAGTTTTACCCCAACTACTTTTGCTATTGGACCAAACTCCTAATCAGCCAACCTTACAATTTTATACTTATTTTTGGTATCTCTCTCCTTCAGTCACCAAATTTAAAACTCATTAACTTTCTATTCTCTTTTCCTATTATTCTCACAACTATTACCTTAACTTTCATATGCTTATATTTTCTGTAAGTATATATTTAAGTATATATTTATATACTTAAGTATTAGCAGATTTGAGAATCATTATCACTACTGGTATTATAGGTTTATAAAAAATATTACTTTCCCTTAATGCAGTTATTACTTATTATGATGCTTTTTGACTTTATAAGAATGTTGTTATTTAGTTTCTCCTTCTCCTATTTCCATTTACTCATTCGATTTTCAGGGATGTTTCTTTTTATTATTCAATTTTAAAAGAAATAATAATCTACTGTGCATTAAATAACAAAAATATAAACGCATTTAGTTTTCAAAATCATTCAACTGTCCCTCTCACACATTCCCTTCTATTTGGTCATGGAGACATGAAGAGGAAACTCTGAAGCAGGGTCGTTCTTCTTTCTGAAGTAGCTTCAAAGGTGCAATGACATGACTGGAAGATCAAAAAACAACAAAAAATAACAACAAAAAAAAGAACAAGATTATTGGGCCTAATAGGGACAAGGCTGCAAGCCAAAAAATAAAATACATGTGTATTCAGGTGTAGAAAAGGCTCTGGATCACACATTTGTCTTTCAGACATTTGTGGACAGAGTGATATACCATAGCAATAGTTTTTTGTGCCACAAAATATCGTCCATTTATTAAGGACAGAAAAATACAAAACATAAAAAATAAATTTTCTCTAAAATACAGTAATACCTTTTTCTATTACAATACAAAATATTATCTAAAATTAAAATACAATATTATAATTAATTATAATACAAAACACTTCAACAGATTGAAGGAGTTTTGTGGTTTTTTTTTTTTTTTACAACAATTAGAACTTTTAGTCTAATGTAAGATAAGAAGAGCCTGACATAGCAAAAAATGAGACCACCCTAAAATTTTAAAAGAGGCACATTTAGGATGGATAAAAGAATTACTACTATACATACAGTGGAAAGTAAAATTGTAAAACTAATATAATAGTCTAAATCCTGGTTTTGCATTCAAATTAATTCTCTCCAACTAATAATCATATTGATAGGTAGTAAGAATCTTTTGCTTGATCTGTATCTTGATTTCTAGCTTAATAATATATCTGTAAACTAATAACAAAAATACACAAAGTGACAATTTCTATTAATACCTCTTTTTCCCCCCAAGAACCTTGCTATAGCTTCCTAATATAAGAAGAAAACACAAGCCTGCTTAGGAATCACAGATTTAAATTGCTATGGGGTTTTTTCTCTTTTTTGTTGGGGCAGGGGGTGGAGGGTCTATTTCTTTTTTCCCCTATAGTGAGGGTAAGGGAGGCAGTGAATCCTTTTAGGATAGGATGAAAACGAAAGTAAGCAGAAATCATATGTGGGCTTATTCTATTTCCCTTAGGAAATTTTGACCAATTTGAGCAACTAAGATCTGGACAAGTATGAAAGTACTGAAATTATCTGATGGCATTTAAACTTAATAAATATAAGATAAACCCAAAGAAGTCAAGCAGAGAGTCTTCTATTTTCAGTAATGTGTGATATGAAACAAAGAACAGGAAACTCATGTTGGAGGAGACTTTGAAGAGCTACATGATGGCAAAGTGTTTAACCCAGTGACAGAGTGGAAACGCAATAAATTTAACAAACGGTTATTTAACTTTAGGGGAAAAAAAGCTAATGGGATTTCTAGGAAGATGATGGTATAAGCTAAATGATTATTCTTAGGAAATCTACCACAGAACTGAACTATCAGAATCAATGAAAAACAAACTAAAAAACCTAACAAGATAAAGTTAAAAACCTGACACAACTCTAAATTAGTTAACTTAAGTCTAATGAACAAGTATTAAAACCAGAAAGAGGAAGGAAGACTATAAGGGGTCCACAAAGACACCTAAAACGGTGCAAATGACTAAACCACTTGAATAACCAACAGATATAAGTTATTTTCAAAAATTAAAGAAGAAATAATTACTACCACCAAAATGAACACATTACAACACAGAAATACAGTGTTAAATGTTTTAAAGAATTTGTGCAGAGTAAAATTGATTTGCCTGGGTCAAGTGTCAATGAAGACTTGTAGTACAGTAGACATGAATCACATTTGAAGTAGCAAAAAGATGCCCAGAACAAAAAAGAAACATTTAGATTTGGGGGAAATAAATGTAAAAATCTATCATCATCTCATTACCTCTTTGGACATGGTTATTTCTGGTGCAGCATTAACAAAATCAGTTCTGTTTCCTTAGACAGTTTTTTAAAAATGCCTTCTTTTTTAACCCTTCATTCTACTACCACTTCATTAAGTTGCCTTTCTGATGAATAAAGGATCATATAAACCCAAGAGCCTACAGTCTGGATGTCCCACTGTCCTGTAGCCCTTATTATTCAACAAAATACTTTGAACCCCGATGTCTCCCCACTCATCACAACTTTCCTTTCCCATCCACAGAGATCTAGTCTATCTGGGTACAAAGGGATTGTTGCACCTTCACTGTGGGCTCCTCCTCACTGTAACCCAATTCCCTGAGCTCTCATGGCACTCTCCCTACACAGTGCCCCTGCACCATCATTCCCCAAAGCATCACTAATATGTAGCCATTGAGTGAAGAAGTCTATTATGGACATTTTGTAAGTAAAAGAATTACAATATGGATAGAATAAATCCTCTAAAATTGGATGCCAAATATGATTGTCCTCCAAATTCAAAGAAAACAAGAATGAACGTAAACACTTCAAGGTGATCCATTTCACCTTGGTGATCCAGTCATTCCAATAGCTATATCCCTATCTTCTTCCTCTCTCCAGACTTTTCTCCCCCCCCCTTTCCTTCTTTCTTAGTTCTTACATCATAAAAAACTCCCTCCCCTGCAATGCTCTCATCTTGACTACTCAACAAGAGCAATTTATTTTTGCAGCTGTCTTCTACCAGATCAGCCCAAAGTGCTAATCTTTTTACAACCCCAAACCACCCATCAAGAGGTCTTCCTAAATACAGGCATACTAGATATTGTCTATTTGTTTCTCCAAAACATCTCTCTGACCTACTCTACCTCATTGTGTGTTTCAGAACGCTCATCTCTAGGGACTATATCATTGGGTTCCCTTGCCATCTGGCTTATAATTAGGTTCTTTCAAATGGAAGGTACAAACAAACTGAAGGGCAGAAGGAAGAAGGTCAGAGTACTTGTTACCCCACTTCCCTCTCTCCCAGGCTGACGGTCAGCAATAGGTATATTCCTCTGCTGAAGGTCACAAAAGGTATACTCCTCTGCAGAAGGAAGAAGGTCAGAGTACTTGTCACCCCACTTCCCTGTCTCTCCCAGGCTGATGGTCAGCAATAGGTATACTCCTCTGCTGAAGGTCACAGATCCCGTTAGGCAGGCAGCTTCTTAGATAACTGTAATTCACAGGGTTCCAGTAAAAACCCCCAACTCTTGCCCCTTGAGGTTTGCAGCTGTTACTAGTCCAAAATGCTTATCATCCCTTTTTGGTTTCCCTTAACTCTGCCCACACCTTCATTGAACTCTTCAGGTACCCCATTTGAGTGTGTCATCTATTTCCTGCCAGTATCCTGGCTGACTTAGCATGGAGGAAAAGAAACTAAAAGTTATATTGACAGCCTCAGAGAGATTACAGAGAGTAAAATACCAATTATACAAGAACTGGTTGTTCTGAGAAAGGATCAGAGAATGAAAGAGTTCTTGAAAATTAAAAACATGACTGTTGAATAAACATGTCAATAGAAGTACTGAATAACAGAACCAGGCTGAAGAGCAAATTTGTAATTTGGAAGACAAATTCAAGGAACTCTTCAAGGTGTAGAGTGAAAAGACAAAGAACAGACATATGGCAAAAGTTAGATGGAAGGGCTCCTGGATGGCTCAGTCAGTTAAGTGTCTTGACTCTTGGTTTTAGCTCAGGTCATGATCTCACAAGTTCATGAGTCTGAGCCCTTGCATAGTGCTCTGTGCTGACAGAGCGGAGCCTGCTTGGGATTCTTTGTCTCTCTCTCTCTCTCTCTCTGCCCCCTCCCCTCTCCCTCCCCCCAAAATACACATTTGGCAAAAAAAGGTAGATGAAGGTATAACACTAACAATAGGTCAAAAAGGACAGATATAACAAAGATAATGGAAGAAAAGAAATAATACTTTGAGATTCAAATCTTTGTACTGAAAGGGCCCACGTGCAAAGGATCAATGATAAAAGGTACATAGGTAGAGACACACACTCATAAAATAAAATTTCAAGATTTAAAGCATAAAAACATCTTAGGCTCCAAGAATGTCCTTATTCTTAGGAGATATATGATAAAGTATTTAGAGGTGACATGTTTGTAACTTTCAAGAGGTACAGCAAAAGAGAAAAAAATTAGAGAAAGTGGCTATGGCAAAATGTTAATATGTGAATCTAGGTGAATAGTATGTGGTATTTAACTGTATTATTCTTTGAATTGTTCAATAGGTTTTTTTTTTTAAAGTTAGAGAAAAAAGAAAAAGAAGGTTTTCAAAGAGAGGTAAAATAAACAAAAATAGGTTTCATAAACAAAGAATGAGACTCAGACTGCCTATACAGATTTCTCAGTATAAATTCCAGATGCGATAAAATAGTGAAACAGTGTCTTCCAAGTTCTGAAAGAAAATGATTTTAACCTAGAATTCTAATGAACTATAATGAAAGCTGAGGACAGGGTAAAAACACTTTCAACTATGCAAGGGCCAGAAAACTCCCACACACTAGGAAATAATAATTAATAACAGTGAGTATTTAAATGAAAAACTAGCTGAAACTACATTTTCATACTCAACCAAGCATTGTATCAGTTATTGCTGAAACACTGACATATTCTTTTAACTGGTCTTTATGCCTCCATTGTTGTACTCCTCCTATCCATTCCCACAGGAACCAATGTCATTTTATTTTACTGTTCCATTTTATTTTTTAATGTAGGTAATGTATTCACATTGATCAAAATACATTCACATGATTTGAAAACAGAAGGTACAAGAAGACAATACATCCCTAAGACTCAGATCATGGGGTCCATGGACTTTAGAGGGCTCACTATAGGCCACTTCTAGCTGCACTCTTCCAGTAGGCAAAGAGTCCATAGAGCCTAGGGCATATAACCACCCAGACCATGATCCAGGTGCCTGAACCCTGGGAGCCTCTACCCAAATGGGCTAAGCCCACTCCCAGGGCCTGCACATGGGTTGTTCTCCCTATGGCCTAACAAAGGGCCCACTGGCACACCCCTAATGCCCTGGGAGTAGGCAAGTGGTAGCTGTACGTGTGATGGGCACAGTCCTGATGTGAGGTCAGGTGTCCATCCTTCATGGTAAAGGTCTGAGAGTGGGGTTGAAGTGGGAGGACAGGGTGGAGAGGCCACACATATGCTGGCCAGGGCCCACCATCTCAGAATGGGTCTGGGAAAAGGTACACAGCAAAAAGCTTCAGTCCTATTAATGTCTCCAGCCAAAAAAGTTCCTTTCCCAGAGACAACCACTGTTTCGGATACAAGAGTGATCATTTTGAATGACAAGTCTGATAATATAATTTCCAACCTAAGATATTTTAGTGGTTCTCCATTGCCATTAGGATAAAATCCAAATTCCTTAAAATGATCAACATGGTGCTTCTCAAACTGTAATAATGTTCATCATGGTCACCTGGGGATTCAAGTCTGATTTTGCATTTCTAACAACCTCCTAGGTGATACAGATGCTGCTGATCTGCAGGCCACACCTTGAGGAGAGACAGCCTATAAGAGATTAATATTCCTTTTTAAGTTGTGATGTCAGCTAACCCAGTTAGGGAAAGAGACTTTTCTTTCTAGCCTACCAACCTTGCCTAAAAAGAAGCTGCAGTTGGTCCGGGCAGATGGGAGGGAGGGTAGACAGAAATTGTCAAGTAATGATAATCGCTAACATTTATTCATTTACTGAACAAATACTTGTTGGATGTCTACTTGTATGTACTACCACTGGCCTAGAGAACCCAGTAGTAAACAAGAAAAAATGCCCATTTTCATGGAATTTACAACCTAATAAGGTAGACAGAATCAACATGAAAATAAATAAGGTCAGGTAGTGTTTGGGACTAAGAAGAAAAATCAAGAAGCTAGAAGAACAGGTGTTATCTTAAACAGCTAATGCATATACAAGAATAAATTTAGGGTTTTTTTTGTTTGTTTTGCCACATTAAGTACTAAGGCAGGCACTATGTTAAGTACCTTAAAGAGATCAAGGCACTATTAATCTTCAGTGATATGAGGTGCTATTATCTTATTTTGCAGATGACAAAATGAAGCTTAGATATGCTAAGTAACTTACCCAAGGTTAGACAGCTAGGCAGAACTAGGATATGGACCCTGGCAGTCTATCACCAATTTCTGTACTAATTAGCTTGCTAAGGAAAAACACAACCCCCAAATCTGTGGCTTGCATATATATTTCTTGCTTGTGCTATATGAGGGCTGAAGCTTTACCATGCACAGCTGGGCTCCTTGTTTTCTAACATTCTTGAAGCAAAGCTTGAACTTGTTAGCTCTAGATTGTCAGGGGCCTACCAGTTCATGACAAATATCACAAGTAAGTCAAGTACAAATACCACCAGGCATGCCACAAGAGGATCAGCAGACCAAAAGGGATAAGCCAACACTGAATCAGCAAGATTTTCCCCTTTGTTGATTTAAAACTCCCTAATTTCAGGGGCGCCTGGGTGGCGCAGTCGGTTAAGCGTCCGACTTCAGCCAGGTCACGATCTCGCGGTCCGTGAGTTCGAGCCCCGCGTCAGGCTCTGGACTGATGGCTCCGAGCCTGGAGCCTGTTTCCGATTCTGTGTCTCCCTCTCTCTCTGCCCCTCCCCCGTTCATGCTCTGTCTCTCTCTGTCCCCAAAAAAATAAATAAACGTTGGAAAAAAAAATGTTTAAAAAATAAAAATAAAAAAAAAAATAAAACTCCCTAATTTCAATCATTTAATTTTTCTCTAAAGTTTAAGGAAAATAAGTTTAATATATAGTAGGTCACTCTAGTCTTGGGGCTGTCTTTTGGGGTCACAATCTCTTTGATAATCTGATAAAATGTGGGCTTTCTCCTAAGAAAAAGAAAATGCTCATTAGTTTACACAATTTTGCATTCAATTAAGGGGCACATATGCTCCTAGAAAAGCTATAATCCTCAATGTGAGAAACCTTAAATTGTCGCATTTTCCAAAATAAATCTCTGCTCTGAAAACTTCCTTCTACTCTCTGGTAAACAAGAGTGATTCTTTTTTACTAATTATTTTATTTAATTAAAAGACAGTTAATTCTAATTATTAGCATAGCAAATACATAGTTCTGTTATCTAAAACAGTTCTATAGCAAAAAAGAATAAGGGTCTAGCTAGCTGTTAAGAACTACTTATTTCAGCTTCTCTAAAGGCAAGTTTTACGTCTCTATTACCTGGGTATAAATTAGTCATCAATATTTTTATTCTATGGTAGCTGATTTTCCCTCTATACTCAGTAGCTTACAATAAGAATGTTGTTCAATACAACTCTGGTTGTTGAAAAATACAAGTATAATGTAAATTATCCTAAGTTACATATAATAGCTTTTATTTTAGAGTAAGATAATTCCCCCCCCCCTCAAATCATGAAGTGCATCTCGAGACTACTAAATGATTTAAGGTTCTATATCACTTTCAAGTTTCATTAGTGTATCATTGACTTTGTATTTTTTAAACAGAGTATTACTAAAATGTAAAACAATACAATGGAGCAAGCAGGCAAGTAAAATAGTAACTTTTGATACTTGTTAAATCAATGTCTCATTATACAATAACTGAATTACAATCTGGTAGAGCTCTCATTAATACATCATATCCAAATTTTTACATGGCTAATAAAAGGAGCTTAAGGTAAACAGGACTATAAGGATGTTTAAATACATACTTAAACAACGCAAGTTGTGTTTGTGATTTGACCTACATGACCTCATAAGAGCGCGAAGGCTATGATAGTTGACAATAGAATCGTTTAAAAAAAGTAGGCATTTGACACCTGAAACTAATATAACACTGTACATTATACTTCAATTTAAAAAATAGGCATTTTATTTAGTTTTTTTTTCAGTAAAAAATTGTAAAAACATTTGAACTGAATGGATTAGGAACAATTATAAATAAACAGGCAAATTTGGGGGCCCCTGAGTGGCTCAGTCGGTTGAGCACCAACTGGCTCAGGTCATGATCTCATAGTTCATGAGTTCAAACCTCACAACCGGGGGTGGGGAGGTGGTGCTTTGTCAGTGTAGAGCCCACTTTGGATCCTCTGTCCCCACTCCACTTGTGTGCGCACACTCTCTCTCAAAAAGAAACATTAAAAGTTTTTTAAAATAAGAAATAGGCAAGAAATAGGCAAATGTTATTTGCATTTAACAAATTAAGTAATAAAATATTCTTAAGTTTTGAAAGGCAGTAGAGTGTTGAGATTAATAGAACAAATTCTGGAAACCAAATGCTGGAGTTTGAATCCCAGCTCTGCTGTGTAGATGAGCTAGGTAAACAGGGACAGTTAGATAACCTCTCTCAGCTTCATCTTATTAAATAGGTGAGTTAATGGGTGAATGCAAGTATGGGGGGGGGGCGGGAATCCAAGCACTAGAATATAAGCTCTAGGAGGGTAGACTTTTACCTTCTTTGCTCACTAATGTATGTAGTGCCTAATGACAGACAGTAAGTCCAATAAATATTTGTGGAATGCTCAACATTCTTATTATTAACATGGTGATTTTTGCACAGATGGAAAAACTAAACCAGTTAAGCTCAGCTGTCTAAACTTGGAAATTTTCCCTTTCTCCCCAAACTCCCTTCTTTAAAACAAAATGGAAATATAAGCATTCTTAAGTTGCACACCCAACTCTTCTAAGGCCCATAGCACCAAAATATGATTAATAAACTAGTTTTCAGTTGAGCAAGAGTGCCATCTAGTGTTCATAAAAACTATAATCTGAAAATTTGGAGTAAATTTTCATCCAGGCAAAGAGAGGAAAAAAAAAAACAAAAAAAAAAAAAACAGGAATGCAAAATCCATTAGGATAAAATCTGCTCTATCAACAGCCAAATCCTCTGAAAGAAAGGTAATTCTAAAGGAAATTAAAGAACAACAGCTTTTAAAATTAGTATATGCCATATTAGAAAAAATTTATTTCAGAGTATACTGAAGTTGTACTTACCATAAAGGTAATTCTCCTATGAATAGAAAGTGGTATTATTGAACTTATTTTCTCTTTAATGACATGTATTTTTTGTTCTTATTAGAAAAAATAGAAGTACTCATTATAAAAATTTTGGAAAATGTAGAAAAGCATAAACCATGGCCTAGAAGTAGCCACCATTATCATGTGGAAACATGTTTTATATGTTTTATACATATAAATATATAGATCCTAGATTTATATATATGTGTCCTAGATTTAAAATATATATGGGGAAAATATTTTAATTTTAATCAAATATTTGGCCAAGATATTAAAGATGAATAAGAGAAAATCATAATGACAATGATTTTTAAAAACCGAAACCAAGAGCTTTCCCTACAAATGAAAAGACCTAGCCTCAACTAAACATTGTATTCAGTGGGGTAAAATTGTTTTTAAACTGCTATCAGTTATGTAATCATTTTGATATGGTTCTGCAACAGCCAAAATCCATAAGGAGCTGGAGCTTATAAAATAAAAAAAGATAAATTATTTCATCTGTTTCCTTTCAGACACCACTAAATTGACATAAAGTATACCAACTTGAGTTTCAGAGATTTGAATAAAAATTTAGGTTTACAATTATGTTTAATCTCATTCATTATTCACTAGAGAATGCTCATAAGTTTGGGGCTTTATTTCTAATTCCTTTTCCCCCTCAAATCACAGACACAGCTGAGATTTGATTCACAGCTTATTAGACAGTCACTGAATGATGAAAAGAAAGCTGTTTGCCACTTTCTACCTTTTGGACTAATGCTATTTTACTTTTAGTACTTTTTACTTTTAGTACAAAGAATGAGAAGTAGGGAATTTCCTAAGATTGCACAGAATAATGCAGTAAGGGGGGGGGGAGGCATAGAAGAGTTATAGGGGTCAGAGGGGATGAAAGAGAAAGACCAAAAAGCTGCTAGAGAAGGTGGGCCTTGGTGTCCCAGCCACTGAAGGGACAAAGCCTAGGGAAGGGCATCCATTGGCCAGGCTGGTGGTATGAGTCTCCTTTAAGTGGAGAATGTTTGCAAGGGTGGGGAGAGGACAGATTCTGGGCTCATATTATCACTTGCTTGACCACACTCTCTTCAAGGCATTAAATAGGTTCTTGGGCATATGATTTAACACACAACTCTCTTCACAGTATACAGGAAACCCCACTCTTCCCAACTCCTAGCTTCAGGAGATATGTTGTTGTGAAAGGCTGCTTATAAAATGATGATTCTCAATGATCCCTGTCTCCTGGTATTCACTCCATTGTGTAATCTGCTCCCTCTGAGTATGGGCTGGACCCAGTGACTTGCTTCTAATGAACAGATTGAGGCAAAAGTGATGGCATGTCTCTTTCAAGATTAGGTTGTAAGACAGTGACTTTTGTCTTGCTGGTTCTCTCTCTCTCTCTCTCTCTCTCTCTCTCTCTCTCAGGCTCCTCTCAGTTGCTTTTCATAAGTAGAGAAATCCACATGGAAAAGAACTAAAAGCAGCCTCCAGTCAACTGCCTGCAAGAAACTGAAGTTCTTAATCCAAAAGCCCTTGAAGAACTGAATCTGATCAACTGAATTGAATCCTGTGAGCTTGGAGGCATATCTTTCTCTGTTTGAGCCTTCAGACAAGACCACAGCCCTGGGTAACACCTTAAATGCAGCATGGGAGACCACAAAGCAGACATCCTAGCTACGCTGTAGCCAGATTCTGGACTCCCAGAAATTGTGAGATAATAAATGTGTATGGTTTTAAGCCACCAAATTTGTTATGAAGCAGTAGATAACTAATTCAATTATTAAACCAAAAAAAAAAAAAAAAAGCTGCTCCAGCCCACCTGACTGACCACACCCTGACAGTCTTTGCTTGCTTCCCCCCACCCGCCCACTGTTTGTGGCAGTCTCCCTAGTCACCACCAAGGCCTGGACCTTGTTTCTCTTCTTGGCACAAGTGGGCACTTCTTTTGCGGGTTTATAGATTAGGGTCCCCTTAGTTCACCTGCTTAGTCTCTCTCTCCCACCCAAGGGCTTCTGTACCTTCAATATCAGAAATAATAGGACATCTGAGCAAACTTTCTAGCTCTATGCTTCAGTGACCAGACCATCTTGGAATCTAAGTGCATACATGGCTTCTAAGCTAAACCACCCATCTTGACTATGTATTATAATTTTACTGCTTTTTGAAGTTTCTCTTCACCATTTACCAACTGGTCTGAAAATACATCAGTGTTTTAACAAGTATTGTGGTGCCAATGCATCTTGGATGAACACCAACCCTGGTTCATGCTGTAAGGTTAATTCCCCAGACAAGATTCAAGATCACAGTTCTCCTTCCTTTCAATTTGTTTTTAAATATAATTAATTAATGTAATTTTTACAACTTCTTTTGAACATCTCAATCTTTAAATTACAATGGTATTACCACATGAAAAATGCCAAGCTGGAATGGTTTTATTTATAATGCCCAATGCTGTCGTGAGAAGGAGCTTTGACAAAAGTCATAGTTACATGTTCATACATGCACTGACAGATGGCAAAAGAAAAATAAAAGGGGGCCACAAAAGGAAACAAAAATGAGGCCAAAACTTAGTCTGCAGGAAAGTACAATAGAGCATTAATTATTTCCAGCCAGTCATTGGAGGTTTGGTTTGGGCATGTTGGGGATAGAAGGAATGTATACTTGTGTCAACAAACAGAGGAGTTGAAGAGAAAAGTTAATTATTACATTAAAATTTATATGCTCCAATAAGCTGCCTTTATTATCCTAACCTATCCTGATCTTTCCTTGCTCTGAATTAACACTCTCTATATAATTTTTACACACTTATTTTAAGTCACTTTTCAATATAAAAGTAATACATACTCATTGCAAAAAAAAACAAAAACAAGCAAACAAACAAAAACCCAAAGCTATAGGAAAACAGATTAATGTTTAAGAACATAGACACTCAGGGGTCAGACATGCCTCCTGCTCTCCCAGTAGTGGGGAGACATGCCTCCTCCATTCCAGGAGGGGTCAGACATGCCTCCTGCTCTCACTACTTGAGCTAAATTACTTAATCTGTTTCCTCATCTCATCTATAAAATGTAAAATTCACCTCACAGATTGCTGTAGGTATAAATACCTACAAATAATTATTAGATATTTAGATACATATTTAGATATTATATTAGAAATAATATTATTAGATAATATAGGGAAATGAACCTTCAAACAAAGTGCATAAATAGTTTGTATAAATTCTTTCAGAATGTGGGTATAAACTGCAAATATAAAAAGGCAACAGTACAGCAAACTTTGGGTTTTGCAGATCTGGTGTGACCCAGAGAATGTCTCCAGCAGCTGCACCCCCTTAGGAACCCTGGGGGCCAAGGAAAGCAGTATCAGGGCAGATTAAAACTGTTTATTAACGAAAAAGCCTAGATTTTGAGAAGTTCCTGTTTCCTTGGCTAAATAAGTCAGAAACTTAATCTTACAACAAGTGGGTGCATTCATATTAGTATATTTATTTTGGGAAGATATCATCCTCAAAACCTATAATCCACTTGAAACTTTGCAAATGTTATATATAAAATGTTTATAACAATGCCTTGCACATAGTAAGCACTCAATAAAATTAAGTATTTATTAACTGTTATAAAAAGAAAAACCAAAATTTCTAATAATCCCACTCTAAATTTTTTTTATGCTTAATTATTTTTGAGAGTGAGAGAGACAGAGCACGAGCAGAGAAGGGGCAGAGAGAGAGAGAGAGAGAAAGGGAGACACAGAATCTGAAGCAGGCTCCAGGCTCTGAGCTGTCAGCACAGAGCCTGGCGTGGGGCTCAAACTCATGAACCTCAAGATCATGACTTGAGCCGAAGTCAGAAGCTCAACTGACTGGGCCACCCAGGCACCCCCTAATAGTCCCACTATTATATAATTTGGCACTACCTTAAGAACTTCTTTTCCACTTAAATACATAATCTTTTCTAATAAATATATTTTTAAAAGAATTTTCATTAACTGTGTAATAGTCCTTTATAAAGATGCAGCATAATTTACTTATCCATAATTATTGGATATTCAGATTATTACCCACTTCTATAGAAACACATATAGATGATACACTGACATTGCACATAGCACTGTAGTGATCATCATACATAAACCTTTCAGATGGTTTCCTAGATGTGGAGCTATTATGTATACATTCTTTCAACACCTGCACTGCTGTCAACATACTATCATAAAATTTAACATTTCTAGTCACAGCCTTGATTTGCTCTTAAATTTTTTTCTCTACATCATCACAAAATTCTTAAGGGTAGTGGTTGTTCCTACTTTTTATATCCCACCACAGCACTATAACAGTGTCAGGCACAAAGAAAAATTTTAAATGAATGCTTACTTTTAAAAAGTATACTCATTTCAGCCTTATGGGGAGAGGGAGGTCAGCTGGAGGTGCTATGGGGTTCAGGAGGAAAAACAGTAACCCTGTCATAAAGTGTTTTAACAAAGGAAAAGGCACTAACTATAATTAAGTTTCATTCTAACCAATCAAAAGCATTTAATATAAATATATAGTACAAAAATAACAGAATATTTATTTTAAGGTTTGACTCTTCACATTTTACAACACATTAACTCCCAAATTCAAAGAGGCTGTCATTAAAAACTGGGATAGATTGGAATTAGATACTTCTTAATCTGAATAATTACCACTAAGGAGATAATAATATAATGCACTAAAGGGAATAATAGAAAATAAGGATTAAAACATTCATTGTGTGTTGGAAAAGACAAAAGTAACTCTAACTTGGGGTCAAATTTTTGTTTAGAAAATTACTTTTATATGTTAAACTGAAGAAAGAAAGAACAGGGCTTGCCTTACATCCATTCGCCGATACTCAGTACAGGTGCAACTGTGCAAACTTTGTTTAGATCTTCAGCATCTAAGGAAGATGAACTAGACTTTTAATGGAGCATTTAAGAGAAAAGCAAATGGAATTATTTGTTAGTAGTTGTTAACAAATGAAGTATATAGTATTTAGATTTTCCATCTTCTTCGACAAGATTTGTTGTCAAAATCATTGATTCATCACGCTATACTAGATTTTTAGTGCACATACTATAGATACCAAAACTCTGACCTAACAAGTGGTATACAAAATGATAGAAAACGGCAGGCACTATAATGAATTTGAAAATATTGTGTGCTTAACAGTACAGTTATGATGGGATTTACAATTAGAAAATATCGATAAAGTATTTTAAAATTTAATTTATAACATATAGGCAACAAAGATAAAAACACCTCAACAATTATGTTAAGTACGCAGTTTAAATTGAGTAATTTCTTAAAATTACATAACTTTAGTTACTTCACAATTTAAGAAATCAAGATTAAGATGTTCCATTTAGATCAGATAAATGTTGAATTATGGAAAGAATAAGAAAAAAGTACTTTCTACACTATTTAAACACAATCCTTTATGGTTCTAATGATAATTTTCCACAATGGAATAAAAGAATCCAAAAACTTTAAAGTATGCATGGGAGACATACAAATGGAAAAATGATTTCTATATGAGCTCAAAGTAATGATAAAATCTGGGCTTGATTTCTAAAAAGACAATTGAGGCCCCTTTTTAGCTGTAAACAACTTGCTGTATGTAATGCAATACCATATTTTGGGAAATTTCAAACATTCACAATCCACAGGAAAAATACTCAACACTCCTACACTATTTTTTTTTTTTAAGCCCACAATAGTGCAGTCTTTCAGCTACAAAGCCAGAAGCCAGTTATAAAACCAGTACTTTTCCACTAGAGTTACTTACGGGGCGGGGAAGGGGATGTTTGACACTGCAAACGTTAGGGTCTAAAATAAGATCATTGCAAGGAGTTACTACAACACTCACACTGCCAGCACTGTCATGGCAACAATGAACTAGCAAGGAGAATGCTCTTTTAACATTCAAAGCTAACCCAGAGTCTATTACTCATGGAAATATACCAAATTTTCTTTTAGGCAGTTCACTAAAGAAATCATCTTACTTAGTAATCTCTTAATGTAAAAACAAACCTTTCACACACCATATTTCCAAGAGCCAGAGCCTCCATGCAATCAGCTGAAATTTATAATGACAACATAATAAAAATTATGCACCACAACGAAACATGAAGACCAATCGGGGTCCAAATGCAATTTCAAGATGGGTCAGGGTTTAAATAAGAATTTGGTATGCAATTTATTAACATCTAAGAATGTAGTTTCCCCTAGAAACACCAAAGTTTTACATTTCATCCTGAAGGAAAAATAATTTGGAACAAAAAGTAATATATATTTTCACTGCTAGGAGTCTTATATTAAATTTTTATCCAGAAAGTGTAGTGTAGTGGTGAAAAGCATGGACTCTGGACTCTCAATGCCTGGGTTTGAAATCTGGTTCCTCTTACTGGCTATGATACCTTGGGCAAGTTATTTAACCTATCTGGGCTCTGATTTTTCTTCATGCATAAAATAGGGATAATAATATCTACTCTTACAGTGTTGTGAAGACTGAATTAAATAATACACAAAAAGGGCAAAGAATTAGGCTGCACATAGAGAATGCCTATTCTTACGACATTCAAAAATATACATTCTGCCAAACAAGAAAGATTAAAAGACTACTGACGATGATTTAAGATGACTTGGTTCCAACGCCATGGCAGATTATAAGGGGGGCAGACATGGCAGCTTAGGAGGAGCCCCCAAACACACCCACACATAACCAAGCAAATTCAAGAAATCTAACATGGTACATACAAAATCTCTTCAAGCGTTGTTACTTTTGCTGAGGTAACTTTCTGGCAATGTATCTTTGCTTAGTTACTTTGTTTTAATCATACCAAGCTGTCTAAGCTGGGCCAGTTACCAGGCAAGAGTGAAAGGCCTGGGGGACTTTCAGTTTAAGATGTCAGGCTCCCATTGCAGTGAGCAGAGTAGGAATACTGACAGTGCAGCTCTAATCACCTCAGTAGACCTTCAAGGCTAACAGTCTCTGGAGTAGATAACTTGCCTAAAGTATCAGGCATGAATCGACCAGGCACAGAAGATTTAGTTGCTTACTGACAACACTGGTGTACAAGCCATGATTTGCTTTTCCTATATCATGTGTACCTGAAGATGTATTTGAAAGTCCAACGTTCACAAGTGGAATAACAGACTAACATATCAAAGGAGGAATCCAGTTCCCAGATGGCTAAAACAATATTTATACAATCCTTAATTTGGTTCCTAGAGGTGTTATTTTCTCTAGAGTGCTATTTCCTGAGTCAGGGAACCTGGAAAGTAAGTGAAAACTTTCCCAGTTGCTCAGAAACTTGGGAGTACCCTAAGAAGTGTATGGTGCCACAGGGCTCAATTTCCCATCTCTTCTCTATCGCACTATGGGGGCAGAACAGAATATTAATAGTTAACATTTACTCAGTGCTTACTGGATTCCAGTAAGCATTGCGCATGTTACCTCATTTAATCCTTTCAACTCTGTGAGGGAACTGAGGTTTAAGGAGGTTATGTAATTTGCCCAAGGTCACAGAGTTTGGCAGAGCAAGACTGAAAGCCAGGTCTGACTAACTCCAAAGCCCATGATCTTGATAATTATACTCTAATGCTGTCCAGATACTGAAGCAAAGGCCTTGGCCATGGACCTCTCCATGTACACTTGACCATCTGGATGACACAAGTAACTGCCCGCCTGCAACTCCTCCCTGCTGGTGCCATGCTGACATAGCAGAATGGTGTTGGACTCCAAGGAGGGGATGGATGCTACATATCTGCCATCACATCTAGGGCAAACCTCTGGGCAGGCCAACTACCCTGGGCAGTGGCTGGTTAGAGACATCCTCTGCTAAAGCTAGACATCAGCATTAATCAGCTTATATATGAACATTCAATGTACAAAAGGCAATTAGGAGTGTCAATATATGTGGATAAAAGATGTGGGATGTATCAAAGTCAAGTACATAAAAATCCTAAATTCTAAACAGAAAAATCCTAAAGCAATGCCAGTTTGGAGTACGACTTATTAAGTAAAGCACCAAAAGCAAGCTTATCATCAACATCACTGCCAATATTTGAGCACTTACTATGTACTTCTGCATGCTTTACATGTTCATTTAAGTCTCCGAACTACCCTGAGTTTGGTATTATTATTACCTTCATCTTACAGGTAAGTAAATAGTATCAAAGAGTTATTCATAATTAAATTTATAGGTTACAGGGGAGTCTGGGTAGCTTAGTCGGTTGGGCATCCCACTATGGTTCGGGTCATGATCTCACAGTTCATGAGTTTGACCTCCATCACTGCCCTGGGCTCACTGCCATCAGTGCAGAGCCTGCTTCAGATCCTCTGTCCCCCTCTCTCTGTCCCTCCCCCTCTTGTGTGCTGTCTCTCAAAAATAAATTAAAATAAATAAATTTGTAGGTTACAAAATATTGAAGATTACAAACTAACTGCTTTACCAATATGATCTTTATAATCACACCACAGGGTAGATAATAAAATTATGTAAATTCACAGATGAGGAAACTGAAACTACAGAGGTTAATTTATTCATGAGCATATTACTGGTAAAGAAAATCCAGTAAGGTCTTTTTTTTTTTTAATTTTGTTAATGTGTATTTATTTTAGAGAGAGAGAGAGAGAGACAGAGAGAGATAGAGCACAAGAGGGGGAGGGGCAGAGAGAGAGGGAGACATAGAATCTGAAGCAGGCTCCAGGCTCTGAGCTGTTAGCACTTCGAACCTCTATCATCAACAAAACTGAATCAATAAAGATTATATTTTATAACTTAGGTCTGCCAAAGCATACATTACTTGTTAGGTAAAAAGGTTAGGTAAAAAAGTAGACTCAGCTTAATTTGGTGAGGTATATCAACAACTCTGAGAGACCTTATTTTGTGAGAAAACTCTCCCTATCATTTAAATCACTTTTTACTTTTGAAAGGCTTCTCTTAAATATGTCCTTCAGTACCATTGAACAGACCACTCTACCTCTATTTTGCAAGGCTTGGTCTTTATCACATGATTGGAAGAATATCTTACTGTGTTTAGGCTATGAATAGCATTTGAAAAATCACTCAGTTATAATTATAGACAGCTAACACCTGCCAACTTGCTAGAAAATGAAATCATGTAAAATTTTAAGACAAGTGTGCAATGCTTGTCAAACACTGAAGTATCAAAACAGTAAATGCTTACTTTTAGTGGGATAAACTAAGATTTTAATTAGACTTCACTGAATATTACATATAACTGACAAATTGTCCTAATTTTTAAAAAGCATATTTATTAGCTTGTCAATCTAAACAATTTTTAAGTTAAAACACTAACTGAATACTATTCAGTTAATGAATATGCATATATGACAGTTGATTTGGAAAAGATAACTCACAAAATTCACATCATAAATGTTACTTCCCTTTAGTATGGCTTAAAAGCTTAGGAAGTTGTTTTAAGGTAACTTCATAAGTAATAATTTATAAATCGATGAAGCTGTTTCCCTTTTAAAATTAAAAACAGGGTAAGAAATAAAATATAAAACTAAAAGTGTCTCATTTTTCTAAGGTAAGTACATATTTCATTGCAATCTTATAAGATTTTCCTATTTTGTTATATAAAAGAGATTAGAACATGAGAAGACGTAATTTTTGTGTTGCCAAATTTCACGAGTTTTTTTCCTTATAAATTGAAAAATGTCAAAACTGTGGCAGTCTACTAGTAACACAAAGACTTTTAACAATAACAATGCCAACTGGGAAGATCCAATAAATGGTCCTAGTTGTTATCCTACATAACTCCCCAAGTATATCCAGTAAAAAAAAAAAAAAACATTTTTTAAAAATAAGCATCTTTTAAAAGACTTTTTTTTTTAATGCATATTGTGGTAAGCACTAGTTTAATTCAGTGTAGTAACCAAAAGGAAAAAGAAAAAAAGCAAAACATGAAATGTTCCCATAGACTGCCTATCTAGCTGAGGTTTTCATACTGAAATTTCCAGTCTGCCCAATGCCCCCAACAATACCATCATCAAAATTCTGAAGAACTCTCAGATGCCCCTGAGTATACTGTGCCTGCATAATTAAAGTACTAGGTAATTTCATCAAGGTCAATGACGGTCTCACTTAATGTAATAAATGTGATCTAGGAAAGTTGGGTCAAAGTAAAGCCTATCTTCCATTGACTTCCATTTAAAAAGCAGGTATTTTACCATGGTACGAAAAAAATAGTCTGATTTGAGAAACTGTGACAGAGATTAAAAATTGGTGGTAAGGCTTGCTTACCTTACTTGCTTACAGGACTTCCATCCGTGCACTTTAAGCACTGCCTCCCCTCCCCTAGCATCTATCTCCCTGTCCTTCCACAAGTTCTAAAAATTTCCCATTTCTATGGTTCCTCCATTCCATGTTAATTTGCTTCTAAATAAACACTGCCTGTTTTCAAATATGAATATTCTTTATGATTATGATGTGACACCAAATAGGACCCTTCTGTATCAAAGTTTAAGTGATTGATAATCCTTTATTATACCCAAGATTCCATGCTATTTTCTGTCAGGTCAAAGTTTCAATAAATCCTTAAGTTGGTTCTTATTAATTTATTTTCCACTGAAATGGTTAAAAGATATTCCACAAATTTCTAACAGTCACCAAAAGGAAAAAATACCTCTAAAACAAAAAGAACATAAATGTTCTATTTCATGAATGATCTATACAGCACTTAAAGGGCACAAAGTGTTAAACATGAGAAAGTAATTTTAATTAAGCTAAACTATTGTTTCAGAGGGTCCTTCATGATGCCATGAGCAACCCTTGACCTTAAATTGAAATCTAATAAGTGTTTAACATCTCATTTTCCTACAAAACACTACATCCCATTTATAAATTAAACAATGTACTAGAAACCATTTTTTAAAATAATCATTCTGTTTTTTGTTGTTTTTTTCCTCATGGTAGTAGAGACCATCTGGGACACTGTAAGAGGAATTAAATATTTGAAATCTGAAAACTTAAAAAAAAAAAAAGTGTGTCCTTGTTAGTTTCAGTCTTTCTGACAAGTCAGAACAAAGGAAGAGGACAGGATGTATTTATATATTACAAAGAGGACACTGAGGACAGATAGTACAGATATGATTCATCCTGTAAGCCAGTGTTGGGGAAGGGGGTGGGGTGGGGGGTAAGATAAGCTCTCACTTTGTCTTCAAACCATTTAGGAAAAAAAAGTTAATAGTTGCTTTCAATTTCTTCACATTCTCTATCCAAAGAAACACGGACAACCCGAGGGTAAATAGCATTCTCCTCTGAGTTCAAAAGCTACTAAAGAAAGTGGTCAAAGGTAGGAATGAGAGGAAGCACTGAATAGAAAAAGCAGGAGGCTTTCCTAAGGAAAGGGACTGAGTTCTCAGTGTATCAATAAAATAAGGCCAGAAAATAGTGGATATGGAAGAGAGAAGTTTAGTGCAAATACTGAAAGAAGACTCGTATTTGCTGTGGCTAAGAGTAGCAGTGAATTGTTTGAAATGCACCACCTTAAACTTTTGGTTTTGACTAGGAATAGCAGTAAAAAAGAAATCAAAACAATCAGTTCAAAAGGCCAAATCTGCTTCTAGAATGCTCCTAATCTGGTATATTTTATAGCATCATTATAAGTTATGTTTCAACCTAATAGAATCTAAATTATAATAGACCAAAGCAATATTTTATCTAGTTAGATATAAGATCAACTTTTATAGCCTTTGACTAAACTTAACTGCCTTCTTATCCCCATTCTTCCTCACCAACAGAAATTTTTTTGTTCAAGTGATGGGGCTCTCCTGGCTCTTAATGGCTGAATGCAGATTAGTTCAAATCAAAACCAGAAATGCCCAATTTCCTTGCCAATGACTGGCTTAGAAAAGGGCATGTGACCCAACCCTAGTCAATAAAAATGGACAGGAAGTCTGCTGGAGGCTGAGAAAAGCTTTTCTTCCCTGATAAACACATGTGAAGAAACTCTTCTCAGCTACAAACAGTCATGACTACACATGGTGCTTGGAATAAGGCAACTTGCAACCATGAGCAGAGACAGTACTTGCTATGCTGAGGAAAGGAGAGCAGAAAGAAGGCAAAAACGAATACAGTTGAGCTAATCAATCAATCCATGAAGCTTGAAATTGCCCAACCTCAAGATTTATTATACTAAATAATAAATCTCTTATTGTTAAACCTACAAACTATATATTACCCAAATTGGTATCAAATGGATACTCCAACTGCAGCTTTAACAATTGAAATGTGCATCATGCCCAACAGCTAAGGTTTCATTCCCCCCCCCAGGGGGGGGGGTAACAATCACTTCACTAAAGGAAAGCCTCCTCCACCCCACTTAACAAACATACTTTGTTACTTGGTCTAAATTTTCTAAAGCCAAATTATTTTCAGACAGTGTTAATTGCTGGCAATCTTATAAAAAAAACTTAACAGATTCCCTTTTTCACAGTACAGAAATGAAAATGATCAAATGACCATTCTTAGAAAAGTACTTGACTATTTTGAACACTCTTCATAATCTTTTGATGAATATTTACACACTCACATTCCTCCTTTAATTACCTGCACCCTAAAACTACAGTTCACCAGTGGACTATAATAGTGTATCAGGCCAGTGTTAACACTTCTGTTCCTTCGTTCAGAGAATCAAGAATATCGAAAAGATACTATGGGGTTAAAAACAACAACAAACCCAGCATAAATAAGGCCTATTAGAAGACCTTCCTCCAAAGCAGGGAACAAATCTTACTGATCTTCCAGTCTGAAGTACAGTGCCTGGCACAGAACAGTTCTCAAAAATGTGTTCAATGGATTTACGTATTTTGTTGTGAAATCAATAAACTGAGAACAGGAATACAGAGAATGTTCTTTCCCAATGTGCCATTTTTTTTATATACAGGTTTAGCCATTTTGAGTTGATCCATCTTATCACTGTCCCACCAACTTTGCTCCTGATTACAGTCCTCTGAGCTGACCTAAAACAATCAAGAGCAGAACAGCTGTAGGGATTGCAAATTCAGTTCAGCTTTTGCTGATCTACCAATGAATAACAGAAAGCATGGAGTACCACATTTAATTATTTGGTTTCTCATGGGAGGCTGGAGCAGTATGTGGAAGCCAGATGATGCTGGACATTATGTGACATTCTCAAGCAGTTTAAATTCTATCCTCAAGGATTTTAGACAGGAGAGTAACATGATCAGATTTCATTTTAGATAAATGACTCTGCAGTTATGTGGAGCATGGATATAAAGGTGGAGGATGGGTTAAGTCTGGAGAAGTGACGGATAACAATAGCAGAACTACAATGGTAGTAGCAGGGGCAAAAATCCCTTCGGGAGCTATTTCTAATCAGGTGCATCACAGGTAACTTAATCTCAACATGTCTAAAACAAAACTCACCGCTCCTCCTAAACTGACCCTTTACCACTCTTCTGTCTCAGGAAATGACTGAACTAGTAATCAAGTAGTTCAAGCCAGAAACTTGAGAGCATCCTTTATTTTATTTTCTTCATCTCCTATATCCAATTCAATACTATCTCCTGTTTCTAACTCTTAGCTATCTCCCAAGCCCATTCACTGTTTCCCACTTTTCCCACTACACCCTAATCCAACCATAATTTTGCTTTGGACTGGTGGAATTATCTCCTGATGCTGCATATCCACTCTTCACCCCCGAAATTCATTCTCCGCATTGCTTCCAAAGTAATCCTAATACACCGTGGATCATGTCACCGTCTTGCTCAAAACTCCTCAGTGGCTTCCCATTTTTCCTAGGATAAAGTCCACAACTCTTTTTTTTATTTTTTAATTTTTTTTTTAACATTTATTTATTTTTGAGGCAGAGAGAGACAGAGCATGAATGGGGGAGGGGCAGAGAGAGAGGGAGACACAGAATCGGAAGCAGGCTCCAGGCTCTGGGCCATCAGCCCAGAGCCTGACGCGGGGCTCGAACTCATGGACCACAAGATCGTGACCTGAACTGAAGTCAGAGGCTCAACCGACTGAGCCACCCAGGCGCCCCAAGTCCACAACTCTTAACTTGGCCTTCAAGATCCTGTTATCCAACTCCTGCTTAAGAACAGTAAGAATTCCTAATATTGCTGAGCATGTCTTATGTGCTAGGCACTGTGCTATGTTTTGCAACCATTATTTCATTTTATTCTCATTGTGAGCAGAAACTGAATCAAGGAGAAATGTATTCAACATTGTAGAGCTAATAAAGTATTAGAGCTAGGTCTGACTACAGAGGATGTGCTTAAGCTTTCACTCTCTCTTCAAACATATGCTCCAATCACATTGTATTACTTTCCGGTCCTAGACCTCATCTGCTCTCTCTTGCCATGAGGACTTCATGCACCTGTTCCCTATGTGTGGAATGTCCCCCTCACAAATTTCATTTTTGCCTGGATTATATTTATTCATTCACCAAATCTCTGCTTAAATGTCATCTCTTCAGGGAAGTCTTCCCTTACTATCTAAAATTATATTATTTGTTTATTGTTTATGGTCTCTCTCCAGTAGAATGTCAAAGTTGTTTATCACTGGTTCTTAGTTCTTAGAATGGCATTCACCATGGATTCAATAAACAATTGCTGAATGAAGGCATGAAATTAAGGATGTGGGGATGGAAACTCCCTAATCTGGTGACTTTATTCAGGCTGATAAAAAATAAAAAGAAGCCAAATATAAATTTGTTCAGACACTGGATATTTATTTAGTAGCTTCCAGGTCCCTGTCAATACTCTTGAGACCTTACAGCCCTCCGAGGAGACAGTCACATAAACATGTGATTATGGCACAATATAAGTAAAGTGCCTGTTATAATAGTAGCAGGAATTCAGTGCAGTAGATGCAGAGATGAAAAGTATAAATTTATGGAAAACCTTCACTGTGGAGGCGATTCTTGAATCTTTTTGCAGGAGGAATGAATCTTGAAATATGTATCATGTAGTCCGTGTCTTTCACTTACGATAAAGGAGAGGAGCATCCATTAGGTACTGGGGCACTTTACATCTCATTTATTCTCACAACAGCTCTATGTTATTATTCCCATTTTATAGATGTTGGAAATCCAAGCTAAGAGAGATCAAGTAACTTAACTTGTCCAAGGTTATGCAGTACATTAATAAAGGAGGAGAATTTGAGCTCAGGTCTGGCTCCAGTACCCATTTACTTACCAATATACCACAGTCCTTTGACCCTGCACTCCCCAGAGCTTAATTACTTTTGTTTTTAATATAATTCTTAACCAAATTGGTTATCTGGTTTCCCATTTGGATATAAATAAGCAGCAAAATTAAAGATTTAGGAAGAGAACAAAGTGTACTGAAAGTAAGGGAGGGAACAAAAAAACTATTAAAAATTGAACACAAATTCAAAAAATGTGGATCCTATAGTCCTATATACTCTACCCTCACCTATACAACAGTACTTGATGTGCATAATGACTCTATTATGAAAAATGATTGTTGTAGATGCTACAGTCTAAGAAATAGAGAAATAACTTTGGATGCTTAAAAGGGTAAACATCAGGAATCTAGAAAATTAATTCCTCTCTGATAACTCTGGATAAATGAATTGTAATGATTGTTCCCAAACTGTTTCTGAGAAGAAATATCCCAAGATTTTAAACAGAGTCTTCATTTTATGGACATGATTATTTTTCTATTGCTTCAAACTAACCAAAATAGAAAAACTATTAATCTTAGCTGACATATATACCCAAGTAAATTAAGAACTTCTCATAAATGACTTCGATTCAGTAACTTAGACATAGTGTCACTGACCATTCTTAGTATATAAAAACCTTTCTCAAACCAAACCCTTCCTAATAAATCTTCCAATAAAACAGGAGAGTTTGATTATGTATAGAAGAGGAGGAAAATTAACATTCTTAATTGGTTGCACTCAAAACTTAAGTAGGTATATATGTGAAGAAAACAATTGAGGCAAACACAGAGAAAACTAAGTAATTTACCACAGGAGTGTTTCTATCATTCACTTAACCTGGGTTCAACTTTCAACTATAAAGAAGCTAGCTTCTTTATAATATAGACTTATTATTTTATATAATTCATTTTTTTTAAAAGAAAGGTTGCCTTTAGAGAACAGACCCTGATTTTTTTGTTTTGCTTTTAAGAACAAGAGAAAAATTGTTTCACCATTTATCTTGAACAAGCAAAGAAACATTTATCATTTTAGAGGCTTTTAAATGAGAAACTTTCCACACAATATTGTTTGTACTGGTGTGAAAAGTACACTGGCTATACTTCCTAACAACATGTAAAAATGAAAAAGCAAGTCTTTACTTGCCATTAACTGTAACTTTCTCTTATTTTTCCAGGAGGAATGCAGCTTCCAAAACTCTCTAGAAAGACAATGCTTATTTACTTATATTTGAAAATTGCTTTCACTTTAATTCACCTTATTCAATTTTGGTCCCAAATTCAATGTTTTACAAGCCACTCAATAAGATGTAGAATGAATTCGTAATGAGTTCACTTAACCACCTCTTAGAAGCAAATACAACTGCAAGTAAAACTGCGCTTTACTAGATGGACAGTTGTAATTACAATGTTTTCTTACCTGGACGCTCTTCAAAATAAACTCACTTTTCTCTCTTACATCTTTAAAGGGACATCTCTTAGAAAGCATAAGCAGATGAGCAAGAAGCTTATTCAACCCATCCAAAGCAGCAGCATTTGAAAGCCCGTCTGATGGACGAAAAGGTGTCTCTTTCACCGAACGAAGATACTCGGTTCTTCTTAAAATGGTTTGCCTAATGTTTTCCAGTGCTGTCTCTCTAGTAGTTGAATCTCTACTGCACAGTCCATCCCACCTCACTTCATTCTCTCCTTCAGCCATGACAACTGGAGATTTTTCTTTGCAGTCTTCAGTTACCCTTCAGCATGTCCCCAAAAGCACTTCGTATTTTTAAAACGAGGAATGTAAGAATAAAATCAGAGAAACCGAATCGTCATGAAAACACAGATGTCTGGCTGACATTTGGAACAAGAAGTGTCTTTTATATTGATGGCTTTCAAGCGATCTACAAGACAGAACTTACCCTCTCCTACATGAAGGGGCAAGCCTTGTCAGAGACTGAAAAAAGTTCGAAAGTTGAAACCCTACAGCGCTGGCTTTGCTGGACAGGCAGTCTCAGGGAAGTGCTCTCCTCTGTCTCGCGGGGTCAGCGGATATCCTCACGTTGTGGAGCTGTCAAATCCGTGCTCTGCCCAAAAAGGCTGGTAACAGTTGAACGCGCTCCAGCCATTCGGGTTTTTTTGGTCTGGGCGGCCACCGGGTTCTCAAGAGCATTCCCACCCCGCCCCTCCTCCGGCACCAATCCCCGCCCTCCGCAGCTCCTCCCTTCGCCTCAGCGGCCGGCCAAGAGCTAGTGGGGAAATCTCGCCAAACGCTTGCTCACTGGCCGCCGCGGCTGGAGACCTAGGCGTTCCTTGGGGACGGCAGCCTCCGGCAGCCGCTGTCTCGGCTACAGCGTTGGAGGAAAGCGTCTCCGGCCCCGACGATTCTGGACTCCCAGGCGGACGCCACTTCTTTTCCTATTCCTGCGTCCTCGCCCACCTCCCACTAAGCCTGCAAGGCAAAGGGCTGGCCCGCAATCCCTAAATGCCGGGCTGCGCCGCGAAGCTGGCGGAGCAGTGAGGCCTGAGGCGCAGAGCCCGCCCCTTCGCCCAGCCCCATCGGTGGGGCTCGGCCCAGAGGGCGGGAGCAGGGAGGGGAGATGGGGTCCTCACCCCACCAGCCCCTCCCCTTTCTCCGCCCGACAGAAACCAGGAGCCGCCCCTGCCCCAGCGCCCTCTTCCCCGCCCAAGCAGACGCGACCCGCAGAGGCAAAGCCATTGGAAAAAGCCCCGCCCTCCCGCTGGCTACCTCCAGACCCTAAGTCCGCGCGCGGCCTCCCACCGCTGCCGGCTGCTACGCATGCGTGATGGCGAGCAGGGCGCAGGCGCTTAAGGGGCATTTTGCGTCGGGGGCGTTTTCCGTGCCCTGACGTTTGGATTCTCTGGACTGGAGTAAGGGAAAGAAAAGTAAGGAGGCGTTGAAGTACACTGAAACAATTACAGACAAGGCAAGCACGAAAAAGAAAGAGGACGTAGACACACACCTGGAAGAAATTGAATCCAAATTTAAGATTAGCCTGAAAATAGCGACGGTCTATTACGCCAAACCCGCGGTTTGAGGAGACAGGGCTTCCTCGCATTGACTTCTGGGGAATGTAGTTTTGATGCGGCCGACGCATTCTGTTGGCGATAGAAACTACAGTCCCCAGGAGCCACTGCGACGTTGTCCGTAGCGGCCTTCAAGCCAACGGTTTGCGCGAACGGAGGTTGAGAGCGTCGACTGGGTGAGCACTGTAGAGTTGCCTGCCACTTTTCCTTGGACAGGATTTTTCCTTCCTTCATTTCCTCAGGGATTTTGGAGACGACGCCATCTAGGGCTATCCTCGTAGCCAAGGGACTTTGTCCAATAATCTGCGTGGGAAGGAGTAGTCCAGGTTCCCAAGGCCGAGGGCGCGTTTGGCGCGGGAAATGGTCGCAGTCCCGAGGGTCGGAGGGAGCGGCAGAAGGCCGGGCAACAGAGATGCTGTGAAAACAAGTGCATCTTGCTGCGGACTAACGCCGAGGGATTAGGTATCCCTGTGCAGTTGCACTTTTGTTTGCCATCGTGTAGGCGAGTTCGGTGCTTTATGCGCCCGAATGAAATCCCAGGCAGGCCTTTGAAAGAGAGTTTTCAAATCCATTTTGTATGAGACTAAGGGGAAAAGAATCCCCAATATTCCTAGAAATCAATGTTTGCAGGGTTTAAGGATACTCTATGAAAGAAGACCTATAAAAATATCCAAAATTTAGTATATTTAAAGGATTCAGTCATTTGTTTTTAAGTTACCGTTTTTAAAAAGTCATTCCTTATGAGAAAAGTCAAGATGTGAAAGGCAGTTAATGGACTGAGAACCAAATTAGATTTTAATTCTAAACGTTGCAGAATAGATGTGTTTCTAAAAATATAGCCTTGTTAGGTTCTGAGTATACAACAGTGAAAAAGACACAGCCTCTACCTAGTTACAGAATCTAATGGCTAAACACACAGTTATAGTATGATGTTATATCTGGCTATCTAGGATGGCTAGAAAGAAGATAACTTAGCTTGATCTTGGAAAGTCAGGAAAATCTTTATACCAGGGAAAGAGGGCCAAAAGAATAGCATGTGGTGAGTCCCAGAAGTGAGAAAGATGAGATATTTTCAGGAAAATTGCAGTAAGCCAAATCGTATATATTTTGGGAAGGATAATATTTGTGTATTGACGTATTTTGAAGTTGCAAAGAGACAAGTACTGTGAATTTACCAGATAGTTTCTGAAAATGACCTGTCCTTCAACAGATTTATAGTTTTGATGAATTAGTCTAATGTAGCCTTGCTACATTCAATGCTACTGGTTTAAACCAGATTTTATTTTTAAACGTGAACTTCTTATGAGTACGATTTAAAAAATAAAAAAGACATTCCTTTTTTGTCCTTTTTTTGACCTCATCCTCCTTTGTCCAGCCCACAAAGAGTAGGGTCATTCTTAAATCTATGTCCTTTTTTTTACTGTGTAGTTGAATATGATCTCATCCATACCCATGGTTTCACTACCACCTATGACTTTTAAATGTATAGCTCCATCCAACTTTATCTTTCCAGCTTTCATATATTTATTTCCATTATATTTCTTTTTGGAATTCTCAAAAGCACCTCGAGCTCAACATGCCTAAAACCAAATGCATGGTTATCTCTAATGAACCTGATTCTTTTCCAGTGTTCCCCATTTCAGTTAAGGATCCTACCATCCACTTGTGAAAATTTGAAAACTACACATTATTCTTGATTTCTTCTGATCCTTCGTACCTTTATAGCCAATTATACCGAATCCTATCAATCTCATTTCCCAAATACCCTCCAAATCCATCCTTTCCCCACCATCTACAGAAGCACAGTCTTTTCCAATCTGCCATAATCTCTTGCCGGGACCATTGCAATAGTGATTATTCACTCTGACCTTTATCCATTAGTTCTCCACACAGGAGCCATAATGATCTTTTTGAAATGCAAATCTGACCAGATTTTCTCTTAAATCATTCATTGGTGTCTTAGTATTCTTAAGGCAAAGCTTCTTTGTAAAGCCTAATGTCCTCTGGTCCCTTTCTACCTCTCCAGCCTCACTTCGTATACCTACCACTCTCCACCTATCTCTGCTTCAGCCCTACAGATCTTCAGTCATTGGTTCTCATATTCCCCTTCATCCATTCATACACTCAACAAATATCTGTTGAGTATCTAGTGTGCAATGGAACAACGAAGATATATCATTGAGCAGAATATACACTGACTCTTAAACAACAGGTTTGAACTGTACAGGTCCACTTACGTGTGGATTTTTTTTTTTTTTTTTGGTAAGTACAGTACTGCAAATCTATTTTCCTTATGGCTTTCATAATAACATTTTCTTTTCTCTAGCTTACTTTATTGTAAGAATACCGTATATAATATACAAAATATGTGTGACTCAACTGTTTATGTTATCGGTAAGGCTTCTGGTTAACAGTAGGCTTTTAGTAAAGTTTGGGGGGAGTCAAAAGTTATATAGATTAAAAGTTAAGGGATTTTTTTTTACTTCCTGGTGGAGGGTCGATACTCCTAACCCCCACATTGTTCAAGGGTCAACTGTACAGCTGTGCAAAAGTCCCTATTCTCCTAGAGCTTGCATTCTGTTAAGGGGAAATCAACAATAAATATGTGATATATGTGGCAAGTGAAGACAAATGCAGTGGAAAATAAACCAGGAAAGGGACTAGGGAGTGCCAGATTGTGGGGGGCAAGGTTCAATTTTAAATAAGGTGGTCAGAGAAGACCTAATCAAGAAGGGGACATTTGAGGGGATCTGAAGCAGGAGGAATAAGCTGTGCAGATACCTCGAGGAAGAACATTCCTATGCAGAGAACAGCCAGTGCAAAGGCATATGGGCAGGAGCAAAAAAATAGCAGTGTAGGCTGGAGCACAATGAGTGCAGGGGAGAATAACATGATGTTACAGAGGAAGGAAGTCATGTAGGTGATTGAAAGGACTCTGCTGACTTTTTAACAAATAGGAAGCCATTGAAGGGCTTTGAGCAGATGAGTTGCATGATCTGACTTTTTTAAATGATTACTTATTTGAAATTGTGTTGAGCATAGACCACAGGGAAACAGTTTAGAAGTTTAGAAGTAGAGACACTAGTTAAGAAGCTCTAGTAATAATCCAGGTGAGAGAGGATAATGGTAGCTTGGACCAGGGTGATAACAGTGGAGGTAGTGGGAAGAGACCACAGTCTGGATCTATTATGATAGTATAGCCAACAGGTTTTGCTGATTGGTCATGAGGTGTGAGCATATAAGAGTCAAAGGTGAGTCCCGAGTTTTTAGGCTGAGCAGCTAAAAGGAGGGAATTGCCATTTAATGTTGTGAGAAAGTCTCCAGATTTGTGTACAGAGGTAAAGAGGTGGAAATCAAGAGTTTTGTTTGGCCATGTAAAGTTTGAGATGCCTCTAAGCTATTCAAGTTGAAGTACAGAGTAAGCAGTTGTATAAATGAGTATTGAGATGACGGGAAAGATCTGGTTGTAGATAGAATATTGGACTTCACAGTAGTGTTTTGACAGCAGTTACAGCCTGAGAATAGTTGGTGTCACAGAAAGAGGCACTCCATAGAATTTGGGTTGATTTGGAGTTATCTGCAAAGGGCACTGTGCAGGAGCAGCCAGTGAACAGAGAGGAACACCCACAGAGTGTGGTGTCCTAAAAGCCAAGTGAAAGTGGTTAAGGATGAGGGAGTGCTAAGTATGTGAAGTGCTGTCCTGGATCAAATGAGATAAGGATTGATTAACTGACCACTACATTTAGTAATGTGGAGGTCATTGAAGATCTTGAGAGCAGTTTTGGTGGAGTAAAGAGTATAAAAGTCAGATGGACATATTTAAGAGAGAATGGGAGAACTGGAGACAGTCTGGATACAGCACCTCTGGTACTCTTTTGTTTGTCCAGACTGTTTTAGCCTGTCTTTGACTCCCCTTCCTGTAGATGTTAGGTCAAATGCACTTTTCTCTGAGTTTCCCTTATCTTGTTGAATGTCCCTATCATAAATAACTTTTATTTTACCATATATCTTTACTTGCTAATAAGTTACAAATACAGTTTTCTAATGGTGTGTGAAAGTTTGTCTGCTTCTAAAGTTTAAGCACAGAAGAGCAGTGATTGTACCGATTTTTGCTCATCATCTCCAGCTCCAAGTACAGTGCTTGGCATCTAATATGAACTTAGTACATATTTGATGGATAAATGGAAGACTAATGTCACAAAATTTTCAAAAGCATTGCATATTTACCTGTTGTTTACAAAAACACAAGATAATTGATAGAAGTGACTTCATAACGAAAACATTTTTGAAAATTTGTCTTAAAAGAGCAGAATTTCTGTTGCAAGTGAATTACAGTGCTCACCCTTGTGAAATTGAATTTGCTAACATTTTTACTATATTCCTGCATACCTCATGTTGTTGCAAGATAGTAAAGTATATATATGTAGAGTATAGTATATGTAGAGAAGTTGTTGCTTTAAATGAATAGTGCTTTAGTCCAGGAAAAAGCTGACTGGCTGGTCTCCCAAGAGGCCTTTATTATGAAATTCGTTGATGAATTTACTATAAAAAAATCACTCCTAAGTCTTGTGGTCTTAGAAACAGTCTTGCTAAGTGTACCAGAGTTCCTGGGTTGATTGCTATCCAGATGGTGAAGAGTGACTCCTTCCATTAATTAGAGTAGGGAATACACTATGAATTCCAGTCTTGGGATGGGAAGATACTGCGTCCAGGTTTGGACATGTTGTTAATCATCTTGTTTGAAGGACTTAAGAGTCATGCAGGTGAACAGTACCTAGTACTGCTTCTGGACAACCTTTCTGCACGAAACCTTAACTATCGTTGAGAGATGTAGCTATATATTCCAATAGTGAGAAGAGCATGAACCTCAGAGTTTCAGAATCTTGCCTTTGGACCCCAAGTCTGCTTTTTATTAGTGTGAATTTGGCCAATTTTTTTCAACCTCCCTAACTTTGGATGTGGGAGATGAGATAGCCTTGGTGTTCTTATGACTGTTGTGAAGATTTAATGTGATAACATATATAAAGCTTTTAGGTTAGCATCTGGCATATATTGGTACTCAAGAAACCGTATCTTCTAAAATAGTCATCGATATGTAAAGTAATATTTGTCCTTCAGTTTGATCGAAATTAATGAAATGTTTATAAAGTATTTTGTAGTTGAACTGAAGGGTGCTATTTTGTATAATCGTATTGCTGACATTCTGTAAGAATGAGATCCTTGAATTATATTTCATTTTTCTCAAATTTGCAATTTATTTTTAATAATATTTTGTGTTTTAAGCTACTTAATTGGGAAAAGTTACAATAAGTAAAAATATGGCAATTATTTTTCTCATAAAACAGCAGCATAAATAGATTACATTTTTGAGCAAGGAATTCATGTCCAGCTTTATTACAAAAATTACTAAAAACACCACATTTCATCAATAACATGTCTATATGATATAAAACATTTAAAGAACATATACCTCAAAAATGAACTATTGGGACCTCATGAAGATAAAAAGCTTCTGCACTGCAAAGGAAACAATCAACAAAACTAAAAGTCAACGAACGGAATGGGAAAAGATATTTGCAAATGACATATCAGACAAACGGCTAGTATCCTAAATCTATAAAGAACTCACCAAACTCCACACCCGAAAAACAAATAATCTAGTGAAGAAGGGCAGAAAACATGAATAGACACTTCTCTAAAGAAGACATCCAGATGGCCAACAGGCACATGAAAAGATGCTCAACGTCGCTCCTCATCAGGGAAATACAAATCAAAACCACACTCAGATATCACCTCCCGCCAGTCAGAGTGGCCAAAATGAACAAATCAGGAGACTAGATGCTGGCGAGGATGTGGAGAAACGGGAACCCTCTTGCACTGTTGGTGGGAATGCAAACTGGTACAGCTGCTCTGGAAAACAGTGTGGAGGTTCCTCAAAAAATTAAAAATAGATCTACCCTATGACCCGGCAATAGCACTGCTAGGAATTTACCCAAGGGATACAGGAGTGCTGATGCATAGGGACACTTGTACCCCAATGTTTATAGGAGCATTTTCAACAATAGCCAAATTATGGAAAGAGCCTAAATGTCCATCAACTGATGAATGGATAAAGAAGTTGTGGTTTATGTACACAATGGAATACTACTTGGCAATGAGTTAGAATGAAATATGGCCTTTTGTGGATGGAACTGGAGAGTGTTTTGCTAAGTGAAATAAGTCATACAGAGAAAGACAGATGCCATATGTTTTCACTTTTATGTGGATCCTGAGAAACTTAACAGAAGACCATAGGGGAGGGGAAGGAAAAAAAAAAGGTTAGAGAGGGAGGGAGCCAAAACATAAGAGACTTTTATTTTATTTTATTTTTTTAATTTTTTTTCAACGTTTTTATTTATTTTTGGGACAGAGAGAGACAGAGCATGAACGGGGGAGGGGCAGAGAGAGAGGGAGACACAGAATCGAAACAGGCTCCAGGCTCCGAGCCATCCGCCCAGAGCCCGACGTGGGGCTCGAACTCACGGACCGCGAGATCGTGACCTGGCTGAAGTCGGACGCTTAAGCGACTGCGCCACCCAGGCGCCCCATAAGAGACTTTTAAAAACTGGGAACAAACTGAGGGTTGATGGGGGGTGGGAGGGAGAGAAGGGTGGGTGATGGGTATTGAGGAAATCACCTGTTGGGATGAGCCTGAGTTTTGTATGGAAACCAATTTGACAATAAATTTCATATTAAAAAAATAATGTATAGCTTAGGGAGATCTAAGTGTCACTCATAAAATTTTATTTAACAGGATATAGTTTTACACTTTAATTTACAGTTCTTAGTTTCATAATATCTACCTTTTGCTACAACAAATAAACAGATGTTATGGAATTTAGAAGAACTGCTTCCAGTTGGTAAATTTTCATAAGTACATTCAGAAGACTGTTTGAGAAGCAGGATTTTTCCATGGCTGAGAAAATATTGAGATGTTTTGCTCACTTTGGGGAGAAGCAGCATAGCATTTCTGCAAGACCATTGATTTTGAAGTTAATACCTTCAAGTTCTTCTGCCATTTACCTCATACAGGTTGCTAACCTTTCTAAAACCCCATTTTCTTTGTCTATAAAATACAGAGCATATTATTATCCATTTCTGATCTTTGAATATACCAAATTTAAGATCCTTATTTTTTTCTACTCACAGTGCCCTTACCAAATATTTTCACATTGCTGCCTTCCTCACTGTTTTGGATTCATCTCAAAAGCCCTATCTTCAGAGAGACTTTACCTGCCATTTTAGCTAAAGCAGACCACCTGTTTCCCTTTTTAATCTTCATCACATCAATTCAGTTATCCACTTGTATATGTTTGTTTTATGCTTATTTTGTGTTCCTCTGCATGAAGGACTCTTGTCTTGTGTACTACTATACTCTCAGTGCCTCAAACAGTGATTCACACATGGTAAATGCTCCTCAAATACTTGACCCACTGGCTGACTCTTCCTCATAGACTTATTAAGAAGACTCCATAAAATAATGTATGTAATGCACGTATATGCTTGGAACCATTTTCTCTGTATATTTTGTATATTTGTTTTCCTATGTCCTATCTAATTCTAAAATTTTTGAGACATAGGCTTAACACACACACATATGTAAAATCTAATAGTTATAACTACTATTATTAATAGTTAATATTCATAATGTGTTCATTCTTTGCCTGTATTATGCTAGCTGATTTATATGGATTTTCTTTCCATTAACTCTATGAAGTAGATGTTATTATCCCCATTTTTATAGGTAAGGAAGCTGAGGCCCAGAGAGTTTAAATAACTTGCCTCAAAACACATAAGGTAGTAAGTAAATGGCAGAGCCAGAAGTGGAAACCATACCTGACAAAACTCATATTCTTAACTTCTTTACAGTGCTTTATCACTTCCCCCCAAACGGGTAAGTATTAAGTAAATGAGAACTTTTGTGCAGTCACTCTTTTCTCATGACAATTTAGGGAGTGGGGAGTGTATCAACTATAGAGCTTAAACACCAAGTTAGAGCTCAAATGTTCATTCTTCTACCTTCCCCAAAGAAAGGCTTTCTGCCTTCTTGCTGTGCCATCTCATCAGCTGCAGTTGCTCAGCTTCTTTATATTTGTATTGAAAATGGAAGAATCAAAACTTAAGCCAAATTCTTAAATTTTGTTTTCACTTAAAAAAATTTTTTAATGTTTATTTTTGAGAGAGAGAGAGAGGGATGTGGGAGTGGCAGAGGGAGACAGAGACACAGAATCCGAAGCAGGCTCCAGGCTCTGAGTCAGCACGAATTCTTTATTCTTTGTATCCATATTGTATTTAATGTCTTACAGTGTCAGAAACCCGCAAAGGTCTAACTTTTAAAGGTAGCCTGACTCAAGTATGAACAGGGTTAGTATTAACAACTCCCAATATCCATCACAGCCCTATTTTTGCAGTTTATTCAAAATAACAGATTGCAGCTGTGGCTTTTAATTTTCTGTGTAACTTTTGTCTAGTCTTTTGATCTTTCTGGGCCTCAGAGTCTTCATCTGTGAAATGAGGGCAGTTGGAGTAGATTTTCTTTTTTTAACTAAAGCCCATAATTGCATTAAGGTTCACTCTTGTGTTGTACATTCTAAGGGTTTTGACAAGTGCATAATGTCATGTACCCACCCATGCAGGATCATATAGAATAGTTTAATACTCTCCAAAATTTCCTGTGTTCCATCTATTTATGCCTCCCTCCCTCCCCTTGAAACCCTGGCAACCACTGATGTATTTACTGTCCTATAGTTTTACCTTTTCCAGAATGTTACATGGTTGGAATTATACAGTATGCAGCCTTTTCGTACTGGCTTCTTTTACTTCACAGTATGCCTTTAAGTTTCCTCCATGTCTTTTCATGGCTTGGTAGATCATTTCTTTTTATCACTGAATAATACCACAGTTTATCTATTCACCTTTTGAAGGACATCTTGATGGCTTCTAGTTTTTGGCAGTTATGGATAAAGCTGCCTGATTTATTTGTACAGGTTTTTTTGTGGACATAAGTTTTCAACTTACTTGAATAAATAACTAATGTCATCATTGCTACATTGTATGGTAATCTTTTTTTTTTTTTTAAGTTTATTTATTTTGAGAGGGAGCATGCACTTGCATGCCCAAGTGCGAGTTGGGGGAGGGACAGAGAGAGAGAAGGAGAGAGAGAATCCCAAGCATGCTCCAAGCTGTCAGCACAGAGCCTGATGTGGGGCTCAATCCCATGAACTGTGAGATCATGACCTGAGCCAGTATCAAGAGTCAATTGCTTAACCCAATTGAACCACCCAGGTGCTCCACATTGTATGGTAATCTTATGTTTAGCTTTGTAATAAATTCTTTGTCTTCCAAAGTAACCATACCATTGTGCGTTTCCATCAGCAATGAATTACAGTTCCTGTTGCTCCACATCCTCACTAGCTTTGGTGTTGTCAGTGTTTTGTATTTTAGCCATTCTAGTAAATGATGGTATCTCATTTTAATTTGCAGTTGCCTAATATAGTATTGAGCATTTATTCATATGCTTATTTTCCACCTGTATTTATGTTCTTTTGGTGAGGTGTCTGTTCACATCTTTTTCCCATTTTGAAGTTGGGTGGTTCCTTTTTTTTTTATTATTGAGTTTTAAGAGTTGCTTGTATATTTTAGACACAAGTTCTTTATCAGATAAGCGTTTTGCAGATATTTCCCAGTCTGTGGCTTAACTCTTTATTCTCTTGACAGTGTCTTTTGCAAAGCAGTTTTAAATTTTAAATAACAAGGCAAACTTGTTAGTGTTTCTTTCATGGATTGTCCTTTTTGGCATTGTATATAAGAAGTCATTGTCAAAACCAAGGTCACCCACATTTTCTCCTATGTTAATCTAATAGATGCTTTATAGTTTTATGTTTCACATGTAGGTTTATGACCCATTTTGAATTAATTTTTTGTGAAAGCTATAATGTCTGTGCCAAGATTTATTGATATTTTCATTAATAAAGTTTCTGCTGGCTCTGAAATTATTAATTATTTTGATCAGTAATACTAAAAGGTAAAAAACTTTAAAAAATAGTATACTGAATATTTATAACCATATAAGTGTTATCCTTCAAAACTATTTCTTCAGAGGGAGAGGCTTGAAGTCAGCCCAAAAATATGGTCAAGGAGAGGAACATATTAGGAAATGGGACTAATGGTTCCATTTCAGTGCTGCTTTACTGTTATATGTTATTAACAGCAGTGGTGTGAGTGTTAGAGGTGTAAACTGTCAGGGAGACTGCCTACCGTTAGGAATATTGAGATACCTGTTATTTGTCCACATTGCCATTTCTTTGCTACTTTTCTGCCTTGTCATACAGTTTTGGAAAAATCCATCAATGATTTCTCCCCAATAGTTTCCCTTTCTGTACCATGAAACACTGAAGCCATCTGAACCTTAAATATCTCCTTATATAATGACTGACTTAATTTAAGTTTGTAAAGGAAATTATCCTAATTATCTTCTTTTTAGTAACATGAACAGTTTGTCTCCAAATGCTTAGTCTTTCTTTTCTTTCTTTTTCTAAGTAACAGAGGAAAATGGAATTTTACTATTTTATATTAGAGTAAGATTACTGCATTGCACATTATGATTTTAGAGGTAGACCTGCCATGAGGGATTGATGATAAAATTGTTGACCTTCTTAACATACATTTACAGTGATCACATCAAATATAAGAAGTACATATTCTCATTGTGTTATCATCCATGTGACTTGAGTTGCATATTTAATCAAAAGCCCAGCATGATATTATGAATTCATGGGAAGTGTGTACTATTACCTAGGAGATTAATAACATTTCTTAAATTTTCTGTTTATTACCTCCTACTGACTTAGATTTGTAAAAGACTATAAAGGTAATTAAATTAGATACTAATTTGTGACTGCTGTTGTACAGTCCTATCACAAAATCACTCCCATTTCATGGAACAAAAAAAGAAGGAGAAATAAAGGGAGAGTGATGAAGAAGGGGAGTCTCAGCAGTGAAAGAAAGGTCTTTTTTTTTCTTTTCCAGAAATTAATTTTATAATTGAAAAAGAAATATATTCATTATGAATCTTTAGATAATAAGTAAAGGAAGGCTTTCACTAAGTGAGTTCGATCCCCATGTCTGGCCCTGTAATGATAGCGTGGAGCCTGCTTGGGATTTTGTCTTTTCCTCTCTCTCTGCCCCTCATCCACTTGCTCGCTCGCTCTCTCTCAAAATAAATAAACATTAAAAACATTTTTTTTAAAAGGAGACTTCCTTTTTAAAAAAGTTAAAGATTGTAGTGTTCATATATTTAAGCTCACGAACTGTGAGATCATGACCTAAGCCTATATCAAGAGTTGGGCGCTTAATCGACTGAGCCACCATAAAAGACTGAGCCCCATAAAAGAAGTCTCTTTCTTTTTCTTCCTTTACCCTCCTACACTGGGAATATGAATTTCTGTTTGTAACAGGATGTTTTAGACAATTTTCTCTTTTTCTATTGTCACTTGTTATTTCATATTATTGATTACATACCTTGTAATATTTTGATAGTTGTCTTCTCTGTAGAACTGCTTTGAAGATTCTGTAAGTAGGTATTGCCTGAAATCTGTTCTATGAAATGCTAATTTCTCCAGGAGATCTCCCAAAAAGGTTTCTGTTGCAAATAAGTTTGGGAAGTGCATGGTTTATTGCTGGTTTGGAAATTCACAGTGATAGTAGAATATTAAATATACTGACAAAACTTGCAGGTTAAGAAGTTGGCTAATTTTGTTTTACCCATTTGCCCAGATTTATTTGTCTGGAAATCTGTTTAATTTAAGGAGTAACCTCAATGAATATCTTTTGAAACTAGTATTTTTGGTAAATACTGTGTAATAGTATGAATCTTTAGTGAGTGGTAGATCTATAATCTTTAAATATTAGAATAAGTATATTTATTTTTCTTTAAGTCATCTTTATCATTTGGTTCTTTTCCTTTACAGCGCAGGTAATCCCCTCTACCCCAATCATTCTCTTCCCCAGACCAAATGTTTTTAGTCATTTAGCTCACTTAATTGAGCACATACTAGAAATATAAAGATAAATAAAATAAAGTTCTGGCTTTTGAAGACCAAGCACTCTGATTTGATAGAGCAGGGGAGCCATCTGTAAGGGATACCCCCTCACATCTTTAAGTAATTTTAGAGATCCGTGATCAGCACTTTGCACTTACTTATTTAATAGCATGAGAAAAGTATTCTTAATGTATAGTTTTCTAAAGACTTTATTCATTGAACCTAAGATGCCAAAGATTGTAAGGCACAGCTTTACTTTATGTACCACAATGAAAGAAAACATGTTGCCAAATATAATTTAAAGGTGAATTTTGATACCAGAGATGTAAAATGTATGTAGTACATTTGTGAATGTTAACTGTTAGACTTAAATGTATTTTGTTTTATGTATTTCTACTACATTAATTGATTGAAGGGCAACAAATGTTTATTCAATGACTACCATATAAGTCCAGTGGTTAATAGAATAATGAATAAAATATGGTCCCTTGTTCTTAAGGAACTACAGAGGAAGACAGATGTGTGCAGACATTGCTAAAATAAAATTATTTTTGCTAAGGCAACTAAGTTAAATCACAAACTGTAATAAGTACATCGAAGATATTGCTAAATTAATGACAGCTGATAGCTTTGTAACAGTTCTACATTACCAGCTTCAAAAACCATCTAGTGTTAATTTTTTATTCTTTTGTTGTCAGAGGCAGTTGAGGGGTTAGTGAATAGGAGGGAGAAATGTAAAGAAATGTTTATTTGGGAGTATATATGTGTATGTTTTTCTTAAAGGAGAGAATAGAGTTTGTTTTAAAGATGTTTTTTGTTTTTCTCGGTTGTTATCTCCACAGGAGGTCTATTTCAAGGGAAAACAATTCTGATAATGGTAATGTTTGTTTGCTTTGGAAAATTACAAATTGAATTATATTCAGCCAAACATGTTTCTGTGTGTGTGGATTTATAGGAGGGAAAAGTGTTAATCTTAGGTTGGCATCTGTCTGCTACAGCTATTTTGGTTGGTCTGCCCACTTTCAGTGGGTGCACTTAGGGAATGCAAGCTTATTTTAATTTTGGCTTAAATAAATAGCATTAAGAAAATTAATCTATTAATTTTTTTTTACCTGAGGCTAAATATAGGGAAAGTTGGATTTACTACGATTTATGGAAAGCAGTGCAGAAACAGAAAGGGCAACACATTTAGAGTCCAGAGACCTGAGTTTGAATTCTGTTTCTGCCACTTATTAGACATGTGACCTTAGGTAAGTCACTTAATCTTTTCGCCTTGGTTTCCTCTTGTTTTCAAAAATGACTATAATGATAGTATACTACTTTGTAAGGCTAAGTTAAAATTTGATGTAGGGCACTTGGGTGACTTACTCAGTTAAAGTGTCCGACTTCAGCTCAGGTCATAATCTCGCAGTCCTTGAGTTTAAGCCCCACATCGGGCTCTGTATTAACAGCTCAGAGCCTGGAGCCTGCTTCAGATTCTGTGTCTCCCTCTCTCTCTGCCCCTCCCCTGCTCATGCTCTTTCTCTCTCTCAAAAAATAAGTAAAGGTTAAACAAAAATTAAAAAAAAAATTTGTATAAAGGTTTTATAAATTATAGTACTTTTCAAGTATTAGTTGATATTGCTTTTAGTAGTGATATGAGGAATATACGATGTAAGACTATACATTTTGCAGAATTGACTTTTGATTTGTCTGTATTTATATGAACATTAGTCAAAAAAAGTGATGTAAATTTCTTTGAGATATTTCCTAGAATCTCATTTTCTCTCTGTTAAGCATTTCAGAGATACTTCTATTTACAATGTAGTAGGGATATTGATAAATATATTATTATCTTTATATATGTACAGTTTTTTTTTTTTTTTTTTTTTTATCCAGGTCAGATTGTTACAAAGCTTTAATAAGTTAACTAAGGGAAACTTTGTCTGAAACACAGTATTATAGACTGGAAAAATACTCTCAAGATCTAGTGAGGTTTTTGAACTTTAGGATCTTTGTCTCAGTCTAAGCAAAGTTCCAGTAATGTCTGAATTTAAAACAGCTCCAGGCAATTTAACAATATGTATCAGAACTGTTAAAATTGTCTTCAACCTAAAAATATCATTTCTAGACTGTATCCAAATGAAAAAAAGTGGTACTTTACATGAATATTCACTTACTGCTATTAAAAAAATACTCGAGGGATTCCTGAGTGGCTCAGTTGGTTGAGCAACAGACTTTGGCTCAGGTCATGATCTCATGGTTCGTGGGTTTGAGCCCTGCGTCGGGCTCTGTGCTACAGCTCAGAGCCTGGAGCCTGCTCTGGATTCTGTGTCTCCCTCTGTCTCTGCCCCTCACCCTCTTGTGCTTGCTCTCGCTCTGTCTCTCTCTCTCTCTCAGAAAATAAACATTAAAAAAAATGAAATAAAAAATTAAAAAATACTTTAAAGAAACAATAATACAAGAAAATGTTTATCGTGCTATTAAGTAGAAAGGCAATTTCCACAAACGTGTGTGTAATCCTAATTTTTGTTTAAATAATAAAAAACTGATTTATTTAAGGGGCAACAAAATACTAGTAATTCTAACAGTCTCAGACTGGTAAGCTTTATAGTGATTTTTATTTTCTTCTGTAATTCCCAAATTTTGTAAATGAGCATGTAGTACTTTTGTAATAAAGAAATACATATGTATATAATATAAAAATAAAAATATATTTTTTCAGTATCAAGCCTCTTTCTAAATACTGTCACTCTTTTCAGCTAGCACAGTAAAGTAGCATAGATTTATATATAATGTAAGTAAAAGTAGTTGTATGCAGTATTCATGTACATAAGAGTATTATCAGTGATTGAACTTACCATTGCAAATACCTTCAGCTGTACCTTTTGGTTTTGCCATGCTCAAACCCTTCTCTGTCTTTTGATGGGCTGTAATTTGCAGCTGATAGGAAGTTGGCCATATTAAAGGAGGCTAGGTCTCTTAGCCAGGCTTGTTCTTGGTTAGACTGGCAAACTTGGCCAACTGTCATGATGAAATCAGCACTGAATGGTCAGCTGCACTTTTTGTGAGGCACCAAATTTATACTAAGTTAAAGCAAGTTCAAAGCCCTGAGTTGTTGAGGCATTTCATTTATTTCCCCTGAGACTGATCTTTTCCTCTTTTCACTTCCATCTCTTAGCAAAAACTCTGGCACAAGTTAGATACTCAGCAAGTACTATTGGAATTAAAATGGAATGAAAACTGAAAATTATGCTGATTCTTAACATTAGCTTTACTGAAAAGTCATCTCAATTTTAAATGAAGCAAATTATGCAGACACAGTCACAGGCAGCCTCTGTTTGGATGCAAGGGAGGTTCATAGGAGTAATAAAGATTCCATGTTTAGCCATCATAGGGTCTTTTCTATGCCACTTGTATTCTGGCTGTTAGGGATACATTGGAAGGTCTGCAGCACTTTCAGCATTTAGCACTGTCAGCTAAAAGTAAAGTAGGTACATTGAAAACTGATAAAGAACTAGAACATTTAAAAGGAGGCTAATACCAATTTTCATAGGTGCATTTTAAGTAATATATATTTTGATTATCTTAGTTAAGTTTCTACCTCAGCTAGGCAGGAAAATCAGGTTTTGTCCTTTTGCCCTCTGTGCTGTTCAACAACATATGCTATTTCTCATGTTAAGACCTTAGCAGCTGTGCCAACAAGTCCGGTTTGAAAAAGAAGTAAGGGCTTAGTGGTGTGTCTTTATCTATCAGCCTGTCAGCAACTCTGTCCATCAGTAGATTACTTCAGCCCTTTAGAACAGTTGTTCACTTCAGCTATATGGATTAGCTATGTGGTATAGTTAAGATACTGCAGCTTGCTAATAGGTATAAGGATTGGAATTATGGGAGCACCTGGGTGGCTTAGCCGGTTAAGTATCTTGATTTCCGCTCAGGTCATGATCTCATGATTCATGAGATCGAGCCTCGTGTTGGGTTCTGTGCTGACAGTGTGGAGCCTGCTTGGGATTCTCTCTCTCTCTCTCTCTCTCTCTCTCTCTCTCTCTCCCTCCCTCCCTCCCTCTCTCTCTCCCTCTCTCTCTCTCAAAATAAATAAATACTTTTTAGAAAAAATTGGAACTATGAATATGGATTTCTGAATGCCAAGGAAAGCAATGTTAGGACAAACCTAGGTGCTTGTGTTGCTTTTTGAAGGAATAACTCAGACACTACTGTTAGTGACTAGAACCCACTTTTGTCTGAATGGCACGAACAGCTTCCTTTTACTTTATATTGAAATGACTTGTCAGTAGGATTTATCTTGGAGCTCTACATGGCTTTTAATTCATTTCAGTTTAACAAGTCTTTATTAAATATTGAATTAAGTGCTAAGGTTACAAAGATGAATGAAACCTGATTCCTGTCCTTAGGGCTTGCCATTTAAGGGAAAAACATGAACAGATCATTTCAATGTAATATATTAAGCATATAGATACGCAAGAGGAGAGTTAATTATCCCAGCCATAAGGAGCCAAGAAAGGGAAAGCTCCATGGACAGATTAACTAATAAACTGTGTCTTGTATGATGAGTAAGACTATTCTAGGAAAAGAACAATATGAATGCTAGAAACATGTATTCACTCAGTAGAAGAAAGAGAAATGAACTGGGTCGTGTAAAGCCTTATATGCCTTAAGAACATGCTCGATCTTTATTCTGAAGGCAGTGAGGAGTCACTGAGGAGTTTTAAGCATTAAAGTGGTTTACATGCCACTGGGTTGTAATTTTAAGATCACTCTGGAGGCAGAGGAGAGGATAGTTTTAGTGGGACAGAATTCGTAGCAGGGAAATCACTTTAGAAGGCCATTGTAATAGTCCAGGCAAAAAAAAAATAAGGGCCTAGTCTGGGGCACTTAGTCAGTGGTGGTAAAGATGGGATAGCATAGTTGATTGGAGAAGCGTTTTAGGTGTTGAATCCTTGGGACTTGAGCATTCGAGAGTAGGGGGATGATACTATTAACTGATTAAAAATGAAGGAAGAAAAACAGTTTTTAGGAGGAAGATAATATCTTTAATTTTGGATATGAGTTTGAGGTGCTTTTAGGACATTCAAATGGATATGAACTCTTAAACTTCAGAGAAATGGTAGCCAGTACTTGATTTAAAAAAATAATCATCTTGTGGGGCACCTGGGTGGCCACATCGTTTAAGCATTCGACTTCACCTCAGGTCATGATCTTCTGGTTTGTGGGTTCAACCCCCATGTCGGCCTCTGTGCTGACAACTCAGAGCCTGGATCTCACTTTAGATTCTGTGTCTCCTGCTTTCTCAGTTCCTCCCCACACTCTGTCTTGCTGTCTCTATCTCAAAAATAAAGAATAAAAAATTTAAAAAAATCATCTTGGGCAGAAATAAACAACAAATAAATTAGAACAGCCCCCAAAGTAGTATTGTCACTGGGAAGGGCTGGGCATGGAGAAGGTGTTAGTTTTACAAATTGGGTTTGTACTGTAGCAGTGTAAAGTTACTGTGTAAGTAGGTTAAATATTGTGGGGAATATTTATGAAAAGCCATCTTGTATGGTATTTATGGATTACCTATTTGGAGACTTTAGTACATAATATGGCATAATCTTAAGACAATACTGGATATAATTTAGGTTTTGATAGTTCAAAAGGATTTTAGGATTTTGTGGTTTCTCAGTATCATTATGCACATCAGTGATTATACTGGCAACATTTTGGATGTGATACCCAAAGTATAAAGATTTTTAGATATCAGTAATAACTAAAATTTGACAGACGATAGCTGCAGTTGTGGTGAACATAACATAATGTATAAGCTTGTTGAATCACTACGTTGTACATATGAAACTAATGTAGTATTATGTGTCAACTATACTAAAAAAAAAAGAAAAAAGGCAGGAAGAAAAAAAAATAACTAAGCCTTATTGAGTGCTTGCTGTGAACCAAGCTGTTTTCTGAGAACTTTCTATTGATTCATTGTATATAACTCTATGAAATAGATAATCTTAATATTCCCATTTTGTAGATGGGGGAAAACACAGACATTTTCAGAAACTTGCCTCAGATTACATAGGATTCATCCTTAGGCTGTCTTGCTGCAGACCCCGCCCCTTAATCACTATATTATAAAATAATATAGATTATAGGTGCATTTGTTTACAAGAGAGAATGGAAACATGAAATGCATTATGTGAACAAAAGTGCCTGTAATGGTAACATTACTAGAAATGTAAAGTTATAAGAACTTAAGGAATAGTTCATTGTCAAGAATATGTATTTTCTTTTTTTTTTAATTTTTTTTCAACGTTTATTTATTTTTGGGACAGAGAGACAGAGCATGAACGGGGAAGGGGCAGAGAGAGAGGGAGACACAGAATCGGAAACAGGCTCCAGGCTCTGAGCCATCAGCCCAGAGCCTGACGCGGGGCTCGAACTCACGGACCGCGAGATCGTGACCTGGCTGAAGTCGGACGGTTAACCGACTGCGCCACCCAGGCACCCCAATATGTATTTTCTTTAAAGAGGAATTTTATTGCAAGCTGACAAGTCAGAAAAATTAGGGAAATATAAATACAGAAAGTTGAAGTATTACAGTAATGAAGGGAAGAGTTTACATCAGAGATTAATATTTGTAAGGAATAATGTGTAAGGAAACTGAAACTCCAGGAAAAGAATGATTTTTTTATTATCACTGCTACTTTCCACTACTGTATATTTACGTAATACTGTATATTTTTCAAAACTAAGAGGAAGGAAATGATATAACTAAGATTGCCTGCCGTATAAGTGTCAGAAACAGGAAAAAATCTAGGTCTACTGATTCTATCCAGACCCCTTTCCATTATGTCATATTCCTTAGTGAAACCATGCAGATTCAGTCGAGTCCTCAAATCTATAGAAATGGAGGGGGAAATGCCTAAGAAAAAAGTTTACTCTCATCATTAAATCCAAGAATATATCAAGAGTTTAAAGGGATGTAATGGTAAAGAATGAACCAGTGGTGTCGTAATCAAAAAGATTACCATGCTTCTAGAATCTGATGAATCTTTTCCTCTATTGCCTGCTGATTGATGTACAGGACAGGAGAGTTGCTAAAGAAAAGTGTGTAGGTATGTAAATAATTCTCTTTTCTTTCTGATCTCAAGACATTGTTGATATTTGTTATCTTCAGAGAGGGAAAAGCAGTAGACATGGTTGGGAATCAGGAGTCTAAGAGTAGATAGAAAATATTTTACTTTTTATTTTGTGCTTTTCTATGCTGTTTAAGTTTTATTACCTGTGGATGTATTACTATTTAGAACAAAACCATATTAATAGGAGCTTCTGTATAGTGGGATTATAGTCCACTTAAAAATTTTTAATTAAATTTTATATAGTACACAAACTATACTAGCAAGTTTCATCTGAAAAGTTACTACTAAGTAGGCTGACAATGACTGAATAAGATTTTCCATAAGATCCACCTAGAAACTACTTTTATAACATGGTTAGGACAGCGGTACCACTATAAAACCATTATTCCCTTGTTTCTGTGGAAAAGGGAATATTAAATTATAGATAAGGATGTGAGATACTTCATTTTCCACAGTCTTAGAAAATCCCTATACTCACATTCATACATACAAGTCCACGTTTGCTCCTGGGGTAGGGAACAGTTTTCCTGAGTGAAAAAGATGCTCTGCCAGGGTGTGGCAAGAGTGGGAATCACATTTGAATTCTTCTGTCAGTTGCTCTAGATAGGACTGTGCTATGAGAGGGACTTTGAGGACCTTTACCCACTAAAAGTAGGGAGAAGCTGGCAGTGGTTGGTTGAATCACTGGTTTCTTTATAAAAAAAAGTTTTTGAGGGGGCACCTAGGTGGCTCAGTCGGTTAAGCACCCAACTCTTAATTTCAGCTCAGGTCATAATCATGCGGTTTGTGAGTTCAAGCTCTGTGCACAGCACATAGCCTGCTTGAGATTCTGTCGTCTCCCTCTCCCCCTCCCCTGCTTGCTCTCTCTCTCTCTCTCTCTCTCTCTCTCTCTCTCAAAATAAATAAACATTTAAAACTTTTTAATTAGGAACTCCTAACAGTGATCAGTTAGTGCTTATTGTCTAAAGCCGTTTTAGTCTTCTATTGATGTTTAGATAATATGCTTGCTATGTGGTGAAATTGCAGTTTAATAAGATCCCAGAACAAATATGGTGTGTGATTTGTGCAGTATTTATCCCACCCTTGGAAAAGATGGAAATTACATGTCTGAATAAGGAATACACAGCTTTTCAGGAAAATTATAAAAGTGCTGAAGGAATATTTTTTATGGTGGCATTGTTGAAAAGGGATTAATTTTTCTTAAAAATGGCCAGAGTACCTGCATATAATGAAAATGTTTAGTGTGTTTGTGGCCTGTGAGTAGAAGAAGGAATACCGAGTATTGGACTGGGACTGTACATCATCATCACCCTTGGCAGGAGCAAAGTTTACTCTTCCTCCTGTGGTGTCTGGACAGATCCCAGGGCCTGCGGTGAACTTTGCAATCTAGTTCTCAAAGTCCCAGAGAATGTTAAAACGTTTACATGGAGTCTGGGGTACTAGTGGTCTGATCTCACTTGTTGTTTTGTTTTCTAGGTTTTCATGGGTGAGACTTTTTATATTTGAGGAAATAGTAAAAGATGGTTAAATATGGGAAGGAAAAGGATTTTTTATAATTTTTAACATCCTGTCTTACATAATTCTTATTCTTACTATATAATTCTTACTACTAAAAAAATTCCTACTACTACTAATCAATACCTGTATGAAATTATGCATGGGATACATTTGAGAACCAGAAAATAGCCTCTCCATCCTAGTTTCTAGGCATTCAGAATACCTTGGTATATATTCCATTTACTGTGATTGTAAGACATTTTTTTTTTCACATTTAGAAAAAGTTCCAGGGGCACCTGAGTGGTTCAGTGGGTTGAGCGCCTGACTTTCGATTTTGGCTCAGGTCATGATACCATGAGGTCATGGGATTGAGCCCTGCATCAGGCTCTGTGCTGAGCATGGAGTCTGCTTAAGCTTCTCTCTCTCTCTGTCTCCCTCTGCCCCTCTCCCCTACTCATGCATGTGCTCCCTCTCTCTTTTTCTCTTCCTTAAAAAAAAAAAATTCTAAAATAGTGATATGTCTTACAATTGTTATTGGCCTGGAATAAAGTCGGATTACTTCAGAGAGGATTTGCATTTGCCTCTACCACTCATTAGCACTACTACCAACCTGAAGCCATTTTAAATTAGATTCTCTGTTTAAGAGTTTGTTTTTAATCTCACTGGTAGTATGAATTCAGAGTACAAAGTTGTGTAAGAACTGTCTTTGCGATAAAATTCCCTCTCCTTGGTGCCTGGCACTTGAAAGATAGAGACTTTCAAGTTTCCTTGCTGTCTCTTTCTGCATAGTGCATTTATCTCCCATTTATCCTTCTCTTCATTTGTAGCCTTTCTTTTGTTTCAGCTTTATTTTTTTAAAATATTTTTTAATGTTTATTTATTTTTGAGAGAGAGAAAGAGAGAGAGAGGGTACGAACAGGGGAGGGAGACACAGAATCTGAGGCAGGCTCCAGGCTCTGAGCTGTCAGCACAGAGCCTGACATGGGGCTCAAACCCACAAACTGCAAGATCATGACCTGAGCTGAAGTTAGATGCTTAACCAACTGAGCCACCCAAGTGCCCCTGTTTCAGCTTTACCTGATAGATGTCCTATTTTCTTTTCTTGTGGTACATAAAAGAGCAATGCATCTTATAATAAGGTGGTGGCTTAGATTTGAGAAAAGACCCCTCAGACACTTGGTTAGGCCTTTACTTACCATCCTTTTTCAGAACTTGTTTATTCTTAAGGTAGACACACTTCTGATAAACTTAATGTCATTATTACACATTTCTTTGTTCATTTCTCTTTGGTGATCTTCAAACTTAAATTTGCATTGGAATTGGTGAGTGAAAACTATATATTTCTGGGCCCAGAGATTCTGTTTCTGTGGACCTGGGTGATGCCCTCTAATCTGTACTTTTAATAAAAACCCACAAGGTATTCATACCTAAGTGACTGAAGGACCACACTTAGAGAAAAACTATCTGCATACTCTATAACTAAGAGAATACTCATGGTTTCAGCTTCCATCTGTGTTTATTGATGACTTCCACATTTTTATATTTAGTCTAAACCATTTTTCTTCTAGGCCAAATTCATTTATACAACTGACATGTCTCTATTAAAGGCAGAATTCATTCTGACCCAGGCTACCTGGGTTCAACTATCAACTCAACCACTTAATAGTTGTATGACCTTGGGCAAAGTTACTTAGCTTCTCAGGTATCAGAGGGTCACTGTGATGATTTTATAGATCCATACATACAAAGTTCTTTGACCAGAGTCTGGTACATGATAAGCTCAGTTTAAGTGTTAACAGTTTCTATGTTGTTATTATTCCACAAGCACCTCAAACATGTCTAAAATGAACCTTTTTTTTTTTAACCTAAATTTTAGTTAACATACAGTGCAATATTGGTTTCAGGAGTAGAATTCAGTGATACATCACTTATATACAATACTCAGTGCTAATCAAAACAAAGTGCCCTCCTTAATATCTGTCACCCGTCTAGCCCATCTCCCACCCACTTCCCTCCATCAACCCTCAGTTTGTTCTCTATCATTGAGTCTCAGGTGGTTTGTTTCCCTCTCTCTCCTTCCCTTCCTTCCCATATGTTCATCTGTTTTGTTTCTTAAATTCCACATAAGAATGAAATCATGTGGTATTTGTCTTTCTCTGATTGACTTATTTTGCTTAGCATAATACATTCTAGTTCCATCCATGTCATTGCAAATGGCAAGATTTCATTCTTTTTGATGGCTGAGTAATATTCCATTCCATTTTGTGTGTATGTGTGTGTGCATATATATATATGCATATATGTGCATATATATGTATGTTTATATATACACACACACTATAAACATCGGGGTACCCCTTCAAATCTTTATTTTTGTATCCTCTGGGTAAATACCTAGTAGTGCAATTGCTGGATCATAGGGCAGTTCTATTTTTAGTTTTTTGAGGACCCTCCATACTGTTCCCCAGAGTGGCTGCACCAGCGTGCATTCTCACCAACAGGGTAAGAGGGTTCCCCTTTCTCCATATCCTAGCCAACATCTGTTGTTTCCTGTGTTGTTAATTTTAGCCATTCTAACAGGTATGAGGTGGTATCTCATCGTGGTTTTGATTTGTACTTCCCTGATGATGAGCGATGTTGAGCATCTTTTCATGTGCCTGTTAGCCTTCTATATGTCTTCTTTGGAAAAGTGTCTGTTCAGGTCTCCTGCCCATTTATTAACTGGGCTATTTGTTTCTTGGGTGTTGAGATTGATAAATTCTTTATAGATTTTGGATATTAACCCTTTATCTGATATGTCATTTGCAAATATTTTCTCTCATTCTGTAGGTCGCCTTTTAATTTTGTTGATTGTTTCCTTCACTGTGCAGAAGATTTTTATCTTGATCAAGTCCCAGTAGTTCATGTTTGGTTTTGTTTCCCTTGCCTCTGGAGACATGTCTAGAAAGAAGTTGCTACAGCCGAGGTCAAAGAGGTTGCTGCCTGTATTCTCTAGGATTTTGATGGTTTCCTGTCTCCCATTTAGGTCTTTCATCCATTTTCAATTTATTTTCTATTTATTTTTGTGTATGGTGTAAGACAGTGGTTCAGTTTCATTCTTCTTCATGTCACCATCCAGTTTTCCCAACACCATTTGTTGAAGAGACTTTTTTTCATTGGATATTCTTTCCTGCTTTGTCAAAGATTAATTGACCACATGGTTGTGGGTTCATTTCTGGGTTTTCTGTTCTATTGCTAAAATGAACCTTTTACACCACCTTCACCACCATCCATCTATTTTCTGGCTTGACTACAGCTTTGTTTAATTTCTCCCTCTCCCTCATGATTTTCCTCATCTAGGTCATACATTCTATGAATTCAGCATCCTATTTGTCTCTAATTTGTCCTCCCCTTTCTACTCCCTCTTCTATTGCTTTGGTTAGGTCTTTATCACTTCTCACGTAGAGTTTTGGAATAGCCTCCTAAATGGATTTCTAGCCTCTGGTTGTTTTTATTCATTCAGATTTCACAAAAATCTTTATCAAAGGGAATCTGATCTTACTATTCCTCTGCTGGATGCCTCTTGTTGCCTATGGTGTAAGATCCAAACACATGTGGCTGGCATACAGACCCCTTCCTAGCTAGTTTTTGCCCTCTTGTTCTGCAACAGTCAGATGCATTTGTAGTCTTCCAGCTTTTTTATTATTGTAGCAGATTCCCCCAAACAGCAGATTCTCTCTTGCCTTCATAACTTTGCATAATTAAGCAAGATAGCATGGTGGTTAAAAGTGTGAGCTTCAGAGCCAGACTGCCTAAGTCCAAATCCTGGCTTTGTCACTAGTTGTGTGAACTTGGGCAAAACACTTTTTCTGTGCCACAGTTTCCTACTCTTTAAAATGGGAATCATTATGCATCATAGAGTTGTTACAACGATTTTACTAATTTACAAAAGTGTTCAATAAATGTAAGGTATCACTATTTTTATTACTATGTGGTTTCCTTTGACTGTATACTTGATCTTCTCTGCTACCCATTCTCTCACTTTCTTTGCCTATCAAATCTTACTCATTCATCTGTCATATCTCACTTTAAGAACTATCTCCTCCAGGAAGTCAACTCTCTTAGATGATGATCCTCTGGGTTCCCATAGCACTCTTTGTACTATAATTAAACTGAATATTTTAAGAACTACCCAGGACTATATTTTTCATCTCTAAATGGCCAATGAATGAAAACTTTTATTGTTTCTTACTTGCTATAGATTGGGAAACCCAATTAGAAAGGGGAAGGATATTCTATTAGAGACAGGTAAACAATCATAAGGAGACTGGAAAGCAAGATATAGCAAGAGGTGAAAAGGCAGAAAACAAAATCTGTAAGTCTGGAACATTTCAGTGAAGGGACACATAGTCCAACACATTATCAGTGCGGTTCTCTAAGTATCATAGTATATAATTAAAATGCTATGTGATATCCTAAGTCATCCCAAAGGTTAAGTTATGTTGAGTGTACTTGGCCTAAAAGGAAGGAAAGTGGGTTAAACATTTTAGAAATATTTCTTTTAAAACTAGTTGAAATAAATTTTGGCAATTAAATAGGTGAGCTTTAGTTATTTATAATTGTCCAACAGTTCATCCCCCCTTGGTCTGCCTGAGTAATCAGTGCACTCAGTTAATTCTGACTATTGAATGTGTTCAGTCTGCGTTTGTGGACACTGGTGGGGCTGGGTGTGGGGGGAGATTATAGGCTAAGGAAGTGAATTTGTAGCAATTAATATGAGTACTGTTAACTTTAAAATTCATTATTTGTTGATTCAATTTAGAAATTCTTTCTACATTTAATAAGTTTGCCATCAACCTTTCTAAAGAGAAATGGTTAGAAACAGTTACGTTCAATGGATAAATATAATAAACATTAAAAGAATGTTGAAATTCTTTCAAAATAACTTATTAAAAAGAAAGAACTTTCTGAAGAAGTATTACCAGCAATATTTTAAAATCCTAAGATTTGTCAAGTGTTTATTATTTAACATTTATTTGTTATGTATTGTTATTTGTCAAAGATTTACTTGAATAAAATGATATTATAATAAGACATTGTATGCAAAATTATACACCAAAGTACAATATGTGGTTATTTTAAAACTTAAAATAGTATTTACAGAATTATTAAGTTTAGCCATGACAAATATTAGCACAGGGAAGTAGGGAAAACTTGTTGATCTAACAAATTCGTTTCAGGGGATTCATTTTACAATATTTTTTTATTAGGCCCCGAGGATACAATGCCCCTCTGCGGAACACAGCAGTTTGGACTGCAGAAACTTAAAAAAGAAATTAACATAATTGCCCTCCCTGAGTTTATATTGATATAGGAGGCATAAGACCCTTATAAAGGAGATGTAAGTGTCCCAACAGATATTTGTATAAATAATTGATACTGTATATCTTCAGCTGTTTATCTCTGCAGAAATCTAGGTAAGAGGAAACTATTTTAATAAAGATATTTGTTGCTTATTAGAAAACTGATATGTGTTTATTGTAAAGAATGTTTAAGAAGGTTGAAATTAGAAAATGAAAATCTCCTTTGTTCACCTATTAACATTTTAATACACTTACTAGTCTTTTATATATGATTATCTTTATTCCTTTTAAAAATTGGACTATAATTATACAATTTTATATTCTTCTTTATTCACTTTATATTAAATCAGAAGCATTTTCTTAGGAACTGAATATTCAAGGTAAACTACAGGTAAAGCTGATGAAGTCTAATCATTTAAGTAATCTTAGACATTGTTAGGTTCTAAACTTACTCGATTCAAGTTCAGTAAGGAAAAATCTAACTTTCTAATTATTAAATAAAATTTTCATGACACTAGATGTTTTAAATTCAGCAATTGATGAGTTTGCTTGGAAATCAATTAGTTCTTATAGCATGGCATTGAGTTGAATTAACTGTGCACATAAAAATTAGATGCTATATTTTAATTTATAGTAAAAGACTGGCAGAAAAAAAACCTAAGTATTGTTATACTCATGTAATCATATTTCTCCTATTCAAACTCATTTAAGATAACTAGTGTGAGGGGAATGTACAAGAACACCTCCCCCAAGCCATTGGCTGAGAAAACAAGAGGGATGATTTTCATACAGAGCCACCTACAGTAAACAACATAGCAACAATATTGGATGCGTAGCCTGCTTATACCAAGTCTCACATCCCTGCATTCTGTTGGTACTACTCTTGTTGGTCAAGTTTGCCTCGGTCCAATCATGGTGGTCACCTTCCCCAGAAGACCAGCAGAAACCCCTGCCCACATCGTGTCTCCCAACCAGAGAGTTATGCAGTGCTTCAGTTCTAGTGGAAGTAGTATCAGGTCTCATTTAACAAGCAGACCAGAACACATCTAGTTAAACACTCCACATTCTGGCCAAGGACCAAACACAGCCCACTGTAGACTAGGAGAGCCCATGCAGACAACTGGCCTGAAGGATAGAGCAGCCAAAAACAGCAGCAAAGTGCACACAGAATTTTCTTATGAAGGGCCAGGCCCTGGACACTATATGACCTTTTTCTTCATAAAGCCATTATGCTCAGGAGCAGGAAACATAACAGGCTTTTTTAATACAAAGAAGACGGAGATTTAGACAAAATGCCAAGATAGAAGAATCCATCCCAAATGAAAAAACAAGTTAAGGTCAGGGCCAGAGATCTAAGTGAAACAGATATAAGTAACATGCCTGATCAAGAATTTAAATTAACAATCATAAGGATATTGCTGGGCCTGAGAAAAGAATGGAAAACTTCAGGGAGGCCCTTACCACAGAGTTAAAAAATAGAAATGAAAAATATAATAACTGAGATTCAAAATGGTCTTCATGCAGTGAGCACAAGGATGGAAGAAGCAGAGGAATGAATAAGTGATGTAGAAGATAAAATAACGGAAAATAATGAAGCTGAACAAAAGAGAAAAAGAGCTATGGAACATGAGAATAGACTTGGGGAACTCAGTGACTCCATCAAGCAAGGTAACATTTGTGGTATAGGAGTTCCGAGGCAAGAGAAAGAAAAGGGGGCAGAAAATTTAATTGAAGAAATAATAGCTGAAAACTTCCCTAATCTGGGGAAGTAAACACATCCAGGTCCATGAGACACAAAAACTCCCATCAAAATCAATAAAAGCAGAGCAACAGCAAGACATAGTGTAATTAAATTTGCCAAATATAGCAATAAAGAAAAAAAATCCTAGAAGTAGCAGACAAAAGAAGTCCCTAATTTACAAGGCAAGGCCCATAAAGCTAGCTTCAGATCTCTCAACAGAAACTTGGCAAAACAGAAGGGAGTGGCATAATATATTCAATGTGCTGAATTGGAAAATTCTGCAGCAAAAAAATACTCAATCCAGCAAAGCTATCGTTCAGAATAGGAAAGATAAAGAGTTTCCCAGACAAACAAAAACTAAAGGAGTTTGTAACCACTAAACCAACCCTAAAAGAAATAATAAAGGTGACTCTTTGAAGAAAGGACCCAAATAAAATCACGAATGAAAGAGGAGAGATCACAACCAACACCACAGAAATACAAATAATCATAAGAGAATATTATGAAAAATTATATGCAAATAACCTGGGCAATCTGGAAGAAATGGACAAATTCCTAGAAACATACAAACTACCAAAACTGAAACAGGAAGAAATACAAAATGTGAACAGACCTATAACTAGTAAAGAAATTGAATCAGTAATCAAAAACCTCCCAACAAATGAGAGTCCAGGACTAGATGGCTTCTTGGGGGAATTCTTCCGGACATTTAAAGAAGAGTTAATGCCTATTCTTCTGAAACTGTTCCAAAAAATAGAAATAGAAGGTAAACTTCCATATTCCCTCTACAAGGCCAGCCTTACCTTGATTCTTGATTCCAAAATCAGACAAAGACCCCACTGAAGAAGGAGAATGAGAGGCCAATATCCCTGATGAACATGGATGCAAAAATTCTCAACAAGTTACTAGCAAATCAAATCCAACAGTACATTAAAAGAATTATTCACCATGACCAAGTGGGATTTATTCCTGCGCTGCAGGGGTGGATCAATATTCACAAATCAACTTGCTACACCACATTAATAAAAGAAAGGATAAGAACCATATGATCCTCTTAATAGATGTAGAAAAAGCATTTGACAAAATCCAGCATCCTTTCTTGATAAAAACCCTCAAGAAAGTAGGGATAGAAGGAACATACCTCAAGATCATAAAGGCCTTATATGAAAGACCCACAGCTAATATCATCCTCAATGGGGAAAAACTGAGAGCTTTTCCTCTATGGTCAGGAACAAGACAGGGAAGTCCACTCCCACCATTACTATTTAACATAGTACTAGAAGTCTTAGTCTCAGCAATCAGACAACATAAAGAAATAAAAGACATCCAAACTGGCAAGGAAGAAGTCAAAATTTCACTCTTTGCAGATGACATGATATGCTATGTAGAAAACCCAAAAGACTCCACCTAAAAATTGCTAGAACTGATGGGGCGCCTGGGTGGCGCAGTCGGTTAAGCGTCCGACTTCAGCCAGGTCACGATCTCGCGGTCCGTGAGTTCGAGCCCCGCGTCAGGCTCTGGGCTGATGGCTCGGAGCCTGGAGCCTGTTTCCGATTCTGTGTCTCCCTCTCTCTCTGCCCCTCCCCCATTCATGCTCTGTCTCTCTCTGTCCCAAAAATAAATAAACGTTGAAAAAAAAAATTTTTTTTAAAAATTGCTAGAACTGATATATGAATTCAGCAAAGTCACAGGATATAAAATCAATGCACAGAAATGTTGCATTTCTATACACCAACAATAAAGCAGCAGAGACAGAAATCAAGGAATCAATCCCATTTACAACTGCACCAAAAACCATGAGATACCTATGAATAAGCCTAACAAACGAGGTAAAAGATCTGGTTTCTGAAAACTATAGGACACTCATGAAAGAAATTGAAGAGGACACAAAGAAATGGAAAAACATTCCATGCTCATGTGTTGGAAAAACAAACATTGTTAAAATGTCTATACTACCCAAAGCAATCTACACATTCAGTGCAATCCCTATGAAAATACCACCAGCATTATTCACAGAGCTAGAACAAACAATTCTAAAATTTGTATGGAACCAGAGAAGACCTTGAATAGCCAAAATAATGTTGAAAAAAAAAAAAAAGCAAAGTGGGAGGCATCATGATTCCAGACTTTAAGCCTATATTACAAAGCTGTAATCATCAAGACAGTATGGTACTGGCATAGAAACAGACACATAGATCAATAGAACACAGTAGAGAGCTGAGAAATGGACCCACAACTGTATGGTCAACTAATCTTCAACAAATGGTGTTGGGAAAATTGGGCAGCTACGTGCAGAAGAATGAATCTGGGCCACTGTGTTACACCACACACAAAAATAAATTCAAAATGGATGAAAGACCTAAATGGGAGACAAGAAATCATCAAAATCTTAGAGAACACAGGAAGCAACCTCTTTGACCTTGGCCATAGCAACTTCTTTCTAGACATGTCTCCAGAGGCAAGGGAAACAAAACCAAACATGAACTATTGAGACTTCATCTAAATGAAAATCTTCTGCACAGTGAAGGAAACAATCAACAAAATTAAAAGGTAACTTACGGAATGAGAGAAAATATTTGCAAATGACATATCAGATAAAGGGTTAATATCCAAAATCTATAAAGAATTTATCAATCTCAACACCCAAGAAACAAATAGCCCAGTTAATAAATGGGCAGGAGACCTGAACAGACACTTTTCCAAAGAAGACATATAGAAGGCTAACAGGCACATGAAAAGATGCTCAACATCGCTCATCATCAGGGAAATACAAATCAAAACCACGATTAGATACCACCTCACACCTGTTAGAATGGCTAAAATTAACAACACAGGAAACAACAGATGTTGGCTAGGATATGGAGAAAGGGGAACCCTCTTACCCTGTTGGTGAGAATGCACACTGGTGCAGCCACTCTGGGGAACAGTATGGAGGGTCCTCAAAAAACTAAAAATAGAACTGCCCTATGATCCAGCAATTGCACTACTAGGTATTTACCCAGAGGATACAAAAGTAAAGATTTGAAGGGACACATGCACCCCAATGTTTATAGCAGCATTAATCAACAATAGCCAAACTATGGAAAGATCCCAGATGTCCATCAGCTGATGAATGGATAAAGACATTGTGGTATTTATATATAATAGAATACTATTTAGCTATCAAAAAGAGTGAAATCTTGCCATTTGCTATGACGTAGATGAAGCTAGAGTGTATTATGCTAAGCACAATAAGTCAGAGAAAGACAAATACCATGTGGTTTCGTACATATGTGGAATTTAAGAAACCAAACAGATGAACATAAGGGAAGGGAATCAAAAATAAGATAAAAACAAGGAGGGAGACAAACTATAAGAGACTCATAAACATAGAGAACAAACTGAGGGTTGCTGGTGGGGTGTTGGGCGGAGGGATGGGCTAGATGGGTGATGGGTATTGAGGAGGGCACTTGGTATGATAACTTACTGAACCACCCAGGTGCCCCTCGATTGTATCTCCTAAGTATCTTTCATGTTTATCTCATCTACACCAGTCTTAATTCAGGCCTATATTTTTCCTTGTCTTAATTACTTCATCAACCTCTTAATTTGTGCCCCTGCCAATAATTCTTCCCCCTCCAGTCTGTCTATCTCAGAGCTATCCGAATAACCTTGTGAGAATGCAAACATGATCATGTTATTTTCCTTTATATATTTCATTGGCTCCACATTGCCTGATCCTACAAAAGACAAACTCTAGTGTGATGTACAAAATCTTTTGTGGTTTGGCCCTTGCATACCTTTTTAGCCATCTGTTACTGCCAACATTTATTTACTTTGCTCCAGCCAGATTCACTAGGGTCTATCATGTCCGTCAATTATTTTACATTCTATCTCTACTAAGCAGTATATCCAAATTTTGTATTCCTGTTAAGCCACTGTTTGCTTGTTTTGGTCTCTGTCTTTCACATTCTTCCTCAATGTCTGCTAAGCCTTGATTAAACAAACAACTTCTACCTCAGAGTCAGGCACTAAAAAACTGATTGGAAACTCTAAATCCATCCAATCCATATATTTCATCGTCTTTAGTATCTTTGTTAACTTGAGCTAGTCATATTCTGTCCCTAAGGATCGTCCCCTCTCCACTTAAGTATATAAAGTACCAATATTCTCAGAGCTGAATGTTCCTGCTTTGAGTCTACCCTACCGTCACCTGTGCTGAGTGTCCCTCAATCCAGATATACTCTGTAATTCTCTCTTCATAGAATAAAAAAAAAAAAAATCAGTCTCCCAAATGGGGGTAAAGGAGTCTTCTGGCTCCATAAAGAGGTGAAGGGAGTTTGGGCATAGAATTTACTTCTAAACTAAACTTTCATCCTGTTTCCTAGTGTTTGGCTGTATCTTAACTCTTAGAGAAGTACAGCTGATTTCTGAGCCATTTGGAGGTTCTGCAGGGTAAACTTAAAAAAATCACTTCTCTTACTTGGGTTAGGAGACTGCCTCTTTTGCATTAGCTAAATCTGTTACTATTTGTACATCTGTTTTCTATTTTTCCAAAATTTTGTTATTGTCCTTGCAGTTTATATCTTTTTTAAAAAAGCATTTTAATATTATTTTAGTGTGTTTCCAAGAGGGAGCAAAAGCTAGTGTGTATGTCCACTCTGGCATATTTACCTAAACTCCTCTTTCAGAACTGTTTGGAATTTTAAATTATTTCTGGCTTTACTTATTTTTCCACCAATCAGGAAGAGTTAGATGATCTCTCTCTTGTATTCCCATGACACTCTGTGTATGCTTTTGTTACGGAACTGATCCCATTGAGTCATGTTGTTTTTAACTTGTCTCCCCTACCACACATTGTTATGTAACCAATCTACAGAACTTTTTCATCTGGGAAAACTGAAACTCTGTAACTCCCCTTATACACCTCTCCTCAGCCACCATTCTACTTTCTGATTCTATGAGTTTGACTTCTCTAGACACCTTTTAGAAGGGAATCATACATTATTTGTCTTTTTGTAGCTGGCTTTTTTCATTTAACATCTGTCCTCAATGTTTATCCATGTTTTCATATATGTCAAAATTTCTTTTTTTAAGGCCAAATTATATTCCATTGTATGTGTATACATTTTGTTTAGCCATTGATGGGTATTTGGGTAGCTTCTACCTTTTGACTATTGTGAATGATGCCGGTATGAGCATGGTTGTACAGATACTTTTTCAAGAGACCCTGCTTTCAATTCTTTTGGATGTATCCAAAAGTGTGATTGTCTTTTAAGATATTAAAGACATATTTCTTTTTTAAAGAAAACAGTTTCCCCCTTTATAAAAAATAGAATGTTTTTCCTTTGGGGCTTTGATGATGTTTTGTTATGTTGAGATTCAGGTTATACATTCCTGGCCAGAATACTGCTTAAGTGACATGTCTTTTTCAGAGTTTCACATTCAGAGGCACAATGTCCCTCTTAACCTCTTAAGGGTTATGTTAATTTTAATCACTCAAAGTGTTCTGTTTCTTTATTATATAGTTACTACTTTTTTTTCTTGCATCTTATAAGCAATCTGTGGAAGAGACACTTAAGACCATGCAGATATTCTAGTTCTCATCAAAATTTCTACCCTTGAATTTAGCATTAAGGCTTCTTGCCTAAATCAGTCTTTACTATGAAGGCTGAAAAATGATGTTTTCTTTTCAAATTTTTATTTAAATTCTAGTTAGTTAACATATAGTGTAATATTGTTTTCAGCAGTAGAATTTAGTGATTCATTACATATAACACCCAATGCTCAACACAAGTGCCCTCCTTAATACCCATCACCCATTTAGCACATCCCCCATACACCCCCCTCCCTTAATTCTCAGTTTGTTCTCTATTGTAAAGAATCTCTTGGGGCGCCTGGGTGGCGCAGTCGGTTAAGCGTCCGACTTCAGCCAGGTCACGATCTCGCGGTCCGTGAGTTCGAGCCCCGCGTCGGGCTCTGGGCTGATGGCTCAGAGCCTGGAGCCTGTTTCCGATTCTGTGTCTCCCTCTCTCTCTGACCCTCCCCCGTTCATGCTCTGTCTCTCTCTGTCCCAAAAATAAATAAACGTTGAAATAAAAAAAAAAAAAAAAGAATCTCTTATGGTTTATTTCCCTTTCTTTCTTTTTTTTCCCACCTTCCCATATATTCATCTGTTTTGTTTCTTAAATTCCACATATGAGTGAAATCATATGGTATTTGTCTTTTTCTGACAGACTATTTTGCTTAGCATGATACACTCTAGCTCCATCCATGTTGTTGCAGATGGCAAAATTTCATTCCTTTTGATGGCTGAGTAATATTCCATTGTATGTATATACCACATCTTTATCCATTCAAAAATGATTTTCAAATCCAATAAGGGCTATTTAATTTAAAGTTAATTATGAATTGTGTTAAATAGATCAATTGGAATGTCAAGTGGTCAATATATTAAATGTAAGATTTGCTGCTACTATTAAATACATATATTATACATGATAATCATTGAAGTATAATGATTAAACTGCTTCTGAAATTTTAGAATATAATAATTATAGCATTCCTATAAAGTCATTACATATTTTTAAAATTTAGATATATAGTGTACTTTTTTTATTTTTAAGATTTCACTTTTAAGAAATCTCTGTACACAACATGGGGCTTGAACTCATAACCCCGAGATCCAGAGTTGCATGCTCTACCAACTAAGCCAGCCAGATGCCCCTATAGTGTGCTTTTCTTATTCTCAGTTTACAGATTGTTTACCAGGAACTCTACTGTCTGAATCCTCTTAGTGAACTCTATTTAATTAATGAGTAGCGAAATAATAGTCACCTTCTGCTATAGAAGAAAAACAAACTTTACAGTATGGAGTAGCTTTGAGAACTTTAGCTGAATGGAAAGTTATAAACTCTTTTTCCTTTTTAAAGCAAAAGTCTCATTCTGTGTTTGTCTAAAACATTTAGCATCTCTTAAGTAGGTCTAAAGCTGTTACAGTTTCAAGCAATATGGCAGATTTGATGTTCAGAGAAACCTTTGGCAAAGAACACGGAAATGATGTATAAAATGTTAAAACATTTATAGATTAAAACATATATATATGGGTGAGTTGGAAGCAAAGTAAGTGGAAAATATGAGGCTGTATGCAATGAGCAAGCCCAGTTCCATGGGGATAAAGGAGCTCTAGAACCCATTTTATCCTTGAGGTCACCTTCTGATCCCTCATGGCCCAACACCTGGGCATTAAGGAGGTGTTTCTGCTTGCATGGGACAGGAGATAAGTTCTTATGGGCATGCTCAGAGGTAAGTCTGGACACTGCAGTGTAAAGCTGGGATCCCCAAAGGATAAAACTTTCTGTTAATGATGGGAAAATAACCGCCTTTCAGAATGACACCATTGGGGGACCTGGGTAGCTCAGTCGGTTAAACCTCCGACCCTTGATCTCAGCTCAGGTCTTGATCTCAGGGTTGTGTGAGTTCAAGCCCTGCATTGGTCTCCGCAGTGGGCGTGAAGCCTACCTAAAACAAAAACAAAAACAGAATGACACTGTTTGTTTCATCCTTGGCTGTGAATGGAGTGGACAAAAAGAATCTCTCCTCATCACAGTTCTACTCCGATGTGGGTTTGGAGTTGGAATTCACACTGGCAAAAACAAATCTCAATATAAAAGTTCAGTTTAATGGTGCCTTGAGTTTGGGTGCCCTAAGATGGAAATCTTCTCTGAAGAAAAGTGCTTTAAATACTGGCTTTCGTCACGATCTCACTGTCCGTGAGTTCGAGCCCCGCGTCGGGCTCTGGGCTGATGGCCCAGAGCCTGGAGCCTGCTTCCGATTCTGTGTCTCCCTCTCTCTCTGCCCCTCCCCCGTTCATACTCTGTCTCTCTCTCTGTCTCAAAAATAAATAAACGTTAAAAAAAATTAAAAAAAAAAATACTGGCTTTGAAGTATCCCCATAAAGTTCTAAGCATATACCTTTAGAGAGTGTTCTTGGGATCAACACATGTGGTAGGGAGAGGAAGGAAGCTCTTTTAGGCAGAGAAGTCAAGCTTCATTGAAGACCCAACAAAGGTTTCACTGATACTACAGGAAGCTCTGGAGATGGGGTGATCCTTCAGAGTTCACTTGAGTTAGGACAAGAGGGTTAGGCCTTTTTGGATGAGCAGCCCTCATTGGATGTGGGATGCTCCTGGAAGGAGCCTTGACCTTAGGTGAGATAGTATTCTTTAGACAAAGCAACCCCAAAGAGGGCCAATAGCAAGAGCCACTTTCTGGCAGGATTCCCAGCAGCTGTGGAAAAAGTTCACATTCCTGAAAGGGAATCCAGGTAGTTCATCATAATGTCTACCACAGTGAGCAAAGAAAACTTATAGGTGAACATAGCAAACACTGACTTTATAAATCAAAATAATATTGTCTATTTTGTGTGGTTAAAATAAAAATAGAACTAAAAATTTCAGAATCATAGTATTTGGAGGGGAGTGATTGGAATTAATGCCTTCTAAGATCTGTTATATGGTAGAATACTATACAGCAGGGAAAAACGAATGCCATACAGCTTCATGTTCCAACATAAACAGCAAGATTCTTTGAATGGAAAAAGTGTGATATCATTTATGTAAAGTTTAAAAACCATCAACACCAAACAATATATTGTATATTAAGGATACATACAAATATGATAAAACTTAACAGGTATTAGAATGAGTAACACAAAATTCAAAGCAAGAATTAGGGAAGACACACAGAGGGCTTCCATAGCACTGTAACACTATTTCTTAATCTAGGTGTGGATACACAGAAATTTTTTTATTATAATTCCTTTAACTATACATATATGTATTATATATGTAGTAAATTATTTTTTTAAAAACTCTATTAAAGTAGAGTTTAAGGTATTTAGAAGGGAGAAATCTGCTGGTTTTGGTGACCAAAGTATGTTAAAGTTATCTCCTAGGTTAGTATTCAGTTGTGCTAATCTGGATCCAGTCAAGTCTACTGAGAATTAATCAGAAATGAATGATCAGTTATATGATTGAGTCATCTCCATTTGATTTATCAAATTTGCCCTCAAACAGGGGATGGGATTGCTCTTTTACAGGCCTTTCAGATCCAGTAAATGATGAAATTTGAAGTTTGAAAATGATTCTAAATTCTGCAGTAAGTTTTTATTAGATGAATTCAATATATAATAGTTATCACAGTAAATATTCAATGCAACATCTACATCAATAAATATAGAAGCTCTACTTTTTTCTCTTAAAATCTGTCTCATCCATAAAAATCAGAGAAAGCAGCTTTGAATTCAACAGGAAGATAGTGAGCTCTGTTTCTCTGGAGACATACAGTCGAGCTTAAATGACCTGTTAAAAATAGTGTGAGAATAAGTTTGTATTGAAAGAAAGGGTTAGAATAGATAGCCTCTAAGATGCTTTTGGACTTTACTAAGATTACATACTTTTATGTTTGATTCAGTGTTTCTTACTTCCCATTTCTCTTCAGGAGGCGTTTTCCTGATGACTCTCCATTAGGGTAGTCTTTGTTTAATAAATGTAAATCAGCCAGAGTTCTTAAGAGAGAATATTTTTCTCTAGTGTCATGGATTTTTGAGTGCAGGAAACTTGAGCTGTGTGACTTTAAGCAAATTAATTAGTGTCTCTGGACTTTGGCTCATACATCTATAAAATGAGAAGATTGCAGCTGATATAAGTTTTAAATGGATATGTGAAATTTTCCTATCAATTCTAGAACTCCCAAATATTTATGACTTATACAGACTTATGGTACCATGGACTTCTCCATATATTCTCAAACATTTTGAATATAGTCACTACTGTTTTCAGAAAACTAAAAAACTGAAATAGTCTTTGTTACCTCTTAATACTTTTCAGAGGAAAATACAAGATAATGTTTTTTTAAAAAACAGACTCTATTTCACTGTGTTCTGAAATTGATTGTAACTTAACCTTCAGATTAGTTATTTTGAATATCCCTGCAACGCAAATGTCTCATATTTTTTAAAATTTTACAACGCTATAATTTTTGAATGACACTTTAATTCTTAAGTCTATAGCAGTATTCTTGCACTTTTAATATAAACTATTAAGGGAATATTTTACAGTATATTAGGTAAAAATGCTAATATTTGGGTCAAAAACTAATAAAATTACATATAAATTAAATATGGGTCAAAAGCATAATTTTAGTTTTATTCTCCCATTTGATTATGCTGGAAAATTTTTAATTATTTTAAATTATTGCATACAGGATAGTCCATTAATAACTTCCCATTCAATTTATTAAGGTTAAGAAGTTACTAAAGGTCAATTATAGAGGAAAATAAATCAAGGCAGAATTACATAATTGTTTCACATCTTATCAAGCAGGAAACTCTAAATTGCGAATAACTTTATTACATCCTCTAAATAGCATAAACCTTAGGCTTCTGTTATTATGTCCTTGTCACTATTCTTAATGTTTCACTCTGCAACAAAATTATGAGTTGCAGTCAGTGTATTAGCTTTAATAGAGCTTTCAAGACAAATACCACAGGCTGGGTGGCTTAAATAAAGAAATTTATTTCTCACAGTTCTGGATGCCACAAGTCCAAGATCAAGATGTCAGCAGATTTGGTTTCTTCTGAGGCCTCTTTCCTTGACTTGCAGATGGTTGTCTTCCCACATGCCTTCACTTGGTCTTTCCTCTGTGTGCACACATCCCTGATACATCTATTTGTGTATCTAAATTTCCTCTTTTTATAAGGACACCAGTTAAATTGGATTAGAACGCATCCTAACGGTTTTATTTTAACTGAATCACCTTTTTAAATGCCCTACTCTAAATATAGTCACATTCTAAAATACTGAAGGTTAGAGATTTAACATATGAATTTGGGGGGTACAGTCAATGAAATTGTATATGGTTTTCTTACCTGCCATAGAAGTTTTCAAGAATGAAAATTATTGATTCTGTGCAAGTGGTTTGCATGCTCTGTATAGTTGTTTGTTTGCACTGTGACTTATGGCAGGTTAACTCAGGATGAATGATAGGACGTACTTTATGAGTGCTCTGTGATTTTAAGTCAGGTAATTGAAGTTCTCTTCAAAAAGACATCGTAATTTGAATCGAATTTGTATGTCTTTTGCTAATTTATCTTCCTCTAGTTGCCCTTTTCGTATGGGGCCCTTGGAACTATCTTTAGTTCTTACATTATACCATCAGTGGTCTCTTCCTCTTCAAAATCAATTGACTTTTTTTTTTTTAATCTAAACTACTTTCTCCTTCTTGAAACAATCTCTTCTTTGTTGTTGTTGTTGTTGTTGTTGTTGTTGTTAGTTCATGTCTTTTATTAACCCATATACAATTACTTGTCTTCCAGGGGTAACTGGGTGGTTCAGTCAGTTAAGCATCCGACTTCGGCTCAGGTTGTGATCTTGTGGTCTGTGAGTTCAAGTCCTGTGTCAGGCTCTGTGCTGACAGCCCGGAGCCTGAGCCTGCTTTGGATTCTGTGTCTCCATCTCTATCTGCTCCTCCCTCGTTCACACACTCTCTCTCTCTCTCTCTCAAAAATAAACATTAAAGTAAAATAAAACAAAAAAACAATTACTTGTCTTCTGGTTTGTTGAAGCAACAGTGTAACAACATTTGCCACAATAATGTCTGTCAAAAGTGACTAGTCATAAAAGTGTCTAGTCATTAAAACTCCAGCATCACATTCATCTGAAGGGCATTCCCGACAAAGGTGACTGATTTTGCCATTCTCATCCACCTTATAGTATTTCAGGATGGCCAGTTTAACCTTTCTCTTATGCTTATTCTTCTTGGGCATGGTGTAAGAGACTTCTTCCTTTTCTTAGCACCACCACAGAGTCTCAACACAAGATGGAGAGTGGACTCCTTTTGAATGTTGTAGTCAAAGTACATCCATCTTCCAGTTGCTTGCCAGCAAAGATCGGTCTCTGCTGATCAGGAAGAGTTCCTTATCCTGAATCTTGGCCTTCACATTTTCTATTGTATTGAAGGTTCAACCTCAAGAGTGATGGTCTTCCCCATAAGAGTTTTCACGAAAATCAGCCTCTTGGCAGTGGTTCTACCACAGATGGTGGATCAGAAAGTCCTCTCTTTGTTTTGACATCATAGTTTTCTGGTTCTTTTCCTTCATAGGTTTCTCTTTCTCTTGTTTTCCTTATCTGAAATCTTTTGTATTTAGACTCTTCCTTTAGGTGACTTCTATTCTATGGTTTTATATACCATCCATATGCTGACAATGTCATTGTTTATATTTCTGTACTAGAACTCTCCTCCAAGCTTTAGACTCTTCTATCAAACTACCTATTTCTTATCTTAACTTGGATGTCTCACAGTTAGAATAGTGTTTGACACATATCAGTACTATATGAGTATTAGCCATTATCCTTGTTTTCTTTTTAATAAATGGCACTATCATCTATCCAGTTATTTAAGCTAGAAACCTTGATTTCTCCCTTTTCTTCTCCTCTTAATCCAGTTCATCACTTGTGTCTTCAGGATACATCTTGCTTATATACAGTCTCTTCATCTCCATTTTCACCACCCTAATCCAAACATAGCATCATCTCTTACCTGGCTAACTGCAAATATCCCCAAACTATAGGCTGTTTAACATAGTGATTAAGAACCCAGGCTTTGGAATTGAACTGGCTAGGTTTAAATCCTGGCTCCACCACTTACAAGTTGTATGAACTTAGGTGACCTCTATTTCTTTATTTCTTCTTAGTGCCTCTATTTCTTTATTTATAAAAAAATAGTAATAATAACAACAACAACAACAACAATAATCCTAACCTCATAGGATTGTTACAAGGATTAGATGAGATACTGCATGTACAGGGCTTAGAATCACAGCTAAAAATTCAATATAAGTTGGACATTCTCAGATTTGCACAGGAGCAAGAGTGGTCTTTATTCAAATTGCTAACTTCTAACATTTTAAAAAATAAAGTCTTTCAGTTATATAAAAAGATTTACTAAATTATATAACAAATACCTGTATACCCCTCTGTAATCACCTGTCTTTTTGCATCCTCACCCACTTAACTACCATCCTGAGTTTGGTATTTATTATCTCATACTTGTCTTTATACTTTTGTTGCATATGAATATATCTCTAAACAATGTATAATATTTTTTTACATGCCTGATAACATATTGAACATATTCTTTGCATCTCCCTTTTTTTCTTCAACGTGTTTTTAAGATTTGTCCACGAGGGTACATGTTGCTGTTTCATTCATTCTTTTTTACTGCTGCATAGTAGTCCAATGAATAACTTTTGTCCCTTTCTTACTGGTATGTTATCTTTAAAGATTTAATTTGTGGGGCTTTATATCTTATTTTGTTAATAATTTATTAGCTATGTGCATGTAGGTACCCTCTCTCAGGCTATGGCTTTTCTTTTTACCTTTGTAATGGCATCTTGTGATGTATGTTTTTTATGTTAAAATAATCAGTCTTCTAACTTACAGTTAGGGGTTTTATGTCATGTTTTCAAAAGCCTTCAAAGCCCAAAGTTGCTAAAGACATTCTCCTATATGCTCTCCCAGACATATTTCTTTGTACATTTTGGTTTTTAACACATATGGATTTAACTTTTGATACAGTTTTGAAATAAGGATCCAGTTGTTTTTAAATTTCGAGAATCAGTTTTTCCCTCACCAATTATGAATAGCCTAACTATTCTCCACTGATAAGAAGTTCCCTTTTTGTCATATGTCAAGTTATTATACAGGGTTTGGTCTGTTTCTGAGATGTGTTCTGTTAGTCTGTTAATCACTCCTGACTGTTTCACTGACTTAATTATTTTAGTTTCATGGTAAGTCTTGATAACTGACAGGACAAGTTTCTTCATCTTATTGTTCTTCAAAAATCTTTTGACGATTCTAGGCCTTTTACCTATTTTCTTGCCTTTAAAAGAGCTTTGAAATGTAAAAAATGATATTTCCTTGTTTTCTTTTAAAATAAATGTTTGTTTACCTTTACCACATGAGACACACTCTGTTTCCTACTAGATTTAATTCTGTTCCATTCCATTGTACTTCACCTGAAATATGTTTTCTTTCAAAATAAATATGGCTACCATTTATCAAATACATATTTTGCTCACAGTGCATACTTGCAGACATAAATTCTAAGTGCTTTATATACATTATCATATTTTGTCTATAGCACCCCTATGAGATACTACAATCCTAATTATGTAGATAAGGAAATTGAGACCCAGAAAAGTTTAAAAGTGTTTCTAAAAGTCAGAAAGATGGTAAGTTGGAGATCAGAATTTGAACTGAGTTCAAACTCCAAAGGTTACTTTTATATCTGGATACAACTGGTTTTCTTTCATTATTGTTAAGGTTTATTGTTTATTAGCTACATTTTTCTCTAAATTGATGGTTTATATTCATTTGACATTCTTCTGTTATGATGCTAGTATTTTTCTTCTGATTTATAAAAGCTTTTTCTGTATCAATGATATTCCCCTTTGTCCTTCATCGCATATTTTCCTTTCTGCATTCTTTTGCCTTTTGGTTTTGTGCATAATTTTTATATGGTATAGTTGAATTTTAATGTAGCCTTTGTATCTTTTATTTTTACCATAGTTCTAAACATAAAACATCTTACCATTTCTATGATTATTTTAATTATTCAGATTTTTTAAATAATTTTTAAAGTTTTTTAAAAAATTGACTCTGTAACATACCTGAAATTTGTATTGATATATGGAATGAGATAAAGGTTTAATTGGATTTTTTTCCTAAAATTTTTCTAACACTGAATGAACAACAAATGCATCATTTGTTGAATCCAGTGGAAGTATTTATGTTAAATTCTTATATGTACTGGTTTCCGTTGACCAGTTGGTTTTTATATCATTGTCTTAACATTTTAGTTGTATACTATAAATAATAGATTGTAGTATCTATTAAGGCATCTATAAGGCAAGTTCTTTAATCAAAGTTATCCAACTCAATTGTTATAGTACTTTTTAAAATGCTATATATTAAAAAATAAAATAGACTTAGTCCAACCTTTTATTGAGTTTGCTCTTAAGGTAAGTTAACCTAGGTGCATTCACAAAGAAAACCAGGTAAATGATACAGCTGCTGATATTTTTCTTTAAGGAAAAACCTAAACCTGAAAGAATTAGCAGTATAGGAAACAGAGAGTAGCCCATTCCAAGAACCCATTGTAGTATCTCTGGCCGTCTCCTAATGCTGTCTCCCTAACAATCCTATGGGATTATGCAGAGGTGATGGCACAGTCAGCCACTAGCTGGAATAGACATTGGTTGTTAAAAAGGACCGTTTTGGAACAATTGCTTCCCTCAAGAACAAGTAAAACTACTTTTCAGTACAGTATTTGTGTCTAGCACAGTTTTTTGGAGGGGAGGTGGGGGTGTTTCTGTATGCAGTGGCTCCTTAGTTGCAGCTCATGAAGGTGTCTTAACTGTATTTACCATAGAGAAAATGGATAATTTTCCTGGTTGTTTGTAAGCTGTCAGGAATAGTTCCAAGCACAACTTGAGTTTCCTTATGCTTTACCACGCTCTTGATGCAAATGAGGTCCACATTTCACAGCCTTTTGCCCTTGCTTGCAGATCCTCTAAAATGCTCTACAGGATTTTCTGAGGGCTTTTCAGTTACCTACAGCAATGCTCCATACCAGATATGTCAGAATCCTTGGAGTTTGGGGCTTAGGCACCTCTCTGTATTCTCAGAAATTTTTACTCTAGAAATTTCTGTCATACATACCCATGAATATATCCCTTCCTGGTGCGCTCTCTCTCTCTCTCTCTCTCTCTCTCTCTCTCTCTAGCTGAACAAGACTACCAATGCACCAGAGCCCTCAAAATGCCAAAACTGTGAGTTATCTCTAGCAACTTCCCCCTTCATTGGAATATAACATCCCATACAAAGCAGGACAGCTAATGTCCCAATCTTTTGTACAGATATTGGTGAAATGTTTCTCAGTTTTTACTTAACAACCCTCTCCATTCCCAACACCCACGTTTGAGTCCGTGAGACTGGGTCAGAGATGAATTAGAATGCTTACCACTGTACTTTACTCAGAATTACTCCTCTCTTCCTCCATCAAGTTAGTCTTTGACTTTGGATCAAGCTTTCTGTATTTCTTTCATCTTGCCTCAGAGTGAGTTTTTCTCCTAGAATGTCACAGTTCTTTGTGTAAAGAAACTTCTAGTGGGTTTATGCACTTGTTTATAAAACAGGACTAGATTGTACAGGTTAAGCTGGGACCTCTATTACAATGAAAACCCCTGAGCTCTATGTCACATCATAGCATGTCTTCTCATTTTTTTTACTGTTTCCTTTCTTTTTCACCACCTATCAGTGTATTGCTATTCTGCTTATGCCCACTTTAAGATGTATTTACACATTTAATTTAAATGATCTTTAGTCTAATTTTTTTTAATGTTTATGTTTTTGAGAGAGACAGACCAGGAACAGGAGAGGGGCAGAGAGAGAGGGATACAGAATTGGAAGCAGACTCCAGGCTCTGAGCTGTCAGCACAGAGCCCAATGCCGGGCTCAAACTCAGGAACCATGAGATCATGACCTGAGCCGAAGTTGGACACTCAACTGAGCCACCCAGGTGCTGGACTGAGCCACCCAGGTGCCCCCGTTTAGTCTGATTTTTAATTTAATGCCATCTTCTAAGGAGTCGTTTCATTTACATTAAAAACCTCCAATTTGAATTTGTTTTTTAACTGATGCAAAATCCAATTTGTAAATAAATACTATATTTGGTAAAGAGGAAGCAGACAGAGTCCTCCCAAGGACTTCAGGGTATAGTGACTAATGTTAAAATTTCATTCTTTTTATTATTAGAGAAACTCACCAGGAGCCAAAAACTGAATTATCTTGAGTAATTCCAAGGTTTTTGGGATAGTTTCAGCTACACACCTCTCCCTGAACACGTACAACCATGTTCAGAACTTTTGTACTTTGGTGTCCTACCTCTACTTCATTGTGAGCCAACTGTGACTAACTTTGCTCTCTTGTTTTTTGAGGGAACAGCAACTTAGATAGATGCAGTCTCCCATGGGGAGCAGACAGTGTCTGAGCAGCAACAACCCCAAGGGATGGAGACATGGTTGGTAGATGGTAGCCGGTGCTAATAATAGTAGCAAAAAATGATTGCTTCTCAAGAGCAAAGGGCAGCAAGTATTCTAGGAAAGCTTCCTAGGCTATATAACTTTTAGAATAGACCAATCAGAATGTCCTGAAAGACAGCCAATCACAGCAGTAGGTAAGGTAGAAAATCCTACTGAGTTAATTGGGTTCTGTACCCTGCCAGAAATTACATTCATGGGAAGTATCTACTTTTGCCTTATGAATTGGGAAGGTAGTGAAATCACTGAAAATTTGCAGTTCTCAAAAATTAAAATAGGCTAATTATATAATGGAATTCTAAGTTTACATTTTAAAATGAGTTTTCTTTCTTAAAATTGTGCTTATGAATTGTTTTGCGTGTGTGTATGAACAGTTGTTACCCTGTTTCTTCCAATGTAGCTATGAATTAACATTAACTAGAATCTGTTAAGTAGAATACATTTCTACAGTCTTTAAATTACAGAAAGGAAAATAAATGATTTAGGAAAATTAGACAAAAAATTACCTGCTGAAATGGTTAAAAGGGCTCTCCTAAATAAAAAAAATTGAAGGGGCGCCTGGGTGGCGCAGTCGGTTAAGCGTCCGACTTCAGCCAGGTCACGATCTCGCCGTCCGTGAGTTCGAGCCCCGCGTCGGGCTCTGGGCTGATGGCTCAGAGCCTGGAGCCTGTTTCCGATTCTGTGTCTCCCTCTCTCTCTGCCCCTCCCCCGTTCATGCTCTGTCTCTCTCTGTCCCAAAAATAAATAAACGTTGAAAAAAAAAAAAAATTGAAATTGAAAAAAAAAAAAAACCCTCCAGAATGGCAAAATAAAACTATTTTAGATTCTTCAGATTTGGAACCATTGTAAACTATGATTAGGATGCTGGTGCATTAAGTGGAGTTGTGTCTTATTCAAGGATATATACAGAATTGATATATACAAAATCTGATATATACAAAATTACCCTTGAAAATCCTTTAGGAAGCCAGGACATTGGAGTTCCACAGTTAGGATTCAAGGATTGTATTAAACGGGTGGCTTGTGTTTCAAAGCTATGTTGTCTTTTAGAATATATACTTCCTCTAAGAACCCTAGAGTCACACTATTTGTAGAGTGGTGCTCAGATGATGAGGGTATATGAACTTACGATCAGCTGAGAAATGAGCAAATTCACACCACTCACTCCAGAGCATATGCTCACTGAAAATCAGGTAGAATTATCTATACTATTTATATGGTAAATAGTCATTTTTCTTTCTTGTATTACTAAGCTTCTTATAGTTGAATTTGTGATAATTAACTTCATAAAGAAACAACTCCACAGTATATGAGTATGTGTTTATGTTAAGTTTTACCTGAATTTTTGCCTAATCTTTTTGTCATTCAAGTAAGAAAGAATGATGCTATACTGTATTATTCCTTTATTGTCTACAGATAATGGATTCTGAATTAATGCATAGTATTGTAGGAAGCTATCTTAAACCTCCAGAAAGAGTGTTTGTTCCATCATTTGCCCAGAATAATGAATCATCCCAGACTTACCGCTCTGCGAACTTAGAAGTTACCTCTCCTAAAATGCTTCATAGTCCAAATGGCCAAGGTAATTCTGTGTTTTTAATGTTTATTTATTTTGAAAGAGAGAGAGAGAGAGTGGGGGAGGGGCAGAGGGAGAAGGAGAGAGAGAATCCCAAGCAGGCTCCATGCTGTCAGTGCAGAGCTGGCACAGGGCTATATCCTATGATGGAGCTGAGCTGAGCCTAAATCAAGAGTCAGATGCTTAACAAAAACTGAGCCACCCAGTGCCCCAAATAACCAAGGTAACTCTAATTTACAATCTTATTTAAAATTGGGGAATGGTATAAAACATGTTATATAAAATTTTACATTAAAAATTTTTTTTTAATGTTTATTTTTGAAAGAGAGACAGAGTGCGAATGGGGGAGAGGCAGAGAGAGAGGGAGACACAGAATCCGAAGTAAGCTTCGAGCTGTCAGCACAGAACCTGATGCAGGGCTCTAACTCCTGGATGGTGAGATCATGACTCATGGTCATGACCTGAGCTGAAGTTGGATGCTTAACTGACTGAGCCACCCAGGCTCCCCTAAAATTTTACATTTTTAAAAGTAGAAAATAATATTATGTGTTTAATCTTAGTAAAACTATTAGTTTTGACTCGGTTGCTTAAAGTTTCTATAAACATAGATAAGTTATTTAATATTTTTTATTTTGGCTTCTTCAGCTATAAGGTGAAGATTAACCAGCTAGACACATATTACAATTTTATCCTAAAAAATCACTATAAAATAGGAAAATACTCTAAAGAATAAAAGGTCATATTTGGAATCCTTGTAAACTAGGTGATTAGAATAATAGTGAATTGAGTAAAGTTGTGTCTGATTCAAGGATTAAATTCAGAAATTGCCTGTTTCCAAAATTGTCCTTGAAAATTTTATGGGAAGTCCATACATTGTAAGTACATTGTAAGTATTGTCTTTTAAAATATAAACTTAGGAGAATCTCATAATTGAATTAGGAAAACATTTATGAATTTAGGCATACCTGTGCCATACAAATTACCTGCTAAGATGCTATCACCTTGTTTTTTAATATTTTGTGATTATAGTTACCATTAATAAATAGACTAGCAGTGTGGTGTAAAAAGCTGTAAGAAATATTCCAAATCAGCAAGCCAGGTATTGCATCTAAAGAGCAATAAATGTAATTTCTTGATCTCATTTTAAAAAACAAAACAAAAAACAAATGGTGATCTCTAGCAAACATCGTTCTAATTGGACATAAACTACAGGCATACCTTAGAGATATTGTGGGCTTGGTTCCAGACCACTGTAATAAAGTGAATATATCACAATAAAGTGAGTCAAATGCATTTTTTGGTTTCTCAGTACATATAAAAGTTACATTTAGACTACACTGTAGTCTATTAATTTTGCGGTAGCATTGTCTAAAAAACAATGAACTACATATCTTAACTAAAAAATACTTCATTGCTAAAAAATGCTAAGCATCATGTGAGCTTTCAGTGAATTATAATGACTGAACACAGATCACCATAACAAATATAATAATCATGAAAAGTTTGAAATAGTACAAGAATTACCAAAATGTGACACAGAGACATGAAGTGAGCAAATGCTGTTGGGAAAATGACACTGACAGATTTAATCAACACAAGGTTGCCACAAACCTTCAATTTGTAAAAAAAAAAAAAAAAAAAGAAATGCAGTATCTGTTAAGTGCAATAAAGTGAAGCACAATAAGACCAAGTATGCCTGTATGTAAAAATTAACCTATAACCTATAACATTTACCTATATTCCATTCCCCTCTAGTTGTATACTTTGAAGTTATAACTGAATAGACATTATTACTTGAAATTTTTATAACTCTGAACTTACCTGAATCATCATGATATTAATATAGCTGAATAAAAATCACAGTAGTATATGTGTACCATTTAAAATCTTTCAAGTCTGATATGAATCAAACCACTAGGGTATAATTTTTTTTTCTAGTGGAAGAAATTGTGTTCTAACTCATATGTTCTGATTATTAATACTGTAATCTTAGACAAAGAATCATAACGTGTTTGTGGTTTAGCTAAACTGAACATATCAAGAACTAAGAAAAACCTTTAACATTAAACCTAAATTTCCATGTTAATTAGTGGATACTACATTTAAATTTTCTTTATCCATACTCAGACTCTTACGCCTCCTAGACTATATTTTTTTAAGTCTTTTCATTTGAAGATATATATTTTATTGAACTAAATTGTGATTATTAGCTGTCTCAAACCTAGAAAATTACTACATACAATCACAAATATACTGTTTTTATAAGATATGTTAGAAAAAATTTGTCTCTCTTTAGAGTTTTAGTGAATTTTTTTGAGGAATATACATTACTTGTACGTTTTTCTGGCTTACTAACAAAAATATACTGTTCACTTTTATATGATACTATGTAAGTGTCCAAAAATTCTCATTAAAATAACAAGCAAATTTTTTTTTCAACAGCTCTAATTTTAGCCTTAAAAACTCTTCAGGAAAAGATTCATCGTTTAGAGTTGGAGAGAACACAAGCTGAGGACAACCTGAACATTCTTTCCAGAGAAGCAGCACAGTATAAAGAGGCCTTGGAGAAAGAAACAAATGAGAGAAATCTGGTACACCAGGAACTGATAAAGCAGAAAAAAGGTAAGAAAATTCAATAGTTCTCAAAAACAAGGAATTATCAGAGTTTACAACTTGAAAATAATAAGCCCAGTCTAACATTTACTCAAATATCTTTGTTCTTATGTATATTCAAACCTTGAGGGCTTGTTCTCAATTTGATAATTTGCATTAAATGGATATAATATTGAGCTTACATATATTATCCCAGTTCATAAATTATTGAGATTAAAAGAAAAAATTAAGTTTTTAGACAAATTGTGTTTAGAAATTAGGACATTTTCAGAATACCAAAAAAATCTGTTTTACCCATAATATAATTGAAATACTTTATATTTTCAGTCAACACTGATTTTTTAAATTTGAAAATATAAAGCAACACTAGTAATTAAACAATACAGAAACCATAAAAATGAATACAATTCTTTTAGTAACTTGAAAGGTTAATTAGAGGAAATGGACAGGTAAGGAGAGATTTCTGTGGAAATTACAAAAGAACATCAGGACATAAGTTTTTAAATTTTAGAACATAAATTCTTTAGGAGCTCCTGGATTGAGTGTCCAACTTCAGCTCAGGTCATGATCTCACGGTCTGTGAGTTCAAGCCCTGCGTCCGGCTCTGTGCTGACAGCTCAGAGCCTGGAGCCTGTTTTGGATTCTGTGTCTTCCTCTGTTTCTGCCCCTCCCCTGCTTGCCCTCTGTCTCTCTCAAAAATAAACATAAAAATTTTCAAAAAAAAAAAAAAAGTAAGTTATTTATATAAGTTTACTTCATAATGTGTAACTTTCTTTTCCCTTGCACTACATTCACCATCATAAATAAGGTTCAAATTTGTGTGTCAACTTACAAAAAGAGTGAAGAAATGAGAAAAATTTTTCTGAGGTAATTGGACAAAAGTGGAAGAAACTGCTGAGGAAAGTAAAAAATTAAAGGATTAGAAGGGATTACTTCTTAGGACATTAACTATGCTGTCAGTAGTCAAGAGCAGAGGAAATGGGAATGGTAAAATGCATATACCCGAGTTTCCTGAAAGAGAAAACTATATAGATAAGAAAGAGACTTTAGGTCCTCTGTTATTTCCCAGGAACATCCAGGATTTCTATCATCCCACAAGTAAGTCACTGACATCTTACTCTTTCTTAAGTGTACCCTGTGGATCTTTAGGGGGAGACAGTGTTAAACTAGTTATATGTACTTAATGAGAAATTCACAAAATGTGTGTCCATAACTCTTAGAGAGCCAGTATTAGAACTAAAGATTTCTTGAACTTCTAGGTCTTGATTGAATTTACATAATGTATTTCTCATGATAACCAAACCTGTAATCTATGTGATAATCAACACATTATTACTTTTTCTTTCTCACAGATATTACTATACAGTTAAATTCTGCCCAGTCTCGTTGTACTCTTCTAGAGAAGCAACTAGAATATACAAAGAGAATGGTTCTCAATGTAGAGCGAGAGAAGAATATGATCCTAGAGCAACAGGTGAACATATTTTTATATGAATAAAATATAATTTAATATGTTTTGGGAGAATAATGTTATGGGAAGATTGTATTATAATCTTAAGTAGGATAAAGAGCTATATTGAGATTTCCACTTACATTGAAGCTGACTGGGTCATTGGACTAAGCTTTCTGTAGAAGGAAACAAGAAAAACTAGGCAAGATATTAAAAACGAAGGAAAGAAGGGAGACAGGGAGGGAGGAAGAAAGGAAGAAAGGGAAAAAATACATAAAGGCATTGGAGAGTTAACTAAGTGATGAAAAATCACAATTAAAAATTAATGGGTGTAGACTTAAATCCAAAGTGGTTGGCCTCCAAAGAGGTTGGCCTCTAGAGAGGCTAGTTTCAGGCCCTATCCTTCTTAGGGCATTTCTGATTCCAGAGATTCAACTGAGTGGCCAGATAATTCTTTTCAAAGCTATGGGGCTAAAGAAATTGAAGTTAGATTCCAGGGCCTAACAAGAGTAGGAATCCTGATAGATCCATTGTGCTCTGAATGCTTTGTAGGGATGAACAAGAAAGAAAACAACCCAGATTAATAGATCAGAGTAATCCAGAAAATCTTAGTCTTTGAAATTGGATTGAAGTCATCCTGGATAGCTAATGTTCCTAGGGATCCTAGGGATCATTTTTCCTAGGGAAAAAACTTTCAATCAAACATAACCAGGCAGAAGGAATTAAGACACTATGAAAGTTTCTTTCATTAGTGTTTTGTAGTTTTCAGAATACAAGTCTTTGACCTGTTTGGTTAGGTTTTTTCTTAGGTCTCTTACTGGTTTTGGTGCACTGGTGATGGGATTGATTCCTTAATTTCTCTTTCTGCTGCTTCATTATTGGTGTATAGAAATGCAACAGATTTCTTCGAATTAGTAATCAAAAATCTCCCAAAAAACAAGAGTCCAGGGCAGGATGGCTTTCCAGGGGAATTCTACCAAACATTTAAAGAAGAGTTGACACCTATTCTATTGAAGCTGTTCCAAAAAATAGAAATGGGAGGAAAACTTCCAGACTCATTCTATGAAGCCAGCATTACCTTGATTCCAAAACCAAAGTCCCCACTAAAAGAGAACTACAGACCAACATCCCTGATGAATATGGATGTAAAAGTCCTCAACAAGATACTACCCAACCAGACCCAACAATACATTAAAAGAATAATTCACTATGACCGAGTGGGATTTATACCTGGGATGAAGGGCTAGTTCAATATCTGCAAATCAATTAATGTGATACATCACGTTAATAAAAAGAAAGACAAGAACCATATGATCCTCTCAATAGATGCAGAGAAAGCATTTGACAAAATACAGCATCCTTTCTTGATAAAAACCCTCAAGAAAGTAGGGATAGAAGGATCATACGTCAAGATCATAAAAGCCATATATGAAGGACCCACCACTAATATCATCCTCAAGGGGGAAAAACTGAGAGCTTTCCCCTTAAGGTCAAGAACAAGACAAGGATGTAGGATGTCCACTCTCACCACTGTTATTCAACATAGTGTTGGAAGTCCTAGTCTCAGCAATCACACAACACAAAGAAATAAAAGGCATCCAAATCAGCAAGGAGGAAGTCACTTTCACTCTTTGCAGACAACATGATACTCTATCTGAAAAACCCAAAAGATTCCACCAAGAAACTGCTAGAACTGATCCATGAATTCAGCAAAGTCACAGGACATAAAATCAACACACAGAAATCAGTTGCATTCCTATACACCAATAATGAAGCAACAGAAAGAGAAATCAAAGATTCAATCCCATTTACAATTGCACCAAAACCATAAAATACCTAGGAATAAACCTAACTAAAGAGGTGAAAAATCCATGCACTGAAAACTATAGAAAGCTTATGAAAGAAATTGAAGAAGACACACCAAAAAATGGAAAAATATTCCATGCTCCTGGATTGGAAGAACAAATATTGTTAAAATGTCGACACTACCCAAAGCCACCTACATATTCAGTGCAATCCCTATCAAAATAACATCAGCATTCTCCACAGAGCTAGAACAAACAATCCTAAAATTTGTATGGAACCAGAAAAGACCCCGAATAGCCAAAGCAATCCTGAAAAAGAAAACCAAAGCCGGAAGCATCACAATCCCAGACTTCAAGATGTATTACAAAGCTGTAATCATCAAGACAGTATGGTGCTGGCACAAAAACAGACACTCAGATCAATGGAACAGAATAGAGAACCCAGAAATGGACCCACAAACGTATGGCCAACTAATCTCTGACAAAGCAGGAAAGAAATATCCAATAGAATAAAGACAGTCTCTTCAGCAAATGGTGCTGGGAAAACTGGATAGCAACATGCAGAAAAATGAACCTGGACCACTTTCTTACACCATACACCAAAATAAGCTTAAAATTAATGAAAGATCTAAAAGTAAGACAGGAAGCCATCAAAATCCTCAAGGAGAAAGCAGGCAAAAACCTCTTTGGCCTTGGCTGCAGCAACTTCTTACTCAACACGTCTCCAGAGGCAAGGGAAACAAAAGCAAAAAAGAACTATTGGGATCTCCCTCATCAAAATAAAAAGCTTCTGCACAGCAAAGGAAATAATCAGCAAAACTAAAAGGCAACTGATGGAATGGGAGAAGATATTTGCAAATGACATATCAGATAAAGAAAGGGTGAGTATCCAAAATCTATAAAGAACTTATCAAACTCAACACCCCAAAAACCCCCACAAATAATCCAGTGAAGAAATGGGCAAAAGACATGAATAGACACTTCTCCAAAGAAGACATCCTGATGGCTAACAGACACGTGAAAAAATGCTCAACATCACTTATCACCAGGGAAATACAAATCAAAACCACAACGAGATACCACCTCACACTGGTCAGAATGGCTAACATTAACAACTCAGGCAACAACAGATGTTGGCGAGGATGCAGAGAAAGGAGAATCCTTTTACACTGCTGGTGGGAAAGCAAACTGGTGCAGCCCCTCTGGAAAACAGTATGGAGTTTCCTCAAAAAATTAGAAATGGAACTACCTTACGGCCCAGCAATTGCACTACTAGGTATTTATCCAAGGGATACAGGTGTGCTGTTTTGAAGGGGCACATGCACCCCAATGTTTATAGGAGCACTATTAACAATAGCCAAAGTATGGAAAGAGCCCAAATGCCCATCGACGGATGAATGGATAAAGAAGATGTGGTACACACACACACACACACACACACACACACATGCACACACAATGGAGTATTACTCGGCAATCAAAAAGAATGAAATCTTGCCATTTGCAACTACGTGGATGGAACTAGAGGGTATTATGCTAAGCAAAATTCGTCAGAGAAAGACAAATATATGACTTCACTCATATGAGGACTTTAAGATACAAAATAGATGAACATAAGGGAAGGAAAGCAAAAATAGTATAAAAACAGGGAGGGATAAAAACATAAGAGACTCTTAAAAATGGAGAACAGGGGCGCCTGGGTTGCGCAGTCGGTTAAGCGTCCGACTTCAGCCAGATCACGATCTTGCGGTCCGTGAGTTCGAGCCCCGCGTCAGGCTCTGGGCTGATGGCTCAGAGCCTGGAGCCTGTTTCCGATTCTGTATCTCCCTCTCTCTCTGCCCCTCCCCCGTTCATGCTCTGTCTCTCTGTCCCAAAAATAAATAAACATTGAAAAAAAGTAATTTAAAAAAATATAAAAATAAAAAAAATAAAAATGGAGAACAAACAGAGGGTTACTGGAGGGGTTGTGGGAGGGAGGATGGGTAAGGGGGTAAGGGGCATTGAGGAATCTACTCCTGAAATCATCGTTGCACTACATGCTAGTTTGAATGTAAATTTTAAAAATAAAATTAAAAAAATAATGTAAAAACAGGGAGGGGGACAAACCATAAGAGACTCTTAAATATAGAGAACAAACAGAAAGTTGCTGGAGGGGTTGTGGGAGGGGGGATGGGCTAAATGGGTAAGGGACATTAAGGAATCTACTCCTGAAATCATTGTTGCACTATATGCTAACTAACTTGAATGTAAATTAAAAATAATAATAATAGTAAATTAAAAACAAAACAAAAACAAATAAGCAAATCATGCTTACATCTATGTAATAAATTCTATAAGCAATAAAAAGCAAAAGCTATTGATGCAGACAACATGGATTAATAAAAAACTTTATGCTAAACAAGACAGTACATTTCCTATGATCCAATTATATGAAATTCTGAGACAGGCAAAAACTCTCAGGTAGAATAAATCAGCATAGTAGTTGTCTTGTTGGTAGGTGGGAGAAAACAGGAAATATCTTGACAGAGATATGAGAGAATTTCTATTGTCTCATAGGGCTGTGGATTATATACTTATTTATCAGATCTGTGCATTTCATATGTAAATTATAACTCAATAAAAACATTTAAAACTGTTAAAAGTCACTGATCAACAATACTTAGCTACAATAGGAATTTTGAGGTTATTTTAGAAGATAAAATAAGTGAACTTCATCAAGTGGTTGCTCTTCTGGTTGCTGTACCCTTATTTACACAACTCAGAATTGTCAGACTTCTACATTTTTTCCAATCTGGTGGATGTGCAATAGTATCTTGTGGTTTTAATTTGCATTTTCCTAGTTACTAATGAGAATGATAACTCTTTTATAAATGTACGACCATTTGTGATTTCCTTTTTCCTATACTGTGCCCATTTTTCTGCTGTTTAGTTACTTTTTTGTCTTGTTTAAGAAATCCTTCTCCATTCCTAAGTCATCAAGACATTGTTCTGCATTTGCTTCTAAAAATTACAAAGATTTCATGTAAATCTTAAATCCATCTGGAATTGATTTTTGTGTATAATGTAAGGCTGGCATCCAATTTCATTTTTTTTCTCACATAGCTAATCAATTTTCCCAAAACCATTTATTGCAGTCTATCTTTTCTCCAATGATCTGCAGTGGCACCCTTGTTGTATATAATTTCCATGTAAGTGAGTCTGTCCCTGAGTTTATTCTATTCCTTTATTCTGGTTGTCCATCCATACAAATATGTAAATTTTGATAGCATTACAATGTGTTTCAACATGTAGTAGAGCAAGACCTCACCTTACTCTTCAAAATATTTGGGCTATTCTAGGACCTTTACTTTTTAATATAAATTTTGGAGTCAACTTTTATAGTTCCTTGAAAAATATTAAATACTTGACCCATTAAAATACAGTATTGATTGGTAATGTGAACCATTCCATAACAATGCAAAAACCTTACAACACAATATTATATTTTAGTCTTTAATTTATTTTTAAGTAATCTCTACACCCAACATAGGGCTTGAACTCACAACCCTGAGATCAAGAGCTGCATGCTCTTCCAACTGAGCCAGCCAGTTGCCCCAAACCTTACAACACTTTAAACAACATTTACTCCTTCCTAATTTATAAACTATCGTTCTCATTAATTTTAATCCTTTTTATAACTTTAAGCCACATAAAACATAATTGCTTGTATGCAATATTCATTTAGACTTATTCATACACACACACACACACACACACACACACACAGGCACGCACAATCTTTGTTGCTCTTCTTTTTTTCCTCATCTCTGACCTTCCATCTAAGATAATTATCCTTCTGTCTGAATAATGGCCTTTAGTGTTTCCTTTAGAATGGATCTCCATTCTAATGATCTCAGTCTCTGTTAGTCTTTAAATGTCTTTTTTTCATCTTTATTTCTAAAGAATATTTCCCCCAGGTTTAGGATACTAGGTTGACAGATATTTTCTTTTTAATACTTAACTATACCAGTCCATTGTCTTCTGAATTCAGTACTTTCAGTTGAGAAGTCAGATGTCACTTTAATTGTCCCTTTGAATGTAATCTTTTATCCCCCAGCAGCTTTTAGGATTTTATGCCTATTATTCATTATGAGGTGTCTAGGTATATATTTCTTTTTATTTTTATTATTCCTGATTTAGCTTTATAGGTTTTATAGGTTTGGTTTTCTTGAATCTGTGGTGTGATTTTTTAAAATCCCTTTTTGGAAAATTCTATCACTATCTCTTCAAATATTGCTTATGTCCCATTCTCTCTCCTTTCCTTTTGGAACTCTAATTACACATAAGTTTGACCTTCACACTCTAACTTATGCCTCTTGATCTATTTTCTGAATTTACTTTCATTTTGTCTCTTTGCTGATCTGGATGATTTTGCCTTCCCATTCACTGATTATCTCTTCCAATCTACTGCTGGATCCATCCATTCAGTTCAAATTTCAGATACCATAATTTTCAGTTCCATAATTTTTATTTGGTTCTTTCTCAAATCTGCTCTGTCATTTTATGGTTTTCAGTGCTTTGTTGAAAATGTCAATCATCTTTTATCTCCTCGATCATAGCAAGTATAATTATTTTAAAGTCTGTGTTTTTGTCTTTCAGAGCCAGCACCCAGTTGGAGCTAACTTGTAAGAGTGCTTATATAGTCTGTTATGTATGTTATTTCTTTTCATAGTGTCTTTTTTCCTTTAAGTATAATTTATTTAAATTCCAGTTAGTTAATATACAGCATGCTAGTTTCGGATGTACAATATAGTGATTCACTAGTTCCATATAACACCCAGTACTCATCACAACAAGTGCACTCCTTAATTCTCACCACTTGACCCATCTCCCCACCCACCTCTCTTCTGGTAACCATCAGTTTTCTCTTTTTCTTGATTAGTATCTCTCTTTTCCCTCCTTTGCTCATTGGTTTTGTATCTTAAATTCCACAGATGAGTAAAATCATATGGTATTTGTCTTTCTCTGACTTACTTTGCTTAGCATTATACTCTGTAGCTCCACCCATATCATTACAAATGGCAAGATTTCATTCTTTTTTATGGCCAAGTAATATCTCATTATATATATAGACACACAAACACCCAAATCTTCTTTTCAGTCAAGGGACACATTTTTCAGTCAAGGGACACTTGAACTTTTTCCATAATTTGGCTATTGTACATATGTATAAACATAGGGTGCATGTATCCCTTTGAATTAGTATTTTTGTATTCTTTGGTTAAATACCTAGTAGTGCAATTGCTAGATCATAGAGTGGTTCTATTTTTAACTTTTTGAGGAGACCCCATACTATTTTCCACGGTGGTTACACCAGTTTGCATTCCCACCAACAGTGTAAGAGGGTTCCCCTTTTTCCACATCCTTGCCAACACCTGTTTCTTGTGTTGTTGATTTTAATCATTCTGACAGATGTGAGATGATATCTCGTTGTAGTTTTGATTTGTATATCCCTGATGATCAGTGATGTTGAGCATCTTTTCACATGTCTGTTGGCCATCTGGATGTCTTCTCTGACATAATGTCTATTCATGTCTTCTATCCATTTTTTAATTGGATTATTCATTTTTGTAGTGTTGTGTTTTATAAATTCTTTGTATATTTTGGATACTAACCCTTTATCAGATATGTCATTGACAAATATCTTCTCCCATTCTGTAGGCTCCGTTTTAATTTTGTTGATTGTTTCCTTCATTGGGCAGATCTTTTTATTTTGTTGAAGTCCCAATAGTTCATTTTGCTTTTGTCTCCCTTGCCTCAGGAGATATATCTAGAAAGAAGTTTGCTATGGCCAATGTCAAATAGGTTACTGCCTGTGTTCTCCTCTAGGTTTTAATGGTTTCCTGTCTCACATTTAGGTCTTTAATCCATTTTGAATTTATTTTTGTGTATGGTGTAATAAAGTGGTCCAGTTTCATTCTTCTGTGTGTTGCTGTCCAGCTCTCCCGACACCATTTATTGATGAGACTATCTTTTTTCTGTTGGATATTCTTTCCTGTTTTGGCAAAGATTAATGGACCATATAGTTGTGGGTTCATTTCTGGGTTTTCTATTCTGTTCCATTGATCTATGTGTCTATTTTTGTGCGAGTACCATACTGTTTTAATCACTATAGCTGTGTAATATAACTTGAAGTATGGAATTGTGATGCCTGTAGCTTTGCTTTCCTTTTTCAAGATTGCATTGGTCTTTTTGTGGTTCCATACAAATTTTAAGATTGTTTCTTCTAGCTCTGTGAAAAATGCTGTTGGTATTTTGTTAGAGACTACATTAAATGTATAGATTGCTTCGGGTAATATAGACATTTTAACAATGTTTGTTTTTCAATTTATTTCTGTCATCTTCAATTTCTTTCATCAGTGTTTCATCAAGGAAGAAGTAAAACTTCTAATATTTGCAGATACATAATACTTTATATAGAAAACCTGAAAAGACTCCATGAAGATAGTGCTAGAACTGATAAACAAATTCAGTGAAGTAACAGGATACAAAATCAATGTATAGAAATCTGTTGCACTTCTTTTTTTTTCAGGTTTTCTTTTCTTTTCTTTTCTTTTTTTAATTTACAGTCAAGTTAGTTAGCATAGGAGTGCAACAATGATTTCAGGAGTACATTCCAGTGATTCATCCCCTATGTATAACATACAGACCTCATCCCAGCAAGTGTCTTCTTTAATGCCCCTTAAAGAAGGGCATTTAGCCCATCCCTCCTCCCACAACACTCCCAGCAACTCTGTTCTCTATATTTAAGTGTCTCTTATGTTTTTATCCCTCCCTGTTTTTATACTATTTTTGCTTTCCTTCCCTTATGTTCATCTGTTTTGTATCTTTTTTTTTTTTAATTTTTTTTTCAACGTTTATTTATTTTTGGGACAGAGAGAGACAGAGCATAAACAGGGGAGGGGCAGAGAGAGAGGGAGACACAGAATCGGAAACAGGCTCCAGGCTCTGAGCCATCAGCCCAGAGCCTGACGCGGGGCTGGAACTCATGGACCGTGAGATCGTGACCTGGCTGAAGTCAGACGCTTAACCGACTGCGCCACCCAGGCACCCCTGTTTTGTATCTTAAAGTCCTCATATGAGTGAAGTCATATATTTGTCTTTCTCTGACGAATTTTGCTTAGCATAATACCCTCTAGTTCCATCCACGTAGTTGCAAATGGCAAGATTTCATTCTTTTTGATTGCCGAGTAATACTCCATTGTGTGTGCATGTGTGTGTGTGTGTGTGTGTGTGTGTGTGTGTGTACCACATCTTCTTTATCCATTCATCCGTCGATGGGCATTTGGGCTCTTTCCATACTTTGGCTATTGTTAATAGTGCTCCTATAAACATTGGGGTGCATGTGCCCCTTCAAAACAGCACACCTGTATCCCTTGGATAAATACCTAGTAGTGCAATTGCTGGGCCGTAAGGTAGTTCCATTTCTAATTTTTTGAGGAAACTCCATACTGTTTTCCAGAGGGGCTGCACCAGTTTGCTTTCCCACCAGCAGTGTAAAAGGATTCTCCTTTCTCTGCATCCTCGCCAACATCTGTTGTTGCCTGAGTTGTTAATGTTAGCCATTCTGACCAGTGTGAGGTGGTATCTCGTTGTGGTTTTGATTTGTATTTCCCTGGTGATGAGTGATGTTGAGCATTTTTTCACGTGTCTGTTAGCCATCAGGATGTCTTCTTTGGAGAAGTGTCTATTCATGTCTTTTGCCCATTTCTTCACTGGATTATTTGTGGGGGTTTTTGGGGTGTTGAGTTTGATAAGTTCTTTATAGATTTTGGATACTCACCCTTTCTTTATCTGATATGTCATTTGCAAATATCTTCTCCCATTCCATCAGTTGCCTTTTAGTTTTGCTGATTATTTCCTTTGCTGTGCAGAAGCTTTTTATTTTGATGAGGGAGATCCCAATAGTTCTTTTTTGCTTTTGTTTCCCTTGCCTCTGGAGACGTGTTGAGTAAGAAGTTGCTGCAGCCAAGGCCAAAGAGGTTTTTGCCTGCTTTCTCCTTGAGGATTTTGATGGCTTCCTGTCTTACTTTTAGATCTTTCATTAATTTTAAGCTTATTTTGGTGTATGGTGTAAGAAAGTGGTCCAGGTTCATTTTTCTGCATGTTGCTATCCAGTTTTCCCAGCACCATTTGCTGAAGAGACTGTCTTTATTCTATTGGATATTTCTTTCCTGCTTTGTCAGAGATTAGTTGGCCATACGTTTGTGGGTCCATTTCTGGGTTCTCTATTCTGTTCCATTGATCTGAGTGTCTGTTTTTGTGCCAGCACCATACTGTCTTGATGATTACAGCTTTGTAATACATCTTGAAGTCTGGGATTGTGATGCTTCCGGCTTTGGTTTTCTTTTTCAGGATTGCTTTGGCTATTCGGGGTCTTTTCTGGTTCCATACAAATTTTAGGATTGTTTGTTCTAGCTCTGTGGAGAATGCTGGTGTTATTTGGGTAGGGATTGCTATTTGTTTTTATTTTGATTGACATCTGGCTTGTTTTCTGTTTGAGGATAGATAGGATGAATAAAGCTATTATGAATATTCTTGTACAAATCTTTTGTGGATGTATGTTTTATTTCTTTTGGGTATATATCTAGTAATAAAATTGTGATGCCACAGGTAGGTGCATGTTTAACTTTATAAGAAACTTCTAAACTGTTTTCCAAAATATTTTTCTTTAGAAGTTATTGGTTTGCATTTTTCTGTGTGCTCCATCTGGAATTTTTGTATGCCGAGAGAAAATGTTGAAGGTTACATTTCTTTTCATGTGGATGTCCAGTTGTTCCAGCAGCATTCGTTACAATACTATCCTTTCTCCCATTGAATTGTATTGGCAGCTTTGTGTATAGTTGATTGACTATATAGATAAAGTCTGTTTCTGGGACCCTGTATACCATGTAGCTGTAAAATAAGTCTTGAAGTCAAGTAATGCAAATCTTCCCACTTTGTTCTTTTTGAAGATTATTGTGGTTATTATAGATCCTTTGCACTTCTATAAACATTTTATATTCAGTGTGGCATTTTCTAAAAAATAAGTCTTCTGGGATTTTGTCTGTGGTCTTGTTAAATCTGGAGATCATTTGGAGGAAAATTGACATCTCAAAAATATCTAATCTTTCAATCTATGAGCATGATGTAATTCTCCGTTTATTTCAGTCTTTGCTTTCTCTTTGTTGTGGTTTGTAGTTTTTAATGAGGTCTTACACATCTTTTGTTAAATTTATCTCTAAGAATTTAATGTTTTCTTAATGCTATGATGAACAGTATCATTTCCTCCCATTTTTCTATTACTAGTAAAATTGATATTTGTGTGACTTTGCATCCTGTAGTCTTGCTAATTTGTTTGTTCCAGTAGTTTTCAATTTTCTAGGGATTTTCAGTATACATAATCCTATCATCTGTGGATAAAGACAGTTTTATTTCTTCTTTTCCAATCTTTATGGCTTTTATTTCCTTTTTTCACCTTACTGCACTGGCTATTACAGCTAATACACTTTTAAGTAGAAGTAGTAAAGACTGTCATCCTTGCTTTGTTTCTGATCTTTGGGGAAAGATGCCAGTCTTTCACTGTTAACTATGATATTATCTATAGGTTATTCGTAGCTCTCCCTTATGAAGTTGTGGAAATTACCTTCTGTTCTTAGTTTGCTGAAAGTTTTTGTCATGAATGAGTATTGAATTTTGTTAATTGCTTTTTCTGCATCTCATCAGATGGGTCATATGATTTTTCTCCTTTATTCTGTTAATATGGTAAGTTACATTATTTGATTTTCAAATGTTAATCGATGTTGCATTCTTGGTATGGACCCCAACTGATTTTGATACATTATTCTTTTTCTACATTGCTTGATTCAGTTTGCTAAATTTTTGCCTAAGTATTTTTGTGACTGTATCTTTGAAGGATCTTTGTAATTTTCTCATAATGTCTGTCTAGTTCTGGTGTCATGGTTTTGTTGCCCTTGTAAAATTACTTGGAAAGATCTCTTGTTCTGTTTCCTGAAAGACCTTGTATAAGACTAGTGTTATTTCTTCCTTAAGTGTTTGATAGAATTAAAATTTGATAGAAGCCATCTGGATCTGGAGTATTCTTGTGGACAGTTTTTAAATTATGAATTCAATTTATTTACCAGATATAGGGCTACTTGGATTTTCTGTTTCTTTTTGTGTCTTTAGAGATGTCTCTTCTTTCATTTCTGATATTACTAATTTATAATTTTACTCTTTTAAAAATTATCCATCTACCTATCACTTCTATAAATTTTATTGATTTTTTTCAAAAAAGCAACATTTTTTTTGGAAAAAGCATCTTTTTTTCATTTCTTTTTTTTCCTTTTTGTTAATTTAAATTCCAGTTAGTTAACATACAGTGTAGTATTGATTTCAAGAGTAGAATTTAGTGATTCATTACTTACATATAACACCCACTGCTCATCTCAACAAGTGCCCTTCTTAATGCCCATCACCCATTTAGCCAACCCCCCTCCAGCAACCTTCAGTTTGTCCTATGTATTTAAGAGTCTAATGGTTTGCCTCCCTCTCTGTTTTTATCTTCTTTTTCCTTTTCCTTCCCTTCCCCTATATCTGTTGCAAGAAAATAACTTTATTTAGGGGCGCCTGGGTGGCGCAGTCGGTTAAGCGTTCGACTTCAGCCAGGTCACGATCTCACGGTCCGTGGGTTCGAGCCCCGCGTCGGGCTCTGGGCTGATGGCCCAGAGCCTGGAGCCTGTTTCCGATTCTGTGTCTCCCTCTCTCTCTGCCCCTCCCCCGTTCATGCTCTGTCTCGCTCTGTCCCAAAAATAAAAATAAAAAACGTTTTAAAAAAAAAATAAATAACTTTTTATTTATAGTTTTTTTGTTATTTCCCACATAATTGATTTCCATTTTATTATTTCCTTCCTTATTGATTTTAAAACTTTTATTCTTTCTCTTAAATGTTGCCATTTTATGATAAAAGCTACTGAGTTCAGTCTTAACCGCTTTACTTGCCTCCCACAGAGTTTGATGTTTTGTTTTGTTTTGTTTTGTTAATTTTAGAGAGAGAGCAAGACAGGGAAAGGGGAGGAAGGGTGGGTGGAGAGAGAGAGAGAGAGAGAGAGAGAATCTTAGGCAGGCTCAGAGCGGAGCCCAATGCAGGGCTTGATCCCTCAACCCTCGGATCATGACCTGAGCCGAAATCACGAGTAGATCACTCAACCAGCTGAGCCACCCAGGCACCCCAGATGTTTTGTGTTTTTCTTGTCATTCAGCTAAAAAATATTTTCTAACTTCTCTAGTGATTTCTTTTTAAATTTTATTGACTTCTCTTCCTCCTGATACTTCTCTCCTCTTTGTAGTAGCTGTTGTACAAGTTAAAATATGTGTTTTTAACTAAACCAGTTGGCCAAGAATTAGTATTAAAACATTTCAGTATGATGTACAATCCTTACTACAGTGTGCTTCCACTTGTCCCCTTTGTGCTACAGTTTTCATAATTTTATTTCTGTATGTGTTATAAAACTCACGCTACAGGGGCGCCTGGGTGGCGCAGTCGGTTAAGCGTCCGACTTCAGCCAGGTCACGATCTCGCAGTCCGGGAGTTCGAGCCCCGCGTCAGGCTCTGGGCTGATGGCTCAGAGCCTGGAGCCTGTTTCCGATTCTGTGTCTCCCTCTCTCTCTGCCCCTCCCCCGTTCATGCTCTGTCTCTCTCTGTCCCAAAAATAAATAAAAAACGTTGAAAAAAAAAATTAAAAAAAAAAAAACTCACGCTACATCATTATTATTTTTGCTTTAAAAGGTTGTCCTTTAAAGAAAATTTAAAGAAATAAGATGGAATACGTATCTATTCACATTTTTACCATTTCAATGTTTTTCTTTCTTTGTGTAGATATGATCTTATGTCTGGTGTCATTTCCTTCAGTCCAAAGTACATCCTTTAAAAGTATGCTGAGAATTCTCTTAGCATATATTTTTCTGGACGAGTCCTTCCTTCACTATTATTGGTGAAGGATATTTTCACTGGATATAAAATTCTAGTTGGCAGCTTTTGTTCTCTCAGCACATTAAAAATGTGATCTCAATTGTCTTCTGAATTTCATAGTTTCTAATGAGAATTTTTATCTTCATTCCTCTGTGCATAATGAATCATCATTTCTCAGACTGCTTCTAAGGTTTTCCCTTTATCACTGGTTTTTAGTAATTTGATGATGATGTGCCCAAATATGGTTTTCTTTGTACTTTGCTTGCGTTTTTTAATTTGTTATTATTATTCTTGGATCTGCCCAGTAATATTTTTCATCAAATTTGGAAAATTTTGGGGGCTCCTGGGTGGCTCAGTTGGTTACACATCCAACTTTGGCTCAGGTTACAATCTCACAGTCTGTGAGTTCCAGCCCCGCGTCAGGCTCTGTGCTGACAGCTCAGAGCCTAGACCCTGCTTCAGATTCTGTGTCTCCCTCTCTCTCTGCGCCCCCCCCATCTCACACTCTGTCTCTTTCTCTCTCAAAAATAAACATTTTAAAAAATGGTAAATTTTTAGCCATTATCATAACTTCAAATAATTATTTTTGCCTGAATAATTCTTCTCTACTTCTCTCCCTCTGTAATGCCAGTTGAATATTAGACCACAGGTCACTGAGACTGTTTATTGCTTGTTTCAGTTTTTTGTTTTTTAATATTCTTTATTCTTTAGAGCACTGTTAAGTTTATAGAAAATTGAGCAGCCAGTATAGAAAGTTTTCATATACCCCCTGCCTCCTCACAGTTGCCCCTATTATTAGTACCTTTCATTAGTGTGATAATAAATAACCATTACAAAACAATGTATAGATGTGAAAATATATGTATAACTTTCCTTTTTTCCAGTTTCTCTATATACTTTATTTCTCTGATAGCTGATTTTCTGTGTTATAATTAAAAGATATATCAATGTGTAGGTTTGGTCACCCTACAAATAACAGTTTATTTAATATATGTTTCACTGATGATGTTTTCCTTAGTAGAAATGTCATATAATCATACATAGAAGAGTTTGTTTCATTGTAGCTCATTTTTTAATATTATGTTTGTTTTTTAAAAGTATTTTTATTTTTCTGTTTTTTACTCATAAGCACCTATGTACATGTATATACATGTTTCTTATGACAGATTTATTGTGCTTTAATTCTCAGAAGTTGTATTATTCTTGAGCCATTGGCATTACTTGCCAAATTCAGGTTTTGTTTTTATCCTTTCCAGGCCCAGCTTCAAAGGGAAAAAAAGCAAGATCATATGAAGCTGCAAGCAAAACTTGAAAAGCTTGATGTCTTAGAAAAAGAATGTTTTAAACTTACAGCAACTCAGAAAACTGCTGAGGTAAGCTTCCATTTGTTTCTTTGAAGTGATGATGCCAGGAATAAATCTTTAGTATTAAGCATTATTGGCCCTATATGTGAATATACAGTAAATCTGATTTATAAAACTTCTTTAACAGCCCTTAGTAATCCAGATATGATTTTCTGCCTGTGGAGATAAAAAGTTAATGCATTCTGTCATGGCATGAATGAGCTTGCCTTTTGATGTAAAATTGTAATTTGGGCTTCTTCTGAAATGGCAGAACATTTTCATTAGTCAGATAATTTGCCTAAAGGATATTGAAAAGATTGACTTTCACCACTTACAGTCAAGTCTATCCTATATCCCATCCTGAAATGCCCTCTCCTTTCTCCACCCAAATTTTCTTCATTTCATAAGACCTTCTTCAGGTCCTGCTTGAGTTCTCCAATTCTCAGGAAGCTCTCCCTTTGAAATAGTACTGTCTTCACACTCTGAACCATAGCATGGATATAAGATGAAATACATATGTATATTATATATAAAATACATATATATATGTATGAGTGTGTGTATAGTCTGAGTCAAATTATATTCATTGTTTTGTTGTTTAATTGTTTCATGTATATTACTTTTGTTTCCTTACATACAGTGTAAACTGTTAAATAACAAGGAACATATCTTATGCTTTTTTCATATTTTAAAAATTTAGTTATAACTGAAAAAAAACATTATATTAGTTTCAGGTGTACAACCTAATGATGACCACAATAAGTCTAATTAATATCCCTCACCATACATTGTCACAAAATTGTTTTTTTTTTTTTAAAGGTTTTATTTAAACTTCAGTTAGTTAACATACAGTGTAATATTAGTTTCAGGTATGCAATATAGTGATTCTGCAGTCCCATACATCAGCTGGTACTCATCACAACAAATGTGTTCCTTAATCTCCATCACCTCCATCCCTCCCCCCATCTCCCTTCTGCTAACCATCAGTTTGTTCTCTATAGTTAAGAGTCTTTTTTTTTTTAATTTGTTTTATTTATTTTTTTAGAGAGAGAGAGAGAATGCTAGCAGGGGAGGGGGTCAAAGAGAAAGAGAAAGAATCTTAAGCAGGCTCCATGCTCAGCTCAGAGCTTGTTATGGGGCTCGATCCCACAACCCTGGTATCACAACCTGAGCCAAAATCAAGAGTCGGGCGCTCAACCGACTGAGCCACCCAGGCTCCCCAAGAGCCTATTTTTTACTTTATCTCTCTTTTTTTTGTTGTTCATTTGTTTTATTTATTTATTTTTTTTATTTATTTATTTTTTTTAATTTTTTTTTTCAACGTTTTTATTTATTTTTGGGACAGAGAGAGACAGAGCATGAACGGGGGAGGGGCAGAGAGAGAGGGAGACACAGAATCGGAAACAGGCTCCAGGCTCCGAGCCATCCGCCCAGAGCCTGACGCGGGGCTCGAACTCACGGACCGGGAGATCGTGACCTGGCTGAAGTCGGACGCTTAACCGACTGCGCCACCCAGGTGCCCCATTATTTATTTATTTTTTAAAAATGTTTATTTATTTTGAAAGAGAGAGAGCAGGGGTGGGGCAGAGAGAGAGAATCTCAAGCAGGTTCCACACTGTCAATGCAGAGCCTGACGCAGGGTTCATCTCACAAACCATAATATCATGACCTGAGCCGAAATCAAGAGTTGGATGCTTACCCAACTGAGCCACCCAGGCACCCGTTTTATTCCTTTAATTCCACATATGAGTGAAATCATACAGTATTTGTCCTTCTCTGACTTTTTTCACTTAGCATTATACTCTCTAGCTCCATCCACATCATTGCAAATGGCAAGGTTTCATTCTTTTTTTATGGTTGAGTAATATTCCTGTGTGTGTGTGTGTGTGTGTGTGTGTGTGTGTGTGTGTATACACATGCCACATCTTCTTTATCCATTCATCAGTCGTGAACCCTTGGGCTGTTTCCATAATTTGGCTGTTATAGTAATGCTGCTATAAACATAGGGGTGCACGTGTCCCTTTGAATTAATATTTCTGTATTCTTTGGTTAGATACCTAATAATGCAATTTCTGGGTAGTTCAATTTTTAACTTTTTTTTTTTAATTTTTTTTAATGTTTATTTTTGAGAGCGAAAGTGACAAAATGCGAGCAGGGGAGGGGCAGAGAGTGAGAGAGACACAGAATCCAAAGCAGGCTCCAGGCTTTGAGCAGTCAGCACAGAGCCCTACTTGTGGCTCAAACCCATGAACTGTGAGATCATGACCTGAGCCAAAGTCGGACGCTTAACCGACTGAGCCACCCAGGCGCCCCTATTTTTAACTTTTTGAGGAAACTCCATACTGTTTTCCAGAGTGGTCGCACCAGTTTGCATTCCCACCAACAGTGCAAGAGGGTTCCCCTTTCTCCACATTCTCACCAACACCTGTTGTTTCTTGTGTTGTTGATGTTAGCCATTCTGACAGGTATGAGGTGATATCTCATTGTAGTTTTGATTTGCATTTCCCTGATGATAAGTGATGTTGAGCATCTTTTCATGTGTCTTTGGTCATCTGGATGTCTCCTTTGGAAGAATGTCTATTCATGTCTTCTACCCCTTTACTTGGATTATTCATTTTTGTGGTGTTGAGTTTTATAAGTTCTTTGTATATTTTGAATACTAACCCTTTATCAGATATGTCACTGGCAAATATTTTATCCCATTCTGTAGGTTGCCTTTTAGTTTTGTTGATTGTTTCCTTCACTGGACAAAAGCTTTTTATTATGATATATTCTATATATTATATTTATTATATGTCTTCCTATGAATTCCCTCTGCCAACAACTGCACCCTTATAATATGCACACAGTAGAAATTTATTGTGATTTGTCTATGTTTTGAATGAAACACTGAGACCCAAGCTATAATTGTTTGACCCTCTAGACCTCAGAAGTTTCATCATTACAATTTTGTTGCTGGAAGTTAATGTCTTTGCATGTACATTCTTTGCTTTCCCTTTGTTCCTCTTATATGTAATAGCAGATAAAGAAGCATAGGAAGGAAGCCAGGAAAAATCTTAGCATCTTTTGCCCTTTATTTTTCTTTCTTTCTGTTTAATTTGCTGAACTATTAAGAATCAAGACTCCAAACACTCTATTTGGAAAAAGAACAAAGGATATTTGACTCTAGGTTTTATATAACAATCCCAGGTTTTTTTGTTCTTTTGCAGGGCAAGATTAAACATTTAGAAGAAAAACTTAAGGAAGAAGAACATCAGCGTAAGCTATTTCAGGACAAAGCATCAGAAGTAAATAGAGCATTATATTATTTATCAAAATAAACCACAGATTATTTATTATACTTATTTTTCATTGTCTGAAGCCTATAATTTCTGCTTCATTGCTTGTTCGTTTTGTCTCTTTTTGCTATACTAATGAAATTCTTAGTAAGTCAGCCAGTATATTTATATACTTGGATGCACTGCCAAGAGAGGTCTTGTAGTCTTGAAATTTTGACATATATCTACGAAAGAATTCCTGATATAGATTTTCAGTTGATTGGTATATGTGTATTAAGTAATGCATTCTCTCATAAACAGAAAATGGTTGTAATTATCAATAGACTTAGTAGCTTTCACATACAAAAAATAATATTTGGAGTTTTCTTCCTCAGAAAGCATTTTTGTCTTTATAAACTGAGACTTGATTTCTCATTATAATGTCTTTGAAGAGCTTATTAAAAATCAGTTTTATAAAGCTTGTTCCTTAATATTGTAGCTTCAAACTGGACTTGAAATCAGTAGAATTTTAATGTCTTCAGTATCAAATAAAAAATGCTCCAAGGAGAAGAAGAAATCTTCAAAGGTAGGCAGATACTTTATTCTTATTTGCTAATGTCTGTTTCTTTACTCTTCTAATATTTATATCTATCCATTTCCAAAAAGAATTTGAAGAGATTTATAATAAAAGACATGCAATAATGCTATGAAATGTGGATTAAAACATAAGTTGAGTGATGATGGTTTTAGGTTTGAGGATAGAATATTCTATAAAACCTAGGTTAAAGAAAGTATCCATAGTTGAGCACAAAACCTAGTTCCAAGCTTGCTTGACAATCAAAGCAAAAAGGAGCATGTAACGGTCAGTATACCTGTCTTTGTGAAATAACAATAGCATTCCAATTTTTCCAGAGAGACAGACATTTTTCTAGTTCTAAACTCTTTTTTTTTCAGTTTGTACAACTTTATTGAAGAAAAATAAATCAGTTACTAGCAGAGCTATTAGTTGATTACTCATCCATTGACAGCTTGTATCATTTATTTAATGCTGTATTAAATGGTGTATTGGAAGATAGATTAACGAATAGCTCCAAGTCTCCTAACAATTTAAATGAAAATTTAAAAATGTTTGAGACCCCATTTTGGAATACAAAGGGTATTTGGCTTCCAGTTTCCATTCTCTATAGAACAAGAGCATGTCATTCCTATATTAACATGCGTAAAATACATCACATTTTCTGTTCTGCTGATGCCATACATTAATACCAATTCTCCAGTCACATCAGTTTTTTTTAATGTTTATTTATTTTTGAGAGAGAGAGAGAGAGAGAGAGAGGCAGAGTGCAAGTGGGAGAGGGGCAGAGAGAGAAAGAGACACAGAATCTGAAACAGATTCCAGGCTCCCAGCTGTCAGCACAGAGCCCTACGCTGGGCTTGAACCCATGCACTGCAAGATCATGACCTGAGCCGAAGTCGGACCCTGAAGCAACAGAACCAACCTAGGCGCCCCCCCAGTCACATCATTTTTGAGCATAAAGTATCTCTAACAGTAGAAGGTTTAAAAAAAGAATGGGTACTTGAATAATGCTGCTTCCTTTGATGTGACAACCGAGCATCCACCTCCCTCCTGCTCAGGTGATTTCTTCAGTGTATTAGAGCAGTGCAGGATGGTTTTAGTCTCATAACAAAGTTAGAGTAAAGACACTGGCCACATAATACACATGCTCCTTTTTAAAAAAAACAATTCTGAATCTTGGGCAACTGTTCCCTTATAACTACTTTTTAGTTTCTAAAAGCAGTTGTTGTCCAAAGCTGGTCTTTGTCAGATGAGTATGCAAATGAATGGAGGGAGATAAACAAAAAATAACATTTTAAAAGATGAAGTCTGATAAGGGAGTAGCCAGATAAGAAAATCAAAAAAGGAACAGTAATTTAAAGTTTATTCCAGCTATAATGCAGGCTATTCTGACTTTAAGGTAGTATCACATAGCATACTTCTGAGCCCATTTCCAGGATACTCTGTTGTACTTCTATTTTATAGATCCATGCAGTCTCTGGCACTAGGGTGTCATCTGGGTTTGGATCATATAGCAGGGAACAAATGTATAATTTAGAAATAATTAAAGCAGGAGATCACTGTGATCTTCGAATATCAAGACAAATGCTACCAATCCTGTAATATTTGAAAAACATTGATTGATAAATTCTTCTTGTAAATGCAACCTTAGGTGGTTTCAAGGAAGAGTCTATAGGAAAACGAATTGTCAAAAAGAATACACTGCCTCAATATGGGCCATCATTAGGTCCCATAATTGTGGCTTGCTGATGAAACATATCTTCCCCAACTGGACCTGCAGAACACTGTGCTAGAGGGTCATGGGCCAAATCACTCTTATTAACCCATTTCAATCCCATAACTTGTGCTTTTTGTCTGGCCCCTCACTTTCTCAATGGGTGCTCAAAGACTGGACCAAAACTCTTGGGGCGCCTGGGTGGCGCAGTCGGTTAAGCGTCCGACTTCAGCCAGGTCACGATCTCGCGGTCCGTGAGTTCGAGCCCCGCGTCAGGCTCTGGGCTGATGGCTCGGAGCCTGGAGCCTGTTTCTGATTCTGTGTCTCCCTCTCTCTCTGCTCCTCCCCCGTTCATGCTGTGTCTCTCTCTGTCCCAAAAATAAATAAACGTTGAAAAAAAAAAATTTTTTTTTAAAAAATAAAAATAAAAAAAAAAATAAAATAAAGACTGGACCAAAACTCTTGATTATCTAGGCACAGGGAAGGGTTGTCTTTTTGTCTCACACTGGCTCTGCCAGACACAGGCACAGAGGGAGGGGCCAGGGCTTCCCTCAAGCTGCCCCTAGTACTAAACTCAGAGAAACGTATTCTGCAATACTTTATAAAAGTGGCACTAAATGACACAACAGATGATAACAATACAATAGATCCTGGAAGCAGTTTTATATAATCTAAGGTCACCAGAACCCATTTGTTAGAAGGACAGTAATAATTGTCTGTCAGTTCAGATCTTGGGAACACAGAAACTCCTCAGATTGGAAAAGTAGTAATTATACACAGTTGAAAATTTAGTACTATCAATAAATACAATAAAAAATCAGTGACAACTCTGCAGATGAAAATAAATCCCAATCTAAGCGAGGCCTTTAAGAATTCATAAGTGACACTGTTCTTAAGACTGAGAAAAAAAAAAGATGCCTACGTATCTTGCTTCTTCTGATAAAGAATAAAAATACTTACATACTTATTTGGTCCAGCTCATCCTGCTTTGCTATCAGTGATTAAGCTGTAGTACATCTATAACATGAAATACTACACAGAAATAAAAAGAATGTGTTGATATTTGCTGGATCCTATTGAAGGAGATTTGGATCGTTTTCAGTTTTTGACTATCACAAATAAAGCTGTTATGAACATTTGCATATAGGTTTTTGTGTGAACGTAGGTTTTAATTTTTCTGGGATAAATATCCAAGAATATAATTGCCAGGTCATATGAGAAGTACATGTTTCGTTTTACAAGAAATTTCCAAATTGTTTTCCAAAGTGGCTATATTATTTTGTATTCCTACAAGTGATGCATGAGTGATCTGGCTTCTCTGTATGTTTGCCAGCATTTGTTGTTGTCACTGTTCTCCATTTTGGCCATCCTGTTAGCTGTGTAGTGATATTTCATTGTAACTTGCATTTTCCTAATGGCTAATGTGTTGCAGATCTTTTCATGTATTTATTTGCCGTACATATGACCTTTTCAGCAAAATGTCTATCCATATTTTTTGCTTCTTTCTAATCAGATTGTTCACTGTTGAGTTTCGAAACTTCTTCATATCATAAATGTCTTTAAAAAATTTTTTTGTTTACTCTTTTTCCTTTGTTAATATTTAGAAAACTAAATGTTTAAAGAGAGGACCACGTCAGCAAATTTATTCCAAGTTTGAATCACTGCCTATTATGGCTGAGAAGGTAAGAGAGGAAAAAATGAAGATACTTGTTCTGACACACTCCTGTTTTGTTGTAAGTGCTATTTAAATGCCATGAGTCATTTAAAATTGTTCTCAGCTATTTCTTTTCCCCTAAAGTCTGCCAGTACAGGCCATTCTGTGAATAGAAGTATGCAAAGCCTCCTGCAGATGATGCAACATTATGGGCCACATATCCTTCAGAAACCTACTGAAGTTACCGAGCTTAGATGTCTCTACAAGCCTACTAGAACAAGTACCCAGTGTAGAGCTGAACCTTCTGACTCAAAAAATTCCCTTTCTATTTGTGACAATTTGTCTGAACTTTTGATGGCAATGCAAGATGAACTGGACCAAATGAGTATGTAAGTATTTTTATTCTTTATCAGAAGAAGTAGCAAGATATGTAGGCATCTTTTTTCTTCTCAGTCTTAAGAACAATGCCACTTATGAATTCTTTACCTTTTTTTAAACTTAAAAAAAAAATTGTTTTAATGTTTATTTTTGAGAGAGAGAGACAGAGCACAGAGGGGCAGAGAGAGAGGGAGACACAGAATCCAAAGCAGGCTCCAGGCCCTGAGCTGTCAGCACAGAGCCTGATACGGGGCTTGAACTCACGAACCATGAGATCCTGACCTGAGCTGAAGTCAGACGCCACTGAGCCACCCAGGCACCCCTGCCACTTATAAATTCTTAAAGGCCTCACTTAGATTAGGACTTACTTTCATCTGCAGAGTTGCCACTGATTTTTCATTGTATTTACTGATAGTATTTAAATTTTCAACTGTGTATAATTACTGCTTTTCCAATCTAAGGAGTTTCTGTGTTCCCAAGATCTGAACTGATAGACAATTATTACTGTCCTAACAAATGGGGTCAGGTGACCTTAAATTATAACTCACAAATGCTTTTATAAGAAAGATTCTCCTTTTGCTTTTTATAATCTTTTTAATTAAGTGGCATTTCATTAGACAAGTAGGAAAGCAGTTTCTTGTTTTAAACTCTGTCTGGTCTGCATTATAAGTTTTGAAGCATCCATAGTAAACAAGATTCTGTATAGGATACATATTTTAAGCCCCAAGTTTAAATATATATTCAACAAAAATCCCAGACAATATGAGATTTGGGTAGCCAGCTAGTTGAAATAAGACCTCTGTAGAAGATATAACTAGTTCTCTTGACAGTAGTAGGCAATCACCAAATCTAGGGATTTCTCAGGCAAATACTTTTATAGCTGGAATTCTTCCTAAACACCCTATATTAAGAATTCCAAAGTTGGAACTAAAGAGAATCCTTTAATACTTTTAGCTAAGGACATCAGAATGTTTTATTACATTTAGCTATGAGTATCAAAAATTTGGACTTTATTCTAAGGTTCTTTAAGACCCTAAGTCTAGGATATTTCTAAATTTATCTAATCTCAAATCACAAGAGCCTTTTATATTTACTGTAGATTTAATTAGATAACCCTACATAAAGAGACTGTCTTTGAAGATTAATATTTAACTGGCAAAAATTTATGATTGAACAGAATATTGTTTAATTATACCAAAGACATATAACATATAAACCATAATAGTACTTGATATTTGCTTTTCTTTCATAGGGAGCACGAAGAACTACTAAATCAAATGAAGGAGACTGAAAGTCATTCAGTCTGTGAAGACATAGAATGTGAACTAGAGCATTTAGTCAAGAAAATGGAAATTAAAGGAGAACAAATTTCCAAACTGATGAAGCATCAAGATAATGTAAGAAGGCTTTAGTTAAAGATTTTAATAAAAAGTTAACATATTTGGAGTCAATGTTATATCTCTGCATGATCTTTCAAATTTGAGGTCTGTATATGTGGTTTAGTGAAAAGATGACAGATAGAAATTAGGCTTATTATAGAGCCATCTGTCCCATTGGAATAACATGGCCTCCATGAAGAGTTCTCCAAGATAATTGTAAAGTAAGGGGAACAAGAATGTTTAGTTATGTATTCAGAAATGACCTTGGGAAAATTTTGAGGGAGGCTAAGTTTGCTTTGCAGCCCTCCTGGTTACCCTTTTAACATTCTTTCCCTTTATTTTTCCTGCCCCTAATGCTTTAATGAAGACTCTTATGTTGACAGGTCTCTGTTTCAGTACCCATACATAACCTGGCTCCTCAAGCAGTACTCTAATGCTAAAACCATTGTTTGTACTTTCCCAGAACAAGTTAGGCTGTGTTCCATTCCCTGAGGACCTGTGCTTAACTAGCTATAGTGTGGTGGTAAGGGGGACTCTGTCCTTGCATGCGAATGCTTAATAACTAAGAATGGCATAGCAATTTTAATATTTCAACAGAAGAATCATGGAATATGATACTATTTTATCCCAAGACAGTGATTCCATAGGTTGGATTATTAGCACTATTACCCTGCTGGAGCAGAAGGCAGAAGAAGTCTTTCCAGGAACCCTCAAATCACATCATATAGCTATCTGCCTATATAGAATAGTCAGCATTCATATAAGTTGGTGATATATTAACCTCACAACTCAGCCTTCCCCGCTTTTATAGGAAAGTAATAAAGGATTCAGAATTTTACTGCCTTTATTCTTCTATGACCAATAAAGAGAAAAAGAGGAAATGAAACTTTTAAAGCAAATATCTTCATTTTACTGGCTTTTAAAGCTATAGTAAGTAAATTTTTTTGTATGATTGTGTTAGGATGAAGATTATATAATGTACACTTTCTTAGCATTGCATAGGAGAAATTTGAAGGGAATACAAAAATAGTCGTATTTTTAACATACATAAATTAAGTTTTGAAAAATATTATTTCTACTCCATAATAGCTATAGCAGCATAAAGTTTCAAGCATTTTATCATGATAAATTTAATTTCTGAAATTTAAATGGCCTTGGACACATACTAGGTTCTTAGCCAATATCTGGATCAGATCTACAAATTAGGCCCATGCATAAGTGAAATAGACTAAGTAATGGACTGGGTTTGGCAGAAATAGGTTTTGGCTAGTTGATAGGTTTTGTTTCATTTAATTCCATCAACTGTTACCAGATACCACCCAATGAGACATCTTTTAACTGGCATTCAGTAATACTTTAAATTCAGGAATACTTTCAAGTAAAATATGTATGTGTACATTCAACTCTATAAATTCAGTGCTCATTCCTGAAAGGTCTTTTTCTCTTGTCTCTGTTCTCCAGTTTTTACTCGTTTCATATCCCTTATAAATCTTCCTTGCAGCTTCTCACTGATCTTCTCAGTCCACATTGATCTTGTCCTACTTTGGCCTTCTCAAATAAACACCTTCTGTCCCACTCAGAGTTATCCCAGCCTGAATTATTCTCTACTTGTCACATTTATGCTTTTCTTTCACTAATAAGAGCTATAAGCTTTTTGAGAGCAAGGTTTGTTTTATTCATTATATTTCTACCTAACTGGCACAGCGTTAGGCATATGATAGGTATTCAGTAAAGACTTAATGAACTTTTTAATGTCATGTAACCTTTAAACCGTCAATCCAATCCATTTTAGGGTATATTTTTTATATCTTTTTTTACTAAAATGTTAGATTTTTTTTCTCTCCAGGTCCGTAAACTGCAGCAAAAAATTCAAAACTCAAAGATGAGTGAAGCTTCAGGTATTCAGCGAGAAGATAGCAGCCCTAAAGGATCAAAGAACATAAAAAATAGCCCCAGAAAATGTTTGCTAACTAACTACCTTCAGAAGAACAGCAACTTTCATCCAGTACGAGTCCATAATCTTCAAATGAAATTGCGAAGAGATGATATCATGTGGGAACAGTAATAACACAATAGTAAAACTATCACCTTACATGAACTCTTGTCAATGAGATCTTGAATTGTCTAAAGTGGTTTTAATTTAATATGCCTTATGAAATTTTGAATTATGTTTCTAGTCCTTATAAAGTGTCAAGTTGTGATATTTTTAAATTAATGCATAACAACCTCCTAAGAGTCCCGAATAATAAATGACTGCGTTTTTGTTTCTCTGACTGAAATACCTAATCTCTCCATGTTTTAGACACATTGCTCATTTTGCAGACCTCTTAAGCTAAATCTAAGAAATTATACTGGATTGATGGTATTTAAAATTAAGTTAAATTTGAGATACAAGTACCATTCCACTTTTTTATTTAGTAGGCTTATAACCTTAAGAACCAATATAAAATGAACAGAGTAAGGAAAGGTCTTTTACCTTTCCTGGTGCTTCTTCCCTATCTTATTTTATGAGCTATGAAATGTTTTTCTTTTTTGTAAATGGAAGAGCCCTGTAAAGAAGCCTTTAGCCCAAGTTTTTATGTGACAATTATAAATAGGAACTCATGGTTACTTAATTTTTAGATGTCAATAACTTAACTGCAGAAGCCTTTTTCTGCAATTCCTATTCTCTTTTACAAATCCAGTGCTGCTTTTTAACACCAGTGATCTATTTATCTTATTCCTTTATCACTAAAACTTTTGATGAGTTTTAGTCTTTGCATTATGTATGATATTCATCAGTATAAATTGAGAATGTAAATTTCCAGGACCCACTTTTATAGGAAAGTACAGGAAAATGAAATTGGATGTTTTATTACCTTATCCAGGAACAATTCAGAGAAATATGATCTTTTTTTTTAGATATTTTTAAGTCAGTGATGTCGTAAGCAATGTCTTTGTATATGTATGCTTTATAATAAATTTACACTTGTTGACCTATCTTTCCAGAAACCTATGGAAACTATTATGACTCTTTTGAACTTTTTTGTTTTTTTCACTGAACTCCTTTGGGCCAACTAGAGAACGGAAGTCATCAGCTGAAGTAGAAATAGAAGACTGACAGAAAAGGCATAATGGAAAGGAGGAACTCAGAAGCTAGGGTAGCAGTTTAAGAGATGGTGATTCCAAAGGGTCGGAATTGATGGTACATTTATCTACAGCTGGGGGAATGATCAAGCTATAGGTATGAAAGAATTTTCAGGTCAAGATCTTGGGGAGTTAGGAAAAGCAATTATGTTAAAGACAGTCCTCCTAAGAAATTCCCTAAAAGTGTGTGTGTGTGGCGGGGGCGGGGGGAAGGTGGTAATTGTAGATCTCTGGTGAGGGAAGAAGAAAACTGATTCATTCTCACTGAGAGCAGAGGTGCTAAGTTAGAAGAACTTTCCAAACCTGAAGTGCAAAAATGACTGAAAATGGGCAGATGGATACTTGAAATTATCCTTGAAAGTGACTAATGATGGAGATGAAAGATTGTCTCTGGTTTAAATACTGCATGTGTCCTTCACCCACTCTTATTCCCTCTCCCTCTGCAGCTTCTTCAGCCCCAGAGACGTTCCACAGAGTGCTTCATCTAAATTCATTTTCATCACCTTACCTACTTTTCAACTTTGCCTTTCCTCCTTGAGAATGTGAGTGCTGTAGTTTAAACTTTGCAAAAAACTCACCAGGGCCGTAATGCAGCCCTGTCTCTTTCTGTGCCTTTGTTTTCCATGCACTTAGGAAAGTGGCTGACTACACTTAGCTTATCAGTAGTGAAGTCATCACTTGTGAAACTGTATTGGTAAAACAAAAACAAAGTCATTCTAGGAACACTTGAATATTTTAGTTAAGAATTGAGAATTTTCTTGAAAAATCAATGTAGCGTAGGAGAAAAACCATAAGATTTCAGAATTAGAAGACTTGGGTTCAAATTGTGACTCCACCATTTAGTAGTTTGGACAATCAAATAACTTTTCAGGGCCTCCATTTCTTATTTGTAAAGTAGGGATTATATTGCTACCTAAATGAAGTAACGTGTCATAGAAACCACCCAGCAGAAGGGTTGGCATTGAGTAAAAACTCAATAAATGTTAAATCTGACTGCCCTGCCCCACCAAAAATTGTCGGACAACCTGAGTTTGCATGTGTTAAAGCCTGAAAGCGAGAGCCAAAACGTATTCTTTGTAAAAGTGGGAATATTCTAATTACTTGGGGTTTTTTTTTTTCTTCTTCTTTTCTGTGTCTGAGAGGAAATTGTTCTGGCTTATTCCCTAGCTCAGTGAGAGTGAGAGTGGGTAAAGAATATAATCTTACCATGGTGTAGAAATACATAATCACACATGGCAACTTGATTTGGAGTCTGTTTTGGTTGTTGGGTGACATTTATTATGGAGAAACACTAAAGAATTGTCTCTTGTTGCTCCGTCACAGCTACTGAACTAGAAATGTGTCCTGCTCACAGACTGCTGCTTACCAGAGCCTTTGACTCCTCAGGGGTGGAGCAAATGATTTCCTTCTTGGACAGGGGCAATCTGTGGCCAGTGTACAAGAGTTGCCATGGCAACCCTGCAGCTGCGCTCTGCCTAGCAGAGACTCGGTAGGATATCGTGGATTTTGTTCACTTAAGTGAAAAACAGGTTTGTTTGTTTTTTATTTAATCAGAAATTGAAAAAAATGGAATTGGAACTGTCTAGCCAAGACAGGTCTCAACTTCGATGAAACTGTGAAACTAGAAAGTGAGTGTTTAAAACAGCAGGTATTGTGAATATTCTAATTCTGGAAATAGCAGTTCGTGGAATCTTGAGTTAACTGTACTTGTATGGGTCATTGGCAGCCTAGCCATTTTTATTGGGTATTAGCTGAATATAGAGGGGTTGAAGGGACATGCTCATTTTTCAGCAGTATAAGGTAAAAGGAGATACTTAAAATAGGGAGCTAGCTAGTGGTGGTGGTGTACTTAAAAGTTGTTTTTGAGGGACGCCTGGGTGGCTCAGTCGGTTAAGCATCCAACTCTTGATTTTGGCTCAGGTCATGATCTCAGGGTCATGACATCAAGCCCCAGGGTGGGGCCTGCTTAAGATTCTCTCTCTCCCTTTGCTTTTCAGCTGCTCATGCACACTAGTGCACATTCTCTCTCTCTCTCTCTCTCTCTCTCTCTCTCTCTCAAAAAAAAGTTGTTTTTGAGATTTTTATATAGCCTTTTTACTTTAAAAATACGACTATACAGGGGCGCCTGGGTGGCTCAGTCGGTTAAGCTTCCAACTTGGCTCAGGTCATGATCTCGCAGTTTGTGAGTTCGAGCCCCATGTCGGGCTCTGTGCTGACAGCTCCGAGCCTGGAGCCTGCTTCAGATTCTGTCTCTCTCTGCCCCTCCCCCACTTGTACTCTGTCCCTCTCTATCAAAAATAAATAAAATGTAAAAAAAAAATTTTTTTTTAAATATAACTATACAACTGAAAAAATACAACTTTTAACTATAAAGGAGTAGTCTTAATCTGTAACAGGACATCAAAAAATTAAATTAAAATTTGATTACAATGTGGTGAGAATCAAACTAAGGGGGAAAGTCTAGTTGGTTATGCACAGTGGAAGGACTGCTCACCGTGGCCAAAAATGTGCCAGCTGCCATTGTTGGTGTAGAGTAAATAGTGAAACTCCTAATGGGGTTTCCTGGAACTCTATTCAGCTGTAACTAAAGCTGTCTGCACTGAGAACATTTAATTGTATGTGAAGTTTAGATAACTAAGCTGACTCCCAGATGTATAATAAGACAAAACTCTCTACGGCATAATAGCATCTGTGAGGGGGAAAAAAAAACTCATTATGGGTTCCATGGCACCTTTTGATGAAATGAAGATAAATAAAATTATATTGGCTGTCATTGATGTAAAACTAAATTTACTTCTTGGTAATTAAATATACTTGGCCAATGCTTCAGCCTTTTTCTTCACAATCTATATGCTTATTTTCATGTAACTTCTTTAATTCCTTTTTCATATTTTGTTATGTAAGGAGAATTAGTCATAACAAAATTGTAAAGTTTAAAGTTTTAAAATATTGTCTAGGTCAGAGTTTTGTTTTGTTGTTGTTTTTTTATTGTAGTTGTGAGTCATTTGAAGAATCAGGTGGATTTTTTTTTTCCTGGTAGAATTTTTGGGAGTGTTCTCCTTATTGGTATAGAGTCATTGAGTTCTCATTTGGTGCAAGATCCTGCTAGATGCCATAGGCAATTATTAGAACTATAAATTAGCACACCCCACTGAAGAAGTTTATTTTTTACTATGTATGTATGGTTCATTGTGTACCTATGTGCTTTGATAGTTTCAGCAGAAAATAATAGAGAAGCAAATTGTTACTTTATGCTCTAAAGCAGTTTTGTGACAATATAGGTCTTGTTAATGACCAGTTCAGCAGTCTGCAGTGTTGGGAGACTGAATCCAATGTGCTTGGAGGAGGAACGTTGGGAATTATGAGTTAGCTGTCAAAAAAGATACGTAAGTGATGAATCACTGAATTCTACTCCTGAAATCATTATTACACTATATGTTAACCAACTTGGATTTAAATAAAATTTGAAAAAAATTTTAAAGATAAAAAGTTCTGTGACATAATCATCTTTCTAGAATAATCTTTTAAAATAAGGGTGAATTTATCCATCATACTCTGTGCCTAGATTTTTCCTGCATAGATATTGCTTGTCTAGCCTTACCTCATTCTTCAGGTCTCAATTTACTGCTTCCTCTAGGAAGCTCTCTTTAAATCTCCCCTTAATACCCCCCACCTTCTACCAAATCTGGCTCAGCTGCCTCTTCTTGGTATTTCTCCTTTGTTTGCACTCAGTATACTTTCTTGTTATCGTTTATTTGTTTGTCTTTCCCATAGACTGAAATCTCCCTAAGGGCATGATCCTACCTTGCTTACCACTGTAGCCCAGCACTTGGCACAATACCTAGCCCATAAGTAGACCTCTCAATAAATATTTGATAATTGCTTGTCATGAAACTTAGTTAACCTTCTTTGATGGTCTCATCAGAGTAAGCATAATGGGTCAGGTACTGCTGTTTTAGACACCAGTTCAATTGTGCTGCTGTTTCATCTTTCAAGGATATGTGACCAAGTTTTACATAACCATTGATTAAAATATTCCAGTATTTTGTTGTTTGTTTGGGTGTACAGACAACAGGCACTCAGAATCGTGCTTTCTTTGATTTTATAATGCTAAGAGGAAGAGATTAGAGAACAAAGGTAGTTCTTTATTTGTGTATTGGTGTGTTGGACATGTTCATTCAGGAAGTAGTTACTGATCTCTACTCAAGTATTTGTTGATCTCCAGGATACTGTGCTAGATGCTATGGGAGATTCAAAGACACATTATACATGAATTCTCTCTTCACGTTGCTTAAAGTCTGATAGAGGAGACTGTACAGAAATATAACAGAAGGAAGAAAACAATAGTTGACATAGAGGTATAATGACCATCCCAGAGAAGATGCTTAAATATTTGTCTACTAAATTTCTCATCTATTGATAGATAAAGTTGGCCTATTTGTATTTCTTCATTCTTTTTCTTGATATATATAGCTTTCATTTGCTTTTTCACCTCATGGCAGTATTGGACTAGGATTCTTAATTCTTGTTGATTGAAGATACTAGTTCACTTAATAGAAATTTCAAAGATGTATTGTCTACATAACCATGTATCAAGACACGAGTAGAAAAAATGGGTATGAAACACTGAAGTAAAATAAGGGAGTAGAGAATAAAGAAGATAAAAAAAATCAAGCAATAATGACTGAGACTAAAACAGAAAAGTAATAGTTTTTGACTTGCACAGAATTATGCAAATGATTACCACTCACTTTTCGTATGAATTTAAGCCACTCAATTCCTTCACACTTCAGCTTCCCCATAGGTTGGACCAAGTCAGTGTTTTTCAAACTGCAGGTCCTATCCTACTAATGGATTGTGAAATCCATTTAGTGGGTCACTATGAACACTTTTTAAATGATATTAGAATAGCGTTGAAAATATCAGGGTACATCACACACAGAGAAGGTCGTCAATGTTTTTGTGAAACTCTGTGAGTACTGGATAATAATTTAAAATGTAGTCCTAAATGTTATTTAAGGAAGAAGAAGTTGGCTCTTAATAAATCTTTAAAAGGAATGTATTTGAAAGATGTGGAGGAAAGATAGCCAGTTTAAATTAGGAATACTCCCAAATATCCCTTATGGTTTGTGGCAATCTATTTATCCCAGAAATACTATTACAGATGTGTTTTCTATATTTTACAGATAGATGTCCTGTTTTAACACCATTACATTTCCTGGCCTATAGAACACTCTTTTCAAATACTAACCAACCTATATTAGAGAAATGTCACTTTTCTAATGTGGGCCCAAATAAATATATTCAAAGTGAATCCCTTAACACATGACCTCATTATTCTTCATCCATTGTTTCTATCTAGTCACTGCTTCTGTGCAGTCTAGCAAAGCATGGGCCCTATGGGTAGGAAAGAAATTTGTTCTGCAGGTGCTTAAGACATTTTGTTTTGTGTGTGTGTGTGTGTGTGTGTGTGTGTGTGTGTGTGTAATTTTAATTTCAATTTTTTTTTAATTTTTAACTTTTAAAATTTTTTTGAGAGATAGAGTGTGCATGTACATGTGGGAGAGGGACAGAGGAAGAGGGGGAGAGAGAATCCCAAGCAGGTTCCATGCCCAACGCAGAGCCATGAGATCATGACCTGAACTGAAATCAAGAGTCGGACACTTAGCCAACTGAGCCACCCAGGCGCCTCTGGGTAGTTTTTAAATTCATAAAGATATGAGATTTATGAGAGAAAAACTGTGTGCATGTCAAATCTGAACATCAACATTCAACAGCACTGAAAAAATTAAAAATTGATATACTATCAATGTGGTGCTCTTTAACGTTATGTCATTTTACTGAGCGTTAGACCTGATAGAATATTTTTAAATGAGTGAGTGGGTGAAATATATAAATACCTTACCTGGAGGGGCGCCTGGGTGGCTTGGTTGGTTAAGCATCCAACTTCAGCTCAGGTCATGATCTCACAGTTTGTGAGTTCGAGTCCCGCGTCAGGCTCTACGCTGACAGCTCAGAGCCTGGAGCCTGCTTCAGATTCTGTCTGTCTGTCTGTCTCTCTCTCTGTCTCTCTCTGCCCTTCCCCTGCTTGCACTCTGTCTCTCTCCCTCAAAATAAATAAACATTAAAAAATTAAAAAAAAAATACCTTACCTGGAAAATAGCTTCATTAAATAAAGTACTACTAAGAGGCTGTATTTCTGTGACTTTTGATATCCTCTTCAATGTATTTCTTTGTAGCCATATCAGCTCTGGGTTATGGTTAGAACATAGGGAGAAATGCCATAGGGAAGTGAACACTGGAATGATGTTCATTATAATGGGATTCTGCCTACTTGTAAAAGTTTATTCATTACAAATTATTAAAGTTGCTTAAATAAAGAGATCTTAAAAGGAAGATTGTAAAATGAACAGACCTTCTAGTCATAGCTAAAATAATACACTGTTGACCTAATTTTAGTTGGTCTGATTAAGTAAATTTTAGGATAAGTTCAGAAATCATTGAAAGGTATTTTTTTGGTTAGTTTTCTTTGAAGTTAAATGTACATTGACTTGTATTTCTTAGAAAAATCTATTACTGAACTAGTACAGAATGTGAATCATTTCTTGTCTGAAATATAAGATTGATGTTTACAGAGCAGTTGTCCAGAATCTTCTTGCTGAACTGGAAAGTATTTCACTTTTTTTCACTGTAGGTCCTTTCAACTTTACAAATGTGTTATTTAAAACATAAATCATATTGGTACACAGGAAACCCATTTAAAATTAAATTTAAAAACACTCCTGAGAATTCCATGGAACATTTCTGGTTTTCTAGTTTATAATTTCTAGCAAAAGAAAAATGTTTAATACCTTAAAAATATCTTTTCAGAGACAGCCAAATCTAAAATATGTAATACATATGAGAGAATAATTCTATTAATATCTTAACTATTGAATGCTTGAACACAACATAACAAGCATCATTATCTTTGCTTTTCCCAAAATAAACTGAGCTAACAAATTTAAAGCTGGGAAATTCAGTACCAGAGTTAAAATAAGTTATTGTTAGGTATGGAATTTCTACTTTTACTTTAATCTCAAAACTAAATGGTATGTTAAAAACTTATTCTATATTTTTATGTATATAACTTATCTGCTTGAGAATGTATATCAGTTAATACATATCTTGATTCTCTGTTATGATATGAGCACTGAGCTAAATTTTCAGATAAAGTACTTTTATTTTGTTCTTTTATAGCATAGGTTTCAAGTAGATGGAAGGCTGTGCCTTTGGTATTTGGGTAGGATATTTGCCTGTGATTGCAAATTCTCAGAGCAACTTCCTAACATTCCTATGAATGTTCCAGAAAAAGTAGAGTTTCTCTTAACGAGTCTACTAAAATGCTATTGATTCAAACTTCCACCTGCTGAAATAAAACATAAGCCACTTAGAGACTAAAGCATTTAGAAAAGAAAAGGAGTTCATATGCAAAGAAGATCTACAAGGGAGTCCAAGCTTTAGAAGGACAGCCTTAACAAATTAAAAATATGACAAGCATTTAGAGGAAAAAAGCTACCTGCAAACTTACCAAGGTCACCAAGTTTGTATGCACTGTCTTTAAGGTGGAAAACAGCACTTTTTTCACATAATTGCCATATCCAAAAAGGTCATCGCATATCTTCAGACATTTCCAAAATCAGAGATATAGTTGTTTTAATTAGAGAGTAACTTACAAGAAAGACTCAAGATTTCATTTACTTGAGGAGCAAGAACTAGACAGGGTGATTGTTTGCTGATGTTACTTTATCTCAAGGTTGCAAAGTAAGTTTGCAGGGATTCCCCAAGACCACCTTTGTGTTCAATGATTTCACTAAAACAACACACAGAACTTAGAAAAGCTGTTGTACTCACAGTTTTGGTTTATTACAGCAAGAGAATACAGATTTTTTTTTTTTTTTTTTTCAACGTTTATTTTTGGGACAGAGAGAGACAGAGCATGAACGGGGGAGGGGCAGAGAGAGAGGGAGACACAGAATCGGAAACAGGCTCCAGGCTCTGAGCCATCAGCCCAGAGCCTGACGCGGGGCTCGAACTCCCGGACTGCGAGATCGTGACCTGGCTGAAGTCGGACGCTTAACCGACTGCGCCACCCAGGCGCCCCAAGAGAATACAGATTTAAATAAGCAACTGGAAAGGGGACATTGGACAAAGTCCAGGAAACACCAGGCGTGAGCTTCCAGTTGTCCTCTTCCAGTGAAATCATGCAGACAAGCACTTAATTCTCCTTGCAATGATGTGTGGTGATATGCTTGCAATATGGCCAAGCAAGGAAGCTCTTCCAAGCCTTGGTGTTCAGGTTTTTCGGTATGGACTGATCACACAAGCATGGCTGACTGCCCATATGGCCAACCTTCAGTCTCCAGCCCCTCCGTGTAGGTCAAGCTGATACTGCATGGCCTAAGGCCATAGTGGACCATAAATCACATTGTTAGCATGAACTATCTGGGAGGCCTGCAGTCCCTAGGTAAACAAAAACATCAGGCAGGATATTCCAAGGCCTTAGAGGTCATCTCCTGGGAGTTGAGTAAAGACCAAACCTTTCTTTGGAATGTGAAAGGTTTGCACAACTTAGACATGTTGTGTTGACCCTTTACACTGTTGTTTCATTTTGTTTTCTACTCTGGAATGTGATGTGCATTGCTTACCCATCTGGTTAAGATGTAAATTTTGCCTCCAAATTTCCTCCTAAAGCATGGCTCTGACCACATAAATTTGTCTACTGATTTTATGATACAGTATCATTACTTTGATATTTTGTGTTTATTTGGTCAGTTTTATTATATGGATGTGATAAAAGGTGATGCTTAATGCACAGAGACCTTTTTATAATCTGGTTAGTGAAACTAGAGACATGTGATACTACAATTTAGGGGTTAACTTTGGAGACTTTGTAAAGTCTTTAAGGCTGTCATTCCTTTATATGTAAGATACTGCTCCCATAAGCTCTTATACTGAAATCCGAAGCCAAGAGCCATTCAGTTCACCTCAGTGAAGTTGCTTGGAACTTGTTTAGTAATGGGTTTGCCATACCTACTTTAATGGGATTTGAGGCATAGCCACAGACAGTAAAGCAATTTTTAAATTACTACTTGGTAGTAAGGAGAACAGGTTTTGATTGAACTTAGGCTAAATAGCTACATGGCTATGAAAAGGAAGGAAACTTAGTAAAGGCATTTTGTATAATATTTAACAATTTTTACCATTTTGTGGTACATTGATATATGATTTTCTCCAGAATCATTATTTTTGTTTTCCTGCCAGTCTCTTACTTATAAATTCCATTAAGTATTTCCAAATATTTTTTTTTCTGTAATTCTGAAGGGTCAGTTGGAACATAATACCATTTAAGGAATGTTTCTACCAGTTTATATAAGTGTAGCCAATAGATAGATCAAAATAATGTATGTCCCTTAGAAAGAAAGCATTCACAGAATTAACTCATTTAGTCCTAGGTGATAAATTCTTGTTTTTCTGATTTGAGGTGAAGCACTCAATTTCTTGAAGTCATTTGCTTCTGGATTTAAAGAATCCTAGAAATCCTGACTCTATCTTTTGATAGTCTGACAGGTATCTTTTTGTCATGCTGATACCAGTTTAAGCTGAAAAATCTGTTTCCATGAGTCCGCTCCCTATAGAGTCAACAATTACGAGTATGGTAAAGTGTTTACTGAGGCTTTCATTCTTTTCATGTTTGTTCCAGAAGACTCCGTTTTTGCTCTGTATCTTATCATGGGGACTTGATGAAAAAGCAGAAACTGTCCGTGGATGACAAGACTCAATGGCTTAGGTTAATTTTGTAAAGGCCAACAATACTAGAATAGTGGGGAGTAGAATCTTTTTTCTGAAGTAACACGTAATCATTTTATAAGGATTTAGTCAATTATTATCCTGAGAGGATAATTTATGGATTGAGTGGGCATTAAAAAGTCTCCAGGTTCTTTTATCTCAAAATATTTTTAGGATTGTCAACTGCAAATAAAATATTCCTTTAAAAAAATCAATTTGGGGGGTGCCTGGGTGGCTCAGTTAGTTAATGTGTCTGACTCTTGATTTAGGCTCAGGTCATGATCTCATGGTTCATGAGATTGAGCCTCACGTAGGTCTCCATGCTGACAGCACAGAGTCTGCTTAGAATTCTCTCTCTCTCTCTCTCTCTCTCTCTCTCTCTCTCTCTCTCCCTCTTTCTCTCTCTCTCAAATAAACTTTAAAAATAAATAAATAAAGTTTAAAAAATAGTTACTGTGCCAATCTTTGTATAGAGACATGAGTATGCTTCTGGCCAATCTGAAAGTTACACAATTGCTAAAAATATCTTTATTTTATATTTATAGTAATACATTTACTTAAATGTAATTAACTTAGTTTAAGCTCCTCTGAACTGCCATGCAAGTTCTTTTCATATGTAGGACTCAATAAGCAGGATGACTTTTGCAATAGTTTTGAGCTAATAAAAATCTGCAGTATACCAAACATATCTAATGATTTTTAGTATTCCTCCTTTTATAGGATAAATTAGCAAAACTTTGGAGCTGTCTAGCAACTGTTTGGGAAACCCCAAAGAAAATTTTATATAGAAGACACAGTAATAGTTTATTATTCTGAATTTGGGAAATGCCATATCAAAAAAAGTTATCAGAATATAAAAGATATGATTAAGTGACTAAAGAAGTTTACAGGCAATTTGAAACATTTCTTTCAAAAAAGAACATGTATACCAACATACCTCAGTTTTTCATATATATCTTTTCAACCTACTAATTAATGGTCACTTAAAATATATAAAAATAAAAGGCAAGTGTATGTAAAAACTGTTGACCTAGTATTTATTTTGTTCTGTACAAATGACTTGCTTAGATATAATTTATATCCAAAGATTACTAATTAAAGTAACTCAGTTTAATATTCATTTAGGAATTAGAAAAGTATCTATAAAGTATAATTATTTAGGCTTTCCATGAGAAAACAAACCTGTCTTGCATAAGTTAGAAGAGTATACATTTTAATTCTCACTGTAATTAAATCAGAAAGGAGACATCCTAAACAGCATTATTAAACCAGTCTAATTTGTCTAACTGCATGCTTATTAGGAACATGATTACTTAAATTTTTCTGTTTTTCATACTAAATATTTAGAAAGTCTTCAAGTTTTGTTTATTTTTATTTTATTTTTTTTTTAATATATGAAATTTATTGTCAAATTGGTTTCCATACAACACCCAGTGCTCATCCCAAAAGGTGCCCTCCTCAATACCCATCACCCACCCTTCCCTCCCTCCCACCCCCCATCAACCCTCAGTTTGTTCTCAGTTTTTAACAGTCTCTTATGCTTTGGCTTCAAGTTTTGTTTAAAGGTACTAAAGTTTTCTTTCTATTTTTCTCTCTGCTGTCAATTTGCATCTCATTACTTATCTTGTCAACTTGTAAACAAGGCTATTTTTGTAGTAATTTTCCAGTCAGATTGTGGGTTGAGCTAGAAGCACAACTTTAGATTTATTAACACCTTATTTTGAGGTACAAAGCTCTTTTGTACATCTTTACCTGGATTATTCATTTATTTATGCTTTCCTATTTTCTTTTGAGAGGAGAGAAAGCAAAAGTTATGCACCCAGAACTTTTTAGATTTCTTGCAGGGATCATTAAGCTCTAAGCAAGTCAAAAGCAATCATTCTCTCTCCATCACAAATTCAGGCTTATTTGTAGAACACTTGTACCATTCAAGCAAAACACAAAGTCTCTACCCTTTGCTCTAAAACCATTTAAAAACAATTTCAAATTTTATTCATTGTGTACATTTTGTCCTCTCTTATGGTAAATTTGTCTGTTGGAATTAGATATCCTTACATAGTGTGTTCAAGTGACAGCTCTTATGGCCTGTTAGTCTCTAATTGTATCCCAAGGGACAGAGAAAGTTTATAATTATAAATAGACTATTGTAGAAAGCTGTACCTTCCTTTTTGAGGAGGAAAGAAGGCTTTTAAAAAAATACACTAAAAGAACCAACAGCTTGGTTTTATAACATCAGCCACAGATGGATCAAATGTAATCCAAGTACAAAATCTCACTGGCTGTTGCAGCTCCAGATTTCCAATATCTGCTCTTCACTCCGGTGGGCACGAAAATATTTTTATTTTTATTTGAATCAGAGTGGCACACAACATGAGAACAGCATAGAGGGTTTCACCAGTGGTAAGGCAGCAATGAAATAAATGAGTACTATGGGGAGTAATATGAGCAACTTTCCAACTTACTAGTGAAACCAGTCATCAGTTTGACTAAATCAAGCTCTCAAGACCTAAAGGCAAAGAACGATGTATCTCAATGACAGGAGCTAACAGAATGCTTAAGACAAACGTAAAATACAATCAAATACACTGTCATATGTTACCTCATAAGGACCAGACAGACCATTAAAAACTGTATTACCAACATTGCTGCTGCCAAAAGAGAAATAGTGGTTGTGTACAAATCAGAACTAGCATGAAAACCAGACTTAACCAGGAAACAAAAAACCAAACAGTTATAAAAAAGAAATAGAATCAACTAAATTAAAACCCTATTTCCACAGAAGATTCACCCTAGCACTGGAAAAAGTTGTAACTCAAAGAACCGTTAAGTTACAGTTTACTTGGTTCTGGCTGGCGAATATTTACCCCTGGTAGATAAATACATAAAATCTTGGTAGAATCTGTAGAATTGTCAAAGAGATACTCAGAGACAAAGCACTTATTAAGGAAAAGTTTACTTTTAAGAAAATTTTGTAAGAAACTCCCAAGTATAAAAGGACTGGTTCACCAGATAAAAAATACAAGAGTTGGGGGCGGGCGCCAGAGTGGCTCAGTTGGTTAAGCGTCCGACTTTGGCTCAGGTCACGATCTCATGGTTCGTGATTTTGAGTACCACATTAGGCTCTGTGCTGACAGCTCAGAGCTTGAAGCCTGCTTTAGATTCTGTGTGTCTCTCTGTGCCCCTCCCCTGCTCATGCTCTGTCTCTCTCTCTAAAATAAATAAATAAAAATATTTTTTAAAATGTTAGGAACAACCCCACAAAATTATCAATACTATTAGCTTGTAGTTAGTCCGCTCATGATAGAAAAGAGCAATTTTCTCAAATGGCTGTCATAGCTACAAAGGTTATCACAAATCAACATTGTAAAAGTTGATAAAATTGTGTTTATGAGGGAGTCAATACTTATAAACAAAACTTAAGGATTCTTTTATTTTGGGACAGTGAACTAGACACAGTGACCCTGTTTTTGTTTCCTTGTTTTGTTTCTCTCAGGGTGCAAGTTGTTTTATTTTCTGATTATGATGTATACACACACTGACGCAGCAGAGCAATGTGTCAAGTTTTGCTTCAACACATGCTTCTTTTGGTCCTTGGTAGTTGAAAACCCGTTCACAAACAAATACTGAGGTAGTTAGTATAACTTAAAGGAAAAGAACTAACAATACAGTGGGAAAAGGCCAAGTTTAAGGGGGTAGTTTGGAGAGTAGGTTTTTTTAAAAAGAAATTGCCATATCTCTGTGGACAAAATAATAAAAACTTTGGATTAATGGGATTATAATACTAATGACTAAGACAAATCATAAAAATTTGATTTTGATTGAGGAAAAAGAGAGAAGGGGTAGAACAAAATTAAATTTGCCAACTCTTTCAGTGAGAAGTTGAGTCTGACTTTGTCAGACTCAAGGAAAAAATACAGGTAGAATTCCATACTTAAAGAATTTGTAAATACTAAGAGGATTGAGGTTCATTTAATCCATATCCCTTTGATGAGCCTCCTCTTCCAAACAGCCAGACACCTTGGTTTTTCCCAGACACTTGTTAGACCAGCTTTTCTCAGGATGGAAGCTGTGATTCATTAGGGGATCCTGACATTGATTAGTAGTGAATTGTGACCAGAAGTTTGTTTTTATTTTTTTAATTTTTTTTTCAATGTTTATTTATTTTTGGGACAGAGAGAGACAGAGCATGAACGGGGGAGGGGCAGAGAGAGAGGGAGACACAGAATCGGAAACAGGCTCCAGGCTCCGAGCCATCCGCCCAGAGCCTGATGCGGGGCTCGAACTCACGGACCGCGAGATCGTGACCTGGCTGAAGTCGGACGCGTAACCGACTGCGCCACCCAGGCGCCCCTATTTTTTTAATTTTTTAAAAGTTTATTTAATTCAAGAGAGAGAGAGAGAGAGAGAGAGTGTGTGTGTGTGTGTGTGTGTGTGTGTGTGTGAACAGGGTAGGAGCAGAGAGAGAGGGGAGAGAGAATCCCAAGCAGGCTCTGCACCGTCAGAGCAGAGCCTGATGCAATGCTTGAACTCACGTACCATGAGATCATGACCTGAACTGAGACCAAGAGTCAGATGCTTAACCAACTGAGCAATCCAGATGCCCCCATTTTTTAATGAAATAGAGTAGAAAATATCAGAAATATATTATGTGTGGTACTTCTCAAGTAACTATTGAGACTTCTACTTTAGGTAGGATTTAGTAGAAAGACGAGGCTTCCACTGAAACAGATAAATTATGAAGTTATATGTGTAAAGTCATTGGAAAGCCATGGACACAACAAAGCCTAGATGAACTAAATTTCTAGAAAAGGAAGAGCTCTCATGAGTGAGCTGACAATCCCTGGATGTTTTATTCCTTAGATCATTTACCAATTCTGGTCATATTGACTCTGTTTTTGGCACAGAGACTCTACTGGGACAAAGAGAAGCCAGGTGAGTTTTTGAAGACCTTGGGTGTGAACATACCAGATTTGAATCTAAAGAAGTTGGAAATATACCATGGATATTTGCTGAACGTTGGAGTATAAAAGAGCCTGGTGAACTGGCCCAGAAAAATCTTCAATTTTTTGGTGCTTAGGAGGTAAATTCCTTCTGGAAACAGGGACTGTGTCAGACATGACAGATCTCTCCCTCAAGTTTTTGCCAGATATTGAACTTGATGTTGTGGGGGACTAAGCTCAAAACCTTTGAAGGACAGAATGCCAGGGATGAAGAGAAAGAGAAAAGCCAGGCTATCAATCAAAAACCTCAGGAGGCCATACTCACAAAGGAAACTGGATTGGAAGGGCAGAGTTAACTCTGTCCACAATGATTAAGAGACAAAATCCCACCAGAGACAGAAAGCTAGCATGAAATACTTGGCTAGTTCTCCCTCTCAAGACATTTGCCAGATTTTGAAGCTGCATTGAAGTAGGAGGCTAATGAGCTAAATTAAAATTTCTAAGATCATAGACACTATGATTCTCCCATAGTGTTTAAGGGGTGAAGGAGAGAGACTTGCCAAGTTGTCAATCAGAAGTCCAGGTGAGCCACACCTGAAGAAAAAGGACAAAGAAGAGGCAAACTGAGTCTAACTAAAACCAGAATCCAGCCCCAATCTAATTCCATTCCTGATGGGATTAAGATGACTAGCCCTTCAAATTATGCATCTAACAGAATAAAGGGAGAAACTTTATGGGGGGGGGGCAGAATAACAACACTATCAGTCCCATTGGTTCTTTTATACACCAAACATAGCATATAATAAACTATAAGACTTGAGAAGATGTGGGAAAGTATGAATGATGAGAGAAAAAGCAGATAGTAAAAGCAGACCCATAGATGATCCAGATGTTAGAATTAGCAGACAAGGACTTTAAAATAATTACTATGTACATATGTATATACATATCATGCACATATGCACACATACACAGTAAAAGGGGAAAAGATGGGAAAATTGGATAAAGTGATGCATAATTTTCACAGATTGGAATCTATAAAAATATGCATTATAGAACTTAAAAATACAACAGCTAAAATTGAGAATTCACTGGGTAGTTTTAAGAGCTTAGACTGAGCAAAAAACAGTGAACTTTAAGACAGGAAAATAGAAAATATCTGAAAATGAGGTACAGAGACAAAAAGAATGGGATGAATTAAATGGAGTAAAAGAATATAGTGAAGTAATCAAATGTATGTTTAATTAGAGTCCTAGAAGGATAAGAATGAAAGAGAATGGATCAGAAGCAATATTTGAAGAGATAATAGTCATGAAAGTACCCGAACTGATGACTCTTATCAGCCCAAACATTATAGCTCAGTGAACCCCAATACACAGGGAGGATATATACAAAGGAAGCCACAGTTAAAAACATTACAGCTGAAATGCTGAAAGACAAACATAAAATCTTCAAAGCAGCAAGAGAAAACAAGACACATTACTTTCTAAAAAAGGAACAATAAGACAGATGACTGATTTTCTGATTGAAATTATGGAAGCGAAAAAAGAATAGACATTTAAAATTCTACAAAAAAAAGTATCTATTGTATACCTAATTAAAATATCCTTTGGAAATCATGATAAAATAAATACTTAATTCAGACAAAAGCTGAGAGAATTCATCCGCAGCAGACCTGCACCATAAAAAATATTAAAGGTAGTTATTTTTAGATAAAGGAAAATTAACTCAAATGGAAACATGGGTCCTCAGGAAAAAAAAGAGCAGCGGGAAAGATAAATATGTGATTAAATTTTTTAAATTGAATTTCAAAGCAGCAAAAATAAAACGTGGAGTTTATATGCAGAAGTAAAGTAAAAAAAAAAGAACAGTTGCATGAATTGTAGGAAAGAGGTAAATGGACATAAACCATTGTAAGGTTTTTATTCTTTGGACAGTGGTTAAAAAAAAAATACTAGTTTAAGGTAGGCTGTAACAAGCCAAGGATACGTATTGTAATCTAAAGGAATGATTATCAAAGTATAAGTATTATCAAAGTAGCAGTATAAAGCAATATAAACATCATCTGGGAATTTTTTAGAAGCAAAAATTCCTCTCCCAGACCTACTAAATTATAAACTTCAGAGGTGGGGCCCAGAAATTGTATGTTTGAAGAGTCCTCTAGGTGTTTCTGATGCACACTAAAGTCTCAGAACCATTGCCCTGGGTAATAACCAAAAGAAAACAAACAAGTATAATTAAAAACCTAATAGAAGAGAGAAAACAATAATAAAAAACTTGAATAATCCAAAGTAATGAAGGAAAAAAGGAATAAAGGAAGAGAGAATATATAGGACAAATAGAAAAATAAAATGAATAAAATACATAGTAAGATTGTGAACTTAAACCCAACTATAATAGTACTCACATTAAATGTAAATGAATTAAATGCTTCTATTAAAAAGATTTTCAGATTTGACTCAAGAGACAAAAAGGCACAGATAATTTGGAAGGATTAAAAAGATATACCATGTAGGGGTTCCTGGGTGGCTCAGTAGGTTAAACATTGCACTCTTAATTTTGGCTGGTGAGATCCAGCCCCACATGAGGGTCTGCACCGACAGAGTGGAGCCTGCTTGGGATTCTCTCTCTCCTCCATCCACGCTCTTTCTCAAAATAAATAAACAAATATATGTGTGTGTGTGTGTATATATATATATAATATATACCATGTAAACACTACCCACCCAAAATGTTCTGTGATTGTATTACTAAGACATAAATTTGACTTTAAGGAGTATTACTAAAGGGCGCCTGGGTGGCTCAGTCAATTGAGTGTTGGACATCAGTTCAGGTCATGATCTCATGGTTTGTGGGTTCAAGCCCCCCATTGGGCTCTGTGCTGACAGCTTAGAGATGTCAGATTTGGTGTCTGCTTCTCTCTCTGTCCCTCCCCCACTCGCACTCTGTCTCTCAAAAATGAATTAAAAAGTTAAAAATTTTACAAAAAAATATTACTAAAGATGAAGAAAGATGTCATAATGACAAAAGTTTCATTCAATAAAAAAAAAAAACCTTACAATCCTACTAGCAGCCAATAATAACTTCAGATACGTAAAACCAAAATATCAGAACTAAATGGAGAAATACACAAAAACCAGTCATTGCCAAAGATTTTAATGTACATATCTCAATATCTCATTAAAAGTCAGACAAAAAAATCAGTAAAGATATAAGAGATTTAAACAACATTATGAAACAACTCAATCTGACTGATCTATGTAGAGCACCACTCCCAACAACAGAATATATATTCAAAAGTACATGACACATTTACCAAAATAGACCATATGTTAGCAGAAAGCAAGTTTAAAATATTTTCAAAAATTGAAATCATGCAGACTATGTTCTTAGGCCACAATGGAATCACATTGAAAACTGAAGCCAAAAACTGGAACCAATTCTAAATGATTTACATGTCAATGAAGAATTCTCAGTGGAAATTAGGAAATATTAAAATGAGTGGGGCGCCTGGGTGGCTCAGTCGGTTGGGCATCCGACTTCAGCTCAGGTCGCGATCTCGCGGTCCGTGAGTTCGAGCCCCGCGTCGGGCTCTGGGCTGATGGCTCAGAGCCTGGAGCCTGCTTCCAATTCTGTGTCTCCCTCTCTCTCTGCCCCTCCCCCGTTCATGCTCTGTCTCTCTGTCTCAAAAATAAATAAACGTTAAAAAAAAAAGAAAATATTAAAATGAGAAACAATGAAAGCACATCTAAAATGGTGATGTAACTAAAGCAATGCTTGGAAGGAAATTTATGGTTTAAATGCATGCATTTAGGAGATAGGTTAAAAATTATTGGTCTAAAACTTTAATCTCAAGAGCTTAAATCCAAGATACTAAAAAGAATGTATAATAAATGATTAGGAATAAAAAACATGTAAATAATAAATAATAATTCAATATAATTGGTATTATTGAATTAATTGGTATAGTAAATGAATGTAAATAATATATGAATCATAATAAATGAGCAGAAATCAGTGAAAGATAAAGCAGACATAAACAGACATTTAGAATAAAATAAAACTTGGGGCACCTGGGTGGCTCAGTTGTTGGTTGTCCGACTTCGGCTTGGGTCATGATCTCACGGTTTGTGAGTTCAAGCCCCGCGTGGGGCACTGTGCTGACAGCTCAGAGCCTGGAGCCTGCTTCAGATTCTGTCTCCTTCTCTCTCTCTGCCCCTCCCCCGCTTGTGCTCTCTCTCTCTCTCTCTCTCAAAAACAAACAAACATTTAAAAAAGAAGAAGAATAGGGAAGCCTGCATGGCTCAGTCGGTTAAGCGTCTGACTTAGGCTCAGGTAATGGTCTCACAGCTCATTGGGGCCCCGCGTGGGGCTCTGTGTTGACAGCTCAAAGCCTAGAGCCTGCTTCAGATTCTGTGTCTCCCTCTCTCTCTGCTCCTCCTCCACTCGTGCTCTGTCTCTCTCTGTCTCAAAAATAAACATTAAAAAAAATTTTTTTAAGAAATGTTAGAATAAAATAAAACTAAATATGGCTCACTTAGTAAAATTATTAGATCTCTAATAAGACTGATCAAGATAAAATAACAAGTACAGAAATTATCAATAGTAGGAATGTAAAAGGAGACAACACTATATATCCTACAGATAATAAACTAGTAAAAAGATTCAAAGGGCATTAAGAAAGTGAAAAGACCCACAGAACAGGAGAAAATATTTGCAAATAATGTACCTGATAAAATATGTATCTAGAATATATAAAGAACTCTTGTAACTCATTAGTAAAAAAACCAAAAAGCTCAATTAGAAGAATGGCAAAGTGGGGTACCTGGGTGGTTCAGTCAGTTAAGCATCCAACTTCAGCTCAGGTGATGATCTCATGGTTTGTGGGTTCAAGCCCTGCATTGAGTGCTGTGCTGACAGCTCAGAGCCTGGAGCCTGCTTCAGATTCTGTGTGTCCCTCTCTCTCTGCCCCTCCCTCACCTGCACTCTGTCTCTCTCTCTCTCAAAAATAAAATAAATAAATAAGTAAAGATGTGCAAAGAATCTGAATAGTCATTTCCCCAAAGAGGATAAACAAGTGACCAACAAGCACATGTAAAGATACTCAGCATCATTGACATTAGGGAAATGGGAATCAAAACCACAATGAGATACCATTTCACATCCACTAGGATGATTAAAATAAAAAAGATAATAACAAGTGTTAACAAAGATGTGGAGAAATTGGAACCCTCACACACTGCTGGTGAGAATGTAAAATGGTGCAGCTGCTTTAAAAGACAGTCTGGCAAAACTTTTACATGAACGTTCGTAAGAGCATTATTCATAATAGCCAAAAACTAGAAACAACCCCAATCTCCTTCAAATGATGAACTAATAAACAAAAGGTGGTATAGCCATGCAATGGAATATTATTCAGCCATAAAAATGAATGATATATCTGTATGTTAACTAACTGGATACATGCCAAAACAGAGATGAACCTTGAAAACATTATGTGAAATAAAAGAAGCCAGTCACAAAAGACCACATATTGGATGATCCCATTTATATAAAATTGCCAGGATGGGCAAATCTATAGAGACAGACAGTAGATTAGTGGTTGCCTATTGCGAGGGGTAGGGTGACTCAGAAAAATGGGGAGAAACTACTAATGGATATGGGGTTTCTTTGGGGCGATGAAAATGTTCTGAGATGGATTGTGGTGGTGGTTATGCAATACTGTGAATACACTAAAAATCATTGAATTGTACATTCTAAGTTGTTTAATTGTATGGTGTGTTAATTATATCTTTAAAAAGCTATTCAAAATATGAAAGGATATTATGAATGAACAAACTTATGCCAAAAAAATTATCTACTTAGATGAAATGTTCTTTTAAAAATTTATTAAAATAAACACAAAAAGGAATACAAAATATGAATAATCATAATCTGTTAAAGATATTGAATCTGTAGGGTTGCCTAGGTGGCTCAGTTGGTTGAGCGTCCAACTTTGGTTCAGGTCATGATCTCACAGTCTGTGGGTTCGAGCCCCGTGTTGGGCTCTGTGCTGACAGCTCAGAGCCTGGAGCCTCCTTCAGATTCTGTGTCTCACTATCTCTCTGCCCCTGCCCCTCTCTCTCATTCTCTCTCTCTCTCTCTCTCTCTCTCTCTCTCTCTCTCTCTAAGACAAATAAACATCAAAAAAAAAGAGAGAGATTGAATCTGTATTTTAAAAACCTCCCATAGAGAAAATTTCAGGCTGAGATGTTTCATAGGTGAATTATTCCAAACATTTAAGGAAGAAATAATACCAATCTTACTTTGATAGATGGGCTTAATCCATTTACATTTATTATAATTATTGATACATTTGAACTTATCTCTACCATACTTTTTTTCTTTTTTCTCTCTTTTCCTGATTTCTGTTGGATTTATTAAACTCATTCCTACCTCCCACCTCTACTTGTTTGAGAGGGTCTGTGTTGCATTTTTATTCTTTTAGTAGTCAGTCACCTTGAAGTTTTTGGCACAGTATTTTCCTGAAGAGTCTAGTTACTCAGTATTTCTCTTCTAAACATGCCTTCTTTAAGTCTATCAAAGCCCACCTTAACCACCCATTGAACACCCACAAACACTGCTCAAGCTAATCTTACTATCTTTGTCTGACAGCTTAGATTTTACCACTTTTTAAAAAATTTTTATTTATTTTTGAGAGAGAGACACACACACAGAGTGTGAGCAGGGGAGGGACAGAGAAAGGGAGACACAGAATCAGAAGCAGGCGCCAGGTTCTGAGCTGTCATTGCAGAGCCTGATGCGGGGTTGAACTCAACAAACCACGAGATCGTGACCTGAGCCAAAGTTGGATGCTTAACTGAGCCACCCAGGTGCCCCTAGATTTTACCATTTTTAAGCAGGTTTTTTATTTGTTACAATCAATAATTAATTAAATTTACTTTTTTTTTTTTCAACGTTTATTTATTTTTGGGACAGAGAGAGACAGAGCATGAACGCGGGAGGGGCAGAGAGAGAGGGAGACACAGAATCGGAAACAGGCTCCAGGCTCTGAGCCATCAGCCCAGAGCCCGACGCGGGGCTCGAACTCCCGGACCGCGAGATCGTGACCTGGCTGAAGTCGGACACTTAACCGACTGCGCCACCCAGGCGCCCCTAAATTTACTTATTTTTTAAAAAGCTTTTGAATAATTTTGAGACTCTCTTTGTGGGAACTTTAAAAGAGGGCCCAGTGCCTGCCTGATACAGAACAGGTAGGTACTCACTGATGGAATCCACCCTATCCCGCCTTCCAATACACAGAGCTGTTTGTCTCTTTGGCACTAGATGTGTGCGCTCAACAGGCATGGATTCCTCTGGGTTGGATCCATCTCATGGATAGTTGTCAAAGACTGACCTCTCCTGATGTTAATTTTGTGAATACTTTACTTCACTGTGCAGTGAGCTAAACGATGCAGGATTAAATGTTCTCATTTCTGAGCTGCGAAGTGTTGAAACTGATCAGGAAATGAAGGCAGAATGTCCATCCTTTGGAAGAAGAATCAGCCAGCCTGTGTTGCTGCCACTCTTGGCTGCTGATTGGAATGCAGCTGTTAAGGCAGCTGTTTCACTGTTTGCCCAACTTGAAAGGACATTGCCAAGTGGCAAATATTTTTCATAACAACATTTTACTTTTGCTAGGAACAACAATGCATTTTTTTGAGCTCCAGCAGTGTGCCAAACATGACAGATTTATTACCCAGCAGGTTCACAACCTAGACTGAGCATGCATGCTCATTTCCATTCCTAATATTTATAAAAAGAATAAATAAGCCCCAAAGGAAGCCTCTACACAAAACATCTCTACAGCTTAATTATTTGTTGGAATGACAGCAGATTAACTTGTGAAAATGAAATATCTCTGAAAGAAAAAATGAAAATCTAGAAATGTCAAAGCAAAAAGGGAAGGGTTAAATATTTTAAACCTCTCTAATGTGACCCAAGAATTAGTTTATCCCACATATCCAGGACAGTAGCAGCAGTAGCACAGGAAACACATCATCTTCTGAATCCCCTACAAATCGTGGGTTCCACTCTGGGTCATGCAGTTAATTTGTGTTGTAATTAGAATTACTGACTAAGTTCTTAGTAAATAACTGTGTTGTATTTGACAGGCTGTGAACTGGATGGGGTAGGGCTGAGGCATTATCAATTATTTTATTTAATGGTAAAAGCAGTAGGCCAAATGCAAGCATTCAAAGCTAAGAAAGCACATTTAAATGCATAACTATGATTTTCTTGCAAATCCCAAAGTGCAAAGATCATGATCATATTAGGTTGCTTTCCATCCTCAATATATTCTCCCTAGTCAGAAGTCCATGGCTTCAAAAAAGGCTTATGGAGAAATGCTCTAGGCATGTAGAAGGATCCTGTACCCACCTATTGTTTGTTCCAGTTGAAGTGATACTAGAAGTCAACCTTAACCACATTAACCACCATTAATAACAATTAGTGTGTAATTCCCACAAGGCTTTATGAAGACTGCAGAGGTTGGGCCAGAGGGAGGCATTCTTGTTTTAATAAACCACCATCATCAGAGCTCGAGTAGGGATGTTTCTGAAGGTGAACTGGGCTGAACATAGTCAATGGAGGTTCTGATTTCTGTTTTCTCTATTTACTAAATGGTAATTAAATCATAAATGACAACAGTCTAGTCAGCCTGTTTCCTCAAATTGCAAAAGCATACATTATCACAAAGTTGGCATGACTTCTTGAAGAAAGAGGGACAAAGTTTCATACACTGGATAAAGGTTACCAAGGGAGTCAGTCAGCCACACAAACTTTGTATTCTTGTTTTTCAGGATATGGTAAAACAGTAAATGCAAATCATGGATGAAATTTATAAGATCGCTTCCACAGAAAGGATCCAGCAGTTAGAAAAAGAACTGGCTTTGCAACTGACTGAACTAAAGTCTGAGATAGAAGAACAGGAGACTCATCAAGCTTACAGGTAAATAGTAGTAGTGAGAAGGCATGGTCTTCAGGGGCTTCAGCTCCCACTTTCACCCCATAGTCTCTATCAGCTCCCTCTTATTGTTTATACAGACAATTGGCATTATCTCAAGCTCAGATTTTACGGCTGGCCATGAGTTTTTCCTGTATTCTAGTATTGCTAAGACATTTAGAGGCAATATCCTACCAAGGAAAATAGAAAAGTGCTCACAAATACCACTGTTTTAAAGTTCCAAATCCTATGGGGCGCCTGGGTGGCTCAGTTGGTTGAGCATCCGACTTCAGCTCAGGTCATGATCTCATGCTCCGTGAGTTCAAGCCCCATGTCAGGCTCTGTGCTGACAGCTCAGAGCCTGGAGCCCACTTCAGATTCTGTATCTCCCCCTCTCTCTGCCCCTCCCCTGCTCATGCTCTGTCTCTATCTCAAAAATTAAAAAAAATAAAAAAACAAAAATTTAAAGTTCCAGATGTTATTATACAAATCATGCTAAGTGCAAAGAGGTCTCATTTTTTCCAAAAATAATTGAATTTGACCTTGATTTTGATGAGGCATATAAAAACTGAAATAATGCTAGATATTCGGTAATGAATTCTGCAAATGGTATTTTATTAGGAGCTTTTCTATAGGTAAATGCATCCAATGATAGCAATCTCTTTTGAAGAAACAAGGTAAAAAGATCAGCCCCTAAGTGGCAAGTCTCATGGGCTAAGGATCTTCAAATCCCTCTCTTTCTATTATTGCTACAATTGGTCAAGAGGAACAATATGAGGTCCCTGTTAGGTTGAATAGCCAAGTAAACACAATGTGGATGGTGAGGGTTGGGGAAAGAAGATCAGGGAAAGAAGCAGTAAATACATGCATTACTACCTCATTCCAAAGATGATTCTGAAGAACTAGTATTTAGTGTGTTTTATAATTTGTATTTGAAGCCACTGGTTGTAGGAAGCAGATCAAAGATTGTATGATGAAGCGAAAAGGTAATGGAACCACGCAAGTCATTATTTCTCTCAACTTTGGTTCCTTTCTGTGAAGAATGAGGTTACAAATCTGTACCTTGCCTATATTATAAGGATCAAGTGAGGTAATGCATGTTAAAGCACTTTGAAAACTAGAAGACACTGTACAAAGATCAAGTGTCAGTATTGTTACAGCTTCAGTGTCTCAGGGTCAAACAAGTGTCTCCTCTTTGTACATTGTGTTAGAAAGTCTTCCTGAAGTCTCTTTTATTTTTTAGAATAGAGTGATGGGAAATCTCTGGACACTTGTATTTCTCTGCTCCCCCCAAACCACTTATCACTGCACCTGGAAGAATCTACTTATTAATTCGATCAATACTGAGCACCTTCTATTTGCCAGGTGTTGAGCTAGGTTCTGGAGTCCAAGGAAAATGGAAAATGTACACTTCAAATAATCACTTTAGTATTCTCATTATCCACTAGATTCAAAAATTTATTAAGAATTGTAGTATAGTGGTGCCTTGGTAATTTTTCTTTTTTTTTTCTGGTTTTCTTTTATCAGTTTACCCCCAAACCCAGGTCTTTGTAGTGGTTAAATGTCTCATAAGTGCTTGGCTGAGTGAATAGGTGAATGACTGTATGCTGAATAAACAATACTAGATTGAACACATGGGTGGATTTTTATGGGTTCAGGTACACACCACTCTTTTAAGTCATTCATAGACACTTGGAGGTGAACTGAGATGAAAAACATGATTTGAATAAGAGAAGGTTTAGGCAGCTAAGCCCAGGACACTGCTCAATCTTCCAGCATGCCAAAAAAATCAGAAGACAAGAGGGCAGGAAAGGGATGACTGCCTTTCCCTGACTGCCTGTTCCCTTTCTAGTTGATTACTGGTTCTCCACCTCCATGAGGTTGCAGCCAGGATTCAGGCACCCAGTAATCACAGAAACTACAGCTTTGATTTATTAGTGCTTTTACTCTTAAGGCTTTTTCAGAGCTTGCCTCATTTTTTTCATCAAAGCCAAGATATGAGGAGATAGGGAGGCATTATCTCCAACTTCAGTTGGGAATTCAGCACAAATGGCTCAGTGAGTTGCTTAGACTCATGCAGCTGAGGGACCTCCTGTCTGGTCTTTTCACAGGACCACTGCCTATAGTGGGGGTAGAGGGCCTGCTGACAAGGATACAAACTAACAGTCTATTTTCATCTTTCCTTAAAACTTACCCATGGGGACTAATAGGGTCATATGAACAACATTAACCTGAATTTCATTGCCTACAGTCCCTCTCAAATCTCTAGGTGTTTTCTCACATGTGTTTCACAGCTACCTGCTGTGGCTTCCTTGCCAATGTCTGCAAAGTTTTATCTTGATAAAGTGATGTCTATACCAGGGTTGCTGTACTCTGATGTTCCCAAAGCTGCCAAGCCTTGGAGTGTATCTTACCCCCAATGGGGAGAGCTCCCTTCTTCCTTTCACAGGGTCCCCCTTCATTACTGGGCCCCACGGCTGTGCTACTTGTGCCTTCTCATGTCAGAGCCCATGGTGCAAACAACTCCTTCGTGACTAGGTTCAGACAGTACAACTCAGTTAAAATAATTTTCAAAGTATTTCATGTTTAATAAATTAGCAAGAACACAACAATAAAAACATCTTGTTTAAACTGATACTGGTTTTGTGTAAGGTGAAAGAGATGTCTGATAAGCATAGTACTCGTTAGAAATGAGGTTACTGGAGGAAATATGTGTGTGGGGGGGAATCTTAATCATTGTGCTTCTTCCGGTACTCTGGAATTGAAAATAGAGAGGTAAATCAAGGAGAGTAGGAAAAACCATGTTAGAGTGAAGGAAAGGAAAATTGGCCCATGGAAAAGCTTAGCAAACATGAGGTAGACACAAGAGAGATTCAGACTAAGACAGAAGCACATGGTCTTTACATGCTCTCAATAATCCAGTATAATATGACATAGTTATTTAGAAATGAGCAGTTCTGAAGAGTAATCAGGGCCTATCTATAATTTGGTTTATTACAGTTTCTATAATTACAGCTTCTATTGCATAAATCTTTCTGCAGCTCTATTCGAATGCCCAAGGACATTTCTTACTTTCGAAGAGAAAGGGAATTGGCTCTAAAGAAAACTTTACAGGTGAGTAGGAGAGTGTAATTGTAATACACAATTGTATTGTAATACAACAATACACTGGATTTTGCTAACTTTTTGAAACATTTAGCAAGAAAACTTTATTTTCATCAAACACCAGCTGATGTTATTGACAGTGTTATGAGAGCAAAACAGCCCAATGCTCACTGCTAGATCAGAGTAGGCCACTACTTCTTTGGAGATACCTATTTTTTGTGATGTTTTGAAATTTTACAGTTTCTTGATTCGTGCTATTACAATTCGTTATTTGGAAACCGAGGTATAACAGTATAACATGTTGTGTAAAAACTATCAGAAATTGAATATCATTTGCTGTCGTAAACAATGGTAATTTTTCTTCCTTATTTCTTTGTTTGCCTGTTCTGCTGCCTGGGGTTCAGGTGGCTGAGTCAAAGCCCCTTGTTGTTCAAGCAGATGTCATGCAGAGGGAGCTAGAGAGCTGCCTAAGAAGAGAGTACACTCCTGAAAATTTACCTTTGCTTCTGTTGCAGGTTAGTAAGAGTCATATTGCAATTTGAAAAACAGATCTGGAAATTAATAGAAATTTAGTTATACTCACTAAACTATTGACTAAGTTTCTATCAATTACTCCCTGTGCTGGTATTATGAAGCAATACAATACTAAGAAAGTCTCAGCCCTCAAAAACCTGTTGACTTAGCTAGGGAATATATTTCTGAAAATGTATTTTAAGAAAATAACTCAAAATATGGTAGAAAACATTTTCCATAAAGATTATTATTGCAACATTACAATAAAAGTGAAAAAATCAGAATTGCCTGAATATCAAACAATAGGAGAGTTAAGAAAAATAGCATAATACTGGATAGAATATTGTTCTACCATTAAACATTTTTTAGCATAAGAAACTATTCTGTTATTATGTAATATTTGTTGACAAAAACTAAAGTGTGTGTGTGTCATAATAACGGTTATATAATATATAGAAAAAACACTTGAAGGACATAGACCAAAATGTTAGCAATCACTATCTTTGGATGGCAGAACAATGAATCTCTTCTTTTTACTTTTATATATTTTCTAAATTTCTTATAATAAGCATGTATTGCTTTGGTTTTTAAAACTCTTTGTTCTTTACTCTTATGTTATGAGTTATATTCTCACTCTGCATGCAAATTAGTTCATTAGCAACTAGCAATTAATGAATAAATTAATCACAAAGAAATAAAAGATGTTGAGATTCTATTTGCCACCTAAACTTTTGTCATTACCGTCATCTAAGATTCACTTTCCTATCATTCTGGCACTCTTCATTCTTTTGTGTATATCTGTGATTGTCAGCGGAGAGAAGGGGAGACTGGAGATGGTGGACATCTGGCAGCGTCTAGAGACATTTTGTCACAATTTGGGAGAGGAATGGATTCCTACTGGCATCTAGTGGGTAGAGGCCAGGGATGCTGCTACATATTTTACTATGCACAGAATAGCCACACCACAAAGAATTATCCAGTCCCAAATGTCAATAGTGCTGGGTTTAAGAAACCTTGGTGTAGCCTAAGCTTCCATATGATATAATTTATCTTCTGCCTAGAGAACAGACTTTAGGGGCACCTGGGTGGCTCAGTCAGTTAAGCTTCTGACTTCAGCTCAGGTCATGATCTCACAGTTTGTGGGTTCAAGCCCCATGTTGGGTTCTGTACTGACAGCTCAGAGTCTGGAGCCTGCTTTGGATTCTGTGTCTTTCTCTGTCCCTCCCCTGCTTGTGTTTGCTTTCTCTCAAAAATAAATAAATAAACTTAAAAAAAAAAAAAAAAGAACAGACTTTAACATGTCTTGTACTGCCGATCAGCCATGAATAAATTCTCTGTCTTTGCTTTTTTTTTGCAAAAAGTCTTCATTTTGCCTTCATTTTAGAAAGGTATTTTTGTTGAATGTAAAATTCTAGGTTGATAGTTTTTCTCCTTTGTCACTTTAAAGATGTTGCTCCACTGTCTTCTGGCATAGATAGTTTTCATTTCCTAACACAATGTGTCCTTTTGTTCTATGGGTGCTTTTAAGATTTTCTCTGAGGGGTGTCTAGGTGGCACAGTACATTGGGCATCCAACTTCGGCTCAGGTCATGATCTTGCTGTTCTCAAGTTCAAACCCTTCATCGGGCTCTGTGCTGACAGCTCAGAGCCTGGAGCCTGTTTCAGATTCCGTGTCTCCCTCTCTCTCTCTGCCCCTTCCCTGCTTGTGCTTGCTCTCTCTCTCAAAAATAAACATTAAAAAAATTTTTAATTAAAAAAAAGATTTTCTCTAATGGTTTTAAGCTATTTGACTGTGGTATTCCTTGATGAGTTTTTCTTTATGTTTCTCTTGCTAGGAGTTGGTTGACCTACTTGGATTGTGATTTTTATCATTTTCATCAGTTTTTGAAAGTTTTCAAATATTATTTCTTTAAATATATTTTCCATCTCCTTCCTTCCTTCTGGGACTCTGATTAGACATTTGTTCAATCACTTTGTATCATTCTGTAAGTCAACGAAACTCTGTTAATTTATTCTCAGTCTTTTTTTTTCCCTCAGTGCTTCATTTTGTATAGTTTCTATTGCTATATCTTCAAGTTCACTAATCTTTTCTTCTGCACTAAGCTGCTGTTAATCATATCCAATGAATTTTTCATTTCATATATTGTAGTTTTCTTTTGTACTTCCATTTGATTTTTTTGGTATTTTTCATTTCTCTCCTTATTATGTTCACATTTTCCTTTTAATCATTTTTATAAAAAAATGATTATTTACATTTGAAAGAGAGAGATAGAATGTGAGCAGGGGAGGGGCAGAGAGAGAGGGAGACACAGAATCCAAAGCAGGCTCCAGGCTCTGAGCTGTCAGCATAGAGCCCGACACGGTGCTTGAACCCATGAACCATGAGATCGTGACCTGAGCCACAGTTGGATGCTTAACTGACTGAGCCACCCAGGTGCCCCTTCCTTTCAGTCCTTGAACATGCTGTGCATATTAGTATATTAGCTCTTTTAAAGTTCTTATTCGCTAATTTCATCACTGGTGCCATTTCTAGGTCTGATTCTCTTCATTAATTTTTCTCCTGCTTTTGGGTCACATTTTCCTGCTTCTTTGCATGTCTAGTAATTTTTTTTGACACTAGACATTTCAATCTTACATTTTTGTATGCTGATTTTTTTAAATTTACATCCAAGTTAGTTAGCATATAGTGCAATAATGATTTCAGTAGATTCCAGATATCCATTCCCTATGTATAACACCTAGTGCTCATCCCAACAAGTGTCTTTCTTACTGCCCCTTATGCTTTTAGCCCACCCCTCTCACCCACAACCCCTCCAGCAATGAATGCTGGTTTTTTAAATTCCTTTTAAAGAGTATTGGAGTTTATTCTGACAGGCATTTAAGTTGTAGATCAGCTTCATACTTTCAAGGCTTGGTATCAAGCTAGATCAAGTTTAGACTAACTTTCACTCAGGATCATTTATCCTTATTACTAAAGTGTGACTCTTCTGGTGTCTCCACTGAACGTGTCAGGTGGCAATGAGGACTCTTCCCTTTAACTGGAACTTGAACATTTCTTGTCCCTGTATGAACTGTGAGAACTATTCAGTTTATACTTCCCTAGTCAGTTATTCTTTGCATGGCCTCATGGAGTTTCACCCTCTGTATGCATAGTTTAATAGTCAGCAAAAAGCTCAAAGAGATCTCCATGCAGATTTCTGGAGCCCTTTCTCTGCACAACATCCCTCTCTCCAGTACTCTGCCCTGCAAATTCCAGCTGACTCAGCCTCTGAAGCTTCAATTTCTCTCTCCTTAACTCAGAGAGACTGCCGTGCTCTGTTTGGGATTTCCTCTCTTATTCTGTTGTTCAGAAACTGCCTTCTTCAGGCAGAAAACCAAGGTGATTGTAAGGCTCATAGCACTTGTGTCCTTCAAGGACCACAGTCCTGCATTGTGTGTTGTTTTATGTCAGAAAATAGTTGTCCTGTTTATTTTGTCCTATTTTCTAGTTATTTATGATGGAAGGATGAGTCTGTTCCTACCTGTTCCATCATGGCCAGTATTATATTTATTATCATAAATAAAACATTAAAAATGGTTGGTTTATTTGATTATTTTTAAGTATAAATAAAATTTCTGGTCTAAGATTAAAAGCCATAATCTTACCTATAATGTGCTTTGTATTTTTAGACTTATAACTTCAGTTTTTAGAAAATTTTCAGTGTAGCCTTAGACAATTGTACAGGCTTTTATGTCACTGCTAAAATTGTTGACTAAATGATAAAGTACCATCTATTAGATTGGCAACATATCATATAGATTTAGAAATAACTACTTGCTTCATTTAAAGTTTAATGGTGTCTTGAGTCAGGTTTCTTAATTTTATGATCTTCATGTAGGAAAAATCCATCATTCTGAAGCAACCAGAGAGTGATTTTCCTATTGTTAGTGTTCTTAAGACTTCAGTCTTGGGGCGCCTGGGTGGCGCGGTCGGTTAAGCGTCCGACTTCAGCCAGGTCACGATCTCGCGGTCCGGGAGTTCGAGCCCCGCGTCGGGCTCTGGGCTGATGGCTCAGAGCCTGGAGCCTGTTTCCGACTCTGTGTCTCCCTCTCTCTCTGCCCCTCCCCTGTTCATGCTCTGTCTCTCTCTGTCTCAAAAATAAATAAACGTTGAAAAAAAAATTAAAAAAAAAAAAGACTTCAGTCTTTCGACTATAATTGTATTCTAAGTGTTAATTTTTATCATTGTTTTTGTTAAAGTATTATACAGAGAGAATTACCCAGCTGGCCCAGAGTAAATATTTACACATGCTTAGATGGAAGAGGTTTTGCCAGCACAGTAAGATTATGGAGCAACTTTATCCTCTTTACAAGGTAGGAATCTCAAGAACAGAACCGATGGGCTCTTTTTTTTTTTTTTTTTTTTTTTTTTTTTTTTTTTTTTTTTTAGAGAAAGAGTGGTGTGGGGGACACAGAGAGAGAGACAGAGAGAGAGAAAGAGAGAGAGAATATTTTAAGCAGGCTCCACACTCAGCACAGAGCTTGACACAGGGCTTTATCTCACAACTGTAAGATCATGACTCAAGCCAAAATCAAGGGTCAGATGCTTAACCATCTGAGCCACCCAGGTACCCCTCTTTTTTATAATGAAACAAAATGATCAATAAGCTTGTCAATACACACTATTAAGTATGGTCATCATACCTGTACATTAGATCTCTAGACTCATTCATCTTGCACAACTGCCAATCTGTACCCTTTGACCAATATTTCTCCACTCTGTAGTCCCTGGTAACCACTGTTCTACTCTCTGCTTCTATGAGTTCAGCTTTTTAAAAAAAATCATCATGTAATCATACAGTATTTGTCTTTCTCTGTCTCAGTTATTTCACTTAGCATAACATCCTCCAAGTCCATTCCTAACGTCAGTCACAGGTGTTAGGATTTCCTTCTTTCTCATTACTGAATAATATTCCATTGTGTGTAATATACCACATCTTCTTTATTCATTCATCCATAAGCAGACTCTTAGACTGTTTCTGTATCTTGGCTATTGAGAATAATGTTTCAGTGGCCATGGGAATACAGATATCTCTTTGAGATACTGATTTTGTTTTATTTAGATATGTCCCCAGAAGTGGGATTGTTAGATTATATGGTATTTCTATTTTTAATTTTTTGAGGAATCTCCATACTGTTTTTCAACAGTGTAGCTTTTCAGTTTTTTTAAGTCATGGCTAAAGATGGTAAAGGAACTAATGGATGCACCTATTTACCTGTTCTGCCTGTGGCAGAAGATAATGGCAACTATTTTTAAGGATGAGATTTAAAGGAACTTTTGTATGATAGAAAATGCATTTTTCTAAGCCATACAGAGAAAGACAGATACCATATGGTTTCACTCTTATGTGGATCTTGAGAAACTTAACAGAATCCCATGGGGGAGGGGAAGGAAAAAAAAAAAAAAGAGGTTAGAGTGGGAGAGAGCCAAAGCATAAGAGACTGTTAAAAACTGAGAACAAACTGAGGGTTGATGGGGGGTGGGAAGGAGGGAAGGGTGGGTGATGGGTATTGAGGAGGGCACCTTTTGGGATGAGCACAGGGTGTTGTATGGAAACCAATTTGACAATAAATTTCATATATTGAAAAAAAAAAGAAAATGCATTTTTCTTCATGGATTTGGCCTCCTTGCTATAGATAAAAAGCTAAGAAGCCCCCTATAGTTACCAAACATCCATATGCACTGACTCTTTGCTTCTCTCTCTCCTAAGAATATGACTGCTGCCCTTGTCAGTCAAATTCAGAATGTGAAAGAATTTTGATATTCTAGGAGCCTCTTATTTGGCCCCCAAACAGCATTAGCCTATGCTTGGAAGCAAATGACACAAGAGAACAGCTTGCAAATAATCGTGTTCTGACTCTGCCTTCCTCTTAAACAGAAACAAGTTGCCTACATTATGCAGGAATACAATGATGCCCTTCAGAGAGCTGAAAGATTGTCTGTTGCACGAGAAAACTTCCTTCTGGGAAAAAACAATCCTTCTAACTTAGTGACACAAGAAGACCTGACTATTTACACAAAGTGGATTGTGTGTCACCTACACTCGCTCAGGACTGTTCACCACTACCTATGGGTATGTGAAACATAGTTATATGATAATATAGTGCCCTCCCATGATGGTCAGCATTGTTTTTTCACACCTGTCACCTACTTTTGGATTGTCACTGCTTCTGTGTTCTCCTTGCCCTACGAATGACAGGAAGATAGTCATTAGCTTTTTTCTTTGAAACCTTTGAAAATGTTTTTTTTTGAAAACTTGCTCTAATGAAACCACTCCATTAATTTAGTTTTTTCAAACATGTGTCTGCTGTATTATTTCATATTCACTCTGCAAGTTCTTGTTCTCATCATCTTGTTCAGAATATATGATGTCCCATTTAGATCTGCTTTTTCATTCAGCAGTATCTAATAAGGGTCTAATACATGCCAGGTACATGTCCAGGGCCATGAAACAACAATATGGGCTTTGCTGAAAAAAGTAACTGGGTCCCAGGCTGGAAGGGAAATGAGGAAGGAAATATTCAACTGAAATACCATGTGGTAAGAAAGAATAGGATGGAATAGAAAAGAACAGAATAAGTATAATCACAGAGTAAATAGAGTCACCAATGAGAGGCTGTAACCCAGGCTAGAGGCATCAGAAAGGAGTGATGTGATCATATGTCTATTTTAGGAAGATTATTATTTTGCTACCTAAATCTTTTCCTACTCGTCTATGGCTCATCTCAGTGATACTACCATCCACTGAATTACCCAAACCAGAAAACTGGCCATCATCCTAACTTCAGTCCTTCCCTAGTTGGTCACTATGGTGTCTACCTGTGAGTCCTCTCTCCCCAGTCACATGACATAACACTGTGCTCATAAGTCTTTGTCCCCCCATTAAACTGTGAACTCTTTGAGGTTGGTCTATGTCTTATTCTTTTTTTAAAAAAAATTTTTTTAACGTTTATTTACTTTTGAGACAGAGAGAGACAGAGCATGAATGGGGGAGGGTCAGAGAGAGAGGGAGACACAGAATCTGAAACAGGCTCCAGGCTCTGAGCCGTCAGCACAGAGCCCGACGCGGGGCTAAACTCACGGACCATGAGATCATGACCTGAGCCGAAGTCAAGATGCTTAACCAACTGAGCCACCCAGGTGCCCCAAGTCCATGTCTTATTCTTGTTGGTATCCCTAATACCTCACACAGTGTCTTGTCCATAATGGATGCTTGATCAATGTAGACCCACTTAGAGGTTCAGGTTGCTTAGTGTTGGTGACCACAACAAGTCTCCCAGATCCAGATTTAGCACCCCATGTTTGAGCAGGTTACTAAGACCCGCCTCTATCTCCTCCTCCTCTATCAAAGCAAAGGGCTGCTCCTGAACCTAAGTCTGGAAGCTTCTGTGAGAATTGAGTTGACATGTGGCCTCTTGGTTGTGCCCTTCTATAGTCCCTCCAGTATTTGCCCATCTCCAAAGTGCTGAGTGTAGCTATTGATGAATTTCCTGAGGCTTGTCAGGAGAATGAAAATGTATGTGTTGATGACATCGACCCTAATATCCAGAGTTCTGGATCTCTAGACCCTGTGGATACCAGCATTTCAGGTAAGAAATCAGTCTTCTCTCTCCTTGGGTAATGTGGAGAAAGAAGATTGTGGTTTTGCACATGTGTTGTTTTATGGCATTGATCTTGCTTGACATTTTTCTATAAGCCAAGAAGTTATATCTTCTTAATAAACAAGTATTAATTTAATATTTTATGATGGAAAAAATAAGAAAAATACTTTTCTTAGACATTATTATCTCCCTCTTTATAACTGGCAAATAAAGAGAGAGGGAGAAAAGCAATGAACTTGAAGTTGAGAGTACTAGGTTCCAGATATATTTCTGTAGTGGCCTCACTGTGGGCCTGTTTAGGTCATTTCATCTCTTTGGGCTTCAATTTATTCATCTCCAAAATACACCTTTCAGATTAAGTGAAACCTAAGGTCTCTTTCAGTTTTACTATTACATGTTTAAAAAATAATTTCCTTATCTGAATCAATTTAATGGTCCTCCTGCCCTTACCTTGTGTTATAGATAACTAAGAAACCTAATCAGGTTTCTACTCTGAGTGGCATATTTGCTTGGGATATGTACAGGGTGACACAGGAACACCTGAAGTGGCAGCTATCTTAGTTGTAGGGAATCAGAGAAGGCGTCTCAGAGGAAGGCCGTCTGAACTGGGTCCTTAACAATGAGCAGGAGTGAGCCAGGCAAAAGGAGATAAAAGCTCTCACTTTCTTCTAATTTGTTGGTTAATTTATAAATCATAATCTTTGTATACCACAAAGGACTATAGTTAGTTCTCCCACTAAGTCATTCTTCAAAGGGTCTGTTGGGTTTCTCCTACAGGCTGTGTGAAGGTGAGTGGTCCTTGCTACCTCCCCCAGAAAGCCAGCATCAAGGGTTTGTCAGATAGGCATGGCCCAGGATGGCCTGGCCTGTAAATTGTGCCAGAGAAGCTTGGGCAAAGAGCAGAATGGGCCTCCCTGTGAACAGAGAAGCTCCTGCCTTCAGTTATCTCGCAGAACACTCCATTTTCCCTCCCTGATTAGTGTTTACTGGTCTTAGTGTTCTTGGTTTTGGTTTTTTTATTTTGTTTTGTTTTGTTTTGTTTTGCTTTGTTTTAGGGCTGACAAGAACAGAAGCTGCTTTCTCCCTGCCCCAACACGTGACTGAAAGAGAAGGACTGAAACCCCAGCTGAGGCTCCTGCTCTCCCATTTTAATATCCCATATGACGTGGAAGAGCTAAGGGATGCTACTAAGGAAATGGAACTCTTTAACCTGGTACTTGATAGACTCTTTCTTAATACAAAGATAGGTGTTCATGAAAGAAAACACTACTGTTTGCCACAAAGTTGGATATTTATGCTGCCTCAATTGTTTCTAGAGTGATAAAATTTAATTGTAATAGGTGAGATTTAGATTAGCACTTGAACTTCCCCTCTGTAAGAGTACTGGGTCTCTTGAATATACAACACAGAGGGATCACAGGATTTATTTTTCTGTAGAATTTAAAGAAAGAGTAGTTTATAGTCCATAGTAGATGGTATAAAAGTAGCCAAGACTTGGAAGATTTGCATAATGGAGTTGTCTAGTGTCTTGAGCCCTTCGATTCTCGGAATGTGTTGTAGTAGCTCTCCTATTGGCAAAAATTCTTTAAATTCAATAGAGTTTTATATTATGTAGTGATTTTTTAAAGTCATGCAGTCTGCTGAACTATAACAGTGTTGCACTTCCTTTAAAAAAAAAACTCGTATTAATAGAAACCATGTTAAAACTCATTTCAAAGGGAAAAAATAGAATTATGTATGGATAGCTTTAAATTTAGAATATAAAGTTTTCAGCCAAAGCATCAATAATAAAGATATTACTTTAGGTCTGGGTGTGGAATTTTGCAAGCATATGTATTCGCTAGGGAAAAATAGTAAATTGATTGATCCAAACAGGCAAAACTAAAATCTGAATGTGTTTGAATGCTCTTTGTGTAAGAAGGAGCCACTGTCCTCCCTGTCACCATTTGCCTTGACATTCAACTTTCACTTCCATGTGTGCTTGTTCCAGCATGATTTTACTAGGATTATTTCTACTAATATGTAACATGGTCTCTTTATGCTCCCTGAAACCGGTGGTATCACATGTCCTCTGGTTTCTTTGAAGGTGATGTTTCAGCTCTTGCCTTTCTTTGCAGCAGAGCCCTTCTAGGGAGTACCTTACCCTCATTATCAGCAAGCGTTGTGATAAACAAAAACTGGAATTGGAATAAGACGGTGTTTTTAAAAGAGTCAAAATAAACAAAAATAAATGATAACACAGTAGCTATCATCAATGATAACAAACAAACCAACCAACCCATGAAGCTGCTGAGCAGACTTGTTCCAAAAGAACAGCTTGTTTCCTTTCCATAGCAATAGTTTCCACTTCTGATTATTTTGAACGTTTTTTTTTTTAATTTATTTTTGAGAGAGACCAAGTGTGAGCGGGGGAGGGGCAGAGAAAGAGGGAGACAGAATCTGAAGCAGGTTCCAGGTTCTGAGCTGTCAGCACAGAGCCAGATGCGGGGCCTCAAACTCGTGAACCACGAGATGATGACCTGAGCTGAAGTCAGATGCTTAACCGACTGAGCCACCCAGGCGCCCCCTCCACTTCTGATTTTCTTATAACAGTGTTATGTGCAGTGCTTGTGCTCACAAGATAATCACATTACAACAATTTTTTGTTCGTGTAGGAAGAGTTCTTATATTTGGGTACTGTTTATTCTGGTTCTCTAATTCCTTAGAGCAGAGTCAGCAAATGACAGCTGCAGGCCACCACCTGTTTTGTTTTGTTTTTTAATAAAGTTTTATTGGAATTCATCCATGCCCACTAGTTTACATATTACTATGACTGCTTTCATACCACAAATGCAGAGTTGAGTATTTGCAACAGAGACTATATATATGGTCTGCAAAGACTAAAATATTTACTATCTGACCCTTTAAGAAAAACTTTGCCTTCATCCTGTTTAGGTTTCCCAAAAATTTCAAAGCATCTTTATGGAGCAACAGAGAATGCAAACATTTCCAGACTATGATGCGAAGATAGCTACTATGGAGAATTTGGGTTTGGCAGGACCTGGTATGGCCTTGAAAAAGAAAGCTAACTGGATTTCCTTTATAAAGGTAAGGAGACCTGTAGTGATAGTCACCTGTCAGTGATGTCAGCATGGTCATAAAGTATCCAAGCAGGCCAAGCAACCTGGTAGCACCAGGTCTGTCGGGTCCCTATTTTCCCCTCGCCTCAGTGCCCTAAGCAAACTGTCCCGTAGGACCAACGGTAGGTACACCAATCTCCCCCAGCTCCTTCCTGCCTTGGGTCCATGTTGAAGTTAGCCATGTTGACCTGCCTTCTCTGAAAAGCCCCCATGATCCTGTACTCTGTATTGGGTCAGAACTCTCTTGTTGTTAGTGGTCTTGGCTACTTGGCTAGAACAAAGAATAACGTTCAAAGGTATAAGTGAGCTGTGTAAATCCAGCTTTTTAGTCAAAAACTATTCATTGAGTATATACTATGTGTGAGGCATGACCCTTGGTGCTGGAGATACACAATTTACAAACAATACAGAAGCAGATTAAACAAGATGATTTTGGGTAGTGGTAAGTATAGCGGATTCTCATTGTTTGGAGTTACTATGTTCTATAAAGTTGCCACAAACACTGAATTAACAAATACAGAACCATTGTTCGTAGGGAAAATACAAGGTTTATTCATCAACTGATCAATACATTACTTTGATTTATGTGTGTTTCTGTTTAAAGACTAATATATGTTTTTGATTCATTAACGTTGAACTCGTGGCCAATAGCACTATAACTCATGCCTGAAAAAAACTTATCAAACATATGTATATCTTCTATAACATATATCACAGCCTTCCTGTACTTAGGAACACTTAGGAATACTTCAGCACTATACCTAGGGGCCATTTTAAGCAGTGACATCATTAGTAAAAAACATGAAAATGTAGAAACAAAAAGAACTTGTTTACAGTATGAGAACTGAAACAAGAAGGCAGAATGTCACCTTGTTTGACCTCATCTGGGAATGTGGGGTGGGATGACTCAAATTTTTCACCATCCTTTGCATGTCCATGAATAACCTGGATAGATCTGCTGCTATTTGTTTGGATTTTAAAAATAAATTTTAGTGAGTAGAAAAATTTTCAGATACAAAATCCATGAATAATGAGGATCAACTAATTGTGAAAGAAAGAAAAGTCTTGTATGGTAAGATGGACGGTGGGAAAGGAGAGAAACCTCCTGGGGCTTGAGCAAATAGGTGGTTGGTGTGGGAAAAGCCAGACTTTCTGTTTTAGATTGTTACATTTGCCTTCCAACTATAGATAGCAAGGAGATAGTTGGATATAATAGACTGGAGCTTAGAGCTAGATATAAATTTGAGAGTTATGAGTATGTTGATGTATGTACAGCTATGGGTCTAGTTTTTGAAATATACCCTATTAATGCAGAAGGTAAATTTTTACTGTGGAGTATTTGTGGTCACACTTTTCTTGCCCCATAAATCAAGTGTGGTGCCCAACACTGATGGATTTAGGGTCCCTCCTGCTCATGGATGGTGCTGTGTCGTCCCAGTTGAAGCTAGTAATGTATCTCATAGGCCAGGCACCAACAGGAATTGCTGCTGCCATCTCCCTCCATGGATCTGTGAACCCATGCAGACCCTTTCCAAGATGTCCCATGATCTTGGCAAACTTTCTAGCACCAAGATTAGATCCCATTTCAGAAGGACCTTGAATCTCTTTGCTTGCAACTTTTTTTTAGAACCATTCTGTTATGTTGTAACTTTGTATGAACATGTTTGTCCGTTAGATTAAGCCAAAATGTGATCCTTGGCAAAAGAAGATGTTGACCAAACTAAAAGAACGGAAAAGAATTGATGCATTAATGCAACTCCAAGCAAAGTTTTTGAAGGTAAGAAAATAACCATGTTCCCTTGTAGATAAAATTCTTGCTAAAATCATTCTCAGAAAATTGAATTTTCTTTCCCTTTTAAAGAAATATTAGCCATGGATTTTCTATGAAAGCTTTATTTGGAACGTTCTAATCTAATTGCAAAAGTTTTATAGCCCTGTTAGTTTTCAGTAGAAAGTAACAATTGTCAAAAGAGCTGGATTTCAGTCCAGCTTCAGCACTAATGCTCTGTGTGACATTGGTCTAATCACAAAACGTCCTTGAGTTTGTTTCCTCATCTGTGAAACAGAAATAGTGGATGAAGTTATCTTATTTTTATTGTGGTAAAAATCACACAGCATAAAATTTGTCATAGTAATCATGTTACGTGCACGTAGTTGTGTTCGGTATATTCACATTATCGTGAAACAGATCTCCAGAACTTTTTCACCTGGCAAACAGAAACTCTGTACCTATTAAACAACAATTCCCTATTTCCTCCTCCCCACAACCCCTAGCAACCACCATTCTATTTTCTGTTTCTAAATTTGACTACCTTTAGATACCTCTTATAAGTGGGACTCATATAGTATTTGTCTTTTTTGTAACTGGCTTATTCCACTTAGGGTAATTTCCTCAAGATTCATCCGTGTGGTAGCATGTGGCCAGATTTCCTCTCCCTTTTGTTTTTCACAAACATTTTATCAGCTTTATTCACAACAGCCAAAATCTAGAAACAACCCAGATGTCTTTCAGAGGGTAAATGAACTAGTTGTGGTACATCTGTACCATAGAATAGCAGTCAGCTGTAAAAAAGAACAAACTAATGATATACCCAAGAACCTGGATGAATCTCCAGAGAACTAGGTGACTGAAAAAAAGTCAATCGCATAAAGATGGTATAAGTCCATTTCTACAATACTCTTTTTTTTATTTTTTTTAAGTTTTTTTTTTTAATGTTTATTTATTTTTGAGACAGAGAGAGACAGAGCATGAACAGGGGAGGGTCAGAGAGAGAGGGAGACACAGAATCCGAAGCAGGCTCCAGGCTCTGAGCACAGGCTCTGAGCCTCAGCACAAAGCCCGACGCGGGGCTCAACCCACAGACGGTGAGATCATGACCTGAGCTGAAGTCGGACGCTCAACCAACTGAGCCACCCAGGCGCCCCTCTACAATACTCTTGAAATGACAAAGTATAGAAATGGAGAATGGATTTGTGGATTGTAGGAGCTAAGGAGAGGCTGGTGAGGAAGGGAAAGAAGTGTGGCTATAAAAGAGCAACATAAGGGATCCTTGTGGTGATGCATTTGCTCTATAACTTGACTGTATCAAGGTCAATATCCAGGTTGTGATATACTGTACTATGGTTTTGCAAGATGTTAACATTGGCAGAAATGGAGTGAAGAGTACATGGGATCTCTTTACATTATTTCCCCCTCTTTTCTTCGATTGTAGTAAAATAGACATAAAATTTACTATTTTATCTAGTTTTGTTTGTCTCAAGTTTTTATTTAAATTCTAGTTAGTTAACATATAGTGTAATATTGGTTTCAGGAGTAGAATTTAGTGATTGATCATTTACATAGAATACCCAGTGCTCATCCCAACAAGTACCTTCCTTAATGCCAAACACCCGTTTAGCCCATCCCCCCACCCAACACCCCTCCATCAACCCTAACCACCTCCCTTCCACCAACCTTACATTAGTTCTCCACTGTTAAGAGTCTCTTATGGTTTGCCTCCCTCTCTTTCTTTTTCCCTTCCCCTATGTTCATCTGTTTTGTTTCTTAAATTTCACATAGGAGTGAAATCATATAGTATTTGTCTTTCTCTGACTGATTTATTTTCCTTAGCACAAGAAACTCTAGCTCCAGCCACATCATTGCAAATGGCAAGATTTCATTCTCTTTGATGGCTGGGTAATATTCCATTATACACACACATACACACACACATACACACACATACACACACATATACACACATTTTATTCACACACACACACACACACACACACATACATATATAGATATTTTATTCATTTTGAGAGAGAGACTTCATGATGAGCAAGGAAGGGTCAGAGAGAGAGGGAGAGAGAGAATCCCAAGCAGGCCCTGCACTGTTAGCACAGAGCCTGATTTGGGGCTTGATCCCACAAACTGTGAGACCATGACCTGAACTGAAACCAAGAGTTGGATACTTAGCCAGCTGAGCTACCCAGGTGCCCTGTTTTAACTATTTTTAAGTGTACAGTTTAGTGGTATTAAGTACATCCATAATGTTGGATAATCATCACCACCGTCCACCTCCAGGACTTTTCATCTAGCAAACTGAAACTGTAGACCCATTAAACAATAACTCCTCATTCTTCCCTCTCCCTATTCCCTGGAAACTACCATTCTAATTTCTGTCTCTATGCGTTTGACTACTCTAGGTACCATGTATTAGTGAAATAATACAGTATTTGTCTTTTTATGACTGACTTATTTTACCCACCCACATTCATCCATGTTGTAGGATACATTAGAATTTCCTTCCTTTTTAAGGCTGAATAATATTCTCTTGTGTGTATCTACCATGTTTTAAAAAATCTATTTGTTGATGGACATCTGGGTTGCTTCCACCTCATGGCTATTATGAATCATGCTGCTATGAACATGGATGTGTAAATATCTTTCTGAGATCCTGCTTTCTATTCTTTTGGATATAAACCCAGTAGTGGAATTGATGGATCATAAGGTAATTCTGTTTTTAATTTTTATTTTCCATAGAAAGAGCAGCATTTTACAATACTACCAACAGTACACAAGAGTTCCAATTGCTCCACATCCACATCAGCACATGTTATTTTCTTCCTTCCTTCCTTCCTTCCTTCCTTCCTTCCTTCCTTCCTTGTTCTTTCTTCCTTCACCTCCTCCTCCCCTTCAATGCCCCATCTGTCTCCCCCTCCCCCTCCTTCTCCTCCTCCTCTCCTCCCCAACTACCTTCTCTCCCCCTTCTTCTTCTCCTTCTTCCTGTCTTTCTTGATACTAGCCATCCTAATGGATGTGAGGTGATATCTCATTTTGGTTTTACTTTGTATTTCTCTGATGATTAGTGATTTTGAGAATCTTTTCTTATGCTTATTGGCCATTTGTATATCATATTTGGGAAAATGTCTATTGAAGTCCTTTGCCTATTTTTAAATTGGGTTATTCTATTTGTTGTTGTTGAGTTGTAGGAGTTCTTCATATAGTCTGGATATTAAACTCTGATCAGATATGTGATTTGGAAATACATTCCCTCATTCCCTAGGTGACTTTCACTCTGTTAATTGTATCCTTTGATGCACAAAAATTTAAAGTTTTATGTAGTCACATTTGTCTATGTTGCTTTTTCTTGCCTGTGCTTTTGGTGTCATATCCAAGAAATCATTGCCAAATTCAATGTTATGAAGGTTTTTCCCTGTTTTTGTCTAAGAGTCTTATAGTTTTAGGTCTTATGTTTAGATTTTTAATCTATTTTGGGTTAATTTTTTTGTGTCTGGTATAAGATAAAGGTTTAACTTCATTGCTTTGCATGTGGATATCCAGTCCTAAAACAATTTGTTGAAGAGACTGTCCCTTCTCTGTTGAATGACATTGACATCTTTTGATCATCTGACCACATACTCGAGGGTTTATTTCTAGATTTTCTATTCTATTCTGTTGGTCTATATGTCCAATTTATTCCCGTACCACACCATTTTGATTACTGTAGCTTTGTAATATGGTCTGAAATCAGAAAGTGTGAGTCCTCCAGTTTTGTTCTTCTTTTTCAAAATTATGTTGGCGATTTGGAGTCCCTTGAGATTTTGTATAAATTTTAAGATGAATTTTTCTACTTATGCAAAAAACGCCATTGGGATTTTGATTAGAGATTGGACTAAATGATATTTGAAGTTCCTTGGGATATTAAAATGATTGAAATTCCATAATACTTGTATCACTGCAGTAGGAGTTCAGCGTTGGGACTATTATTTGATTCTTTACTTCCGGAAAAGAAGGAACATTTATTCAGTACCTACTACATGCCAGGCGTTCTTGCAGCAATCTGGGGAGATACATCCTAGTGTTCTTGTTAGGACAGAACAAGAACAGGATTCCAGCAGAGATGCAAGCCCAAGTCTGCTTCCTTACAAAGCCTGTGCTTCCCTCACACTACCCAGCCTCCTCTTCTTCCATCTCCTGGCAGCTTCCTAATAGCAAACAGGGTTTGTACCCAAAATGATGGGTGTTCATCTTTTCACTGGTCCCACAACACCTCTAGGGGAGCAACCTGCTATTGTGTTTAGAGGGTTGTCACACAATTTTAAATGAGCTCCTATGTGTATTTGAATACTTACAATGTTACATGGATGGACATATGTAAGGGAATCGTGATGTTTGAGTATGATTTTATTTTTTAACTGAATAAAGCCCCACTTGGGACTGCTTTCCTATTCGTGTGTACATGACCACATTCTTGCTGAAAAGAAGGGAATAATGCTTTTCCCAACCATTCATTTCCCCCTTGTACTCCTTGAGATTTCCAGCCCTGAGCGAGTGATGCAAGTGCTCCAAGACCACGCGGCGAAGACAGTCATGCTGGCTCCATCTCATCCAGCTTTCGTGGCTTCCCAGAGTTCGCATCAGTGCAACTATGACAGTATCTGGGAGGACATTTATAGCAACACCAACCTGTACCAGGTACAACAGGAAGAAATAACCAATGTGCCTTTCTGTTCTACATACCACCTGTGTGTATGCCTTAGAAATTTACTTTGGTAGTTTTGCAGAGACCCTCCCCCTAAAAGCTTTACTACCCAGCCAGGCTTGTTTTTATTATATATATATATATATATATATATATGCACACACACACACACATTTATACACACACACACACACACACAATTAGCATTTAATACACTTAAATGCTAATTAAAAACAGGCATATAAAGAAGTGTAATACAAGATGTTGCTGCCGGGACCTATACTCAACCAATACATACAAATGCAAAGCTTCACACTTTAGTGCTTAACGGACGAAGCCACCCAGGGGCCCCCACTCCTTAGTGCTAAACCAAATGAGTTGGACAGTTGTTAAATATTGTTTTAGAGGCAAAGTGGTGCCCCCAGGGTTGGTTCTTTTGGGAGAAAGCCTCTGGAAAAAGGAGGAAATTGAGCCTGGACTTGACAGAATCGTGGGGCTCGGGGAAGTGGTGCTGGAGAGGGAAGCACATTCGGGAGGGAAGCATGAACAACAATGCAGAGGAGATACTGTGCGTGGAGTGTTCAAGTCCAGTTTGGCTGCATGAAAGATTCATGTGGAAATAAATATAGGGAAGAGAGGTGTTTTTAAGAGGGGGAGAGAGTAGGTTTTGAATGCCTCTAAATTTCCGACCAAGGAATTTGTACTTTTCCTGTAAGGGAAGTGATATATACAAAGCTGTATTTTGTAGGAAGGCTAATTTAGTAGCAGGTGTTAGTTGGATGGGAAGAGGGAGAGATTGGAGGCAGGGAAGCCTGCCAGATAGCTACTACATAAGATGGGCCTGGAGCTTCGCAATGAAAATCAGTTTCTACACAAAGCTATTGGATATTTGTCTTCACGGTGGTACTATATCACTTTTGAATAATCTGCTATTATTTCTCTGTTGCTCTAAGGGAAGAGTTTTGTTTCCTTTGCTTATTTAAGATGGGAAGACTCAATATGTTCATTGTGTGAGAGGAATGAGCAGTGGAGAGGAAGGGATGGAAGATATGAATTGTTAAATCTGAGAAAAGGACCCTGGGGAAAGAGGAGGGAATGGAATGAAGAAACCAGTCCAAGGAGTAATTTTGAGAAAGGGAGAATGGCATCACTTCCCTTGAGGTGAATGAGGTATATAGAATTGTCACGTGCCAAAAGATAAGGTGTGGTAGCTTGTAAATGGCCCTGGCTGTCTCCAGGAGAGAGAGAAGAGGGAGAGGATGTCTGCATTAGTGAGGTGGGAGGTGAAAGTGACAGGTGAGGAGGTATATCACTGCTGGGAACACCACAGGGCCACCAGTGAGAAAAGAATATAAGGATGACCATGTAGCTAGTGGGTTCAGTTGAAGTAAGAGGGCCTGAATTTGTCTTGGGCCCAATCTGCATAATAATCCTATTATTTTCACCCCTAAAGATTAATTGTAGAGTGACTAAAAATTATACATAAAGTCGAAGGTATGGAGAAGTTTAGTAGAATGCTAGAGAGAGCACTGTCATGGTCCATCATCTCAGACTGGGTATGGGAGAAAGCGAAACTTGAAATGAGTTACAGATTAGCTGGAAGCAAACCTGTAAGTGCATGTATGTATACACACACACACACACACACACACACACACACACACCACAACTTCAATGCACTTTTTAATCTGTTTAGGTAAGGATCTAGAGAACCTAATAAAAAATGATTTGGTCACACAGATCAGGAACAGATACAGCATATCATGGCATGGATCTCCCTGGCCTCTGAATTCTCTGATAGGGCATGACTACCAACGACACTCCTCAGCTAGCATCCTGCAAGAATTGAGAAAATAGCCACATTTTTCCTATTCCATGCCTTTTCATACTGAGGTATATGTCACCTTGCAGGAAGACCTTATACTAACAAGGGGACATTTAAAAACATCTGGCTCTTTTGTTTCTTGCACCAAGCTTGAAGGAAAGGAGGTAGGGAGTAGGAAAGAAGGGAGGGGACGAAGGCAAAGTCAGCCCAGGTATCTCAGAATAAGACCCCTGCTCCTAGGATCCTGGACAGTCTACCTCTTGATGTTGATATAATCCTCCATTACCTGAAATTCTGGTATTAATATTTGAGGGCCATTAGCACTAATATGCTTTTCTCCTTGACTGAGAGAATGGGGGCAATTAAATTTCTGGGTGCCAGATGAGGGTGAAAAGAGGTGAATATGAGTAAGGGAGTGGTGAGAGGCAAAGGAAGAGGGAGTCAGAGGCAAAGAGCTTCATGTTTGAATTCATGGAGAATGGTCCAGGGTCTGGCTGGACCAGCAGGCCAGAGTTGTAGCAATGCCTATGGGTATTTAGGGGACAAAGGAACTTACCAGGGAAAAGCAGAAGGTGCATGACAGCAGGAGGAGATGCTGGCTCAAGTAAATGTTGAAAGGCAGAAAACACTAAGAGGTGCCCAGCCACCCAGTGGAGAGAACTAACACTTCTGCCATTCTCTGTTACTGCTTTCCTCCATTTGCAGATGAGGTAGAAAGTCAAGCAGGGTATGATGAAATGCAGTCTGCTTTCACCAAAATCTGTTGTGAATGCAATTGCCTAGTGTTAAATAGGAGGGGAAAAAAAAGAAAAGAAAGAAAACCACTTCCTCTGGCTATTGACTGACTTGTAAATGTTGTTCTTGGAATTAGCCAAAGGGAGAAAAATGTGAACACCTCTTTTCAAGTTGATATACACCCTAAAGAGACTTAGAATACCTATAGATTTTAGAGGTGGATCCTGAGGGGAGCCATATAACACACATGGATTAACCTGCATGTTAGTGTCATGCAAGTTATTCATTCATTCATTCATTCATTCATTCATTCAATGATTATTACATGGATGCTGCCTTTGTGCCAGGAATTGTGCTGCTCAGGGAATGAAACATGCAATAAACAAGTGAACAAAAAAGTAAATCTACGTCTCTAACTTGTGGGTTCCATGAAGAAAACCACAGGAAAAGGGGGCAGTAGGGTAGAAAGGAGCACTCTCGGAATGATCAACCAAGCTCTTTCACAGTTGGGGACATCTGAGCTGAAATCTGATGAATGAGAAGGAGTCAGCCATACTGGAGAAGAGTTTTCCAAGTAGAGAATGGAAAATAGCACAGTGTCTGAGAAAGGAAATTCTGAGGCAACAATCAACAGTTTTCTACTTTTCCTTCACAGTTTCCTGTGGGTGTTATTTTGTGACCTCCTTGGGTATATCTGCTCTGGTCAAGAGTCACTTTATACAGTATCAGGGGACCAATAGTAGTGTGATGCCATTCTGAATGTTGAATACTAGTCGGATGAGATTAGAATTAAGTGGAAGGTGGCAGCTGGGAGGAGTCATAGGAATGTGGGTATGAATTTTAAAGCTCTGTTACTATTTTGCAAGCATGTAGCAATCAAGTATGAATTTTAGCATCTATATGCTGGTCAGCATTCTGATTCTGAAGTTGGCAAGTGATAATAGCCCGTGAAAAATGACTTTCTTAAGCGTCTTCTGCATGAAGGAAAGCAAACCTGGTAGGACTGTCCATTTTAACAGCTCTGAAGGAATATAAGCACTAATTATGTATAGCACAACTTCAGAACAATTTCTGATCAATTTTCTGTGAACACTATTCACCAGCAGCCTTTCCTTAGGGATTTTTTTTAAAGAAAATAAATGTTTTATTTTACAGTAGTTTTAGATTTACAGAAAAGTTAAAAAGATAGTGTAAAGAGTTCCCAGGAATCCCTGTCCAGTTTCTCCTATTATTTAAAAAAAATTTTTTTTAATGTTTATTTATTTTTGAGAGAGACAGTGAGCCAGAGTGCAAGCTGGGGAGGGACAGAGAGAGAGGGAGACACAGAATCCAAAGCAGGCTCCAGGCTCTGAGCTGTCAGCACAGAACCCCATGTGGGGCTCAAACCCACGAGCTGTGAGATCATGACCTGAGCCGAAGTCGGACACTCAACCGACTGAGCCACCCAGGTGCCCCTAGTTTCTCCTATTATTAACATCGATCTTATATTACTTTGTCACACCTAAGGAACCAGCATTGGTACATTACTGACATCTAAACTAGACTATAGTTGGAATTCACTAGTTTTTCCATGAATGTCTTCTTTGTGCTCCAGGGTACCACATTATCTTTAAGTGTCCTGTTTGCCAGTCTCCACAGGTCTGTGTCCATTTCTCGGTCTTTCCTTGTTTACCATGACCTTGACAGTCTTTAGGAGTACTGGCCAGGCAACCTGTAGAATGTTCCCTAATTTGAATCTGTCTGATGTTTTTCTCATGGTTATACTGGGGTTATAAGTTTGGAGGATGAGCACCTCAGAGGTGAAGTGCCTTTCTCATCACATCATATCTGAAGCAGATGCTATCAACCTGATTTATCACTGGGGATGTTACTCTTGATCATGTGGTTAGGCTAATGATGTTTGCCAGTTTTTCCACTGTAAACTTACCATTTTTCTCCTTAAGAAGTTGTTAGAAATTAATTTTAAACTACAGAAAAAATAAACAAATGTCTCCTAGTAAAAAGTGGAAACATCACTGAAAAGTTAATGCTTTAACTTTAGCTAACGGGAACTCTGATACTGGGTCCCCATTCTACTTCCTCAGAGGTTAACATGGTTATTGGCTTCAAGCCTTTTTAATGCATTTACATTTAAACGCATGTTCTCCTTAAAATATATACATATAGCATAATTTTGTATTTTAGTTTTGTATATAAATAATCTATCATTGGGGCGCCTGGGTGGCGCAGTCGGTTAAGCGTCCGACTTCAGCCAGGTCACGATCTCGCGGTCCGTGAGTTCGAGCCCTGCGTCAGGCTCTGGGCTGATGGCTCGGAGCCTGGAGCCTGTTTCCGATTCTGTGTCTCCCTCTCTCTCTGCCCCTCCCCCGTTCATGCTCTGTCTCTCTCTGTCCCAAAATAAATAAAAAACGTTGAAAAAATAAATAAATAAATAATCTATCATTGGGGGGCCTGGGTGACTCAGTTGGTTAAGTGTCCAACTCATGATTTCTGCTCAGGTCATGATCTCAAGGTTTGTGAAATCGAGCCCTGTGTCCAACTCTGCGCTGACAGCATGGAGCCTGCTTAGGATTCTCTCTCTCTCTCTCTCTCTCTCTCTCTCTGTCTGCCCCTCCCTCACTTGCTCTCTCTCTTTCAAAATAGATAGAAATAAACTTTAAAAAATTATTTACATGATCTGTCATACGCCATGGATCTTTGTGCAACTTGCTCTTTTTTGCCCAATAATATGTCTTAGAGATCTGTCTCTGTTGTTCTTTTTAATGGCTGCACTATATTTTATTATATACCACAGATCACACAGACACCTCCCTGTGGATAAGCGTTGCCATTTTTTATTCCATTAGAAACCATTCCTACTGAATTTTCTTGTACATGCCTCCTTGTGCATGTGTGTGTTTCTTTAGAGTAGATATTTAGAAGTGGATTTCCTGGGTTACAGAATGTGCACATTCAAAATTTCCTGCTAAAGTGGTATATCGTTTTTCTCCCAAACAGTAACTTATGAGAGAACCTGCTTTCCCACGTCCATTTTAACACGGAATGTGTTTGTCTGAACATTGATAATATTTGTAATGTTTCTATCACAGTTTGAATTGGCCTTTTATTTACTATCAGCATGGAAGGCTGGCCACTCTTTTCTTTATACACAATTCTATTTCCAAATTCACTTAAAGATCTGGGTTTGGGGGATAAAGAAAAAAATACCAAATCTTCTTATAATTGTTAATTGAAGATAATTTATAACTAGAAAGAGGTAATTCTGGTCCAAATGGACTGCATTTTTTGATAGCCTTCTGAAAAAACTTAAAAATAATTTAACTGTAGTCCTAACCAGGAGAAGGAATAGACCAGGCAGCCCTGTGTGGATCTTCCCGAACCTCCCAAACTTGTATCATATCAAGTTACTTGTATCCAGTGCTTTTCCCCAAGAAAATCCCTGTTTACTCAAATGGTTATTTATGTACAGACATTCAATACTACTATTGACCATCATATATCTTTTTTTTTTAATTTGCATCTAAGTTAGTTAGCATATAGGGCAATAATGATTTCAGGAGTAGAATCCAGTGATTCATCCCTCACATATAACACCCAGAGCTCATCATAAGTGTCCTCCTTAATGCCCATTGCCCATTTAGCTATCCACCCACCCACAATCCCTCCAGCAACCCTTAGTTTGTTCTCTATATCTAAGAGTCCCTTAGACCATCATATTTCTAAAGGTATGGTTTAAATGGTCACTGTTCTTTAACTTTATGGAATGCTGAAGGGGCAGAAAACACTAGATCAACTTTGCCTCTTCTTTTGCTTCCTTTAAAAAAATTTTTTTTAATGTTTATTTATTTTGAAGAGACAGAGACAGAGCATGAGCAGGGGAGGGACAGAGAGAGAGGGAGACAAAATATCTGAAGCAGGCCCCAGGCTCTGAGCTGTAAGCACAGAGCCCGATGCGGGACTCAAACCCACAAACCACGAGATCATGACCTGAGCCAAAGTCGGACGCTCAACTGACTGAACCACCCAGGTGCCCCCAACCTCTACTTTTGCTTCTTCTTACTGGCCATACAGAGGAGAGGAGAAGGGGACAGCTGTTTCCCCCTGTGTTACTGCTCCCCTCCATTGCCAGAGATATTATGAGTACATGGTGTGCCCTCGCAAAAGTGTTATTATATACAGTAGCTCCAGTGTGCAAGAAGTTCAGGGACACATAAAACACTTCTTTTCTGGTTTCCCTCAACAATTCAATAAGGCATTTTAAAAACAAACATTTTCTGTTGACAATAATTACATGTATTTATCATAAAAAATTTGGGAAATATAGAAAAGTTCAAGGAAGAAAATAAAAACCAGCCATTATTTTACCACCCAAATATAACAATAGTATTGTTAACATTTGGTATACATTTATCCCTCTAGTCTTTTTATTCTGTAGGTATACACAAGGAAGCTGTAGGGACATTTAGGAGGTGGGAAATACATAATAGACATATTTTCCTTCTAATTCTTTCCCCCTCCACTCCCACTCCATTGCCCCTGCCAATTTCCCAGAATAAAATGAGATTTGCAATCAGTAGAAGTCTCAGAACTGTCCAAATACACGAAGTCAGCCGTGCTGGCAAAGACCCAGCCACCAGGGAGAGTAAATGTCAAAGGGTTTACCTGCCTCGGAAGAAAGTACAAACGCAGGTGGTGTTGACGTTCTGTTTTCCGGTCAGCCCTGCTGCTTACCTGCTCAGTGTCCAGCCTTCTTAGGGAGATACACTCATGCACCTTTGGTATTTCCTAAGCAGTTTACTTCTGTGGGCTGTGGTTGTTCTGTTTTTCTGGTGGGTGCTGGGCTCTCTCCCGTTACTCACCCTACCCTGTTGTGCCCCCTTCCTCTCTTCCTGGCAGTCTGCTGGGTATTTTTGTGGCTTGTTCAGTCATTCCTTCAAAGTGTCTTTCACTGTAACTTGATGTCACTTTCTGTTCCTTTCTATGTAATTCTGGGTAATTTTAGAAGCAGCTGAAAAAGTCACAGTCCCATCAGAGAAAGGCTGTGGTTCTGAGCCTGCCCTCTGGACCTACGCCCAGCAGTGCTGAACTGCAACATAAGAGCACCATAAGGCTGGGGGGCAAAAGTCTTCAGTAGAGCCCCTCTTACCCAAAATTCTGGGCCAAATAGAAACTGTCAAAGTTCAGCTTTCCTCATAGAGTACACTCTTCCCTACAGATTTTCTTAAAATAACAGAGATTCTCTTAATTTGGGGTAATGATCTTTTGTTTCTGTATTCAGGAACGCAAGTACACCATGTCGCCTCCTAAAGCCTTTTCCATTCCCAGGGTTGTGGGATGTTTACACAGAAATACACTGATGTGCATACTTACCCAAAACAGGCAGGAGTTAACTATCCACAGGCAGAATGGGAAGCTACTTAATGATACTCAATTAGACCATTTTCTTTCTCACCAACTCTTCCTAGTATCCCTGCTCCAAATTTTCTCCTCCACTGCCCGTCATAAAGACCAATTGTGTATCTTTAGAATCTTAAGTACTATATTAGTTAAAATTATATTTGGCTGTTGGTCATAGTTAAACACAAAATAAGAGAGGGTGAAAGGAGATGGGAATTTCTTTCTCTCCCTCATATTAACATCCAGGGGTAGGAAGTACAGAGACAGTGTGATGATTGCTCCCATGGAGTTCTCAGGGACCCATGCTCCTTCTGTCCTGGAGTTCCAACAAATGTGGCCTCCATGTCCAAGATCAACACCTGGTCTGAGATGGAGCTCCAGCTGTCACATTCATATATAAGTGGCAGGATGGACAATGGGGGTGAGGAAGCTGCCACTTCAAGGAAATTCCCAGAAGCTGCCACCTGACATTTTCACTCTCATTCCATTGGCCAGAACTTAGTCACATAGCTACGCCTAGCTGCAAAAGAGGCTTGGAAACGTCATCTCCATCTGGGTGGCTATGTGCCAAGATAAATATTCAATTACTATAGAAAAAGAGGAAAGCGGATATGGGGGAACAACCAGCAGTCTCTGCCATAGGGCCCTATTGGAATTCCAAGAACTATTAGAATATAAGTAACCCAAAGAGTGGGGTTCCAAATTAACTCATTGCCACTCAGAATTTTTGTGGGTATCAGCACTGCTACGAAAAAAGAATGTCTTATGAGAATGGCATTTATGCCCAGGGGCAGGCAGAAAGGACAGCTAAGAAAGGGGCTGCTCAGAGGGCCAAGGACATGATCATTCATCAATACCACCTTCTTCACAATTTTTCCTAGGGCCCTTTGTGTGTGATCTCATCCTGCTTGACATCAGGAAAAATGCCTGTGGATTTTTTAAGTATAAACCACGAGTTCTGTGATAGATCCTACAGGGCTAACTGACTATTGCAATCCATGGCCAGCATGTAATTGAGCACCTATGAGGTGCTAGTCACTAAGTGTTAATTCTCACAGCAGCTTATTTTGTATCATTATGCCATTTTACAAGTGTGAAAACAGGATCAAGACTTTAAACAATTAAATCATATAGGTCAAAAGTAGAAAGAGGTGTTTAATCCACTGATCTCTCTCAGCCTGGAACAAGACTAGATTAGAGACGTTCATGGTTTCAAGCATCTACAAATGTGTGTATCAACTTTTCACAAGGGAATCATGTAAAAGGTGTGTGTGGGGTGGCAATTTTTAAAAGCTGTGAAGAGTTTTATAAAACAGAGACTAAATAATAATAAAAACGGTGCCTTCCAATTTATTTTGGAAATCCACATTTTCATATGTCATGTTGCAATGGACCAAGATGCTCTTCTGTTTGCTCATCTAAATATGCCTTGGATCATAGGATTTAATTTTGTGGTGACCCAGCTCTGATTTTTGTTAATAATATTGCAAATGTTGATGTCATTCAACTGATGCTACTTTTTTGATAGAATGAAAATATGAAGGAAGATGACCTTGCGATGGAACAAAATGCAAATGACCCAGCACAAATAAGTCTCTGCCAACATGCTGATAAGCCTGTCAAGCAGAAAAAAGAGAAAGGGTAAAATTAAATCATTTTACTAGGGACTCAAGGAAATGGATTAAACACTGTGGAGGAAATTGAGTGACTGAATAATAAGTAGGTTACATGTTAACTCAAAAATATTTAAAGCTGAAATAAAAGCAAGACTGTTAAAACAGGTCAGACAACTAAATTAATGTTTCACCCTAGGTAGGACTGGGTTTTTAACAAGAGTAATTGCTAAGAGAAATTTCTTTTTATATTTATACATAGTAATTATTTTTCTTCTAGTTCATTTTTAAAGAGTAGCTACTGTGAAACTCCCTTAAGTTAAATAAAGTGACTTCAATTTGGTGTAGATGAATTTTCCGAACCACTTTGAGGTGGAAAGCATTTATTCTGTTTTTCCCGCCTGCTAAAGATACAGCTATGCAATGGCCCTACAACTGCTCGGCTTGGACGATGGGACTGGGCCCAGCGATAGGGATCCTGTCCTGACGAGGGGGACCTACTTGTCCTTTCTATATCTGCGCCACCTGCGAATCAGGGAGCTGCAGGTATGTGGATGGCATGGCATGCTGGCTTCAGGTGTCTGAAATGTTGGGTTGTCTCCCAAGGCGGCTTTCCTGCTTTCCCAGTAGCAATGCATCCTTACACCTGTTCTTTGTTTGGATATTTTTCCACAAAATCAGGCCATTCTGGGGGTGGTGTGTTTCTCAGCAGTAGGGTTGACCTGGCAACCCCATTCAGTTTTACTCTGTTGTGTGGGGCCAGCAAAGGGCAGGGGCCTAACCTGGTCTTTCTTTGTTTCAGCGCGTCTGTTTAGGAATTCTGAACTATTTCAGATCTGTTGAACGAACGCTGACAATCAACACTTCAGGCCTTACCATGGTTGCAGGGAGTCTGGTCCCCACCATAGAGGACAGTTCCCGGGTAAACATGGCAAAAGGAGGCTTGGGCATCTTGCAAGGCCTGGGAGCTCACCGCTATGTCCACGGGACATCTGCTGAGCACAAGGTGAGGTCAAGATTCGAGATGTTTTTCTCCCTTGATTATCCTGTCTCCCAAGCGCCCTTCTTCTTATGTAGCACCTGGAATCGGTTAACGTGATGGAATGACAGGTGGGGGGTTCTTAGGGATATGCTTTTTAAAAAAAAAAAATTTAATGTTTATTAAACATTAATTTAAAATAAAATATAATAATAATAATTGAAAATAAAATTTAATGGTTTTTACTGTATTTTATTTTTTAAGTTTTAATATACTTTATTGTCAAATTGGCTAACAAACAGTTTGTACAGTGTGCTCTTGGTTTTGGGGGTAGATTCCCATGGTTCATCGCTTATATACAACACCCAGTGCTCGTCCTAGCAAGCACCCTCCTCAACGCCCACCACCCATTTTCCCCTCTCCCCTACTCCCCCATCAACCCTCAGTTTCTTCTCTGCAAAATTTAATGTTTTTTAATATTTATTTATTTTGAGAGAGAGAGAGAGAGAGACAGAGTGTGAGTGGGGGGAGGGCAGAGAGAGAGGGAGAAACAGAATCCAAAGCAGCCTCCAGGCTCTGAGCTGTCAGCACAGAGCCCGATGCAGGGCTCGAACCCACGAACCATGAGATTATGACTTGAGCCGAAGTCAGATGCTTAACCAACTGAGCCAGCCGGCGCCCCAGGGATATGGCTTTTTAGAAAAATGCAGTGTCCACTTGAGAGTAGGCAGAGAGCAGTAAAAGCAGCCCTGGAGGACACATGAGGAAGGAAGGCATTTCAGCTGCAGGTTTGTTGACTCTATAGTGAGCAGAACATGAGGAGGCCTTTATGTTATCCTAGCCTGAGAACCATATGTCTTTACAGAGACGCTCTCATAAGACCCTTTTTGACATTGTTAGAGGTACCCTTCTGCCTCTTTCCTGTTTTGCAAGCCCCAAGTGAAAATACAGATTAGAAAACAAAGGTAGAAAAAAATTGGAAAGAGCTGGACAATTAAATATCGTTCATCCCTGTAAAAGCGTGTTTGCCCGTTGGTACTTTTAATATCTCTTGAATATATTTTTCTATAGTCCACAAAATTCATATCAACTCCCTTTCTTTAGGAATAAAGTTAAAAGTGCCTACAGTTTCTTGGAATATGGCAGACACTCTTGCAATATTTTCATTTCAATCTCTAGAAATTTTATTCCTGAAGGTAGGATTTTATAGGAACTTAATCTTCTTAAAAGATAGTTTGACAAATGTGAAAAATAAAATCTAATTTGCTATGAAGCAAGTTGAATTTTAAGCTCATATGACCCCTGACTTAAAGCTCGTCATGTCTATAAGGCTGAGAAATCTTATTATCAACTGTCATCCATAGGCAGTCTAGAGTAGCTCTGTCCAATAGAAATACAACACAAGCCACGTGTATAGTTTACAATATTCTAGTAGCCACATTTTAAAAGTATAAAGAGGGGTGCCTTGGTGGCTCAGTCGGTTAAGCTACTGACTCTTGATTTCAGCTCAGGTCATGATCTCACAGTTCCTGAGTTCAGGGCCCTCATTGGGCTCTGCACTGTGACAGTGTGGAGCCTACTTGAGATTCTCTCTCTTTCCCTCTCCCTCTCTCTTTGCCCCTCCTGTGTACTCTCTCTCTCTCAAAATAAATAAATAAACTGGGGACTCCTGGGTGGTCAGTCAGTTAAGCATCCAACTCTTGGTTTCATCTCAGGTCATCATCCCACGCTTTGTGAATTTGGGCCCTGCGTCAGGCTCTGTGCTGACAGCTCAGAGCCTGCAGCCTGCTTTGGATTCTCTGCCTCCCTCTCTTTCCGCCCCTCCCCTGCTCGCACTCTGTCTCTCTCTCTCTCTCAAAAATAAATAAACTAAAAAAATTAAAAAATAAATAAGTAAACTTTTAAAAATTTAAAAAATAAAATAAAAAATAAATGCATAAATATGAAATTAACTTTAATCATATAATCTATTTAACCCAATATATCCAAAATATTATCGTTTTAACATATACTCAATATAAAGAAATAATTGATGAGATACCGTACTTTTTTTAATGTTTATTTATTTTTCAGAGAGGGAGAGAGAGATGAGTGCAAGTGGGGGAGGTGCAGAGAGAGAGAGGGGGAGACACAGAATCTGAAGCAGGCTCCAGGCTTCAAGCTGTCAGCACAGAGCCTAAATCGGGGCTCAGACTCACAGACCACGAGATCATGACCTGAGCTGAAGTTGGATGCTTAACCAACTGAGCTACCCAGCCACCCCTAATGTACTTCTTTTTTATACTAAGTCTTCAAAATGTGTTTACCTTATACGTACAGCACACCTCCACTCAGACAAGTCACATTGCAAGTGCTCAATAGCCATATGTGGTTAGAGGCTACTGTATTACAGAGTAGAACAGCTCTAGATAATGAAAAACATTTTATTTTTCCATCCAGTCGCCTAGGGTCCAAGCTTCACTCAGTATATAGGAGACTTCTCTTTTTGGTCTCCTTCGCTAACAAGTACCATCCCCCATCCGCTCCTCATACACAGTGTTGCCCCTCTGCCCCTCTCACTTGATCCTAGCTCGTTAGTCAAGTCCAGTAAGTATGCCCCTCAGTGGAGCTAGAGGGCAGGGTGAGATGCTTCTGAAACAAACACACCTATAAAACAAACACATCTTTCTCTTGTTAATATCGAGCTGACTTCATACCATAGCTGTGCTGTTATTTGCTAATAGATTAAAAAAAAAAAAAAAAGAAATTTTCTTACCACTGAGCTCTCTCTCAGTTTGTTTGTTCTGGGATGGAGTCTGGGGGTAGACACAAAGGAAGGGAGGGGAATCAAATCCTATTCTGCCCCATCAATGGTAGGAGGAGCTTCTGAAGGGTGTGCAGTATTACTGTTCTCTGCTCTCATAAATGACAGGAATAACAGCTCCCTTGGAAGCTGCCAGGAGCTACTGCTATATGTGAGAAACTCCAGGAGGTGGCCTTTTTTCAGGGTCTTTAGTACGACCATGTGGTTTAGTTCCATGTGTGTGGCCTTGTCAACATTTAAACTGGAATGTCCAGGCCTAACTATGTGATTCTTTCCCCTGTTGGGGATGGTAGGCACAGATGCTAGTTTGTTGGGGGTGATCCCACAAGGCCCAGGGCCAAAACTGGGGCCAAAATCATTGCCCTTACCAGCCTGGGGAGCTGACATTGGAGAAGCCCCTAAGATGGAGACCTCTTCTGCATGGAGGAAAATCTTGAGCTAGTATTAGTAAGTGCTCACTCTGTGACAATACCCAAACAGGAAAGCACCTACCACCCATCATGGGCACTTTATGAGTTTACTTTAAGCATGTGGCAGAGTAGAAGGAGCCCCCAAATGAGACGTGACAGGCTTTTCCTGCACATCTGACCGTAAGCAAGTCTCTTTTGACATGGAGGTCTGACATCCCATGGCATGTTCAGAATCTGCCTGGACTTGGCATGCTAGTAGCAGAGGCTGTTATGAGTAAGTGGAGGGAATGAGGAGGCTGCAGAAAAAAATCAGGCCAGTCCATTAAAGGCTAGGTGCTCTTTAGGATAGGGACCAGTTCCAAGGTTGGTGGGGAGCAGAGAATTTTAAATAAGAGAATGGCCCTCTTCATCGCTTTATAAGTTTCTCACGATCTTTGCCCAAATGTGATCACGTTCATTCCCTTGCCTGAAGGCCTTCAGGAGTATCCTGTTTCTCCTGAGATAAAGTTCAGGCTCCTAGGCATAGTCTTTAAGGCCAGGCACAATCTGGCCCCCAACCTCTTGGACCTCATTTCCCTCCACTGTCTCTATATTTCCATTCTTCTGGATCTGGGCCTGGCCCTCCTCTCAATGGGCAGAGCTGTTCATGCCTCTGGGCCTTGTACATATTGGCCCTTCTGTCCCTCACTTCCTCTTTCCTTGGTAAGTACCTACCCTATCCAAGAGTCCATTCAAATAACACCTCTCTGGAAGCCTTCCTTATATCTCCATGCAAAGCTGAATGGTTCTCCCCATGGTCTAACTCCGTTATAGCACTCAGCTCATTCATTGCTTCATTCATTCCCTCATTCATTCCACAAATGTTCTGATCAGTTTGCTAGGCACTGAGGATACAGCAGTAACCAAAACTGGCACAAATCCCTGCCATCATGGAACTCTTTAGTGGAAAGAGACAGACATTAAATAAATAAGCAACATATATAGAATGTCAGATGGTTTGGCACCAAAGCTTCCTCAGACTTCCTAGTTCCTTGCAGTTGGGGCCTAGTGATGAGCTTTGGCCAGTGGGCTGTGAGCAGAAATGACATGTCACTTCCAGACCAAAGTATTTAAGAGCTGGTCCTTGACCCTCGAGCTCTTTTCACTTGCTGTAGCCATTGGAAGGCACTTATTGAGCCACAAAATAGAAACATCCTGGATCACTGGGTCACTGTTGGAAAATGGCTGCCTAGAAAGCAACATGTTCTGCAGTGGACTCTGCATAAGCGAAAAATTAATTTTAACTGTAGGCCACTGAACTTTGGAGTTCTCACAGAATAACCTAGCCTTTGTAGACTAGTGAACATGGTGATAGGCACTGTGGAGAAAAAATTAAGAAGGAAAGGGTGATAGAGGTGGAGGCTGGTGATGGGATGTTGAAGCTGTAAGTAGGGTGGTCAGGGAAGGCCTTACTAAGAAGGTACTATTTGAGTAAAGACCTGAAGGAAATCAGGAAGGAAACCACATGACTGACTGGGAGAAGAGTGACAGACAGGGGAAAGCCAATGCAAAGGCCCTGAGGCAGAACCGAGGATAGCATTGTTGTAAGAACAGCAAGGAGTTCAGCACAGCTCGAACGCATGAGGGGGAAATTGGCAGGAATTATAGTAGGGAGATTGGAGGGGTGGGGAACAGGTTGTGTAGGGCCTTGTGGACCATTTCAAGGACTCTGACTTTGAGTGAGAATGGGAGCCACTGGAGAGTTTTGAGCAGAAGAGTGATGTTATTTGATTTACATTTTAACATCTATGCTGCTGCATTGGGAATAGACTGAAGATACTGTAGGGCTAAATAGACTAGTTAGGAGGTTATTGCATTAATCAAACTAGAGGCAATGTGTCTGAGAAGACAGCACGGTGAGAAATGGTCAGATTCTGGACATACTTTGAAGGTACAGCCGGTATGATTTCCAGGAAGATAGGATGTGGAATATAGAAAAAGAGAAATCAAGGGGCGCCTGGGTGGCGCAGTCGGTTAAGCGTCCGACTTCAGCCAGGTCACGATCTCACGGTCCGTGAGTTCGAGCCCCGCGTCGGGCTCTGGGCTGATGGCTCGGAGCCTGGAGCCTGTTTCCGATTCTGTGTCTCCCTCTCTCTCTGCCCCTCCCCCGTTCATGCTCTGTCTCTCTCTGTCCCAAAAATAAATAAACGTTGAAAAAAAAAATTAAAAAAAAAAAAAAAAGAAAAAGAGAAATCAAGATTGATTCCAAAGTTTGGGTCTCAGCATCTGGAAGTTTGGAGTTGCCATCATCTGCCATCTTAGAATGGGTTTGTTGGGAAGATCAGGATCTCAGTTTAGGATTTAGAAATTTTCAGATGCTTATTAGATGTTCAGGTGGCAAAAAGAAACAGAAAATTGGATATGTATCTTTCATACAGTAGGCATTAAATAAATATTTATTGGGCAGAAGAAAGGCTCTGTTCATTAACAAAATAGTTGTGACATCACAAAAAGACAGTATACATGAAATTACAAAGTATATCATGCTGTTCAAATGAAGAACAATTTGCTACAATAACAATATTATACTTATCAAGGGAGACAGAGATTTTTAAATTTTCTTTTAAAAATATTTGAAAGATTATAGCCAATGGGTTGAGTCATTCATCTGACGATTTTTGGTGAAATTCTTATACTGGGCTATTATTATCTGCAATCAATGTAAAGATTATCTAGAAAAAGGTAAGCTGGTCAGAGAAATATTGTCTAATTGCCAAAAGGCCTAAAATTCATATTAACAAGTGATGGTAGAAACCGATGGAATGAAGAAAACAAATGATGGGCCACCAATTGTACTATATTTACTATATATTCAAATAGTTATCTTGGCATCAGTTAATTTGCAGTCTTAAAAACATATGAATCTTTCCAAAGATCAGATTATTTCTTACCCAAACAGATAATTATTGCCTTCCCCTTCCTGCCACTCCTCTAAGCATAATATTGAAGGACCAACTGTCTAGACCACAGAAACTTTAGAAGGGGGAGCCTTCCACATAGTTTTGGAAGAAATTAGAAAGGAAATATGATAATGGCTGAGACATAACCCTGCATGAAGTAATTTGTCCATCTAGTCTTTGAAATTCATCTCCTATGGACATAGGCACACATTTCAGAGACAGGAACTGAGGGAAGAAAAGAGAAGGAATATGTATGTCTATGTAGAGGGCTTGAACAATGAGGCGCTGGTGGGGAGAGTGGAAAAAAAGGCAATTTAAATAGATAATGGTAGTACAGTCAGCATCTTGACACTGCAATGCTTTCCATCAGCTTCAGAAACTCAATCTAATAGCTGTTTCTTTAGTTTTAGAAAATGTCCCAGCACAAGAACATTGGGAAAGTTTTTCTCCGATAAAGTGGATAAAGGACTCCACACTAAGTTGTCCCTTTTCTCCTTAAAGAAGAGCCCAGTTTGCATAACAGGTGATAGGAGCTAAAATGCCAACAGCAAAAGCCAATATACTAGCTTATAAATCTAAGCAAGCTGTTTAATTTTTGTATGTGATGTCGTTTTCTCAGCATGTTTTCTGTTTTTCATTGGTGCTTATCATTTTATAAGAAACAATACTTTCAGTTTGGGAACTCCTAGTCAAAGGAGGCGCCTAATTATTAAAAAGTTGTATGCCTAGGTGTGCCTGTGTGGCCCAGTCGGTTAAGCACCTGACTTGAGCTTGGGTCATGATCTCACAGTTTGTGAGTTCGAGCCCCGTGTCACGCTCTGCACTGACAGCATGAGCCCACTTTGGATTCCCTTTCGCCGCCACTCTCTGTCTCTCCCCAACTCGCTCTCTCTCTTTCTCTCTCAAAAATAAATAAACTTAAAAAAATTGTATGCCAGAAAAATAGCAAAAAGCAGAAATTGGAGCCCTTGTGTACTGTTGGTGGGAATGTAAATCATGCAGCCACCATTTACAGAAGAACAGTATGCTTCTTCAAAAATTTAAAGATAGGAATACCATATGGTCCAGTAATTCGACTTCTGGTCCAGCATTGAAAGCAGGGATTCAAAGAGATATTTGCACACCTATGTTCATAATGGCATTATTCACAATAGGCAAAAGGTGGAAGCAATTCGAGTGTTCATTGACAGATGGTAAACAGGATATACACATAAAATGGAAAATTAGTCAATCTTAAAAAGGAAGGAAAATATGACACATGCTGCAACATGGATAAAACTTGAGAACAGTATGCTCAGTGGAATAAGCCAGTCACAAAAGGACCAATACTGAGTGATTCCATTTATATGAGGTATCTAGAGTAGTCACATTCACTTGAGACAATATGGAGAATGGTAGAGGCCAGGAGTTGGGGGGAGAGGGAATAGGGGTTATTGTTCAATGGATACAGAATTCCAGTTTTGCAAGGTGAAAAGAGTTCTAGAGATGGATGGTGGTGATGGTTGCACAACAATGTGACTATAATTAATGCCACTAAACTGTAAACTGAAAAATAGCTAAAATGATAAATATTATTTATATCATATTTCATGTATATATGAAAAACTGGGTCAATGTCTCTTAACCTTTTTTTTCATTATTGCTTCCCCCACAAGGACTCATTTTAGACTTTTTTCCCCAACCGTCCCCCTCCAAAGAAATGTTAATACCAGATATATGCCACATATGTGTATAGTATGTATATCTGTGCTTTATACCATAAAAAAGTAAGATTTTTTTGTCCTCCAGGAACTACTTTTCTTTAAAAAAAAAAAAACGTTTATTTATTTTTGAGAGAGCACAAGCGGGGGAGGGGCTGTGAGAGGGGAACAGAGGATCCCAAGCAGGCTCTGTACTGACAGGCTGACAGCAGCAAGTCCGATATGGGGCTCGAACTCACAAACCACGAGATCATGACCTGGGCCAAAGGCAGATGCTTAACCGACTGAGCCACTCAGGTGCCCCTCCAAGAACTACTTTTTACCCTGGACATTATCACCCCCATTGAGAATGCATTTATTAGGTGTAATGACATGAGGTGAGAATCCATGAGGGCCAAATACAGGATTTCTGACTGGTATATGTTAGAAGTACAAGTAAGCATCATAAAATCATACACTAAAAGAAATCTGTGTACAAAAATATAAAGAACTATCTCTTCATCCATTCTTTTACTTATTTTCTAACTTTTTATGTGTTAGGCCCTCTAATAAACACTGAGGATACAATAATGAACAAAAATATACATGTTCCTTACCCTCATAGTACTTAAAATCCAGTGAGTGAGACAAATATTGATCAATACTCACACAAATAAATGTAAGACAACAACCTCAGTAAGTGCCTCAAAAGAGATACTTGGTGTTATAGGGAAGCCAGCAGGAGTTCCCTGTGAAAGTAATGATAGAGCTGAGGTTGGAAGGCGAAAAGGCTTTAACCTGGCAAAGGAGGAAGGAGATCTTTCAATGGAGACGAGATAGATTGTGCAAAGACCTGTGCAGAGAGAGAGTATGGCACTCACAAGAAACCAAAAGACATGAATGGCTGGGACACAGTGATCCAGGTGGAAAGTGATGCAAAATGAAACTAGCCCAAAGTTTCTTGAACTTGGCACTATTGACATTTTGCGTTTGATAATTCTTTTGTTGTGGGAGGCTGTCCCAACCATTACAGGATATTTAGCAGCATTCCTGGCCTTTACCCCCTAGATGCCAGTAGCACCTACCTCCAAGTTGTGACAACCAAAAATGTCTCCAGACATGGCCAAATGTCCACTGGGGAGCAAAATCACATTTGGTTGAGAACCACTGGAGAGAGATAGGCAGGGGCCAGACTGTGTAGGCCCTGTTAAGGAGTTTTGCTTTATTCTGTAAGTGATGGAATGCCTTTCAGGGATATTAAAGTGGAGGAAACAAGACAATCAAAACTGCATTTCTTTGTTTTTAATAATTTTTTTAATGTTTATTTATCTTTGAGAGAGACAGCATGAGTGGGGGAGGGGAAGAGAGAGAGAGAGACACGGAATCTGAAATAGGCTCCAGGCTCTAAGCTGTCAGCACAGAGCCTGATGTGGGGCTCATACTTGTCAACTGTAAGATCATGACTTGAGCCGAAGTTGGAAGCCCAACCAACTGAGCCACCTTGATCACCCCTCAAAACTACACTTCTAAAAGATCTTCTGTCAGCAGTGAGTAAAATGAGGGAAAAGAAACTCAGGCCAGAAGCAATGTGGATAGACCAATTAAGAGGCTAAACCAGTTTAGAAGCTCCTAGACTTTCCTGGTGAAAGCTAATTACAGCTTGGACTAGGATGGTGGGTGGTGGAGATGCAGAGAAGTGATGGATTGGAAAGATAGGAAGTCAAATCAACAGGAGTTGGTGATAGACTAAACATGTAGGGTGAGGCAGAAGGAGATGGCAGGAATGATTCATGCTAGAGGAAGTGACTGGGTGATGGTGCTGTTGACCAAAATGGGCAAGTTGGAGATGGCCCAGGTTTGTGGGAGAAACACAATTTTATCATGTTAAATTTGAGGGGCCTTTGAGATGCCCAGGAACAGATGCCAAATAGGTCATTGGATATGTGGGTCTGGAGCTCTAGGAGGCCTGGATTACAGATACCAGGGAGCAAATGGTCTAAAGAAGGTAATCTCAGCAGTGAAAGTATACTGCCTCCCAAGGAAGGAGTATAGGAGGAAAAGATGAGGTCGTAAGACTGGGTCTTAAGTGTGACTCCTGTTTAATGACCCGACAGAGAAAAATACACCTCAAGCATCAGCAAAGGGATGGCTGGAAAGTTGGTGAGACCAAAGAGAAGGTGGGGTCTCAGGAGGCCAGGGAAATGAGTGAGTCAAGAAGCAGGGAGTGCACAATGTTTACAGCAGCGCTATCGACAATAGGCAAAATATGGAAAAGAGCCCACATGTCCATCGGCTTTGGAATGGATAAAGAAGATGTGGTGTGTGTGTGTGTGTGTGTGTGTGTGTGTGTGTGTGTGTGTGTATATACATATATATATATATATATATATATATATATATATATATATATGATGGAGTATTACTCGGCAATCAAAAAGAATGAAATCTTGCCATTTGCAACAATGTGGATGGAACTGGAGCGTATTATGCTAAGTGAAATTAGAGAAAGACAAATATGACTTCACTCATATGTGGAATTTAAGATACAAACAGATGAACATAAGGGAAGGGAAGCAAAAATAATACAAAAACAGGGAAGGGGACAAAACATAAGAGACTCTTAAATATGGAGAACAAACAGGGCTGCTGGAGGGGTTGTGGGTGAGGGATGAGCTAAATGGGCAATGGGCATTGAGGAGGGCACTTGTTGGGATGAACACTGAGTGTTATATGTAGGGGATGAATCACTGGATTCTACTCCTGAAATCATTATTCCGCTATAAGCTAACTGGGATGTAAATTAAAAATAATAATAATAGGGGCGCCTGGGTGGCTCAGTCGGTTAAGCATCTGACTTCAGCTCAGGTCATGATCTCGCGGTCCATGGGTTCGAGCCCCATGTCAGGCTCTGTGCTGACAGCTCAGAGCCTGGAGCTTGCTTCGGATTCTGTGTCTCCCCTCTCTCTGACCCTTCCCAGCTCATGCTGTCTCTCTCTCAAAAATAAAAAACATGAAAGAAAAAGAAAGAAAGAAAGAAAGAAAGAAAGAAAGAAAGAAAGAAAGAAAGAAGCAGGAAGTGTAAAACTGTGTCACATGCTCCTGAGAGATTACATAAGATGGCTAAAGGAAGTCTGCTGGATGTGGAGAAAAGGTCACTGTTGGTCTTAGTGAAAGTGGTTTGGTTTGATGGAGACAGGAGTCAGATGGAGATGGGTGAGGAGTAGGAGATGAGGAAATGGAGACAGTGAATGCAGATCACATCTTGGGAGGCTAGATTGTAGGGAGGAGGGGAGACAAAAGGTGGGACCTGGGGAGGGGCAAGAGGATATTTTGAAAATGAGAGGGATGTGAGGGGCACATGAGTGGCTCAGTCAGTTGAGTGTCTGAGTTCGGCTCAGGTCACGATCTCATAGTTCATGAGTTTGAGCCCCATGTCAGGCTTGCTGCTGTCAGCAGAGAGCTTACTTTGGATCCTCTGTCCCCCTCGCTCAATGCCACTCCACTGCTCATGCTCTCCCTCTCTCTCAAAACTAAATAAACATTTAAAAAATAAAATAAAATAAAATAAAATAAAATAAAATAAAATAAAATAAAATAAAATAAAGGAGAGGGATGTGAGCATGTTTCAGTTTCAGTTGGGAAAATAGCTGGCTGCAAGGAGTTGGGTATCCAAGAAAAAGGGAAGCTTCAGAGATGGGAGGGAATGGTCACAGAGAAGGGGAGCAGGGTTGTTCCCTGTAGAACAGAAGGAAGTGGAGAGGAGGGTGTGAGCCAGTGGGTCTGTGTGAGGGGAGGTGGAGAAGCAGAGGGACTTCTGCTGAGACAGAGTGAAGAGTGGGCATGAGGTGGGCTTGAGAAGAGTGAAGTTTGAAATTGTGAGAATCATTATCAGAAAAATTATTCTCAGGATGCAACAGTTCCTCAGTCATCTGAGAGAAATTATGATTGGAATACCCAGATTACTTGCACTACTTTCCTAGAGTTGCCATAACAAAACACCACAAAGTGAGTGGCTCCTAGCAACCAGGAGAGAACTTTATTCTGTCATAGTGTTGGATGTTACAAGTCCGAAATCAAGGTATGAGCAGGGCCATGCTCCCTCTGAAGTCTCCAGAGGAAGATCCTTCCTTGTCCCCCCTAGCATCTGGCAGTTGCTAGTAATCCTGGCTGTTACTTGGCATCCTTGGCTTCTAGATGCATCACTCCAATCTCCACCCCTGTCCTCACATGGCTTTCTCCCCTCTGAGTCGGTCTCCATGTTTTCCTCTTTTTATAAAAACATCAGTCATTGGGAGCTCCTGGGGGCCTCAGTCGGTTAAGCGTCTGACTTCCAGCTCAGGTCATGATCTCACATCTGGTGGTTCAAGCCCCACATAGGGCTCTGTGCTGACAGCTCAGAGCCTCTAGCCTGCTTCAGATTCTATCTCCCTGTCTCTCTCTCTGTCCCTCCCCTGCTTGTGCTCCCTCTTTCTGTCTCTCTCTCTCAAAAAAAATTTTTTAATTAATTAAAAAAAAAAGAACATCAGTCATTGGAGTCACCCTACTCCACTATGACCTCATCTTAACCTATGTATGTCTGCAAAGGCTCCATTTCCATATTAGGTCACATTCACAGGTTTCAGGTGGACATGAATTTTAGGGGAACACTATTCAATTCAGTATATATATTACTAAGACATGAGATTGTGTTAATGCATCTTTAAAGTATTTGTATAATTAAAATGAAAAAGTCTTTAACAGCTAATGTGTATAGATCTCAAGTGCTTCATAAGCACAGTGTCAACGTGCCCCCTGTAAAACTGTTGTGGTATCTCCATTGTCCCCGTGTTACAGGTGAGGACACAGAGGCTAAGAGTAGCTGAGTGACTTGCCTAGGGTGAGATCCTGGAAGAGCTAGGCCCAGAACACAGGCACCCTGACCAATAACACTCAGCTCTATTGCCTGCCTTTTTCCAGGTAACCTGGAGTTAATCAGAACAAAACTTAATCAGCTATTTATCTATGTCACTACCCTTCCCCGCCAACATTCTTTGCTCATATGTCTTTCTCTACATACAGTGCTTTATGCATTCAGCATGTCTGCAGCTCCATACTGACAGCCCACTGCATGAGAACAGAAGCCTACTGTTTGGCCCATTTGGGCTGGCAAAATATAACTCTTTCTTTTCCGGTAACTTCTGGGCTTGGCTTTCTTTCCCCAGGTCCACAGCATCCAGTTCATGGAGTTCTCAGAAGTGGAGAACCAGGATGACTACTACAGCATAGACGCGGGTTACGTCTACACCCAGGACCAGCGAGGAGTGCATGTCATGTATGATGAAGCCTTGAGTGATCTGAAGGAGCTGGAGGCAGAAATGCTGCTTGTAGCCAGCCATTACATTGAGAAAGAGAAAGGTCAGAAGTCAGATTTTAAAAAATCAACCAGCCAAACAAATAATAAACACTAAGGGCTCTGTTTAACACCTTCCACGTGGAAACATAAATGCATATCCAATAGTATCTGAAAACTCAGTAAGTGCATACACCTCCCCTGCTTTAGAGAAGATATGGTTCTGCTTCTAGCTCAAGTCCCTCTTCTTGTTGGAGACTGTGACTACTCTTTCAAAGCGTGGTTATAATTCTGACTGTTGTTTAGACTCTTCCCCACCAGGTGAAGGGGGTGTCATGCAGGGCCCCGAGGGAAGCAAAGTAAGGGAGTGAAGGTAACAATTCTTTTTTCCTAAGTGACAAAAAAGTGATTGACCTTGGGGAAACAGCAGTTAGAAGCAGAGACACCCTGGAGTTCCTAACAAAAATCCAGCAGGATAAGCACCAAAAGGAGAAATCATTACTCAGCGTAATCAAATAGCCTATACTATGGGTTCTCTTCTTCCTTCTGGCGTCACTCAAATGTATGCAATTCTAGAAATAGGTGAGGAAAGAAGAATCCTTTTGGAATAATATGATGACATTAGCATTATATTTGGAAAGAGCTTAGAGTTTCTAGACATATTGCAACACCTAAAAGGAAATTTAGCAAGGGTTTGTGCTATTTTGTAATATATGTGGTTGGTAATTAAGAATAATTCATTTTGGGGCACCTGGGTGGCTCAGTCAGTTAAGCGTCCGACTCTTGGTTTCTGGCTCAGTCAGTTAAGCGTCCGACTCTTGGTTTCTGCTCAGGTCATGATCTCATAGTTCATGAGTTCAAGCCCCACGTTGGGCTCTGCATTGCCGGTGTGAACCTGCTTGGGATTCTCTCTCTCTCTCCTCTCTACTCCTCCCTCTCTCTCTCTCTCTCAAAATAAATAAACTTAAAAAAAAGAATTTTAATATTGATATAAAATACTGCTCAAAGAATGTTTGACAACTAACCTTTCAGAGCCTGATAGAATTAACTTAACATTGGATTGAACTCTGCCCTCTTTGTTACAGACCATGGGTGTCTGAATCATGGGATGCAGTGATGGCATCCAACATTCTAGGGCATTTAATTTCAACTTTTAGCTTTTATCTTTACCGGTTATTCTACATACTGATGGCATCATTTTTATTGATATTAATTTATAATACTGTGCAACTGTTTCAAGCTGTTAAGAATTTAATTTGATTGAAACAGTCAGCAGTTATTTAGCCACATGAACAAGACCATTTTTCAACTGAGCTAGTGAATATGTAGTCATCTGTCGTGGAATGATTTCCTAACCTCTGCTGAAGAAATTCCTGATCAAAGTCTTTTTCTTGTTCAGTACCCATCATATACGTGATAATTATTGAACTCAAAGTTTAGCACCTGAAACTCTCTTACTTTTTGATATTTCAGTCTGAAATAGACCACTCAAAAATTGAAAGCAATACTCATGCTGGTATTGAAAAATTAACATTAATATAGTGGGAAAATATTTTAGCTGAATATAATGACAAGGATTACTTACCTTTATTGATTTAAGTTAGGAATTAACATAATTAAGGAATATCTTAGAAACTTCTCTGAGAAGTTTTTACTTGGCTAATATCACTTGGAAGAGCGGGGTTAACCTGGGTTTGTGGTTAAACCACCAGGGACCTATTTTTAGAGAAGGTGAAATGTATGTTTTGCCTTTAAATTACAGGTTTGAGGATATTTTCGTGAAGATTTCATATTAACTGAATTTTGGTTGTATTTCTAAAATTAGCCTTTAAGACTAAAATTAAAAAGTGGAAACAAAAACCTCTATTGACTTAGAAGTCAACAAGTGTGAACTTAGGTCCTAGTCTTGGCCAATGGCTCTCCAGCTGATTCTTAGGAACCCCTGTGACTGACTCAGTGTTTTCATTCCTGAGATGGAGCTGACAGTTCAAGGGCTGCTTTTCAAATGAGAATACCTCCGTGGAAAGGCCTGTCTCTGATCATTCTCATCCCCCTTCTCTCCCAGGTCACAAAGAGGGCAGCAAGTCAAATACTGGCCAGGACTGGGGATGGGCCCATGCAAGCGTGGACAGATTTGCTGTGCTGTATGACATATGGACCTGGGAAGCAGTTCTTCTAGAAAATAAGCGCCAGGTATTTCTCCCTAGAAAACAAAACATCTGTTAAACTTTCTTACAAAACCCAGTATTTAAAACAAACAAAAAGCCTGTCTTTTGGGGCAGCTCCTAATAAAGTATGTAATTATTCTATTTAAATAATCTCAGCTAGTTGTAAGGGTGTGAATAATAAGTTTATTTTCTTGTGGTTCCTTGTTAACAAAAAATAAAATGTGAAGGGTACTACTTTATCTTATAGGCATAATTTGTTAGAGGGCTGTATAATTTAGGATCTTATATATATGTTTTTAGTGAGAATGGGTGATGATTCCATTCACATTCATTGTCCTGTCAGGGACAAGCCTCACTTTGCTACACACAGACACCCTGACTTTATTATGGCCTTTAGAAATACACCACATGTGGGTGGGGCAGGCAGTTGGGCAAGGTATGCTCAGCGCAGCAAGTTACGAGGGTGAGTTTAAAGCAATGAGATGGCATCTTGCTAAATTCATCATCATACCATCAATGGCTCATATCCTAGTAATAAATGAGACACTGCTCTTCATTTGTATCCACAGCATGGATTATTAGCCCTTCTGATGGTCACCAACTCTTGGGAGTTTATTCATCAAACATTAAGTATCTCCTCTGTCTCAGGAACTATTCTAGACATTAGGAACATATGGATAAATAAGAGAAGATAATCTCTGTCTTTAAGGAATTCTAGTCTATAAAAGTTGACCCAGTCTCTAAGTAAAAATTACAGGTGACTCACAGCTTACAACTGAGGCACACACAAGATCCCCAGAGACCACCGCGGAGGGAGGAATTTGTCCTGTGAGGGGCTATTGGAGTAAAGGAAATATTGGCAAGTCTTCTCAGAGGAATAGATCTTTATTTAATCCTTTTAGTAAGAGATGTGTAAGATGTTGTCTGTCAGAGAAGGAAAAATCCTTAAGCAGAGGAAACAGCATTAGCGATGTCAGGGAGGTGTAAAATGAGGATGGTGAATTTGGAGAACAAGAGGACTTCTATGGCTAGGCTATAAAGGCATGATGAGAAATGAGCTGAATGTGTTTTGGGTGCAGCCTGTGAAGGGCCTGCTAATCCATACAACATTTACAGTGTATTTTATGAGCAAAGAGGAGCCATCGGTGAGTTCCAGTAAGGGAGAAATACGACCATAGCTCCGTTTTCACCAGTTGCTGGGGTATTCATGGGGAGAATAGATTAGAGTGGAGCTCGTGCAGAAGAGCAGTGCAGTTATTGCAACAGTGACCTGGAGAGGGAAGACGGGACCTACACCAAGGATGGAACAGTGAGAACAGGAAGGAGGGCAGACTTGAGAGCACTTTGTAGAAATGGAAATGTTGGGATTTGAAGACCAGATGCTGGGGTGAGAGTTTAATAAGGGTGGAATTAAAAAGGACTTTCTCAGGATCAGGGAGGAGGCTATTAACTGAAATGGAATGCAGGAGGAGGGGCACTTTGGAGGGGAAGGTAATACGGAGTCTGCCACAACAGGCATGTGAGGAGAGTTTGCTAAAACTCAGGTGTGAATGTTTTGTGGGAGGTATAGGTTTGAAGGTCAGGAGCAGATATGAGCTGAGGTATGAAGGTGAACGTTGAGCCACAGTAATGAATCAAATGACTAGGAAAAGCCAGAGATGTCTTAAATGCAGCCCTGGGTAATCCTTGAATTTAAGGGGAAGATCACAGAACAAGAATCCTTGAGGGGAACAAGAAGTAGCCAAAGAAACTAGAGGACAAAAAAGAAGGGATAGTGTGATAACAGCCAATGAAGGGGGGTGCTTTTAATTAGGAGAGGACAGTTACTAACTAGTGTGGCATGCAGCGAAACATCAAGAAAGAGGACTCCTAAACACCAGGCAGTGGGGTCAGTCCCCAGGGTCATTGCCAGCTTCATAGGACTCTCAGAGGAGGTATGGGGGTGGAAGCCAGCTTACAGTGCACTATGATGTGGTCAGAAGATGGGGAAGTGGAAATGTTTTCTTTGAATTGTTTTTCTAGTAGATTAGATGGTTAACCATTTCATCTACTCTCTGGTCTATTACTCACAGAGATGTAGGTCACCCAATTTTTGTAAACACCTGGCTGGGCTTAAAGGGTGAGAGCCTCGGGCTTTGAAAACCGTTCCTCTTTTCAAAGGGAACTGGCCTCTACAGAGTTTGCATCTGCACCCTTCATCTGCCAGTTGGAAACTTCCTTTGATCAACTAAGTGAGAGATCTAGACTCAGAGTGTAGCGACTGAAAAGGCTACATTAAATGTAAATAAGACAGAATCCCTGAACTCAACAAGTTTATTGTCGAAACATGAGTTTTAAGCAGCCCCCCTTTTCTGGGCTCTCTCTCCCCACCTTCCCTTTCAGTGCTTCCAGGCCTTCTATGGAGGCCCCAGGCAGGATTCAATGGCAATAGAAGAATAGAAGGGCAGAGAGGACTGAAAAATCGATTTCTCCACGCTTTGGCATACACTTCATTCTGTGCTAAGCTACCAGGGCTGTTCACTAGTTTCCTCTATGGTAAATGAAATTATTTTAACTTAAAAAAATCATTGAAAACACCTCCCCCCTTTCTACCCTGACAATAAGTTCTCTGTAGAAACTGAGCTAGCTATCTGTGCCAAAGCTGTGAAACGTGGCCTTCTAAACCAGAAATTCTGTCAAAAGAGCCTATTTCTAATGGATAAACCTTTGTGTTATCTAGAGTACCATTGATTTCTCCCAGTCCTGATTCTACTGCCAAATATATTGGAATCCCTAGAGTTAAGAATTGCTCAAACACACTGGGCTGTCTTAAATCCTGAAAGTAACCATTTTGTGTGTAAACTCTCATAAAATTAGGGCTGATGTGAATTCAGGTGAATTAAGGGACTCTTAGAGAAGCCAGGCATTAGCTGTCCTGGCTCCTAAGTGACACTTGCTCCACATGCTAATTCTCTCTACAGCCACCAGAGGACACATTTTCAGGGTAATTTGAATTAGTGTTTGGAGAACTAAAATAAATAAATAAATAAAAACCTGTGACCGCTGTGGCTAGCACTGATTTTCTGTTTTGTACTTGCATTTGATCTAAAATGTTATTTTTTTAAGTTTTTTAAGTCCCAGAAATATAAGACACTTGAAGTAAAAATAATATAAACACAGAAAGGTTTGAGAGTATTCGTTTTGTTTTTTTCCCATTTTCTCCAATATTTGATGCCTACCCTCAGTGTGTACCATGCATTATTTTGCCTGAGAGTTGGCCCTTGACACACACAGGTGACATTTGACAGGCGAGGAAGACTTCTTAGACAAATAACCAGCCCAGAGTTTAAATGGAAATGGGCCAGTTAGCAAACAGATAATACATAGAATCTGTGAGGCAGAAAGATCCTGGTCTTTCCCCTGTTGGGAAAGTATTAATAATAAAATTATGCAAGGGTCCATCTGAGAGTTTCTTGAGGTTGAGGCCAAAACTTAAAAAAGCCTGATGAATTTTTAAAAAGAGCCACGTTTTCCTTTTCAACAACTAGTGTTGCCAATTAAACTATGACAATATGCGGGACATACTTATACTCAAAAAGTGTTTGCTGTTTATCAGAAACTCAGATTTAACTAGGTGACCTCTATTTTTATTTGCTAAATCTGGCAATCCTGTAAACAACAAAAGCGAGGTTGGCAAATTAGCACCAACCTCTGCAACCTGGCATCAGCAGATTGAAATCACCAGCAAGAACCCTCCCCACAAACTTCTACCAGATAGCCAAACAATAGGGCTCTTTGTACAAAAAACAGGTCAAGGCGTACAAATACTATAAACCAGCTCCTGGGATTGCCTTGGCTCAGTCAAAAAGGTTCAAGTTAGTCCAGAATGATTTAGGGAAGTAATTGTTTCTTTCCTAATCTCCTCACCTAGGCTATTAAGTGACACCTTTCTTACCTCTCACACCCTCCTTTCTGCTTTGTCCTCTACTATTTAATTATTGAATGTTATTCTAGACTAGAGCTCAGCAGAGGGAACAGGTAACTTAGATAACCCTGCTTGTTCAATTTTCCCCAAGGTTCACTTACAGGGCGGGAGATCACCTTTCTTCTTTCCTTGCTCTGAGATGTGTGAGTTCCTACCTACGAGTGCATTGTGTGTTCTGAGATTTTAGCCTCCTTTGGTGCTTTCCCTTTCATGCTAAGGTTGACCTAAGGTCCCTGAGTCCAATGTTTCCCAAAGGGCATCCTGCAAACCCAGATGCTAAATAAAGTGCCCTAGGATCTCCCTCCTTGTGCTTTAGCATTGAAGCCCAGATACTGCACATCTGTTAATAAGACAATGTTTGATTCCTACTCTGCTATTGATTCTTGAGTGTTTACCTCTCTAGGGAGTCTTGGCAGCCATAATTAGCAAGATGGAGACACTCCTGGCTTTTCCTGCCACATATTCATGTAGTGCTTGCACCTTCTCAGTTCTTTCTGGTTTTGTATTCTTTTCTTAGCTATGGACTCCACACAAAGAGAGGGGCTTGTTATCACCTTCAGGGAAATTTCTTATTTTGTTAAGAAGAGGGTTGACTTCCTGCCCCAAGCCACCAGGAAGACCAACACCCAAGGAAACAAAACACACTCTTTCTCTGATGCATCTCAAAGTGTGCTAGGCTGTCAGATTGGTGGAAATTGCAACCTCAGCAATTCACTCCTTTCTGACAATTAAATCCACACACTGGGCAAGCCTGTGTGTCTTTAAAATATATATATATATATATATATATATATATATATATATGTATATATATATTGTTTTAGCTCAATTTTAGCTAATTTATTGTCAGGTTAGCTAACATACAGTATATATACAGTGTGCTCTTGGTCTTGGGGGTAGGTTCCCATGATTCATCACTTACATACAACACCCAGTGTTCATCCCAACAAGTGCCCTCCTCAATGCCCATCACCCATTTCTCCCACTCCCCCCACCCCATCAACCCTCAGTTTGTTCTCTTTAAGAGTCTCTTATGGTTTGCCTCCCTCTCTGTTTGAAACTACTTTTTCCCTTTCCCTTCTCCTATGGTCTTCTGCTAAGTTTCTCAAGTTCCACATATGAGGGAAAACATATGATATCTGTCTTTCTCTGACTTATTTCACTTAGCATAATACTCTCCAGTTCCATCTACATTGTTGCAAATGGCAGGATTTCATTCTTTCTCATTGCCAAGTAGTATTCCATTATATATACAAACCACATCTTCTTTATCCGTTCATCAGTTGATGGATATTTGGGCTCTTTCCGTAATTTGGCTATTGTTGATAGCACTGTAAACATTGGGGTACATGTGCCCCTATGAATCAACACTCCGGTATCCTTTGGATAAATTCCTAGTGCTTTGGTGATATGACTACAATGGGAGCTGACACCTTCCAGAAGAGTGAAACCTCCATAAGAGGAGCTAGGGAAAGAAGACTGGGAAGGGACATCTTGAGCTAAAACTCTGAGGGAGGAAGTGTTGGATTAGATCAGCAGAGGAAAGGAATCTGTTCTGTTGTGAAATGAATGGAATAAAACTTCAGAAGCTTCCGGTGAAAGCTGATTTATCCATCAGGCAATGTGGACTTGGTGTTTAGGATCTAAGAGCTTTTCAGGTACCATTGAAAATGTTTGGGATTTGAGAAAAAAAAAACTTACGCATTACTCTGAAATATGAAAAGAAAATACAACATAGAAAGCAGTAATGCTTAATCACATGTCAGTAAAATGTAAAAACATTGTTAACTGAGCACTTATAAACATTTCTTTTGCATCTGAAAATTTCTAGATCAGATCTTCTCACTTCTTAAGAATCTCTGAATATATACTGCCCAGAAATCATAGCCAATCATTAACTCAAAGTGATGTTTGTAGCCAAATTGAAAAGCAAAATTCTAAATATCATTTAACATTTTTACAGAAAAAAAAATTTGAATGGGATGTGAGTATGTCTTAATATAGTTGATATAATGTGGGATAGGGTTTCCAAAAAAAGATTGTCTAAGCCCTATGAAGGCCTGAACAGTAATCACACTGTTCAGAACTGCTTAATTATCTTGCCCTTAGGTCCCTGTTTGGGATTCTAGCCCAGTGATCTCTCAAGAGCCTTTTCCTGATTAGCACCATGACTAATGACACACAAATAGAATTTACACCCAGAACAGAAATTTCTTACGTTCACAGACAAATGTAAAAACAAAATAAAGAACATCTCTCTCTGGATTCTCACATTAGGAACCCTCTTCAATGGTTAGTGTCTGGAAGCTTTCTTTGGTTTTTAGGAAAGGCTTGTGACCTCCACTGGAATTAAATTAAATTAAATTTAATTTAATTTAATTTAAATAAATTAAAAGATTAAAATAAATTAAACAATTAAAAAAGAAAGTAATACAAATAATTTTTCATCAAATTATCAATAATCAAAGTATATAAATGATTTTATACACTGCAACATTCCAATAAAATTACTAATTCTCCGGGCGCCTGGGTGGCTCAGTCGGTTGAGTGTCCGACTTCCACTCAGGTCATGATCTCGCGGTCAGTGAGTTCGAGCCCCGCGTCGGGCTCTGTGCTGACTGCTCAGAGCCTGAAGCCTGTTTCAGATTCTGTGTCTTCCTCTCTCTCTGACCCTCCCCCATTCATGCTCGGTCTCTCTCTGTCTCAAAAATAAATAAACGTTAAAAAAAAAATTTTTTTTTAAAATTACTAATTCTCACTTCAAAAAAAAAAAAAAAAGCAAAAAAAGAAAAAGAAAAGAAAAGCTCCCCCAAATGCCTTTCAGAGTTCTGTACACCAGGCCCTTCCTAGCAATTTCTAGGTAAAATTGAGCAAACTGTTAAAGAAAAGGGGTCAGAAACGAGGATAAGGAGAGGAGGTCACCTGCCTCCATTTGGTCAAAGAGTAAAATGGAGGCAGGAGAATGAGGCTGTGGAGAAAGGTGTTACAGACAAATATATTTGATGGAGTGACATTGCATGCACCATCTCATTAGAGCTTATCATTATCACATGTTATATTATTCATTATTTAAGGCTCCTTTTATTTGTGGAGAGCAGGGGAAGAGGGGACACAGGCAAAACTAGTGTCCCTTCCTTTGCCCTCCCTCCCTCTGTGGGTTTACTAATTGCTCTGAGTCGCTTTGGTGCTGCAGCTGCCCGAACCAGGCCGGGGTACCCCGCGGTACCCCGAGGTTCTGAGCGGTTTCTTTCCTGCTGATGCCCCGGGGCTTTCCAAAGCATGGAGTGGGTGGGACCTCACCTCTCTTTGCTGGGCCCTACGGCTGCCTCTGCTGTTCCCTGACTAGAAACCTTATTTGCAGCTTCTTGACAGTTACTTTGAGGCCTACCAGCACGTGTTGGACCCCGAGGAGAGGTTTGCCTTAGCACAAGTGATCACTGACATCATGCACAGGTGCCCAAGGTTTGATTTCAGCCACCCTTATTTCATTAAGGCCTACAAAGATGAATGCACCTGCCTGAGGCTTCACTTACAGCTGGTGAGGGGCATCCTCAATCAGCACGTAAGTACATTTGGATTTTAAAATAGTACATGTGAGAAGGTATTTTCCTTTCATTGCAGGTTCAGAATCCAGGTTTTCTAGGGCAGCATGTTGAGCATGTTTATTTGTAAGCTCATTTGCATTGTTGAATTCCAAGCATAACTACAGTCTTAAATGGAAGTTTCCAACCCTAATTACATTTAATGGTCTGCAAAGAATAGACAACTTATTTTCACTAGATGATGGAGTTTATTGGTACTGAAAGGAGGACTAAACATACCCCTTTGCAAGCCATTAATGTATAAAGTTGTGTTTATTAATTTGTTTTTAATGCTGTGGCTATTTTTAGGACACTAAAGGAAAAATTAGTGTACATCCTCTGGGGAAAAGCCAGTGGCAGGAAGTAAGCAAGGGATAAATTGTTGCAGTGCATTTACCTGAGACCTGGTTAGATTTTTTTCCTTGTAGTCAATCATTTGACAAAGAGAAGTTTTCCTGGGCCTCTTAAGATTGTCTGAACTTGGTTGCCTTTGTTTTTATTGGCTGATCCCAGGCTCAGACTGAGACACCAGCATGTCTTCGTGTGAATGGATCCTCAAAACCACGTCTGGGTGAAAATCAGTCAAATAATGAAGGGACGCAAAGGACTGCTGTTCTTCTCATTCCAGGGCTCATAATTCACACCCATGGGAAAGTTTAAGTTTTCTAATTTTAACTTTTATGTTACATTTCTAGATAGAGCGCCAGCGGGAGTATGTCCAGAGGCTTTGGCAAAGAGGCCATCCAGATGATAGCAGTAACTTTGGACTTCCCCTTAACATAATTTGCAAACAACTTATTTCCATCAACAGTAGCTGGTATGGTGCTATTGTCTTTAGACATTTTACATTTAATCTTTTAGATAAGTTAAAGGGTATGATGGTAAGTCTAAATACTATTCTATAAAGTACCTTTCAAGTGTCTGGGGAGATGAGACAAGTAGATATAAAAGCCACAGAAGAGGGATTTTCTTGCGTACTCAATACCCATTTGCTTTGTAAGTAATAAAGAATAGGAGGCTAGAATTTAAAAGTTAAAACACTGGGTGCAGAATCTTTATTCTCTTGAGAAGCTCTATAAGAAAGAAAGAAGTTGCTCTTAAAAATGCCATCAGAGGACTTATTCAGAGGTGCCACACAAGCGGACATGCATGAAACTTGGGTGTGCTTAAAAGTTTCTCAAAAAGGAATTTCTTTAGTAAGTGTCACCATTTCTGCAAACTCACCTTGTGATCCTCTACCCCTTTAAGGAGCAAACTAAATTTCCTAAGATCACTCAGAGAAGGTATACCCCCATGACATGCATGCAGTTTGAGCCACCCCCTCCCCGCCATTCCTTCCTTGCCTTTGAGAGTGGTAAGGGAATCAGGAAGTGGGTTGCAAGCCCCAAGTTGGTCTGTATGGCCCATGATCATAATCTCTATTGCCTTCAAATGGGTGGAGAAATCATCCAGCTCCTTTCAACATGTCACAAATATCTGCTGAGCCACCTACAAGTACCAGGCACTGTGCAAGGAGGTGAGGACACAGTTGTGAACAATAGAGGCATGGCACTGTGCTCCCATCAAGCGCACAGGTCAGCAGTACAGGCGCACTTTCACTAGGATATGGCCACAATGGGCTATGGTATCTTCTTGGGGAGTAGCAGGATGCCGTGGGATTTCATAGCTTAGATTCTTTTTTTTTTAATTGTTTATTCCTTTTTTGAGACAGAGAGAGGCACAGATCATGAGCAGGGGAGGGGCAGAGAGAGAGGGAGACACAAAATCTGAAGCAGGCTCCAGGCTCTGAACTGTCAGCCCGATGCGGGGCTCAAATTCATGAACCATGAGATCATGACCTGAGCTGAAGTCAGACACGTAACCGACTGAGCCACCCTGGTGTCCCTCGTAGCTTAGATTCTAACCTTATCCCTTGAGAAAGAGCCCTGGGAGTTCCAGGCACAAGACTGCATTTTCTCCACAGACCTTTCTAAGGACTGATTTCTTCTCTTTCATAAGATTGAGACATCAGCTGTCTGTGTGCGGCTCACTATGGCAAGAATCTACTGTTGAGGAAATGGTTCTTGGCGGAACATGCTAGGACTGTATGGATACCAAGACCTGTCAGAACAGTCTCAAAAGCAAATGTTATTTGCTTGATGAAATTCCTTTCCAGCCCTAGGGTTGTAATTTTTAAGATCTAGAACTAAGAGGAATCCCATTTGCATAGATTTAAGAAGTATTTATGTTCTTTAGTTCTATGTAGGTATAGAAAGGCCCTTGACTTGTGCTGTATCCTCTATTTTCAAAGCAATACCCACAGACAAGCATTTTGTTATTTCTGGCTTCATCCATTTATAAAATAGAACCTTCTTATGGCAAACGTGAATGACTCTAGCAGTTGTGTACAGAATTTAAAATGTGTCTTTGTTCATTAACATTTTCAGGGAAAAGGATAAAGACTCAGGTAGAAAAATAGAAAGCAATTATGGAAATTATTTAATATTTAGTCACTGATAAGTTATTTTGTTTTCAGATATTTGACTAAATGTTGATTACTGGAATGTTTATAGGTTTGCCATATACAGTTTAAGAATCAGATTGGGCTTTTAGAATAAATTCTTACGGCTCCCAATTTTAAAAGGGTTCACATTAAAGCAAAGGGCATGTTGCATAATCTGGTGGCTTCCCTGGATGGCCTCTGAGGCCCCTTTAAGCTTCCAATTTTTTTTAATGTCCTGGATTAAAACAGCTGTTTTATTGGTCTTAAAAAATGTAAAATTCAAATGTCTTTTGAAACAGATCAAGTTCTTCACTGTGTAAAATTGTCATTGATCCATCCTCTTTTCAAGCCCGTCTTTGAAAAACATGTATCTGCTGGAGTTCCACCCTTCCCTGGGCCTGGCATCGCTCATCCCCCGATCTCTTGATCACCTTCTCCAGGAGGCCCGTCACACCTGCAGACCCACATCAGCCAGCAGCCTCACCTTGCTGGAGAGACGCGTGCTGCAGCTGGCCCTGGATATGTGGCTCACACCGGCCCAGCCTGAGTCCTGGTACAGCACATGTCTCCACAAAGATGTAGGTTCTCCAAAAGGGGAGATGGGGGAGCTCCTTGGCCAAGGGAATGTTTCCAGGCAGATGTTACTACTTAACTTTGTTTTTCTGTTTGGCTCTATTCCTCCCCTATTTGGCCAGAGACAGATCATAGTGCTGGGCTTTGCCAACATTTTTATGTAATGGTTTTTTCATTTTCGGTCAAAGTTTCTATTTTATCAAAATACTGCTACAGCTAGAAGGGAGATATACATATGTATGTGGGAGATGTTTTCTGGCTTATTTATATTTCAACAATACACATTTTTAATTAAAAGCTATGTATTTTATTTGCACTAAAGCTCTTCCTGAAATTCCCTCTTTTTGTCCTGACCTGAGATCTGGTATGAGAGAGAGAGTGGCTGAGTGAGGAGACAGAGACCTGGACTCAAGTTCTGCCCTGCCATTAACTTGCTGTGTGACTCTGAGAAAGTCTTTGAGCCTCCCTGAGCTTCTTTTTCCTATTTTGTAAACTTATGTTTGTGTATTTGAGGGGAGGGAGATGGAAGTGAGCCTGATGGTCTCTAAAGCCCCTTTCAGCTTAGAACTCTATGGTTCAAACTATGGCCTAATGATTTACATAGTATTTGTAGTTAGATTTTAATTCTCTTCTTTTCTGTTAAGGCCAGAACAGTGGAGCCTATATTTCCAATCTGACCTTACTCTGTGTGGGTACATGGTGTATGATGAAGGAACTTTCAGCTACCAAAAATCTCTCTTCCATGCATCTGCCTTGACCTCCTATTCCCTCCTAAACTAAAATTTTATTTTATTTTAATTCATTTTAAATCGATAAAAATAATGTAATACAGAATTTTAGCAAATGAAAAAAGCAAAAGAAAAAAATTACCCTAAATATAATCACTCAAATGCATTCACAATACTTTTCTGAATTCAAGCATTCTTCATATGCGTATTTTACATAGTTATAATCACATCCTTCATACACTGCTTTTCATACACTTAATACACTGTTTTTCTCAGTTAACATTGTATTATATGTTTTTCCATTTTGCTAACTAGTCTTTATACTCACCTTTATGGTTATAATTCCCTTAAAGGATGATCATAACTTTTCCACCTCTTTCCTTATTGTTGGACATTCAAGTAATTTCTAATTTTTCATTGGTATTAAAATTGTTATAATGTATGTTTCCATACTTACAGATTTTTCTATATTTTAAATCAGTTCCTTTGATAGATTCTTAGGAGTGGAATTACTGAAACAAAATTTAAGTCTTTGGATGCAAGTTGGCAGATTGCTTCTCAAAAGAGTTGGGACAAATTATAATGCCACCAACAATTTGTAAGAGTACTAATTCTGCCACACTGTACAGTATTAGGTATAAGCATATGTCTGTGTGTGTGTGTGTGTATGTATATATATATATAATATATATATGTATATGCATATATTTATATATAAAGCATATATACAGACATATGCTTTATATATATGTATAAAACAGGTGGCATTGCCTTGTTAATTTGCATTTCCTTGGTATTTGTTGAGACTAAATATCCTTCCAAATGTCTTGTTACAAGTTGTATTTTTTTGTGAATCTTCTGTCTTTCCTTTTATTTATCTCTTAGAATCCTAATGTCATTCCTATTCACTTCTATGAGCTCTCTTCAATAAAAATTTTAACCCTTTGTCCATGATATTTTCTGCAAATATTTCTCCCAATTTATCTTTTTCTGTTTTATTTTCATAGAGTAAAATCTGTTGATCTTTTCCTTTGTGATTTCTTTTATCTTCCTAAATCCAGAAAGCAAATCATCTTCCACATGTTTTATATTTGTCTTACTTTATTCTAATTTCTTAAGTCTTTATTTTATTTTAAAAATATTTAACTTCTTTAGTATTCCACCTGGAGGGAGAGAGAAAGAGAGAGAGACGGGTATGAAGATGGCTCAAAATTGAATTTTTCCTGGGGCACTTGGGTGGCTCAGTCAGTCAAGCATCCAACTTCGGCTCAGGTCATGATCTTGTGATTCGTGAGTTCAAGCCCTGCTTTGGGCTCTGTGCTGACAGCTCAGAACCCGGAGCCAGCTTCAGAGTCTATGTCTCCCTCTCTCTCTGCCCCTCCCCTGCTTGCTCGCTCTGTCTCTCAAAAGTAAATAAATATTTTAAAAAATTTGAATTTTCCCCCAAATTACCAGTCATGTATCTACTACCATTTACTGTAGATTCTTTTCACATTGTATTATGTTACCAGATTTTTGTAATGTATTTTAAATTCTCTTATAACTCACAGTGAGTATTTGAGATACCTCCCTAATTTCCCATTGATGCCATATGCAGTTTTAATTATTCTTACTTTTAAAATGTGTTCAAATTTGGATCTAGAAATGGTAAATACTCAGATTAATCTTTTGTATCAGGCCAAGAAATGGGGGAGACATTGTCCTTAGAAATGAGTTTCTAATAGGAATTAGTTTAATAAAAAATTTTTATCACTTTGGAAGACTTCAAGAATCTAGAAATTGCATCTTCAAGTAGAAAAGGCCTTTGGTGGATCAGTGGACAGATAAGGGAATCTGTGATAGCAAAGGCAGATAAGGGAGATAAGGCAGAAAAGGTAGATAAAGGAGCCAAGCCAGCAAAGGCAGATTTGGGGGTCCCCAAACTGGGTCCTTGCTGGGAATGGTATACGAGGGTGTAGCAACGATGTCAGAGCAGAGGAGCCCCCCGTGGCAGGAGGGCTGTAAAGAGCAAGGAGGTTATTTCAAAAATTGCCCGGAACATGTAAAGGCAGTTTAGCAAACTATAAAACTACTGGACTGGAGTTAGGAAGTGTAAGTTTATTCTTGGTACTGCTGTGTGACCTTGGAAAGTTTCAGTGTTGCTTCAGATTTCTCACTAATACAATGGAAATGATGGTATCTGTGACTCCTACTTCATGGGGATCTTGAGTTCATGTACACGAAAACACTTTGAAATTTTGAAATTGCACTTAGAAGAGTTTATAGGAAATTATTCTTATTATTGGCTTCTAAAATACTTGGAAAACATCAGATTCCTACTTCTATTCTTTATTTTGGCTTAAAATATTTATAATAATGATAACAGCAAATACTATGTACCAGGCACTTTTGTATATATTAACTCGATGAACTCTCTCAATAACCTATTTAGGTAATTATTGCCTATTTATTCCTCTTCGGTATTGTTATTATTCTTATCCATCCTTTACAGATGAGGAAACTGAGAAATAGCAAAATTTTGTAGCTTTTAAGTGGCAGAGCAAGGACTTGAGTCCAGGAAATCTGGATTCAGAGTCTGTGCCACTGAGAGTGTTTTTTCTTAATATGTGAAATTTCTTTTTTTATACTTTAAAAAGTATTTTCTTTCAGCTGTTTTCAGCTAAAGTAATGGGAGATCCCTTTCTCATGGAGGAGATAGGTCTGCTTGCACTCAAGTCCGCAGCAGACGAAGGACAGAACCAAAGCCAAGATTCTCACATGCTGCTCCTGGAGACATTTTCCAAACTTCTGGAACTCGTGACCCTCCGCCACCGGCTGATAGAAATGAGTCTGGAGAGTGTACACTTAGCTCGGTCAGTAGGGGGACTGAGGATCCAGATGGGGGAGAACAGACCATAGGTGTCCCTGCCTACAAGCCTTGCTCCCTCTGTGCCCCAGAGCAGTCAAAGCAAGCTTTCTAAATGGCTGAAATGACCACCTTCCTTACTTTTTCATTCTCCACCCAGGCCTCCCCCTCATGTCTCTCTGACCACTCAGCTAGGCTAGGCCCTCCTCCTAGACCTGGGCTTCCTCTCTATTCAGCACATTGCCTTTCAGTTAGATGCTTAATACTGGTTTATCAGTTTTCCTGCTAGTGTAAGCTCCCTGATTGCAAAAGCACTGTCCATGTCGGTTTCCATGGTATCCATCACCTGGTATGAGACCTGACTTACACTCAACAAGTATTTACTGGATTTGCTCTTAACTATGATGAAGTTGAATAGCAGAGCAGAAGCAATAGAAGGATTAGAGAAAGGACAGGGATGAGTTAGTGACAGTATCCAGGCCTTACAGAGGTTTGGAAGGTTAAGCAGGTGGGGGGGGGGTGGAGAGAGAGAGAGATAAATGAGTTAGGTTTTAGGTATGAGTGTGAAGTGATGCAAAGACATCCAAGTGGACATGTTCCACAAGCAGGAAAAATATGGAATTAAAGGGTTTGTTGCAAACATGTATGAGTTCCCTTTTGTTCTAGTCCCCCACGAGAGTCCCTATATACCTGAAGAGTGCAATCATCTACCACAAACCATTACCAAGGGCCTGCTATGGCCAGGGACTGTGCTGGGGACTTTATGTGTACTCATTCATTTAATTTCCAGAATATTCTTAATAAGTAGCTTACTAATATTTTACCAGCAAGGAAGTGGAGGCTCAGAAAGGTAAGCTATTTGCCTAAGATCACATACCTAGAAAGTAGTAGAAACAGAATTCGAACCATGAGTCAAGATATTTATTAACCTTTATGATACTACCTCCTCATAATCTTTGATCCTTGATCTCAGGGATCTCACAATTTAAAAGTTACTTCTACTATAGTTTAATATGCTATTTTAGTCATATAACCAAAATACTATGGGAACTCAGAAAATGGAGTGTTTCATTCTTTGTAAGTGGGTCAAGGAAAGCTTCATAACAGAGACACTATTGAGGAACAAACTGTGTCCTCTGGCAGGTTCATATGTTCAAGTCCTCAGTCCCAATACATCAGATTGTGACCTCATTTGGAGGTAGGGTCTTTACAGAGGGAGTCAATTTAAAATGAAATTATTAGAGTGGGCCCTCATCCAATATGACTGGTATTTCTTATAAGAGGAGAAGACTTGGACACAGACACACACAGAGAAGGAAGATGATGTGAAGACACAAGCAGAATGTGGTCATCTATAAACTAAGGAGAAAGGCCTGGAACAGATCCTTCCCTCATGGCCCTCAGAAGGAACCAACCCTGCTAATACCTTGATCTCAGACTTCCAACCTCCAGAACTGAGAGACAAATTTCTGTCTATAGTACTTTGGTACATCAACCTAGCAAATTAATGTAGGTTCCATTTAAGTTCAGCCTTAATGCACCAATTTCTGAAAATGGAGAAATGTGTGAGGATGTGGGTGAGAGAGGAGTGGAAGACATTCTAGACTCTTAAGGCTGAAATGCCAGAGGTGCATCTGAATGGAGCCTTGCTGCAAGCCATGTAAATGTGGGAGTAGAGCTCAGAGTTGGGATAGGACAGAGGTACGGTCATAGGCTCTTATACTAGGGGCTATCATTAGGCCATGTGGTTGGAAGACAAACTCCCCAAGAAGGGGACAGAGAAGAGGAGAAGAGGACCGGGTTTGGAACCCCAGGAAATACTAGAATTTGAAAATGAAGAGGAAGAGAAGCCAGTGCAGACTGAGAGGTAGTGGTCATGAGGTGGGAGCATGGAGATCCTGGATCCAAAGGAACAAAGATGTTCCTTGAGGAGAGGACAAAGACCAGCTGTGAAGTGTTCTGAGAGAAAATAGTGAACCTTGTATTGAAAGCAGTATTGGTGACCTCATGAGGGCTCTGAGGATAGAAGCCAGCAGGAAATGAGAGTTGAGGAAGTGTCCAAGCACATCTCCTCCTACTTTAACTGCTATTTTTAACTGTCATAGTGTAGAGTAGACACAAGACCTTTGTGACTCATTGACTTCATTCCGGACTTGGCTTACTATTGTTTTGACTTTTCCTTTTGTGCTTATTCAGATTTTTTGGGTTTTCTTACCACTTACTTTCCTTCTAGTGGAAAATAATAGCAAATGCTCTTGGCTCTTTATCCTCCCCCCTTTAGTCTCTATAAGGAACTGGCATGGGAGATGGGTTTTGAAGAGTACCATTTGTATCTGAGGCCTGTTCATTTTGAATTTGCATCACACAAGGACAAAGTGGACCATCCACCTCCTGTTTTTATCACCTCTCTGCTGGAGGACAGTGATCGAGTGGACAGGTGAGCCTTGAGAAGGTCCAAGTAAAAATAATGTAATGGTAGAATGAATGGCCAGTGAAAAATAATTTCTACCACCACTGGACTCACAAATGCAATTGTATTTCTAAATCTCCCCTCTTATATTCTATCTACTATGATGCCATTCTTTTTTCCTTTTTCTTTCTTTCCTTTTTTAATAAGGCAGGGGAAGAACTCAATGAAGGGGGATAATTGAATTTAAAAACAGCAAGTAATGGAAGAATCGGATCAGGGAGCTCAAATGAGATAAGATCACAGACTCAGCAGCACTGGTTGACTGTGTTGCTTCTAGGTAGAAAGGGGTGTGAGAGTTTGTCTCATGGGGCAAGAACCATGGATCAGAAGTCCAGATCCCTTCTCTCACTTTCCCTGGGACCAGGAAGAAGTCAGTTAAATTTTTTGAACAGCTTTTTCCTTGAAACTCTAACACAATGTCCAAATCTAACATGTATGGCAGTATCTCAGTCAGATTCTTTTGTTGACCAGCAACAGAAGTGGACTCAAACCCTTGAAACTTCTTCATGCCCCATATGTTCAGCCCATTGCCAGAAAGAGAACACTCCTACTAGTAACAGATCATGAGTCTATAAGTCGGGGAGAGGAATCTTTTTCTTCCATGCAGGATCAGCCTTTGATATGTGCTGAGGAGAAAAGTCTGTCTCCCTCTTCTTTCCTTCTTTTCTAGTCTGCCTTTCCCCTGAGGGTCCTTTCTTTCTATCCCTGGAGATTCGTGGTACTGCCCCCCCCCCCCAGGAAAGCAAAGTTGATTCCAAGGAGGAAAAGTCACCTTTGTTTTGCTAGTGTGGATCACTTGTCAAAATTTAACTTTGACGTGTTGATATGTTAAAGGTCTCCTCTTCTCCAAAGAGACCTTGGGCTGGGTTAGGATGACAGAATATGGTATCCCAGAATTTCTCGACCTTGGCATTATTGAAACTTGAGGCTGGATAACTCTTGTAGGGGGCTGTCCTGTGTATCAGAGGTTGTTTATCAGCATCCCTGACCTACCAGATGCCAGTAGTACCCCTTCTCCCCTTTTATAACAACCAAAAATGTCTCCAGACATTGCCAAATGTCCCCTGGAGGCAAAATATTTCTTGCTCTATCCTGTCATGCTAGCTAAACAAAAACAATTTGTCATAAGTATGTAGAAATGTCTCACAGAAACTGAAGGCAGGAAGTGTGAGCAGGCCTCAGGTGAGGCTGGATCTCCAACCTTGAGCCAAGTTATTCTCTGGGTCTTTACGGGCCTCCTGCAGGAGCTGGTATTTTACACTGATGTAAAATAGGGCATATTTTTGTTCAAGTGGAATCAACCAATCACCAGAAAGTGCCCAAATGATCTGTGGCCTGGCCAAGCTGTGACTGGTTCTCGCAACAATGACCCAAAGATCTTGCAAGATCTGAGGAGCCTTCTGAATTACCAGGGGAAGGTTTATGCACCCGAGGATCTTGTCTCTTGAGTTTGCATTTATTTTATGTATGTTAACTCCTTAGAGTTGCCACTTTGGAGTGATGTTATAACAACATATATCAAACATGAGCATAGTGACTTACATTTTAAAAAGCACATTTGTTCATATTATCCCACTTAATATTTGCCATAACCCTATGAGATAGGTGATATCTCCATTTACAGATGAAGAAACTAAGATTCATAGGTATTAAATTACTCAACAAAGACTCATAGGTATGGACAAAGGACCATATCCCAAGGCATAAACATGGTTGCAAAGAACATTTAGATGATTGTTGGGGCAATGGAAGAGAGCAAGAACTGGAAAGCCTTTAGGGAGTGGAGGAAAGGGTTCAAGTCAGTGAAGAGGCTGAGGACATGAGGTCGAAGGTAAGAACAGAAACAGGATAAAACAGTGGAATGGGGATCAACAGAAAAGAATTTGGAGTAGGTGGTCACCACAATGAAACTGAAAGGAGATCAAGTCCAGTAAGGACTGAAAAGACCTCTGAGCCCTTCGGTCTTTGGGCAGAAATATCAAGTCTTGTATAACATCTGCACTTGGATCACCTAGAACTGATCACATGCCATGCGGTCCCATCAGAATGGGCATCTCTTCACTAAAACATGGTACATCAAGACAATGTCATGTTTCTTCTTGCAGATATTCTCCTACTACTCTTGTGTTAGCCATCTCTGAGATGGATGATAACCAGGTTGGCAAGTTTAGCTTTTATACGAAGGAATCCATCCTTAAGGTAAATTATTGTTTTTAAAGAAACTAAACAATTTGCTCACGTATTTCTTTAAAGAAAATAATATTTAATTTATATAAGTTCAGCTCCCCTGTGTAAGAAAAGCGTCTAGCCTTACCTTATTTGATGTGCACATTGGCCTGGTTTAAACCATAGAGACTGCAACACCCCATGCAATAACCACTGCTAGCTATCTTAAAGAAGCACATGTAGTGAACCATCTTTGTACCAAATTTTTAAAATATGTACATGTTATTGGAGATTTTATTTGATCTTCTTGAACTTGGTGCTGTTTTTTTCCCCCTTCCATTCAGATGGATTTCTTTGCTTCTGTGTGAGTATGTGTAGGTTTGTACTTGCATGTGTGTGTTTTAAACATTAATCTAATTTTGGCAGTTTTAAAAGTTTGCCACTGAGCACATGTTTGCTAGTTCATCAGAACCTACTCATCCTTTTCTAACCCGAAACCTGATGGTGTCCAGCTATAGAGCAAATCAGGCCTGCAGGCTGCCTTCATGGGATGAAATGGTGCTTAGAGAGAGACTAGGTTCAGTCCCATGTCTGAGGAACAAGGATCTCAGTACATCCATCCGTTGGATTCATATGTTTACATGTTAAATAAGTGTTGATCTCAAACCCTCAACTTCACCTCTTGCTTTATGACAGACATTCCTAATATTTCACATTTTCTTCCTTTAGCTCTTATTCCATTCAGGAGTGGAAAACATGCAAGTGACCCTTGCATGCCAAGCTGCTCAGAAAAATGCTTTGATGGTGGCTGTCCAACAGGCATCCTTCTATCACACATCCCGATGGGGCTGTTCTGCTGATGTGAAGGTCAGCTTGTAAGATAGAGAACCCTGAGGCATGCTACTATATGCCAGCTAATGCTAGGATACCCCTTCCATTCCTTCTATCCTTTAGCCTGTCCCCTTCTCTCTTCCCTTCTTTTCTTCCTCCCCTTCTCCCCTTCCCTCCTTCTCTTTCTTCCTTCTTCCCCTTCTTGTCTATCTTTTTATCTTCTCTCCTTCCCTCTTTCCCTTCTTTCCTTTTTTTCCTAATGTGAGTCAACACATGACCAAATCTTTACAGGGTCTCTTTTTTTTTTTTTTTTAATTTTTTTTCAACGTTTTTTATTTATTTTTGGGACAGAGAGAGACAGAGCATGAACGGGGGAGGGGCAGAGAGAGAGGGAGACACAGAATCGGAAACAGGCTCCAGGCTCTGGGCCATCAGCCCAGAGCCTGACGCGGGGCTCGAACTCACGGACCGCGAGATCGTGACCTGGCTGAAGTCGGACGCTTAACCGACTGCGCCACCCAGGCGCCCCACAGGGTCTCTTAATTTCTCGTGATTTGCTAACAGTTTTTCTCTTTGTATGTAACTCTGTAACATTGACTAGTTAGAATCATCCAACAGAAAATATTGTACTTCTACCCCTACCCTTTGTAGAGATATGATTTTATTTGTTTTCTGTTTTATTCTTCCTGCATTTCTTTTTTGTAAAAGTCAACAGAGACATTTGTCCCTTCTTTTTCTACAAAAGGTAACAAACAATGCATACCCCCTTTCCCCCCTCCCCAGATTTCGTAGGTTGTTTTTGAGATGTAATTCGCGTAACATAAAATGTACTCCTTTAAAGTATGTAATTCACAAGATCATGCAACCATCACCACTATCTAATTCCAGAACATTTTCATCATTTTCAAAGGAAATCCTATACCCATTAGCAGTCAGTCCCCATGCCCCCCTGTTCCCTCAGCCCCTAAAAAACAGTAATCTACTTTCTGGCTTATAGATTTGCCTTTTCTGGACACTTCACATAAATGGAATCATTCAACATACGGACTTTTATATCTGGATTTTTTTTCACTTAGCATGTTTTCAAGTTTCATCCATGTTGTAGCATGTATCAGTACTTCATTCCTTTTTACTGATGAACACTTCAGTATATGGATATACCACACTTTGTTTATTCATTCTTCAGTTGACAGACACTGGGTTGTTTTTACTTTTTGGCTATTATAAATAATGCTGCTATGAACATCCATGTGCAGGTTTTCTCAAGGACATACATTTGGAGTTTTACTAGCACTTGTTATTGTCTCTTTTTTATTTTTGCTATCCTATTAGGAGTGACATGGTATCTTGTTGTGGTTTTGATGTGCATTTCTCTAATTAGTAATGACACTGAACATCTTTTCATGTGCATATTGGCACATGAGAGAAATTTCTACTCAAATTCCCTGCCCTTTATGTCAAATGGAATTTGTCTTTTTATTATTGAGTTGTAAGAGTTATTTATATATTCTGAATACAAGTCCCTCATCAGGTATATGATTTGCAAATATTTTCTCCCATTCTGAGGGTCATCTCACTTTCTTGATGGTATCCTTTGAAACAGAAGCTGTTCATTTTGATGAATCCAATTCACCTATTCTTTCTTTTGCCACTCATTCTTTTGGTATCATATTTAAGAAACCATGGCTTAATCCAAAGTCACAAAGATCTACTCCTCTGTTTTCTTGAGTGTTTTGTAGTTTTAGCTCTTGCATGTAACTATTTATGGTTGATTTTTGTATGCCGTATGAGGAAAGGGTCTAACTTCATTCTTTTGCATGTGGTGTGCTGTCCCAGCACCATTTGTTGAAAAAACTGATCTTTCCCCCATTGAATTGTCTTGACACCTTTGTCAAAAATGAATTGGCTTGAAACGTAACAGTGTATTTCTGGACCCTGAATTCTATTCCATTATACTATATGTCTATTTTTATGTTAGTACCACTGTTGTTTTGATTGCTGTAGAGTTGTGTTAAAGTTTTGAAATTAAGAAGTATGAGTTCTCTAACTTTGTTCTTTTTCAAGATCACTTTGGCTATTTTGAGTCCCTTGAATTTTCATATGGATTTTAGGATCAGCTTGTCAGTTTCTGCACACACACACACACACACAGCACCATTTGAGATTTTGACAGGGATTGCATTGAATCTGTAGATCAGTTTGGTTGGATATTATTGCCATGTTAACAATATTAAGTCTTCTGATCCATGAACATGGATGTCTTTCTATTTGTTTAGGGTTTTTTTTTTATTTTTTTCAACAGTATATTGTAGTTTTTAGTGTATAAGTTCTGTACTTCTTTTGTTAAATTAATTTCAAAATATCTCTCATTCTTTTTATTATATTGCTGGACTTGTTTTCTTAATTTCATTTTCAGAGTATTTATTGCTAATGTATAGAAATACAATTGAGTTTTGAATATTGATCTTGTATCCTGCAAGCTTACTAAACTAGTTTATTAGTTTTAATAGTTTACTTGTGTTTATGTATTACTTAGGATTTTTTATACACAAGATTATGTCATTTGCAAATAGAAATAATTTTACCTTTTCCTTTCTAATCTGGATGTCTTTTATTTCATTTGCTTGACTAATTGCCCTAGGTAGAACTTCCAGTACAAGGCTGAATAGAAATGGCAAGAGTGGGTATTATTATCTTATTCCTGATCTTAGGGAGAAAGTTTTCGATCTCTTACCATTAATTATGATGTTAGTTATGGTTTTTCCATAGATGCCTTTTATAAGGTTGGGGCATTTCCCTCTATTCCTAATTTGTTGAATGATTTTTATCATGAAGGGGTTTGGGATTTTATTTACATATATACTCTTTTGGATTTTGTTTTTTCACTTAACAATATATCCTGGGAATCACTCCAAATCAGTTCATTGGGATTTTTACCCAATTTTTTTAAACAATAGTATAGTTCTTATGTGTATGTATATTCACCAGTAAAGTTAAATATAGTTTCAGGAAATCAACTTTCCAAATGGCCTTAAACATTCTTTAAGTCTTATAGATTCTATATAGCTGCCCTAAATATACCATATTTATCCATTATCACATTTGTCAGCTTCTATCTATTTCTACTCTTCATGTTAATAGGAGAGTACAAATTTATGAGTATGGCAAGAATACTCATTCCTTGCTTCTACTGCTAGATAATAATCCCCATAAAATTAAATACTGAAGTAGGAAATAAGGATAGAGTGAGTTATATTGATTTTTAAAAATTCAACCCCAAAATCTTAATTCAGTACATCCTGTAAGTTAGGTTCATCAGATAATACTGAGGAACAATTCATGCTCTTAAGGAACTTATAGACCAGTGTATATAAGGCTGACAGACTCACAAGGGGTTTAAGCTCAAGGTATAAAAGAGGTTCAACAAGCTATAGAAGAAATTTAAAGAAAAGAGAGGTCACATCTGGGGAACCAGGAAGGGCAGCCTAGAGAGGGGGCATTTGGGAAAACCCAAAGGATGAGCTTTTTGACAGGCAGAGAGAACAGCTTCAGATAACACAGGCATGGAAACAAGAGAGGGCAGATGGGTACTAGATAAAAATGAGGAGTCCAGCTTGACCATCACTGGTGGTTTTCATACATAGTTGACATAGGAATTCTCTATTCAATTACTTTAATCTTATAAAGAATACCAGTATATAAAACAAATATAAGTGGAGTTATTCTTGTTGAAATGGAGATTGAGAGGATTATGAGTCACTCCTTAAGATCTATTCAAGAAGCAAATGTTGAAAGTCACTGGATAGGGCACGGGGCATGGGTGTAAAGACATTAGGGATATCTATATCAATATCGGTATCATTATAGATATATGGATATATTTATATATGAATATATAGTAATATATTCATATATAGAAATATGTGTGTGTATGTGTGTGTCTGTTTATATGCTTTCCTATAAGTGTGGGACAGAAAGATGGCTGATGGTATAATAAGAAGGAATAATGATGGAGACAATGAAAAGGAACAAGAGGAAATGAGAGAAGGGAGGAGGGAAGGAAAAAGAGAGACAGGAAGGAAACAAAATTGTGCATTTCTACCAAAGCCAAAAGAGGGGAATGTTTCAAGAAGAAATGAGTCACCAAATAAGATGTACAGATGGTAAATAAGCACAGAAAAAAAGTGCCCATCACCATTAGTTATTAGAAAAATGCAAATTAAAGCCTCAATGAGAAACTACTACACACCCATGAGAATGGTTAAAATTTAAAAGACGGGCTGTTTTGAATGTTGGCAGGGATGTGAAAGGTATGGAATTCACATACACTGCTGAGGGAAATGTAAAATGGTCAATCACTTTTAAAGACAGTTTGACAGTTTCTTTAAAAGTTAAACATACACTTACCATATGATCCAGCCATTCTACTCCTAGGTATTTACTCAAGAGAAATGGAAACCCATGTTCATACAAAAACATACACAGATGTTTATTTAAAATAGCCAAGAACTGGAAATAACCCAAATGTCCCTTATCAGGTGAATAGATAAACAAACTGTGGTACATCCATACAATAGAATACTACTCAGCAATACACACAAATGAATTATTGAGATATGCAACAATATGGGTGAAGCCATACAAAAAAAGAGTACATACTGCATGACTCCATTTACATAAAATTTAGGAAATGCATTCTAATCTATAGTTGCAGAAAGCAGAAAGCAGTGGTTGCTTGAGGAAGAGGGCTGGATGGGAGGGATGGTCATTATTTTGATTGCAGAGTTGGTTTCATAGTTGTATACATAGGCCAAAACTTTCTAATTGTACACTTCAAATATGTGCTGTTTATTAAATGTCAGTTATATGTCAATGAAACTATTGTTTTTAAAAGAAGAGGGGAAAAAATAACAAGTTGAAAGTTGATAGAGTTAAATGTAGAGGGAAGAACCAGAAGAGCAGGGATGAAGATGAGGTCATTTGACATCCTCAAAAGCTCATTGCCAACTGAGAGAGAAGTTCTAATGGGGCTGAAAGCAAGACTTGCTTGAAAGCAAGACTGTCCAGAGTTAAGGACTGAGAGGGTGATAGACGTATAGAAGCAGTGTGTGTTTACTGCTCCTGCATCAGTCCACCTATGTTGCCACAACAAAATACCACAGAAAAGTTTTTCTTCCACACCCTCCCTTCCCCTGCCCTTTATCATTACATTGTGCATGACAGCATATATCCCACCTCCATTTGCTTATGCTGAACCACAATGAGTACCCTGCCTCAGTTTTTCAGACCTTGCAGCCATGAAATCTATCAGCAGTATTTCTTAACAGGCCACTCTACACAGAGCACTCCAACTAGCTAACTTGTAGAATGAAGAACTTTTTTCAGGGCAATTTAGACAACTGCACTTTATTCTGGAAAATAGTTACACTTACTCCCTCACCCTTAGATTGTACAAAATCTCTCTTCCCTTCCTTTTCTTACTCTCTCCTCTTCTCCCCTAGGTTTCCCTTCTCTTCTCTCCCTTCTACTCCAACCCATCCCCACCCCACATACTCAAGCATTTACATGTGTTTGGGGTCAGTTGCGGCTGTGAGATAATTTCACAGCCAGTACTACAGAGCTTACAAATCCAACAAACTTAATAATTCCATTCTCCTCGGTTTAAAACATTTTAGGAAACAAGTTCAGATCTGAGAAATCATGGTGGAATGGGTCCAGCCAGAAAAAGAAATTCCGGAATTGTGAATGGCATAGAAAACTTGCAGTTAGCCCCAACTCCTAAAGTTCCAGACACCCTCACTCATCCTTCGGAAAGATTCCAGGCTACCAAAAGGTACTTCACTAGGGGTTTGTTTAAAATAACAAAAGTGTTCTCTTTTAAATCAATTAATAACATAGTATTATGGTATTGAAGGATGCCTAAGTTCCCAAAGTGACTAGCACGTGTTTAATTTTTAAGACCTTGTGATGAAGACCTTGTATGAACACTAAGTAGGCTCAACTTCTTCCAATATACAGTTTATGAAAGACAATTATCAATGGTTCCTTACTTCAGCCCCTTTTCTCCTCTCTTCTCCTTTTTCCTCCTTTCTCTTTGTCTTCCCTCTCTCTATATTTTTCAAATATAGACAGAACACAAGGATCTCGGCCTCTCCAAACTTTCCGTGTTTATCTTAAACTGAAAAACACAGAACTAACCTTACTATTCAAGGGTTTTACTATTGCTTAGAATAATATGGTGCTGCATTATCAGAAAGGCACACCCTCTACAGAGAGATGGCTGTAAATCAGGGAAGTCCTATTATGTCTTGACCTCTTTTCACTAAGACAGAGAGAGATATTTGTATTTTATAATAAATATTCTATTTCCAATGATAGTTTAATTCTGAAAGATTTTATTTTTTTTTTATATGAAGTTTATTGACAAATTGGTTTCCATACAACACCCAGTGCTCATCCCAAAAGGTGCCCTCCTCAATACCCATCACCCACCCTCCCCTCCCTCCCACCCCCCCATCAACCCTCAGTTTGTTCTCAGTTTTTAAGAGTCTCTTATGCTTTGGCTCTCTTCCACTCTAACCTCTTTTTTTTCTTTTTCCCTTCCCCTCCCCCATCCATGAGTTTCTGTTAAGTTTCTCAGGATCCACATAAGAGTGAAACCATATGGTATCTGTCTTTCTCTGTATGGCTTATTTCACTTAGCATAACACTCTCCAGTTCCATCCACGTTGCTACAAAAGGCCATATTTCATTTTTTCTCATTGCCACATAGTATTCCATTGTGTATATAAACCACAATTTCTTTATCCATTCATCAGTTGATGGACATTTAGGCTCTTTCCATAATTTGGCTATTGTTGAGAGTGCTGCTATGAACATTGGGGTACAAGTGCCCCTATGCATCAGTACTCCTGTATCCCTTGGGTAGATTCCTAGCAGTGCTATTGCTGGGTCATAGGGTAGGTCTATTTTTAATTTTCTGAGGAACCTCCACACTGCTTTCCAGAGCGGCTGCACCAATTTGCATTCCCACCAACAGTGCAAGAGGGTTCCCGTTTCTCCACATCCTCTCCAGCATCTGTAGTCTCCTGATTTGTTCATTTTGGCCACTCTGACTGGCGTGAGGTGATACCTGAGTGTGGTTTTGATTTGTATTTCCCTGATAAGGAGCGACGCTGAACATCTTTTCATGTGCCTGTTGGCCATCTGGATGTCTTCTTTAGAGAAGTGTCTATTCATGTTTTCTGCCCATTTCTTCACTGGGTTATTTGTTTTTCGTGTGTGGAGTTTGGTGAGCTCTTTATAGATTTTAGATACTAGCCCTTTGTCCGATATGTCATTTGCAAATATCTTTTCCCATTCCGTTGGTTGCCTTTTAGTTTTGTTGGTTGTTTCCTTGGCTGTGCAGAAGCTTTTTATCTTCATAAGATCCCAGTAATTCACTTTTGCTTTTAATTCCCTTGCCTTTGGGGATGTGTCGAGTAAGAGATTGCTACGGCTGAGGTCAGAGAGGTCTTTTCCTGCTTTCTCCTCTAAGGTTCTGATGGTTTCCTGTCTCACATTTAGGTCCTTTATCCATTTTGAGTTTATTTTTGTAAATGGTGTGAGAAAGTGATCTAGTTTCAACCTTCTGCATGTTGCTGTCCAGTTCTCCCAGCACCATTTGTTAAAGAGGCTGTCTTTTTTCCATTGGATGTTCTTTCCTGCTTTGTCAAAGATGAGTTGGCCATATGTTTGTGGGTCTAGTTCTGGGGTTTCTATTCTATTCCATTGGTCTGTGTGTCTGTTTTTGTGCCAATACCATGCTGTCTTGATGATGACAGCTTTGTAGTAGAGGCTGAAGTCTGGGATTGTGATGCCTCCTGCTTTGGTCTTCTTCTTCAAAATTCCTTTGGCTATTCGGGGCCTTTTGTGGTTCCATATGAATTTTAGGATTGCTTGTTCTAGTTTCGAGAAGAATGCTGGTGCAATTTTGATTGGGATTGCATTGAATGTGTAGATAGCTTTGGGTAGTATTGACATTTTGACAATATTTATTTTTCCAATCCATGAGCAGGGAATGTCTTTCCATTTCTTTAAATCTTCTTCAATTACCTTCATAAGCTTTCTATAGTTTTCAGCATACAGATCCTTTACATCTTTGGTTAGATTTATTCCTAGGTATTTTATGCTTCTTGGTGCAATTGTGAATGGGATCAGTTTCTTTATTTGTCTTTCTGTTGCTTCATTGTTAGTGTATAAGAATGCAACTGATTTCTGTACATTGATTTTGTATCCTGCAACTTTGCTGAATTCATGTATCAGTTCTAGCAGACTTTTGGTGGAGTCTATCGGATTTTCCATGTATAATATCATGTCATCTGCAAAAAGCGAAAGCTTGACTTCATCTTTGCCAATTTTGATGCCTTTGATTTCCTTTTGTTGTCTGATTGCTGATGCTAGAACTTCCAGCACTATGTTGAACAACAACGGTGAGAGTGGGCATCCCTGTCGTGTTCCTGATCTCAGGGAAAAAGCTCTCAGTTTTTCCCCGTTGAGGATGATGTTAGCTGTGGGCTTTTCATAAATGGCTTTTATGATCTTTAAGTATGTTCCTTCTATCCCGACTTTCTCAAGGGTTTTTATTAAGAAAGGGTGCTGGATTTTGTCAAAGGCCTTTTCTGCATCGATTGACAGGATCATATGGTTCTTCTCTTTTTTTTTGTTAATGTGATGTATCACGTTGATTGATTTGCGAATGTTGAACCAGCCCTGCATCCCAGGAATGAATCCCACTTGATCATGGTGAATAATTCTTTTTATATGCTGTTGAATTCGATTTGCTAGTATCTTATTGAGAATTTTGGCATCCATATTCATCAGGGATATTGGCCTGTAGTTCTCTTTTTTTACTGGGTCTCTGTCTGGTTTAGGAATCAAAGTAATACTGGCTTCATAGAATGAGTCTGGAAGTTTTCCTTCCCTTTCTATTTCTTGGAATAGCTTGAGAAGGATAGGTATTATCTCTGCTTTAAACGTCTGGTAGAACTCCCCTGGGAAGCCATCTGGTCCTGGACTCTTATTTGTTGGGAGATTTTTGATAACCGATTCAATTTCTTCGCTGGTTATGGGTCTGTTCAAGCTTTCTATTTCCTCCTGATTGAGTTTTGGAAGAGTGTGGGTGTTCAGGAATTTGTCCATTTCTTCCAGGTTGTCCAATTGGTTGGCATATAATTTTTCATAGTATTCCCTGATAATTGTTTGTATCTCTGACGGATTGGTTGTAATAATTCCATTTTCATTCATGATTTTATCTATTTGGGTCATCTCCCTTTTCTTTTTGAGAAGCCTGGCTAGAGGCTTGTCAATTTTGTTTATTTTTTCAAAAAACCAACTCTTGGTTTCGTTGATCTGCTCGACAGTTTTTTTAGATTCTATATTGTTTATTTCTGCTCTGATCTTTATTATTTCTCTTCTTCTGCTGGGTTTAGGCTGCCTTTGCTGTTCTGCTTCTATTTCCTTTAGGTGTGCTGTTAGATTTTGTATTTGGGATTTTTCTTGTTTCTTGAGATAGGCCTGGATTGCAATGTATTTTCCTCTCAGGACTGCCTTCGCTGCGTCCCAAAGCGTTTGGATTGTTGTATTTTCATTTTCGTTTGTTTCCATATATTTTTTGATTTCTTCTCTAATTGCCTGGTTGACCCACTCATTCGTTAGTAGGGTGTTCTTTAACCTCCATGCTTTTGGAGGTTTTCCAGACTTTTTCCTGTGGTTGATTTCAAGCTTCATAGCATTGTGGTCTGAAAGTATGCATGGTATAATTTCAATTCTTGTAAACTTATGAAGGGCTGTTTTGTGACCCAGTATATGATCTATCTTGGAGAATGTTCCATGTGCACTCGAGAAGAAAGTATATTCTGTTGCTTTGGGATGCAGAGTTCTAAATATATCTGTCAAGTCCATCTGATCCAGTGTCTCATTCAGGGCCCTTGTTTCTTTATTGACCGTGTGTCTAGATGATCTATCCATTTCTGTAAGTGGGGTGTTAAAGTCCCCAGCAATTACCACATTCTTATCAATAAGGTTGCTTCTGTTTATGAGTAATTGTTTTATATATTTGGGGGCTCCGGTATTCGGCGCATAGACATTTATAATTGTTAGCTCTTCCTGATGGGTAGACCCTGTAACTATTATATAATGTCCTTCTTCATCTCTTGTTACAGCCTTTAATTTAAAGTCTAGTTTGTCTGATATAAGTATGGCTACTCCAGCTTTCTTCTGGCTTCCAGTAGCATGATAAATAGTTCTCCATCCCCTCACTCTGAATCTAATGGTGTCCTCAGGTCTAAAATGAGTCTCTTGTAGACAGCAAATAGATGGGTCTTGTTTTTTTATCCATTCTGATACCCTATGTCTTTTGGTTGGCGCATTTAATCCATTTACATTCAGTGTTATTATAGAAAGATACGGGTTTAGAGTCATTGTGATGTCTGTATGATTTATGCTTGTAGTGATGTCTCTGGTACTTTGTCTCACAGGGTCCCCCTTAGGATCTCTTGTAGGGCTGGTTTAGTGGTGACAAATTCCTTCAGTTTTTGTTTGTTTGGGAAGACCTTTATCTCTCCTTCTATTCTAAATGACAGACTTGCTGGATAAAGGATTCTCGGCTGCATATTTTTGCTGTCTAGCACCCTGAAAATCTCGTGCCAATTCTTTCTGGCCTGCCAAGTTTCAAAAGAGAGATCAGTCACGAGTCTTATAGGTCTCCCTTTATATGTGAGGGCACGTTTACCCCTTGCTGCTTTCAGAATTTTCTCTTTATCCTTGTATTTTGCCAGTTTCACTATGATATGTCGTGCAGAAGATCGATTCAAGTTACGTCTGAAGGGAGTTCTCTGTGCCTCTTGGATTTCAATGCCTTTTTCCTTCCCCAGTTCAGGGAAGTTCTCAGCTATTATTTCTTCAAGTACCCCTTCAGCACCTTTCCCTCTCTCTTCCTCCTCTGGGATACCAATTATGCGTAGATTATTTCTTTTTAGTGTATCACTTAGTTCTCTAATTTTCCCCTCATACTCCTGGATTTTTTTATCTCTCTTTTTCTCAGCTTCCTCTTTTTCCATAACTTTATCTTCTAGTTCACCTATTCTCTCCTCTGCCTCTTCCATCCGAGCCGTGGTGGTTTGCATTTTGTTTTGCATTTCCTTTAAAGCGTTTTTCAGCTCCTCGTGACTGTTCCTTAGTCCCCTGATGTCTGTAGCAAGAGATTCTCTGCTGTCCTGTATGCTGTTTTCCAGCCCAGCGATTAATTTTATGACTATTATTCTAAATTCACTTTCTGTTATATTATTTAAATCCTTTTTGATCAGCTCATTAGCTGTTGTTATTTCCTGGAGATTCTTCTGAGGGGAATTCTTCCGCTTGGTCATTTTGGATAGTCCCTGGTGTGGTGAGGGCCTGCAGGGCACTTCCCCTGTGCTGTGGTGTATAACTGGAGTTGGTGGGCGGGGCCGCAGTCCGACCTGATGTCTGCCCCCAGCCCACCGCTGGGGCCACAGTCAGACTGGTGTGTGCCTTCTCTTCCCCTCTCCTAGGGGCGGGATTCACTGTGGGGTGGCGTGGCCCGTCTGGGCTACTTGCACACTGCCAGGCTTGTGATGCTGGGGATCTGGCGTATTAGCTGGGGTGGGAAGGCAAGGTGCACGGCGGCAGGGGGGGCAGGCTTAGCTCGCTTCTCCTTAGGTGATCCACTTCAGGAGGGGCCCTGTGGCAGCCGGAGGGAGTCAGATCCGCTGCCGGAGGTTTGGCTCCGCAGAAGCACAGAGTTGGGTGTTCGCGCGGAGCGAGCAATTTCCCTGGCCAGAGCCGGTTCCCTTTGGGATTTTGGCTGGGGGATGGGCGGGGGAGATGGCGCTGGCTAGCGCCTTTGTTCCCCGCCAAACTGAGCTCTGTCGTCCGGGGGCTCCGCAGCTCACCCTCCCTTTGTCCTCCAGCCTTCCCGCTTTCCGAGCAGAGCTGTTAACTTATGACCTCCCAGACGCTAAGTCGCGCTTGCTGTGGGAACACAGTCCGTCAGGCCCCTCCGCTTTTGCAAGCCGGACTCGGGGGCTCTGCTTGGCCGGCGAGCCGCCCCTCCGCCCCGGCTCCCTCCCGCCAGTCCATGGAGCGCGCACCGCCTCGCCGCCCTTCCTACCCTCTTCCGTGGGCCTCTCGTCTGCACTTGGGTCCGGTGACTCTGTTCTGCTAATCCTCTGGCGGTTTTCTGGGTTATTTAGGCAGGTGTAGGTGGAATCTAAGTGATCAGCAGGACGCGCGGTGAGCCCAGCGTCCTCCTACGCCGCCATCTTCCCAGAATCCCCCTAATTCTGAAAGATTTTAAATGGAAAAAATAATAAGCAAAACTGCTCTATTACCCAAGATGCCATTAATTTGACACGTGGCCAGAGTTCGAATAGAGTTCACAGTCCTAACATGTGGATGGAACATTTAAGACCAATATGTCTAGCCAAGAGGACCCTTGAGAGTCCTCTTCAGTCTAGGGACCCCTGCAGTAGAGGCCAGGAGGGCACAAAGGGACCTGGGTAGTAAAAACACCGAGCCAGGCAATGAAGTTTGGAACAGAGGAGGGATTGCTGACACATGCTTCAGGCACATGGGAGCCCCAAGGAGGGTGGGGACACATCAGCATCCCCAGTGGCTATAACTGTAAACATTTGAAGATGAAAAGCATGGAGACAGAGCTACCAGCTCTTCTGTTGCAAGGCCCAGTATCATCCCCAGGTATACCTGTCCTCCAGCAAGCTATTGAGTTGTCTTTTTATAATATGTCCACTTACTTGCTGCCTTGGGCTCAGATGTCTCTGTTCACTTGTCAGGGCGCCAGAGGCTTTTGTGTCTATTCAACTAGAAAAGGTGGGGCTGCGGGACATGATGCTGAACGCCTTCCTCCTCAGGAAACAAACGTTGGCTGACAGAATGAAGAACCATGTGAGTTTAGTGAGAAGGACACATTAAATGAGTATAAAGCTCTCATTGTGTTTTACATTTGAGCAAATAAAAATTCTTAACTTGTAATCTGTTGCTTTCAGCCTATTTGGATAGGACTATTGAAAATATAAAGAACTATAAAAAGGGAATTCAATAAGAAATAGAGAGGAAGTAATTCAAGGTAATTGCAGTCTACTTTTAAAAATACGTACACTTTTCCAAGACCACATGTTATTTTGTCACTTTCTAAACACAACTAGTTTCAACACCTGCTCTGGAACATTAGCCCACTCCTGAATAACCCACAGGTGTTCAGGGGTTTAGACAGGTGAGCAAGGGCTCTTACTATCGAATTTATGTGTTATCTGGTTTTCCAGATGTTAATGCATGTTTTTATTTAAGGGTTTTATGCTAGCATAATCTATTGGAAAATATTATAAAATTTAAGCCTTTAATCAGTTAAAAGTATTGCTTAATTTTGTGAATATCATTTCATTACTCATTAATTTTTTTGAGGAGGAAGTCATTAGACTAATATATAGTTATTTGGGAGATAAATCACAAGTCTACAACTCTAAGCTTTTTCCCTATCTGTGACTGAAAAGGAAAGACTTAAATTTCCCTAATCCAGTTCTACAAATGGGATGTAAGGGAGGCCAGACTTCTAGATTACTGCTGAGTAATAATGGAGGCAAAGGACTCCTTTTAATAAGTAGTTGAGATATTCAATTGTCTTTTTTACTACAATATTCAAAAAATATTGACCAAGTGAAAAACGTTATAGCTCATTAACTGCTCTTCAGGATTATCCAATGCCTGTCAGATTAGAAGACACAAGACTCCTAGATCAGAGACAAAGAACTTTATGACTCACAGCAGAGCAGGTGACATGAGCTTCATGTTTCTATCAGTTCCCTCTGCCTCCCAAGTCCCAAGGGGGCAACATGGAGGAGCCTAGATTCATGCACTGGGTTTTTGTCACAACCAATGGGTTCACGACACTGAGCTTGAGTTGTCACAACTCATTGGGTTCATGACACTGAACTTGAGGAATCCACCTCTTTTTAAATGGCAAGCTTACTATTTTTCCTGGAGGGAGACATTCCCTTATCCCTTGAGGTTGCTCTTTACAAACAGAACCCTGAGAAATGGCCCAGGTAAAGACTAGTCAGGGTCTTGCATTCTTGGCATACTCAGCAAGGTCTACAAGAAGAAGAGAGAACCACAGAGGCTCACAGCAAGTTGGCCTTCAGAAAGAATATCTCAACCGCATGGGCTTTTCCTGCCTTAAGTTTGCTATAAGTATGTATACATGTACTAGGATGGAGAGTTTTTATAGCCAACCTTCTAATAGAAGAACTGTCATTCTCTTTTATCACAGGATGAAATTGGTAAAGTCAAGAGAGACGTTATAGTTGAATATTGTCAGAAGTAAGTATAGTATATATGAACAACATATGCTGATTTCTCTGACTGTGAAGTCAATAAACTGCAGTGTTACACAGAAATCCAGACAATGAATCAGGTGGTTGGTTTTTAAATAAACACACAATTCTCTTGGGTAAAACCAAACCAAACTAGCCTCTGACACACAGAAGAGCATCAGAAGCGAATGCTAGGAGGTGCTTTGAAGAGGTCCATGCCTCTGCCTTCAGGCAATAGCAACCTGACCCAGATAGAACTTTCTTCTGGATGAGGTCCTCTATTCTCTTTGAAAGGTCTTTCAGGGAAGTAGATCTTTCTGGGAATGACACAAAAACTTTGGTTCACCTTCTGGATATCATCTCTTCTGACTTTTCAGACTGAACTGCCGTATGTCTCACTATGCTCTTCGGGGTCAGATCATGGCATACTGCAATAGCCTGAGAGCCCTGCTGGAAGATTTCCCTGCTATCAGGGACACCTTTTTCATTGTGGGGCAACCACGAGAAAAGAAAGGGTTGAGAGACTCCAAGGAGGGCCTCAAGGCTGACCCCAGGTGTGTAAATTCCTTTAGAGCTTTTTACTCCCAGCGGCACCCCACCCCCCGCCCCCACACACCCTATGCCTCCCAGGGAAGAAGGAAGAGACATGTTACATTTGGTATGGGAATTGCTTTCTTTACTGCATTTGACCTTGGTCTTTTGGTTCAGAAGGGCAGAAGAAAGAGCTAACACTCCAAGAATAACAGTATCTTTGTATTTGAACCCAGAACAAGTTCTGTGTTTATGGGCTATTTCACTGCTTTTTCAATCTATGTAGTTTTGTTTTCCCCTGGAGATCCCAGAGATTTTCATCAGTCACACCCTTTTACATAAGCCAGCATCTAAAATGAGCAAACAAATAAGTAAACTTGATCTTGAGCTGTCCTGGCTTCAAATATTTTACCCAATGGAGCAGAAGGAATAAGAAACACACCCCCACCCCCCCCACCCCACACACACAACATTGATACCCCAGTGCCTTGGATAAATCTGTCCTTCTGTATTTCTCTTACAGAGAAAAAAAAATGCATGTAGAATGATATTAAATGATAAGAGCAGAGCTGCTCCCATACTTCCTTTTCATGCCTTATCCAGTTTCTCAATTATTCTTAACTCACCTTGCCTAGAGTTCACTCAAGTAGATGGAGGAGTTAGCATACCTGTGCAGTCAGCAACCACATTTCCTTTAAAAAAAAAAAAGTGGGGGGTATTACATGGTTATGCAGCCTCCAAGGGGGAGCAAAACATCCTGTAGGGTAAGCTTGTTTCCTCCTTACTCTTTCCCATAAGGTACAGAGCTTAGTGCCAAGTAATAGTGATATTCAACAAATATGATCATAGAACAGACAGATGAAAGGGAATTGAAAGAACATTTGTATCAGACCACTCTTTCGCTCACTTATTTCTTCGTGCATTATTTAACTACTACTTATTTAGTGCTTACTTAGTACCAGACATTTCACCATGTGCCAGGGTTACGAAGGTGAGTAAGTCACGGACTCTGGCAGTAAATTCAGTCTAGTGGGGGAAAGCTCTGTGAACAAAAAAGTAACTTCAAAGATTTTAAAGATAACCTGCTAGAGTTATGCGAAATGTTCTGTGAGGACGCACAAGAGGGAGTGTTTAACTGTAGCCCAGGGCCTCAGGGAGAAATTCAAAGAGGAGGTGACAGGTAAGTTGGAACTCACCAAAAAAGGGGGAGGAATGGTAGAACAGACTAGAGAGTACTGGAGAAGGAACAAACTTGAGTTTGTAAGCCCTTGACTGACTGACAGCTGGCTACCAAAATAGCGACCAGGCCTACCTTATACTTATAAGGCACCCAGTTTGTGGATACTAGTGTTTGTCTCATGAGCTCAGCCAGTGCATTCACCTGGGTAGACTTGAGGATTTACCTAATGGAAGAATGCATTTAAGGGAGGGGTAGGGCAAATATACCTCAGCAGACTGACTATTTTGCTGAAGGGTTTGACTGGGCACCTGTTTCCCAATGAGGCTGAAGTGTGTCTTTCTCTCATATGAAAGATCACAGGATAATCCCCTAAGATTTCTTAGTTTCATTATTTCATCTACCCACTAGCCAAGGAAGCCATTTGTAAGCCTAATCTATGTTTGGGATCAAATTTTTAAAATAGTTTCCAGAACTCTAACCACAAGTTCACTACATTTGTGTTTAGGAAGTCTGTTTTTGTTTCTGATCTGTTTTATTTGAAGCAACCAAATGAGGTCAGGAAGTAGAAAAGAAAAAAAAAAATCTAACTTGCAGGTCTTGCTCTATTCCTTTATTGTTTATTTTAGATGACTGTGTGTTTCCTAAAGATTAGGGGAAACAGTCATTTAAGGGGGAATGAGCCTAGCCAGTTAGTGTGTGGTAATTTCATGGCAGGGTTTTGGTCAATGAAAGTGTGAGCAAAGTGAGCACACACCCAGAGTCCAAGTCATAGTCAGGCAGTGGATGAGCAGTGACTGATAAAGATTCAGTATTTTTCCACTATACCTGTGTCCTGCTCCCTAAACTATCTAGACTTTAACGTGTCCCTTTTACTGCACCTCAGAAAATGGAGCAATAGAGAAAGGAACTTCTGTCTTTTGTGGAAGTTTTGTAAACTTGAAGTAGTATAGAAGATTATTTCTAACTCCAAAGTCTGTGGTTCCAAGTACTGAGTATTCATAAAAATGGACATCAGACACAAGGAGGTAGAGAGAACCATGGCCTGGGAGTTAGAATATTTAGGCTTTACCCAGCTTAGTCATAAGGTGCCCTGAGGTCTCAGGCAAATTGCTTCTCTTCAATCTCTGAACCTCAAACTCTTCATCTGATGAGTGAGGAAATGGAAGCAGCTCTCTGAAGTTAAACATGCTAAGATCTTTAGTGTTAGGGTGTCTAGAGGTTGATTCCAAGGAATGGAACTGCTATGGAAAGACTTCCCAGAAAGAGACCATTGAAGAAAGTTCATGAAATGATAGATGGGGATCACCCCAGGGCAAGTTTAACTAGAGATGCCCCCAGGACAGGGTTGGGGAATGAGGGTCATGGAAGACAGAGGTCCTCACTCACTGCATTCCTAAAATATGGAGTTGGATTAGGTGGAAGATAAAAAATAAGTTTTCTTTTAAATATCAGTTCTAACAATTAATGCCCTGCTGAGGATTTTGAGATATTCCAAGCTTATGAGAGTGTTGTAATTGATTGGCGATGTCTGCCATGGCCAAAGACAAGGGAAAGGTGGCTTCCCTGCTTGTGTTTGCCATCCCTTACCCAGAAGAACCCCATGCATTTGGTAGGTTTAAAATTCTAAGATGCTACTTAATCCTTTAAAGGCTGTAATGTACTGTGTTTAGTTTTAACAAAGACTACCATATCCTCAAACCAAAGTCTCTCTAGAAGAGGAGCCAGAGGGAGTTCTCCTCCCAAGAAAGATGTCCGTTGAGGGCTCCTTGCTCTTCATGGCTCCAGAAGAGACTAGAATCTGGATACTGGGATGATACTTGGCCACTCTCCAAGAGCAGTTGGCTGATGGAGGAGTGAAGAAGGGAGAGAGAGAATACTAACATTAATCGAACCCTTACTGTGTGACAGGTAGAGCCACCATGATCCCATATGGTGCTTTATGGACATTAGAAGAAGGCACTCCTTCTTCTGGGCAGGGCGTAGAGCTTGGCAAGCAAAAGATAGGCTGGATATTGACCACTGCTAGCTGCCTCAGGACACAACCTGAACAGCAGTACATGGCAACCTTGGTGCCAAGTGCTGTACAGCAATGGATAGACATGGTTCTTGCCCTTCAGACAAGGGGAAATGGGTAATTACAGTGCACTGTGATAAAGAATAAGATATGATAAGAGTATAATGAAAGTATCCATCAGGAAATGTTCAGTGTTATCTAAAGGATTGGGGAGGTGGGGATGGGGAGCAAGGCAGGCCGCAGGGAAAAGGGGATACTAAACCTGGGTCTTAAAGGGTGGTTGGTGTTTCAAGTGGACAAGGAAAAGAACTTCAGTTCAAGCTGGGAGAAAGCACAGAGAGGTGGACTCTTGAGTGGCTCCCACCCAGGGTATGGGAGGATGAGCAATGGGAAGTAAAATGTACAGAACAATGGGCAAGATCCAGAAGTCTGGTGTTTGTAAGCTACTGACACTGTACAGACAGGAGATGTTTAGGAGGTGAAATCAGTTGGCCAGGTGCTGGATTTATGGGAGGCTAAAGGAAGAGGAGGAATCTAGGGTGTCACCCAGAGTCTCTCTGACTTGGGCAAAAAAAAAAAAAAAAAAGATGGCAATACAATTATTATTTAATTGGTACAGAGTTGCCATTTTGGAGGATAGAAAAAAGTTCTGAAGATGATGGTGATGACAGTCACACAACAACATGAATGTACTTAATGCCACTGAACTGTACCCTTAAAAATGGTTACAATGACCAATTTTATGTTATGTATATTTTGCCACAATTTCTTTAAATGGGGAAAAAATGGCAGTGCCATTAAGAAGAAGAAATGTGGAGAGGGAGATAATGAATCACAGCTCAGAAGCCTCAGCTGTGAATTCGTCCAATAATCTCCCACTAGGTCTCAGATACTTCCTATTCTGGATGTTCACTGCACTTTCTTATACAGTTGACCCTTGAACAACACAAGTTTGAATGCAAGGGTCCAGTTATACATGGATTTTTAAAATTTTTTTTAACGTTTATTTATTTTTGAGACAGAGAGAGACAGAGCATGAACGGGGGAGGGGCAGAGAGAGAGGGAGACACAGTATCTGAAACAGGCTCCAGGCTCTGAGCTGTCAGCACAGAGCCCGATGCGGGGCTCGAACTCATGGACCGCGAAATCATGACCTGAGCCGAAGTTGGCCGCTCAACCGACTGAGCCACCCAGGCGCCCCTATACATGGATTTTTAATAAATATATTAGAGCACTATAAATGTATTTCCTCTTCTTTATGATTTCCTTAACATTTTTTCTTTTGCTTCCTTTGTTATAAAAATATAGTATATAATACATATGACATACACAATATGTGTTCATTTACTGTTGATGTATCAGTGAGGTTTCTGATCAATAATAGGCTATTAGTAGTTAAGTTTTGGAGCAAAGCTGTGCACAGATTTTCACCTTTGAGGTGGGTCAGAACCCCTAACCCCTGTGTTGTTTAAGGGTCAAGTGTACTTCCATTACACCATGCTTCTATCATAAATCATGCTTGCATATCTAGCTGCCTCAGAAATGTAAGAACCTTGAGGGCAGTGGCTGCCTTCATTTCATATCCCAGGTGTGTACCTCCACCTTTGACGGGAGGATGGGGGTGGGGAGGGGCCCACAGGAAGTAGGGGGGGGGTTCCAGCCAGTAGCCTTTAATTCAATTATGTAATAACAGACCTGTCATCATCTGCTGGCAGGAGTTTGGTATGAGGCTGAAAGAAGACTTGGAATTATTAGAAAAGGAAATGGGCATAAAAGCTGATCAAAAGAAAGAATAAGGGTTGTCCTGGGGTGACACTGTTCAGGCTGGAAACCATTTACTTGTTGTTGTATCAGTGCAATTAGTGGTATGATCTCCTCCAGCTGTGCTCAGCAGCATGCAACTAGAAGCAGAAAGCATAATAGCTAGTGGGATTCAGAGTTGGGGTTTTGCTAGGTAGCTGGGTAGTGAGTACAAAGAAGTAGAGACTGGAAGGTTCCTGTGCTCAACTGCAAGACCCAGTCTGGGCAGGGAAGGGAGTGAATTCAAAATGGAACTGACAGATGGAAGGGCTGAGGGAAGGACCAAAGGGCTGGATGACATCACGGAGCATATGTTGGGGGGATAAAGGAGGTTTATTGGGAGTGAGTGAGTGAAAAAACAAGGATAAAAGGTTGATATGGGAACTTAGGATGTTGAGTTTAAGTCTTTGGAGGTGATGTGGTCCCAAGTAATGACAAGGTCTGGAATGTGGCCTCCAAGTGAGTGGCTAAAGGAGACTTAAGTTTAAGGGGGATGATATTGAGCAGGTCAAGGAACTGGCAGGCTGGGGAATTGATGGGTCATCTACCAGTAAGGGGAGGAATCCTCCTTGTAGGGCTGAAAACCAGGCTAAACTCCTGAACTTTGCAACCAAAACTTCCTGCTACTCTCTCTGCCCTTCCTCAGCTGCAGGCAGGGGTGGAAATGGAAGGACATAGTGGATGAGAAGTACAGGATAACACTTGGAAGAGGGCCCTGCAGCTCCTGGGATCTATATGCTCCTCAGAGGCTAAGGACTGGTTCAGCCATGCTGCTGCTGCCAGCCCCTTGGCCTGCAACCTCTGTGCTCAGCCACAGGCCTGGTGACTTTTTATTGTTGATATTCAATGTTTCTTTGGGGCACCTTTGGACATTGTGAACTGAACAATAGAGATAAGACTGGATTACACTGGCTTTGATCTGCTGCAGGACAGGATAGTCTGACTTTGTGGTTGCTGAAATAAGGGAAATTCTCCAAACTAACACCATCCTTTGTTCCCAAGCTTCAAATTACCTGATTAAAACCCTGAGACTTGAAAGGTAGGTTTAAAGCCAATGATTCACCTCACGTAAAGTTGTAATGATTTTAAAAGTCTCACACTCAGAACGTTTGATATTGAAAACATCCAGCCCTCAGGTAAAATGAATTACATTTTACTTCAGTAAGTGGAAGGGGTCATCTGAATCTCTCCCAGCAACCCAGAAACGGTAACAAGAGCCAAAAACCACCCCTATGGTTTCCAAAATGTCCCATAGAAGGTGAGACCCTCCCACTGAGAGTCCTTGCTATCGACAATGGAAGTGGGAAGTGGGAATGAAAATCGGGTACAAGTATGAGGGGATCATGAAATCAGTAGGACCTGAGGAGTAAAGGAGGAGGGAGGGTCTAAAAATGACTCCTTGATTTCTGGTTTTTGGGACTGGGGGTTGTGGTTCTTTTAACATGGGAGGAGACACAGGACTGGGGTGGAAGAGGGTAAGGAGTTCAGTTCTTGCTTTTTTTTGCTTGAGATGACCTGAAGCACTGCGAGCCAAAAGGAAGCAAGTTGGAAGCCTGGAGCTGTGGAGGGGACCAGGTGTGCAAATGTGAAATCAGATGTCACTGGCGAATAGATGGTGGTTTCGGCCAGAAGAGTGAACACAGCTGTCCAGGACTAGGGGGAGAGTAGAAGGCTGAGGTGGACCCCAGGGGCCCTGGGCAGGGGACGATGTGAGGGTGGGGGCTCCACACCCACTGCACACCTCCTTCCGCTGTCTGTCTGTCTGTGAGGGCTGCCTTGTCTAGCGTAACCAAGACAGGCCTGAGGTGGCACTAGTCTCTGGCCTTTCCCTGTCACCCTCAATTCTACAACATCCTCTCATTAGCATGGACAGGTTCCTACTTCTTAACAAATAACCCTGGGGGTTCCTATGTGTCTCTCTACCAGGGCACAAGCATCCCTTGCTCCCCACCCAGCCTTGGCCACTTTGCTAGACAAACTTTATGTTATAATATAAATTATGATAACAAACTTTGTATAGCACCTCACAATTTATAAAATACTTTTCACAGGCTTGGCACTCTTTTTTATCTTTAGTTTGTTTTTTGGTACTTAAAAAAATTATTCCTTACACCAATCCTGTGAGTTAGGAATAATTATCCCCATTTTATGTATGAAAAGACTCAGATGGTAATTCATCTAAGGCCACACAGCTGTGGGTGATGGAAGTTGGTCTCAAAATGGGGTCCTCTGATGCTAGAACCCACACCTGTTAACTGCCCATAGCACCATTTTCACACCAGATGAACACAGTTAGGCATAAAGGCATCGAATCCATTCAAATGGGAAACCGCTCCCTCACCCCACCCTCTGTTACAGTGGGCCAGTTAAGCCCTGAGATGATATAGAAACCAAGTCAAGATGCCAGCTTCCTCCAGTGGGTATAATACAAAGATCACGAGCTTCCATTGGTATGAAGGTCGAAAACAGGCAAAACCCAACAAGATAATCTTTTAATGGTTTATCCACCTGTGGTAAAACTACAAGGAAAAACTAGCATTGGTTAATGTAAAATTCAGGATGGTGATTTCTCAGAGGGCCATCAAAGGAGCTGGCGACATTCTATTCCTCAGGCCAGGTAGTAGTTAGCTGGGCTTGTGTAAATTCTTAAACCAGACATAAGTGAATTATGTGTTTGTACATAAACCTGCAACAAAGAGACAGCTATACTGCTGCCTACAAATAATAAGGTATTCGGAGGAAGAGGAGAGCACAGAGGGAAAAGAAGGAAAAGAAGGCAAGAGTCTGGAGAAAAACATGGCAGGCTAGGAAGGAAAATAGAGGCTGGTCTCTAGAGCCTGGATTCTAGACCCGGACAGATCTGCATTTAAATCTCAAACTTCATCTCTTAGGAGCTGGACAGGCAAGATCTCAGAGTGCCTCCGTTTCCTCATCTGTAAAAGAACAAAAGAGGTACATTCCAAGGTTGTCATAAGAATTAAGTGAGAAAACATGTAGCGCCTAGAATGATGTTAGCCACCTAATTCACGTTCTCCCTTTGCTTTCTTACCTCACCTCTCCCTCGCTCCGTGCCCACTCCTTCCGCCAGCACAGCTGAGTCTAAAAGCAGCCCCACTGCTCTTCTCCACAGTTATTTATAGCCAGGGCCACCTGTGAGCGGCCTGGAAAGGAGACCTGCTGGCCCAGGCTCCGACGCCCGGCTCATGTGTCACCACAATCCAGACTCTGGCGCTGCGGCTGAAGGGCAGTGATATAAATAGTTCACGCTGGGGCCACCTCTTTTTTAGAGAGAAATGCTGTGCCTACCCAAACTTTCTTATAATGCTGCAGGAGTTTTCAGCCCCGGCCACGATGTTTGCTGTCTGCTGACGGGAAAGTCTTCCTCAATTTATGGTTCATACCCCATCCTTCTGAAGTGCTGGTTATGTTCAAAACTCTGCCAGAAGAGGTTTGTATTTTTTTTTTTTATGTGTACCAGAATGAAAACTGGCTGAGTTTTTTGTTTTGTTGTTGTTGTTTTGTTTTTTAATGTCTTGTGGTTAATAAGCACATCAATTTCAGAGAACATCTCTTGTTTTTTTTCCGGGGATATCTAATAACTGAAATCTTCACACAGCCCCCCAGTATTCTTGCCTGCTTTATTATTATTTCTCTTAGGCCTTATTATTTTCTGAGTTCTGTTTCTCCCTGGTCATTAATGAACACAATTCAAGCTTCCCACATTCATTATTAATCCTCAATTTCCTCCCAAACCCTTCATGAAAACGCCACTCTGATGCCCTGAAGCTAATGACAGGTCGAGATCACAATCCTGGTAATCGGCCTATTTTTTGAGGGGTTGCTCTGTGTGCCTATCTTACTGGTAACCATTTAAAAAAAAAGGAGTAGATCTAGAAATGCACAGGGCACTCATGTATTTACTAAGTACAGTGTTGAAAAATGGCAATTTGGAAACATTCTAATTTTTCTATGTAAGTGAACACCTATTTAACAACCTAGGTTTCTTACCATTTCTTTCCCCATGCCCCAGCTTTATTGAGATATAACTAATAAATAAATTGTATATATTTAAAGTGTACAATATGACATATGTGTACAGTGTGAAATGATTACCATAATTAATGAACATACCAATCACCTCACATAGTTGCCTTCTTTTGTGTGTGGTAAGAACACTTACCTGCTCTGCTAACAACTTCCAGATATGCAATACATTATTATTAACTATAGGTACCATGCTGTACATTAGATCCTCAGAATTTATTCATCTTCTAACTGAAAATTTGTACCCTTTGACCAACACCCATCCATTTCCTACCCCTTGGTAACCACCTTTCTATGAGCTCAACTTTTTGTTTTTTTAGATTCCATATATAAGTGAGATTGTGCCATATGTGTCTTTCCTATCTGGCTTATTTTACTTACCATAATATTCTCCAGGTTCATCCATGTTGTTGCAAATGGCAGGGTTTCTTTTTATTGTTCATGTCTGAATAATATTTCTCTGTGTGTGTGTGTGTGTGTGTGTGTGTGTGCACGCATGTGTGTGTTTCACATTTTTTTATCCATTTATCCATCCACTGGGCACTTCAGTTATTTCCATAGCTTGGCTATTATGAGCAATGCCACAATAGACATGAGAGTGTAGTAATCTCTTTGAGATACTGATTTTGGATACATACCCAGAAGTGAGAGGATCATATAGTAGTTGTACATGCCAAAGAATGAACCTGGACCCCTCACAAAATCTTTCACCTCTCACAAAAATTAAGTTGAAATGGATTAGAGACTAAAAATAACATCAGAAACTCTCGGAGGAGAATGGGAAAAGCTCCTTGACATTGGTCTTGGTGATGAGTTTTTGGATATAACACCGAAAGCATGGGCAACAAAAGCAAAAATAAATAAGCAGAACTACCCCCAAACTAAAAAGCTTCTGCTTAACAAAGGAAATAACAAAAATAAAAGGCAACTTACAGAATGGGAGAAATATTTGCAAACTATGTATCTGATAAGGGGGTAGTACCTAAAATATGTAAGGAACTCCACAACTAAACAACAATAAAATCTGATTTTAAAATGGGCAGAGACCCTGAATAGATATTTTTCCAAAGAAGACCTACACATGGCCAATAGGCATATGAAAAGATGCTCAACAGCACTACTCATCAGAGAGATGCAGATCAAAACCACAATGAGAGATCACCTCACACCTGTTAGGAGGGCCATTGTCAAAACACAAGAGACCACAAGTGTTATCAAGGATGTGAAGAAAAGGGAACACTTGTATACTGTGAATGGGAATGTAAATTGGTACAGCCATGATGGAAAACAGTATGGAGGTTCCTCAAACAATTAAAAATACAACCACTCTTTCTTTCACTGAGGAATTTTATGTGTTTTTAAGATATACATAAAATACTACCTTCTTTCAGTTAGATCATACGTTTCTACTTTTTCTTCACTTGAACATTAATATTTAAGATCCAGGGTTTAGGTTGCATGTTTAAAAAACATTGAAAAATATCTATGCTTTGCTTATAGGTATTCCCTCAGGGCAATGTTGTCTGAATGTGGGTTCCTGCTAGGAATTTATTTGTGATCCTCGTAACCTATCAGTGGTCATACAAACACATTGTGCTGTGTTTATGGTCACCGTGGTTTTATTTATTTATTTTTTAATTTTTTTTTTAACGTTTATTTATTTTTGAGACAGAGAGAGACAGAGCATGAACAGGGGAGGGTCAGAGAGAGGGAGACACAGAATCTGAAACAGGCTCCAGGCTCTGAGCTGTCAGCACAGAGCCCGATGCGGGGCTCAAACTCACGGACTGCAAGATCATGACCTGAGCCAAAGTTGGCCACTTAACCGACTGAGCCGCCCAGGCACCCCTGGTCACCGTGGTTTTAAACAAAGAGAAACACATTGCTTTAAATGCCTCACTCTAGGACTTACCTTGTCCAAAGGCATATACCCTGGTTCATGAATAGTTTTGTTGTTCTGTTTTTTAGATATTAACCTGTAATTATTATCCTATATTATATCGTGAAAATGTTTAACCAATATTCTTATTCAAAGATATTATCCCCATCAATGCTCATATATTTTTATATGTGTCTTAGAAATTTCTTAATATTTCTTTGTGTTGGTTATACCCACAGGCAGCTTTTCAAGCCTTAAAGCTAACTCTACAGCTGATAGCCCCTCTCCATGACATTGTGGCCTACCTTTTCAGTTTTGCTAAACTTGGAAATTGCTCAACATGTTTTAAATTTCCTCTAAGTACTAACCCTTTGAAAGGTGACTGGGGAGGAACTGAGGGCATTGGTAAGTGATTAAAGGTGATTCAAATCACCTTCAATATTCGCTTGAAATTCTATGAAGCTCTTCCTGCACCCCCACCGCCCCAACTTTACTGCAGTATAATTGGCAAATAAAATTGTAAGCTATTTAAAGTGTACAATGTGATAACTTGATATGCTCACACATTGTAAAAAGATTTCTCCCATCTAGTTAATTAATATGAAGCTCTTAATACTTGGAAAGACAGAACTAAAATATTTTTTCATAAATGACAGTGAGAAGAAGGGCAAAGGGCAAAACATCATAATATAGTGTCTCCAAACTAATTAATTCCACATTTATAGGCTAATCCACAAGGTAAAGCAAGTCAAGAGTGGCAAGCCTGGCTTTTTACCCTGTATCGGCCACTTGGTTACTGGAAACTGGACATTTTATTCTGTGGATCTTTGTCCATCTATAAAATGGGGATGATAATACCTGTTTCATGGAGATGTTCTGTGGATTAAAATCTCTGTAAAATTTCTACAAGAATGTACATCCCCCTACTGCACAATAGTTTTATTTCATTCCCTTTCTGGCCTATGTGAGCTAACATGGCAAGGTCAGAACCAAGCATTTATTGTCAAGAATTCTTGCAGACAGTCCTCTGTGAGCTGACAGTAGCCTGATGGTCCTGAAGTAGGAATGATTGAGGCTTTAGTTTTATTTGCCAAGTGCTAATCCATAAACCCTAACTAAGCACTAAGTTCTAAGATAAATGCACAAGGTAAATTAAAGACTCTGAAATGCTTAGTAAGCTGGGTTAATCAAAAGTAGGGAAACTGATCTTGTTATTTTAATAATTTGACTCCCAGTCAAATTATGTCATTAGTTAATGTAAATGTGATAACATATTGTAACAGAGTAGCCAAGGATTTTAATATTTTTTGACGTTTATTTATTTTTGAGAGACTGAGAGAGAGCACGAGCAGGAGAGGGGCAAAGAGAGAGGGAGACACAGAATCTGAAGCAGGCTCCAGGCTCTGAGCTGTCAGCACAGAGCCTGCCACACGGGTTCATTCAAACCCATGAACCGTGAGATCATGACCTGAGCTGAAGTCAGATGCTTAACCCCATGTAGCCAAGGATTTTAAAGGATGAGAAGAGCCAACAAAATGAGCTAATAATATGCCTATTCTAACCTAGGGGTCTTCAAACAAGTGTAATATACTCTGAATCTATTCCTCTCTGGCCAGCGTATAAAGGAAATATGTTTGTGGGAGACCCTGATTTGTTTGCTGGTAGATTTGCATTGCGCTAATGAGCACGGAAGGAATCTGTAAACATTCAGATAGGAGACCCTAGGGGAGCGTATTAGTGGTGATCCTGGAGGAAGATTGATGCCTGTATCTGAGGACAGGCAGCATGAAGAAGGGATGGATTGGTGCTGACTCAGCAGAAAACACAGAATTTTCACAGGCTAATGAGATTGCAAAACTACTAGTAAATCTTCCATGTAAGAATCAAGAGAAGAAAGAAGTTCCAAAGCATGCTTAGAGCCTTTCCTTTTACTAATTCGGGGACTGTTATAAAAGGGGTTTACTCAGAAAATAAACTAAGACACTCTTAGAGGAGCTGCTAGATTTGGGGAGGGTATGGGGACCGGGCTTTAGATGAGGGACAGGAGAAAGGATGCCATCCCTGTCCTTGAGACACACGGAGATGAGATAGAAGCCTAGATAGAGCCAGAGTCATCTTTCCATAGAGGCTGCATAGGAACTTCTACAGCAGCTGGGAGGGCGGAGCCTGCGGGGAAGGTGATGTGGGGGGTACTTGCCCTCACTAGAATCAATGGAGAAGACTAGGAGGGATGGTCCTGGTAAGACAAGAAAAGGACTCTGGCAAAGGTGACAGGCAGACTGCACATGGCCAGTCCAGAGAATGGCGTACCTACTGGTGTGACACTGAGGAACAGTAGGAAATGAGGCCAAATTGTTGAGGACCTGGAATTCAGGATGAAGGAAATTGGTTTCTTACTATTTATATGCTCATGAACCAGAAACCATTGAAACATGTGGGGCCCAGGCTTTCCAAGGTGTGCAATTAGAGGCATGCACCCTGTCATGTTGCCAGCAAAAACATTTGTGCTCCAGGGAGAATGTGCAAAGTTTTGCATACTCTGCTGAAAATAGATAAAGAGCAAACTGAACTAAAAAAAGAAAAATCCCACTCTGTGATAATCATCTTTTTAAAAAGCCTAGGTTGCTCAGTTCCTGGCCTGCTTCCCAGAGGAGACAAGGAGAGCTAAGGTGAAAAGAGATGGGTCTGTTCATATCCTTGCCCACCTCCTCTTGGCTATTGCCAAGCTATTTGGAGTTTGACTTCTGTGGGCTCATATGCTTTAAAATAATTTCTAAGGGGACCCTCCAGATCTCAGCTTTGGCCCTGCCATTTGACTGAGGAAGCAGCTCTTAGACACTGTGCACCAGCTCTGTGGACCTGCCCAATCCTTTCCTTCCCTGAAAGTCAGCAACTCCCTTTGGAGTCAGCAGAGGATGTAATCAGCCTGTGGGAGTTTACACTGTGATTTCCTTGTAAAGGTTTAGGAGGCCAATTAAAGCCCAAATACTGTCCACTAAACTTAGAGTTTCAGGAACTCTAGAGACAAGCTGAGAACAAAGTGTGCTGGCTCTGAGTATTCACATGGAGACAGGGCCACTATGATTTCCACCTCACCCCTCCCCCTGCCCCCACTTCTCTCTCTCTCTGATTTCCCAAATAAGACCCTCCTGGGGAAGTCTCATTTGTTTCCTGATGTTTCCTGGCTCAGGTCTCCTCCCAACCCCACCACCACAACTACATGGTAACCATCTGCCCCATCCTCACAGTCAGGCTGTCTGCCCTGCCCGCCAGCCACCTCCCCTCCCACCAAGCAGCTGCTTGATGCCATGAGGCAAGGGAAGCCTAAATGAGGATGGTAAAGTCAGTTAATAACAAAAAAAGGGTAGTCCCCACCTCTACATCTGTGTTTTAATGATAATACTACCTATCAACACAGAACAATTTTGCTGGGAAGTGATCATATAAACATGCACACACATCACGTATATGAACAATAATGGAAATAATGAAAAGAGAACGATTACCTGCAATCCAACCATTCTAACAAGTGAGATATTTTTATTTACCTTTACTGCCTTGTAGCCCTTGTCCAAACACACTTTACATTTCACAGAGCTTTAATCACGGGGTATATGCAACTTTATATTCCTTTTTCATTGTCATGGCAGAGGATTATAAACCGTTCCCCCCTGGTTGCTGCTTCACCTGACAGCATGTAATGCTTGCAGACCGTCCCACTAGGCCTTGAACAAATAAGGTTCACTGATTACCACTAAATAGGGCTTCCATCCACCACCAAAATTCTTGTGCAGTTCACTCTAACATGACCCCTCTTCTGGAGGAAGTTTCTTTTCAGCCCGATATGACCATCAGATTTATAGAGGAGTCATAAAAATTTTGGTGATTGGGTCCAATTTTGCAGCGGCTGGAAAAGTACCTAAAAACCATTTTTCTCTTCTTTGTAAAGCATCAAATGGATATGAAATCTGGACTTCTCATGTTTTCCTAAAGCCAAAAGCATATATCACAAGTGTTAGCAACTATTCTCAGTCCTGGTTCTGCCCTGGTCAGGCTCTCATGGACAGCTTCCCCATTCCCTCAATTCCTCTTTCATCTAGAAATGTGGGAAGAAATCCCATGCCAGGCCAGATAGGGTAGAAGGCTGCTCAAGACTGGACAAGCTATTGAGAGAGTAACTCTGCAAATACCTCATGAATATCCCATCTGTCTTCTGCCTTGGGCTACATATCAGGCACAGAGATCAGTTTCCATAGTCTTCTTCCCATAACTGTGATGTCCTCTCAACTAGAAAGCTATCACTGTCCTCACTGGGAGTTGGCGAACATTTCAGATCAGCTGACATTCCAATAGCCCTGGAAGTGTGGGCCCACCTACTACCCTACTAGTGCTCCCTAAGGACTCATCATTTTCTTGCTTTGCTCTCCCATTCTGACTAACTCCTCTCCTGGGCCAATAATAGAGATGCCATTAAGTCATCTATACCCAGGCCAGTTTCTTCAACCCAGTACTGAGTGTTGCAAAAGGTCCCTAACTTAGATTTCCATTCAAAACACATGAAAGTCTACTTATGTCCAGTCCACTTTTGCAGTAAGGATCCAAGAAACAAATCAGTTTAGGATCTCTCACACCTCCTAAAATGATGATAATCTCCTAGAAGAAGGTGTGTGTGCGTGTGTGGTGTGTGTGCACACATGCACACATATGGGTGTGCATATTTCTTGCTTGCCTTAGATGGTCTTGAGTCTTCTTTAATCCATGAGCCAGTGAGAGAATGAGCCAGTGACAGAGAGGTTGATTTGTATGGCATGGTTGTGGGAAATGAATGCTGGTTTGTAATCTATAATAACTTCAAGCCCCTAACAGCTCTACTGAGACCTATATTTTCCCATTCCTTGTCATTCTTTTATTCAGTCTAGAGGCTATAGCCTTGTAAAATTTAAAACTTTCATTCAACAGCATGTTCTTATTCTGAAAAGCAAAGCAAATTTTTATCTTATTGAGGAAGGAAGGAAGGAAGGAAGGAAGGGAAGATAAATCAGACCTTGGGCTCTACAATATAACTTTGCTAGTCTTGCAAAACATATAATTAGCATGTTCACAAACAAAGAGAAGTACCTTTAGGTAAAAAGTTAGCTTTGGAGGTGAATGATGGCTCATTAGGTTAGCCACGGTAGCCTGTAGGTCACACTATCTGACGAAAATGTCATCCATCTTCCAGGGTCTGAGCTTCAAGAACTGCAGAAAATGATTGACAGCCTCCAGAGCCCCCAGGACCCTGCCCACGTGTCCCAGGCACTCCTCCTTCGAAGGGAGGTTATATTTTTGCAGTTTGATGCTGCGGTGCGGCACCTCATCCGGTAAGGGCTGGAGCGCCGGATCCTGTCCAGTTCATTGTGTAGGGCAGGTGCTTCTGAGCGACCACTGGGGGAGGCCACTCTTGGCAAGATTGAATACCGAGCTTAAAATAGGGCACAACCTGAGCCAGAGCACTGTGGCTACCGAAAGCATTCTGCTGCAAAGGCTGTCCAAGCAGCGTGTGTTCTTGTCCGATCATAATATTCTCAATTTTATTAAATGTGCCCTAAATACAGTTAGTTTGCACAACAATCACTGCTTTCAATGTTCAGGTTGTTGAATTGGGAATGATGTTTTTCATACCTCTGAAGATGATTCTAAGAGTTTTGTTTATGTTTTTCAGCCCTTAATCACCTTTCAAAAGAACAGAATTTTCACTGCACGTGTGAAGCCAGTGGAACTGGCTGAGTTAAATTTATAAATTCAAATAAATAAATTGTGGGTATTAAGTGTTCTGCATACAAAAAAGAATGTCTGTCTGGTTAATTAATCATGACTGATGAGAAAATTAGTTGGGACTGAGAGTCACACTGTTTCTAGGATAAATAATAAGTTTTGTATGGGAAGGGAAGAGGTCAGGCCTAAGGGTCTCTGCTTACTCTTAAATCGTCAATATCAATTAACTTCCTTTGATTAATTCCCAGTATAAGTATTTAGCCAAGGAGGAAGACCTCAGGAGGCTGTGCTCTTACCTGTGGGTTATAATCACATTTCACTGCTAGCATGGGTATCCATAGAGGATGTAAATGTAGGGTTTGAACTGAACTGTATTTTCTCTTCCTACTCTGCATTTTCTTTACTCTGAGCATCAAGGATCTCTGGATTCAAATTAATTCAGCAGAAGAAAACAATTGGACGAATTGATTTCTTTTTTATTGATAAACAACTTTCTGAGCTGTAGCTTAGTTGAGCAGGTAGAATATAAAGGCTCCAATTTTTTCAGGATGGCCATTCATTAGTCCTCTGACTCTGAAACCCCAGGTCAGAATTTGGAAGGAATTCACGTAGGGTGAAGACAGAACTATACCCCGGAGGTTCTGTTTGGATTCCATCTGTGCAGGGTTCAGCTTGCTACTGTTCTCCCAGAGGAACCATTCTGCTTCCCCTAGGAATTCCTTTGAGGGGCTTCCTTTGTCCTGGCACACTCAGTGCTCAGGAATAGAGGGCACTGTGTTCTATGTCTGGCTTCAGTATATTCAGTATATTTTTCAAAAGACTTTGGAGGGAACCACTCGGGACGGTATGTCTCCACTAGGCCTTTATTCATCACATTTCCTCCAGCCTTTATCTTCAGAGCTCTTCCGGGCTTGTGTGTATTTGGAATCGCACAGTTAGTAAATGGCAGACTAGAAGTAGAACCTAGGTGCATTTGACTCTAAAGTCTTAGAACTAGGATGGATGCCAGACAGCAGTGTGGATCGAAAAATAGACTCTGGAAAGAAGGCAGGGAACAGGAGGAAAAGAGAAGCTAAGGGATAAATGTCATCCCACTTGATGATTTCACTGCTAAACCTGCAAACAAGGAAAAGTCCTTAGATAATCAAGAGGCAGGAAGGACAGGGAAGTTCCCTCACCCTTCCCCAGAGTTCATAACTCTGAGCAAACATGACTGTTTACCCAAGGGAAGTTTTTGCTTATAGAAACTCAAGACTTCTCCAGAATTTGAAAAGAAAGAACTGAACTTTTACCTGGAATGAGAGTAACATGCTTCTATCGACTGGGGGAAATTGAGGAAGGATGTAGCTCAAGGACATCAAGATAGTGGCCCATTAATCACCCAATATCTGGCTCCTGCTTCTATGTGGCATAATCAGCTCTGGTTGCAGGGTAGATGCAGTCTAAGCACAGAAGTCTCACTCTGCCCCTGTCAACCTGCCCTCTGATGCGGGAAACAAAGGCAAAAGGAAATGGCAGATAAAATTAAATTTCCTTATGACCTGCAGCCCTTTGATAAATACTTGAGGCAGGCAGAGTATAACATTTCTCCAGGAACTCCCTACTGTCTTCATGTTGATACTTTGCTAGGGGGAAAAACAACCTTTGCTTGACAACAGCTAGGCCTCCAGTATCCATGAGTCTTCTTTACCATGTGAAAATACCTTTGGAAACTTCCCCTGGACTTTATCTCTCCCAACTCCCAGGTGTATAATCAGTCTCTCCTCACAATCCCCAGGCAGCTCTTCCTTCCCACAGGTCCTGTCCCCCTGCTTTAACAAAACCACCTTTTTGCACCCAAGTTGTCTCAAGAATTCTTTGTTGACCATTGGCTCCGGACCCTACCATCACTCCAAACCACATCACCTACCAAGCTCCTGGCAGAAATTGGTATTGTCCTCTAATACCATTGGAACCACGTTGCCCAGGGCCTGTCACCTCTGCGCATGTCCACCAACCTGTAGAAGTTATTTATTAGCCAGTGCAAGAAATGCCTGAGAAGTGAGCTTATCTTTAATTTCAGATGATGTAATCATTTGTGTTGAAAGTAAATGCTTGGGTGGTACAGTGGTTCTAATCCATCTTAACTATTTAAGTCAGGGGTCAGCAAACTTCTGTCATAGGCCTGATTTTTATATGGCCTGTGGGCTAAGGATGGCTTTTACATCTTTAAGTAGTTGGAGGAAAAATTTCAAGAAAAGAGTAGTATTTTGTGACTCATGAAAATTATATGGAATTCAAATTTCAGTGTCCATAAATGAAGGTTTTTGAAACATAGTCATGCCTATTCATTTGTAAATTATCTTAGACTGCTTCCACACAGAACTGAGTAGTTGCACAAGAGACCATATGATCCACAAAGCTGAAAATGTTTACTATCTGACCTTTTAAGAAAGATTTTGCCACACCCTGATTTAAACAGCGTTTCCCTGTTTCTTGAGTGCTATTGGGCAAGTTGTGCTGGTCAGACCCACCCTAGCAGAAGACACAGGCCAGGGTTTATCAAATGAGGCGTCTGATTGAGTTGTGATGGGAACCCATGACCTGTTATCAATGTTTCGAAAGGCATGATGAAAAAGACACATTTGCCCCAAAGCTTTGCAAGTAAACAAAATGTCAAACTTCTTTCTTTTTAAAAATTTTTTAATGTTTTTATTTATTTTTGAGACCGAGAGAGACAGAGCATGAGCAGGGGAGGACAGAGAGAGAGGGAGACACAGAATCTGAAGCAGGCTCCAGGCTCTGAGCAGTCAGCACAGAGCCCGATGCGGGGCTAGAACTCACGGACTGTGAGATCATGACCTGAGCTGAAGTCGGACACTTAACGGACTGAGCCACCTAGGCGCCCCACTTCTTTCTTTTTTTAAGAAATTCTGGAATTCTAAGAACTGAGATAAGGGGGAGAGGAAATTTGCTCTGGTTGAGTTCTCACCATGTGCCAACTCTGTGGGTAGAAATAATTTCCCCCATTTTTACAGAGGAGGAAATAAAGATTCACAGAAGTTGCATAACTTGCCCAGGGTCACACAGCTTATTGTAGCAGAACTTGCATCTGTGCAGTTTTTCAGACTCCGGAGCCCCATTCTTCCTTTATATCATGTTTCTTCGTCTCTTCCTGCAGCTTGGAGCTTGGGCTGGAGGCTAATGTGGTATCAAGTTAGACAGGAAAATATTTACTGAACATTTGGTAGAAAAATCTTTCAAAATATGGAGTCCATGGAAAGGAGGGAAATAAAAGAGGATTTAGTGCTAAAAGTATTGAGTATCATCTTGAGACCCTTTTTTTACACGTGGCATTAGACACAGTTCTATTGATAGAGGGGAGATGGCGCCTACAAAGCATGGTGATCTAAACTAAGGAATCAGGAAAGTAGGGAAAAGAATACCGATGATTTGGTCAATGGTGGTGCCTATAATTTGACTCTGGCCTCTCTAGAAAGTATACCATATTCTATGATTCTGTAGCTTAGACTAGCAGCCACATTTACATCTGAACTGCATTGTATTTTTGAACAGTCTCCAAGCATCCATAAATTAATAGGCTTGGTATGTGCACAAAGCTATGTCTGGGGCTCTAGAACCCTGCCAGGAATTGTGTTCATTTGTGGCACTTGGTAGTTACAAAGTTCTGCACAAACTTGTCAGGGTAAGAGAGCACATCGGTGTTCTGTGTTTTATGTGATGACCAGTCAGGTATAGCCACAAGAAGGGAACAGAAGGGACCTGCGAGAACAAAGTTTATTATATTCACAGGTCCTAGAAACAAGATGTATGCCACGCCACACAAAGCCACATGGGAAAGCATCTGTGTGGGCCAGGAGCAAGGAGAGTGCTGAGACCATACCCTGAAAGGCATGACAGGGCTGGGTTGAATAATTCCAGTGGGCTTTGGGTTGTAGAGGTGATCTCTAGTAGTCTATTAACTAGCCCTGGGATGAATAAAGCAGAGGAATATTCCCTCCTCAGGTGCAAGGGTCAGGTAGAGGAAGTATGGCTCTGGATGGTTGGTTTGCATATCAAAGCCATGCTCCCTGCCAAGTCCTTTGCTATTTCTAGGAACTATCTAGCCCAAGGAGGAGCAGTATCATCCTTAGCCAGAAAGGTCTTTGAAGATGTCAAAATATCCATAATAAACAGAAAATAAATTTTAAGATATAACCACTGTAGTCAAAGATTGAACTAGTAAGACATGAGCAAAGCGGGACCCAGAGACTGAAATATAGAAAGAGAAATCCTTCTATAGATTGGTGGGAGAGGAGAGCAGGAATGATAGGAAAGGAGCCAACCAGTAAGAGGTTGTACAAGTTCCTAGACTTCTGTGCTCTTGGTTTGAGCTGAAAATAAATGTTTCTATTAGAGTATTCTGCTATTTGGTACCACTGTTTTAAGTAGATCTATATGATCTATACGTGCCAGAAGACAGATGTGGGTGTGGAAAGTACCATGGTCATTTAGAGGAAGGTCAGAAGCAGCTGTAAATGAGCTCTGCCTCACTGGGGCTCCTAGTAGGCTGAAAAGTCAAACACATTTTTGTATTTGGGACAGTTCCTGCACTTTGCCTTGTGCATAATTGGTGCTTGATACATCACTGTCACATGGGTAGCGAGTGAGTAATGTGTCCCTGGCAGGGCCCATTGAGAATCATTAGAAAACATGTGAAAGACATGAGCAACAGGAGAAAATGTTCTCATTGAGCAACTCCAGGCTCCATCCTTGAGCTATCAGGATAAGTCAATGATTGTATCTAGTCTCTCAGTACAAAACATTTATTCAACTATCTTTTGCTAATTCTCATTAAAATGTGAAAAGGTGGTATGATTTTTGCGGTTTGATGTAAAAGTATGGAGCTCCCTTCATCTGTCTTTGAACTTAACTTCATAAGCCCCTTCTGCTGATGGCAAAAAAAGATGAAACTTCCTAATTCCACCTCATCCAGCCACAGGTAGAGCTTAAAAGTGGTGGGTTGGAGATTTAAAATAAGTCAATTTAAGAATAATTAATCCCCATTTCCCTTTGTTTTAATGGCCTCCTATTCACCCTGTTGGTAAGTGAGGGATTCTGCGCTAGTGTTCCAGGGACACTAAACGCTGGGCAGAGGAGATCAACAGCAGTTTAGCAGTCGTCTACATCCCAGGGGAAGAGGACACTGCATGCCATGCAGGGCCACAGAGGAACTGCACCCGGGGAACAAAGTGAACAACCAGGGACTATGGGAGACAGGCTTTGTGGTATCAGGAGTGTATGATGTCCCCTCATTTGTGCAGGAGGATGTGATTGGTTCATTTGAATACTTTCATGGTCTGGCAACAGACAGAAACCACTAAGGGGGTAAGCAGGGATTGCCCTAGGTCCCTTCAATAAGAAAGATTATTTGACTAAGGGACCTTATCTGTGAGAGCAGAGTGGAGAGGAAACCTTTTGGTTAGGCCATTCCAGGCCCTCCTGATTTTACCATAATATTGGACCTAAATTTTAGGTCTTACACTGTACTTTTCTCTTCCTTCATTCCTCTCAGAGATGATGTAAGCTCCTGGGTGTGCTTATAAATCATCCTAGCAGTTGAGGAGGAATGGCTACATCACCTACCCATTCTGGATTATCTTGTTCAATCTCAGATCTCTTCTGATTGGCCTGATGCTCAGCATTCCATGTAGATACCCTTCTGTGGGGGCTCTGGCACTCCTCAGGGCTTTCCCCAACACTTTGATTGTCTGCTAGTCTCTGGGAGGCTACCTCATTTCCCTCAGGGCTAGTATCTTCCTCAGTCATTGCTAATCTCCTTTTTGATGTCTGCTTTGTGCAAGACTTGAGCCAAGCCCATGGAAGATCCAGACAAACGGTCCCTTCTGTTTTAGGATATCCTCTCCTCAGTTTACCCTATGTCAGCATCTTTTTTTTTTTTTTTTTTTTTTTTTTTTTTTGGTATCCACTAGACCTAAGTTCTAGAAACAGTCTTTCCTTGCTTACTAAATTCTTATTTCCGTTTGGACAAAAAAATGTCATTGTAATTTATCATGCATACATCCTTCTCTACAACTTAATGGTATAAATTTCATGCACTAGTCTTCAGGATTTTTGGTTCTTGATATGCAAAACCAAGTTTTATTCAAAACAAAACAAAAATCTTCCTCTCTCAAACCCCAAAGTTTTATTATTTAATTTAAAATTTGGTTTGCAGGGGCACCTGGGTGGCTCAGTCGGTTAAGTGACCAACTTGGGCTCAGGTCATGATCTCGTGGTTTGTGAGTTCAAGCTCCACATTGGGGTCTGTGCTGACAGTTCAGAGCCTGGAGCCTGCTTCAGATTCTGTGTCTCCCTTTCTCTCTCTCTGCCCCTCCCCCACTCACACTCTGTCTCTCCCTAAAAAATAAATAAATATTAAAAATTTTTTTTAAAAATTTGGTTTTGCATATCAAGAATTGTCTCTGCTATTGTCTTAAAATAATTCAACAATCCATATCTTTGTTCTAGAGCTACAGCTGAGTTATCCAATGCAGTAGTCACATGTGGCTATCTAATTTAAAGTCTCAAATTGATATTGACTTAGATGAAGTAAAATTTAAAATTCAATTCTTCAAATCACAGTAGCGACATTTCAAGTGCTCAACAGTCACATGTGGCTAGTGGTTACCATCCTGGACAATCAAACTCAGAACATTTCCATATTGCGGGGCGCTTGCTTGGGTAACTCAGTTGATTAAGCATACAACTCTTGGTTTTGGCTCAGGTCATGATCTCACAGTTTGTGGATTGAGCCCCGAGTTGGGCTCCACACTAACAGCACGAAGTCTGCTTGGGATCCTCTCTCTCCCTCTCTTTGCCCCTCCCCTGCTCACACATGTGCTTGCACACTCTCTCTCTCTCTCTCTCTCTCTCTCTCTCTCTCAAAATAAATAAATCAACTTAAAAAAAAAAAGAACATTTCCACATTGTATAAAGTTCTATTGGACAATGTTAGTCTATAATATATCTACCTTTCCCTTTAAGGGAGTGAAGGGCAGTGTGTAAAGAAAGGAGGATGAGGGATGAGGTCATTGAGGAGGAAACCTGTGTTTATCTCAAAATGTTATCTTGCTATAGTAACTTTGAAGAAAGTTTTGAGCTTCAGAAGCTTAAGTAACTGCTTTTAATGAGATTCCCTCCATGTTTTGGTAGAAGAACATTTTTGGCAACTGGAAATGCTTCTGCCTACCAGTCTGTTACAGACGGCATGTACCATGGATTGCCACCACTGAGCAACTCTCTCGTGAAGAGCATTTTTGCTTCACAGCTCAGCGTGCCTCAGCCACTAGATCCACAGAGCCTCCAGGTATGTTGAGAAGCATTTTTATACCTAGAAACGATGTTGTACATAGGGAATTGGCACTTTGTTTCCATTTGGTTTAAATTTTGCAGGGGTTCTCCATGTTTTAGTGCTCTTTAGTCTTGCTTGGCTCCCCTTCATTGACATGGTAGAACAGCCTGGGCCCCCATAGCCAGCTGTTATTCCCAGTCAGAGTCTTTGCCTCCAAACTGCTTAACAAGCAAACAGGGGCAATACCTTATCTGCTCCCAGCTGGTAGCAAAACCAACAGTTGATCTTTTCCATTTAATAAATAATAATAGGAGCAATCACAATACAAAAATTAGGTCAGCAGCTCAATTTTTAATAGCCCTGGTTACAGCAGGTATTATCATATGTAATCCTGGCAATTATTATTTTCCCTAGGTACCAACAATATTACCCACCCTCTACAACTAAAGACTGTAAGGTTCTGGCAGGTCAGAGATCAGACTGCTGGGCAGTCATGACAACACTAGATCACAAACTGTATTACTTATCTATGGCTGCATAAAAAATGACCCCAAAATTTAGCAGATTAAAACAATACATATTCATCATCTCATACAGTTTCTGAGGCTCAGGAATCTGGGAGCAGTTTACTATGTAATTCTGGCTCAAGATCTCTCGCCGGTCTACTATCAGGGTATTGGCCCAGGCTGTACTCATCTCAAGGGTCTACTGGAGGAGAATCTGTTTCCAAGCCCACTCATGGGCTTTCAGGCGCATCAGAAGATCCACTTTCAAGCTTATTCATGTGGGCTTTTCCACAGGGCTTCTTCACAGCATGGCAGATGGATTCCTCCAGAGCAAACAATTCAAAAGAGAACAAGAAACAGAACCCAACGTGGAAGTCACAGTCTTTTTATTACCTAATTTCATAAGTGACATCCCATAATTTTTGCCATATTTTATTCATTAGAAGTGAGTCACTAATTTTAGCCCACACTCAAGGGGAGAAGAATTAAACTCCACGTTTTAAGGGAAAAGTATCGAAGAAGTTGTAGACCACCTATATTTAAAGCCATCTCATGGGGCGCCTAGGTGGCTTAGTGGGTTAAGTGTCCAACTTTGGCTCAGGTCATGACCTCACAGTCTGTGAGTTCAAGCTCCAAGTTGGGCTCTGTGCTGACAGTTCAGAGTCTGGAGCCTGCTTTGGATTCTGTGTCTCCCTCTCTCTCTGTCCCTCCCCTACTCACACTCTGTCTCTGTCTCTGTCTCTCTCTCTCTGAAAAAAAAAACATTAAAAAATATATGTATTAAAATAAAATAAAATAAAACCACCTTACGAACCCAAGTCTTCTGACTCCAAAACCTCCAATGCAATTTTTTTATGTTACAAAGCTAAGCCAAGTAATGCCAACACCAACCCCATGTAAGTCCTACCATTTTACCTTCCCTAGCAACAAGGCAATGACTCTTGGCCCAAACCTTGACCCTCATTTAGTCCCGGAATACAAGATTGACCATGACCATTAGTCCTGTTCCTACTGCCTTTAAATGTTGCCTGGGATTAGGTAGATGGAAGTGTCCTGGCTTCTGGCTACCTGAATCAATTCCAACTCTAGGAATTGTCCGAAGCCAGTACCAAATCTGCAAATGTAGAATGGAGTCAGATGGATAGATCCACTATGTCCAGGCCTGCATATGATGCCACAACTAGTAGAGGATGCCTTGACTGTTGGACAGTGATATGGAGAAGACAGAGGCCCACATATTAACATTGTGGCATTGGCTTTGAATTGTTACCTAGAATTGGAACACAATGGTGATGAAGGAAAACATTTTAACGTTCCTTATGTCTAGAACATTTGAATAAGTTTACTTTTGTTGATTGTAACTGTGTCCCATTATTATTATGGTATTCTGGAACTTCCAAACACTGGTGCTGACTAGTTACACTGAAGTCTTAATTAAGTACCCTTCTGTTTATCCAGATTTGGGGAATAAAAAAAAAAAAAGAATATTACTCTCTCCTCTACATCATCAGACTTTCTATCCAGAACTACTTCTTTTTTTTAATGTTTATTTATTTTGAGAGAGAGAGAGAACACACCAGCAGGAGAGGGGCAGAGAGAGAGAACACACCAGCAGGAGAGGGGCAGAGAGAGAGAGAATCCCAAGTAGGCTCCGCTCAGTCAGCACAGAGCCCGATGTGGGGCTTGATCTCATGAACCATGAGACCATGACCTGAACCAGAATCAAGAGTCAGACACTTGACCAACGGAGCCACTTAGGTGCCCCAGTAACTATTTCTATATAATAAATAAATCATCCTACATTGTTTTGGAGTACAAACACAGAAATCCTGTTCATATAAGATATTTATTATTTGTGGACAACAGTACAACATTATCATGTTTCTCATTTGGTTCTTTTAGGCATCTGTGCTATTCCCTTGGAGAGCATTTCTAGAAGATGGAGGACTGTTTCCAGTTATGGGTAGCAGCCCAGATACCCTAGAGTATAATATGCAGGTAGGATAGTTCTTCCCACTCATGGCAGAAAGAACTGAATGCAGACTGCAAAGCAGGTTTCATTGGGTCCATAGGTCAATGGTGAATAATTTATGAGATAAGCAGGATGTTTGATTATGAAGCTGTAAATCCAATGCTACCAGGTGAGTCATGTTTTCTTATGACAGAAGAGAATCATGGTCTCAGCTGGTATGGGCCTTGGTTGTAGACTCAGCTGCAATTCTCATGGCCAGTAATGACCTGGGAGAGTGACCAGCCATCTCCAGTCACTCTCTGCACCTCTTAGAGGAACACCCAGGCTGAAAGCTCAGGGGTCTGTAACTCCCGGTCTGCCTGTGAATGGTGGTAGGAAGAGAACTCTTTAAGCAGGATTCATAAGGAGAATTTCTTTCAATTATGTGTTTCCTTCCTGATTACCTAAGCAAATATTGTGTTTTCATTTTTAAAAATAGAAAATATGGAAAAGTATTAGACATGAAAATCAATCATAAATTTGCTCCGAAATAATACAGAAGTGGAGAGTGATGAAGATAGGGGCAGGATTGGCCACAGGCTGATGGTTCTTAGGGCTGGGTGGTGGGAACTCTACTGTTTACTTCTGTATAGGCTCAAAATTAAAAAGGTTTGGGTGTCTTAAAGTAACATAGTAAGAATGGTTAAAAAAAAATAAATCATATTTCCCCCAATAGGAGACAATCACCGTTCACATTTTGGTTTATTTTTTCTAGTACTTTCCCTATGCATACATGTGTCTCTATCTGTACTTTCAAAAGAAAATTGATACCACACTATGCATTCGCCATATACAAATACCACTCACTGTAAAGTGCTGGGAAATGGACTTCCATACAAGGCCAAAAGTCTGATATGTTCAAGGAGGACTTTCAGCTAGAAATGTTACTCTGATTTTTACAGATTTTTCTAATAGTGGAGAGGGCGGGGTTTGTAAACACAATTATTCCTAGTTTTCTCCCCCAAAATCATGTATAAGGGATACATAGAAATCTTCAAGATGGGTGTTTTGTTTCATTTTGTTCTTTGTTTTGTTTTGTTTTTAGCTGTGCCTCTGTAGGCTGAGTGACCATGATCTGAAGGTGGCTCATGGAGAGCTGGTGGGCATGCAGCTGCTTTTGGAAGATGTGCTTCTGAGCAACTATCATATGATCGTGGAGGATCATGGAGGATCCCCCCAGCAAGACACACTGGACAATAACACACAGGTACTCTTGGTGAGCAGTCTTCCTAATTGGCCAGTGCTGTAGTGTACTGAAGGACCTTCCTCCCCCTTTGTCTGACAGCCTCTTCCAGTGGGTCCCAAGACCGGGCTAATGCCACATGGGAGCAGCGGATTCATTTCTTTTCGTTTTAAAAACAGAACAAAGGTTGTAAGAGTTCCATTGAAATCAAACGGGACAAATAATCCAACTGGCTGGGTTTCCTTGTGAGTCATACACATTTAGGACTGGAGTTGGGAGGACTGGAGGGGTAGGACAGAGACCTTGGGTGAACATCTCCACCCCGGGCTCTCATCTTCATTACTCAGCTAGCCTTATGGACTCCTAGGTGAGCACTCCCTCCTCTGGACTTATCCCTGAAGCTCTAAGGCAGCAAGAGCCCCTGGCCCACTTGGTGTCATAACTGGAACCAATTCTGCACATATGTGGGAACCAGACAGAGACTTGTCTGGACACAGGGTGAGCTAGCTGGTGCTCCCATTTAAAGAGCCTCCTTTTGAGAGCCCAACTTTCTGAGAGATGTCTGCAGCAGCCATCTCCATTTCCTCACCTTCAACCCGCTCCTCAGAAACTGTGCTTTGTCACCACTGAGACCACCCTCATCAAAAGCACCATGGTCCTTGTCACTAAATGCCCTGGATACTTTTCAGTGCCCCTCCAACCTGACCCTTGTCAGCATTTGACACAGTGTATCCTTCTTGCAGCCTCCCTGCTGCTGGCTTCCAAAGCACAGCTCCCTTCCTCCTTTTCCTCTGGCATTGGTAGCCATGCCTTCTCAGACTTCCCCGTAGACTCTCCTCTGCCTCCTGCCTCCCTTCTTCCTCTGCCAATCGTCAAAGTACTGTTTTTTCGGGTTCTGTCCTGCTACTACCACCAGCAGGGCTGCATTTTGACTTCTACAACGCTAGCCACTTCCGTCTTTGTAGGCCCTTTCCTCCATAAGAAAGCATTAAAAGTTATAGTTTATAACTGTGTTAATATACAAAAATTAATATCATATATTAAAACACTTTATTCAGCCTCAGTATCCTTTTCCTCTGATTTTAAAAGAAATTAAGGGGTGTCTGGTTAGCTCAGTTGGTTGAACATCCAACTCTTGATTTCGGCTCAGGTCATGATCCCAGGTTCGTGGGATTGAGCCCCACATCAAGCTGCATGCCCAGCGTGAAGCCTGCTTAGGATTCTCTCTCTCTCTCTCTCTCTCTCTCTCGCTCTCGCTCTCTCTCTCTCTCTCTCTCTCTCTCTTTCTCTCTCCCCCTCTGCCCTTCTCCCTCACTCACACTCTCTCTATATAAAATTTAAAAATATAAGAAAGAAATTAAAACATTCTGTGGGCCCTGGGCACTGTGCCTTCTGTGTCTAATCAAGAAGTTTCCCCTGAATACTATTAATACTACTGTTGGCTATGACTGAGATCTTTTCAGAATGCTTTAGTAATTATTAGCTTCTTTAATCTTCCCAGTAATTCCATGAAATAGATGCTTTAATTATTCTCATTTAATATTGAAGCTCAGAAAGGTTAAATGATGTGCCCGAAGTCACATGCCTATTGAGGCAGGAAACCCACATTCCAACTTGACAGTCTGCCCTGGAGTTTCCTTCTACTCTTATCAGCTACGTTGTTCCACTCCGAAGCCGCTCCCTAGGCACGCTCATCTGCTGATGACTTTCCTGGCTATAACTCATGCGATGACCATCTACCTGTCTTGTCTGAATCTCAATCCTGTCAGATTCATGCGTTCAACTTCCTTGTTCCATCCCAGAGACACTGTGTCCCCAGGTGAGCTTGTTTCACAGCCCAAAACGTGCTCCTCTTTCCATATTCCCTCTCAGTTAACCACCACCTGCCCAACTGCCCAAGCCAAAAACTCTGGATGCTCATCTTTGACTTCTCTCTATCATACCCCATAATCAGACACTGAGTTTTACTATCCTGTTATTTTAATATCTCTCAAGTTTGTCTCCTATTCCCCATCTTCCATCACCACCCCCGAATCAGCATCATCTCCTACTATTAGGCTATGTGCATAACCTCCAGTTAGATCCTTATATTCACTCTGGCCTTCTTCCAGCCATTTGCCAGGATTATTTTATTTTATTTTATTTTATTTTATTTTATTTTATTTTATTTTATTTTTATTTTATTTTTTAAGTTTATTTTTATTCTGAGAGAAAGAGAGAGAAAGTGGGGAAGGGCAGAGAGAAAAGGAGAGATAATGCCAAGCAGGCTCTGCACTGACAGTGTGGAGCCTGATGTGGGGCTTGAACTCACAAACCATGGGATCATGACTTGAGCCGAAATCAAGAGTCTGACGCTTAACCGACTGAGCCACCCAGGCACCCCTTACCAGAGTAATATTTTAAAATGCAAACCTGATTATGTCCCTTCCCTCTTACAGCCCTTCAGTGTCCTCCATATGTCCTGAGAATAGGATCCAAATGCCTTAACCAGCCCTTTACTACCTAGCTCCTGCTGATATTTCTACCCTCAACTTCTGTCATTTTATCAAATGTACCGTGCTTTCTTTCCTCAGTAACTTTGTGCAAGCTAACCCCTCTGGTGGAAATTTCCTTCTCCTACCTCTCTATGTCATCATCTGATTAATTCCCACTTATCCTTCAGGTTTCAACTCCCACGTCACTCTTTCCGAAGCTTTTTCTGATTTTTCCACCTTTGAGGTGATTGATGCCCTTTTGTGCCAATTAGGGTGCACCTGCTATAAGTAACAGGTTGTCCTACTAGCCATGAATTAAATTAGCAAAAGGTATTAATCTTGCAAAGCAAGTCCTTAGACTTGCCTCTTAAGGAGGCAGTTTGGGTTGGTGCAGTCACTCAGGTTGGTTTATGCTCCCGCTCTGCCATTATGGGTATGTCAGCAAAATGTCTCCTTCATCCATGTAAGATGAAAACAGGAGCAAAAAAAGCTTTCTCCTTAAAGGGCTTTATCTTTTTACCAAGAAAGAAAATCCTCTCCAGAACCTTCTAATAGCCTTGTAATAGATTTTCCTTGTGTCTTACTGGCTACAATTGAGTCACCAGCCTACTTCAGGAAAATTCGTGGAAAAGGAAGAGTGTTTAGATGTGCCATCTAAATTCCACAACAGAATTAGATGTTTCACTCAGATGGAGCATTTGCAAAGCAAGCATTGGCACCAAGTAGTACCAAGATCAAGAAGCATGTTGGGCCTTTGGGCCCTCTGTTGACTATTTCTTAGTCCTGTTTTTGATGGATTGCCATCCTTCCCTGACACCCCCACTGTCCCCCACCTTTGTTCTTTACCTTGTCTCCTGTTCCTTCTTCCATCCTTTAAAACACTTAGGAAGAGAAGACTTCTCTTGATATGAATATATTAACAAGGGAAGTTTGCTTTAAAGTTATGGTTTATTTTAACTAGTTTAATGATATGATTTATTTTATTTAAGAGTATTTAATATTCATAGATAACAGGAGGCAATGGAATACATACTGCCTGTGAGATAGGACCCTGGGTTTCCTGGCCCTGCTGTGCACCCCGTGCTGTGATCTCTTAGACCTCAGTCTCTAAAATGGAAGTCATGGGCCTTTAAAACTGTGGTCCCAGGAGCCCTGGGTTCCTCGGAGGCAAGTTGGAGGTTTTTTGTGTATTTTTTATTTATAATTCCTTTTTAAATTGAGATGTAACTGACATACAATACTATATTAGTGTCTGGTGTATGCATTGCAATGATCATCACAATAAGTCTAGTTACCATCTGTCACTATACAAAGTTAATACAGTATTATTGACTGTATTCCCCAAACTAGACATTATATCTCCATGATTTTTTTTTAATTTTATGACTGGAAGTTTGCACTTCTTGATCCCCTTTACTCATTTAGTCTCCCAAACCTCCTCTCCTCTGGCAACCACCAATCTGTTCTCTGTCTCTATGAGTCTTGGTTTTGTTTTGTTTTTTAGATGCCACATATAAATCAAAGCATGCAGCATTTGTCTCTGACTTATTTCACTTAGCATTATACCCTCAAGATCCATCCATATTGTCACAAATGGCAAGATTTGATTCCTTTTTATGGCTGAGTAGTATTTCTATGTGTGTGTGTGTAATCACGTCTTCTTTATCTGGTCATCCATCAATGAACACTTAGGTTGTTTCTCTGTACCTTGCCTATTGTAAATAATGGTACAGTGAACATGAGATGAATATATCTTTTCAAATTAGTGTTTTCATTTTCTTCAGGTAGATACCCAGTAGTAGAATTGCTGGATCATATGGTAATTCTATTTTTAAGAGGAACCTCCATACTCTTTTCCATAGTGGCTGCACCAATTTACATTTCCACCAACTATGCACAAGGGTTCTCTTTTTACCATATCCTTGCCAATACTTGTTATTTTTTTGTCTTTTTGATAATAGTTATTCTGACAGGTGTACAGTGGTATTTCATTCTGGTTTTTATTTGCATTTCTCTGGTGCTTAGTGATGTTAAGCATTTTTTCATATGCCTATTGGCCATCTGTATGTTTTCTTTGGAAAAACACCTATTCAGATCCTCTGACCAATTTTTAACATGATTTTTCTGTTTTTTTTTTTTTATTATTAAGCTGTATTACTTCTTCATGTATTTTGGCTATTAACTCCTATTACGTATGTGATTTGTAAATATTTTTTCCCATTCAGTAGATTACATTTTTGTTTTATTATGGCTTCCTTCACTGTGCAGTAGCTTTTTAGTTTGATGTCCACTTGTTTACGTTTTTTCCCCACCTGTTTACTTTTACTTTTATTTACCTTGCTTTTTCTCTTGCCTTTGGAGTTAGATCCAAAAAATATCACTAAGACCAATGTTTTGGGTTTTTTTTTTTAAACCTTTATTTATTTTTGAGACAGAGAGACAGTGCAAGCAGGGAAGGGACAGAGAGAGAGGGAGACACAGAATCTGAAACAGGCTTCAGACTCTGCACTGTCAGCATAGAGCCCGATGTGGGGCTTGAACCCATGAACAGTCAGTTCATGACCTGAGCCGAAGTCAGAAGCTTAACTGACTGAGCCACCCAGATGCCCCTTACTAAGACCAATGTTAAGGATCTTACTGCCTATGTTTTCTTCTGGGAGTTTTAAGTTTCAGGTCTTATATTCAAGTCTTTCATACATTTTGAGTTTATTTTTTATATGGTGCGAGATAGTGGTCTGTTTTAATTTTCACATGTAGTCCAGTTTTCCCAATACCATTTATTGAAGAGACAGTCGTTTCCCCATTCTATATTCTTACCTACTTTGTCACAAATTAATTGATCATATATACATGGATTTATTTTGGGGCTCTCTGTTCTGTTCCATTGACCTATGTGTTTACATTTATGCCAATACCAGGCTATTTGATTATTACAGCTTTGTAGTGTAGTTTGAAATCAAGGAGCATGATATCTCCTCTAGCTTTGTTTTTCTCAAGATTGTTTTGGTCTTAGGGTGCTTAGGTGGCTCAGCAGGTGAAGGCTCTGACTCTTGATTCCAGCTCAGGTCATGATTTCACGGTCGTGAGATTGAGCCCTGAATTGGGCTCTATGCTGGGTATGGAGCCTTCTTAAGATATTCTCTCTCTCTCTCTCTCTCTCTCTCTCTCTCCCTCCCCCCATCTGTCCTTTCCCCTACTCCGCTCTCTCTCTCAAAAAAAAAAAAAAAACAAGATTACTTTGGTTATTTGGGGGTCCTTTGTGGTTCCATATAAATTTTAGAATTATTTGTTCTAGTTCTGTGAAAAATGCCATTGGAATTTTGATAGAGATTGCATGAATCTGTAGATTGCTTTGTGTAGTATGAATATTTTAACAATACTAATTCTTCTAATCCATGAGCATGGATTAGCTTTCCACTTATTAGTGTCTTCCTGAATTTCTTTTAACAACAACTTATAGTTTTCAGTGTACAGGTCTTTCACCTCCTCAGTTAGGTTTATTCTTCAGTATTCTTTTTGGTGTGATTGTAATCTCAATTTCTCATTCTGATAGTTTGTTATTAATGTATAAAAATGGAACAGATTTTTGTATATTAATTTGGTACCCTGAAACTTCACTAGATTCATTTATTCTAATGTTCTTTTGTGGAATCTTTAGGGTTTTCAACATATAGTATCATGTCATCTGCAAACAGTGATAGTTTTACTTCTTCTTTTCCAACTTGTATGCCTTTATTTCTTTTTTTTCTTGCCTAATTGCTCTGGCTAGGACTTCTAATGCTATAATGAATAAAAGTGGGGAAGGTGGGCATCCTTGTCTTGTTCCTGATATTAAAGGAAAAACTTTCATCTTCTCACCATTGAGTATATTAGCTGGAGGTTTGTCATATATGGCCTTTATTACATTGACAAGCATTTCCTCTCTACCTACTTTGTGGAGAGTTTTATCATAAATGGATGAGAATTTTTGCAAATATTTTTTCTGTGTCTGTAGAGATGATCATGATTTTTATCTCCATTTTATTAATGTGGTGTATCATGTTGATTGATTTGTGGATGTTGAACCATGCTTGCATTCCTGAAATAAATCCCATTTGATCATGGTGTATGATCCTTTTAATGTATTGTTTAATTTGGTTTGATATTTTGTTGAGGATTTTTGTATCTGTGTTAATCAGGGATATTGGCCTGTAATGATTTTTGGAGGGGGTGATGTCCTTGTCTGTTTTTGGTATCAGGTAATGCTGGCCTCATAAAATGTGTTTGGAAACATTCCCTCCTCTTTAATATTTTGGAAGTGTTTGACAAGGATAGATATTAAATCTTCTTTGAATGTTTGGTAGTATTCACCAGCTGTCTGGTCTTGGACTTTTCTTTGTTTGGAGGTTTTTGATTACTGATTTAATCTCCTTACTGGTAACTGGTCTATTTTGATTTTTTTGTTTTTTGTTTTTTTTATGATTCAGTTTTTGAAGATTGTAAATTTGTAGCCACTTGTCTATTTCTTCTAGATTGTACAATTTATTTGTGTATAATTGTTAATAATTGTCTCTATGATCCTTTGTGGTATCGGTTGTAACTTCTGATTTTTATTTCTGATTTTATTTCTTTAAGCTCTCTCTTTTTTTTTCTTGGTGAGTCTAGCTAAGGGTTTCTCAATTTTGTTTATCTTATCAAAGAACCACCTCTTTATTTTATTGATTTTTAAAATTATCTTTTTAGTCTTGATTTCATTTATTTCTGCTCTGATTTTTATTATATCTTCCTTTTACTAACTTGGGCTTTCTTTCTGTCACTTAAGGCCAATGTATCCTTATTGATTTTTCTGTCTGAATGATCTATCAATTGATGTAAGTGGGATGTCAAAGTCCCCTACCATTATTGTACTGCTGTCAATTTCTCCCTTTAGGTCTCTTAATATTTATTTTATATTTTTGGTGCTTTACATTGGATGGATATATATTTAGAAATGCTTTTCCTTTATTATAGTCTTTGCTTTAAAGTCTATTTTGGGGGCGCCTGGGTGGCGCAGTCGGTTAAGCGTCCGACTTCAGCCAGGTCACGATCTCGCGGTCCGTGAGTTCGAGCCCCGCGTCGGGCTCTGGGCTGATGGCTCGGGGCCTGGAGCCTGTTTCCGATTCTGTGTCTCCCTCTCTCTCTGCCCCTCCCCCGTTCATGCTCTGTCTCTCTCTGTCCCAAAAATAAATAAACGTTGAAAAAAAAAAATTTAAAGTCTATTTTGTTTAAAGCTACACCAGCTTTTTTTTTTTTTATCTCCATTTGCATGGAATAACCTTTTTCCATCCCTTCACTTTCAGTCAGTGTGTGTCCTTACTTATGAAGTGAGTCTCTTATAGGTAGTATATAAATATGCCTTGCTTTTCTGTCTATTCAACCACTCTATGTTTTTTTATTAGAGAGTTTAGCCTATTTGCATTTATTTTAATTATTGATGGTACGTACTTATTCCCATTTTGTTACTTGTTGAGTGGCTGTTTTTGTAGTTCCTTTCTGTTCCTTCCTTTTTTTCTTTCTTTCTCCCCTTCTGGTTTGATGACTTTCTTCAGTGTTATGTTTAGTTTCCTTTGTCATCTTCTTTTATGTAGTTAATACGAGTTTTTGCTACACAGTTATTTTGAGGCTTGCATATATCATCCTATGTATATAACTATCAATTTTAAGTTGATAGCAACTTAAATTTGACCATGTTCTAAACTCTATGTTTTTATTACCACACCCCTTCACATTTTATGTTTTTGATTTCATATTTTACGTATTTTTATTTTATGTATCTCTTAACTAATCATTGTAGTTTTAGTTAATTTTACTTTTGTCTTTTAACCTCCATAGTAGCTTTATAAGTGATTAACTCATTATCTTTACTATACATTCACCTTTTCCAGTGATATTTTTACTTTTGTATGTATATTTGTTATTAATTAGTGACATCTCTTTTCTGCTTTAAGAAGTCCATTTAACATTCCTTGTAAGGCCAGTTTAGGAATGATGAACTCCTTTAGCTTTTGCCTGAAAAATTCTCTCTCTTCTTCAATTCTGAATGATAACCATTAGGTAGAGCATTCTTGGTTGGAAGTTTTTGCCTTTCAGTACCTTGAATATATCATGCCACTTTCTTCTGGCCTGCAACGTTTCTGCTGAGAAATCTGCTGATAGCCTTATGGTGTTTCCCTTGTAAATAATAATTTTTCTCTTGCTGCTTTTAAGATTCTCTCTTTAAGTTTTGACACTTTAATTAAAATGAGTTCATCTTATTTGGAACTCTCTGGTATTCCTGAACCTAGATATCTGTTTCCTTCCCTAGGTTAGGGAAGTTTTCAGTCATTATGTCTTCAAATAAGTTTTCTGCCCATTTCTCTTTCTTTTCTCTTTCTAGGACCTCTATAATGCAAATGTTATTCTGCTCGATGTTGTCTCATAGGTCTCTTAAGCTATCTTCATTTTTTAAAATTCCTTTTCCCTTTTGCAGCTCTGTCTGGGTGAATTTCATTACTTTGTATTCCAGCTTGCTGACCTGTTCATCTGCTTCATCCAGTCTGGTGTTTAACCCCTCTAGTGTATTTTTCAGTTATTATATTCTTCAGCTCTATGGACTCCTGTTTCATACTATTATATTTTCTATTTCTTTGTTGAAGTCCTTACTATGTAAATCCATTCCTCTCCCAAGTTTGGTAAGCATCCATTACCCTGAATCTTTATCAGATAGAATACTTATCTCCATAGCATTATGACCTTTTTCTGAGGTTTTATCTTATTCTTTCATTTGGAACATATTTTTCTGTTTCCTCACTTTGCTTGACTCTCTGTGTTTGTTTCTATATATTAGGCCAGACAGTTACCTCTCTCAGCCTTGGCATGCTCTTGTGCAGTTGATGAAAGTTCTCATTCAACCTTGCCCTAGCTCTTGGTTGTTTCTTGCGACTTTGTGATTGTCGGAACAACTTGATTTATTATTGATAATGTCCTTATGGTCGAGATGTACCAGAGCCTGTCAGTGTTCTAAGGGGAGGAATTTCATTTAGCACCAAGTTTCAGGCTAATCGAAAGTCAGACCCTCAGGTAGCAGCTTTTAAAATATGCAAATATAGTCTTGTGGGGCCACAGTCATAATCCCTGCTGCCTCCAAACCAAAAGATCTGAAGGTGTCCTTGGGTGACAGTTGCAAAATGTGGGACTCTAGACGAGTATATAAACTCCTTTCTGTGAGGACTTATTGAGCTGTATCAAGGTGAAGGGGGTGCACAAGGATGGTGTCTTCCGGCTTATGTTCCCTGGGAGCACTTCTGTAGCCTCTAGATGTATGGAAAACTTGAAGCCTGTTCCTCAGCCTGAAGCCCCAGGATAAGTAAATGGGCTTTTGTCACAGGAAGGCAAGGTTGTGTCTCAGCTGGCTGTCTGCAGTGCCCTGGAGTGGTGGCCTGCCAAGTACTGTCTTTCTGATTCTTATATTCCCTTGGAGCTCAGGAATGTCAGCCCCCTTGGCCGTGAGGGCCAGGCAGTCAAGGAGCATCCTCTGTATGGATTGCACATATCCACTGGCTTAACTAAGCAGCTAGAGAGTGTAGGGGGTGGGGCACACTCTCCAGCTTAGAAAGGCAGCAGGAAAGGGTCTTGACTGCATGTGCCCAGGGTTTTCAGGAATGCAGCAGGAGAGTGCCTTGTCTGGGTGCATATTCTGGCTTCAGGCTCAGAGCAGAAAAATGCCAGGACTGCTCACAGTTGCCAGCCCCAACCAGTGAGTGGGGGAGTGTTGCAGCCACCTGTGCTCACCAACCAGCTTTAGTTCGGGAGTGAGAGACTGCTGCTACTGCTTGCTCTTGCCTGCCCCAGCTGGGGAGCAGGGAAGCGTTGGCACTGGTGCCTGCTCTGGCTTCAGCAAGGCAAAGGGGATAGTGCCACAGTCCATCGCCCCGCTTGTCTTAGCAAGGTGGTGGCGGAGAGGATTTTGCATCTGAGTTCACCCACCTGTGCTAACAGGATAGGTGGAGGGTGAAATATTGGCATCTGCCAGTGGCATCCTTCATCTCTGGGGAAAGTCCAACTGCCCCTGCTCCTCCAGCAGATGCTTTTAGATCAGCAAATAAATCGCCGTCACATATAACTGGCATTTTTTAACTGGGTCTTTGGGTGAAACTGCACACAAGCCCTTTAAAAGGAGCATCCTGGGGCTTTTTGAGCAGAGGGGGCCAATTACATGGCCTCTACGCTGCCCCCTCCCAGTCACCATGTTCAGCCTTGGCCTGTTGAATATTTTTGGCCACTGCATAAGATGTCATTTGGTGAAAATTTTCTGAGGATAAAGCAAATCTGGAAGTGCCTGGGTTAGCTTGCTGTTGAGTAGGTAGGTCACTTGAGGGGTTGTCAGCTGTGTGCAGGAGCTGCTGGCTGTCCCCTGGGTCTGGCTGGCCGTCTCTGCCTCTGACCAAGCCTCTTTCTGGCAGCCACGCCTTTCTTTAGATATGTTACTAGTACTGATCTGGGATCCAGTTACACTAGGTGGTGGTTCTTCCTGTTCTGAGCCAAGAAACTTGAGCGTCTGAGGTGCTGTTACCTGAATGTTCTCTGAGGCCCTTCTTGTCATAACATTATGATCCAGGTTTGCCACCTTTTCTGCAAAGGAATATTCCTTTTCCTGTGACTGAGACACTGTCATCAGGCTAAGGTTCCTGGACACAGGTCCCTATTTTGTCTGTCACTCTCTGGGTGACCCTGGACCTCACACCACTGGCTGCTGGAGAGGGGACCTGAAAACCTTGTTCCCTCTAATTTTCCAGGGCTCATAGCAGTCCCTCAACAAACACTTAAGGAAAGCACCAATGAATGAATGAACAAATAATCCTAAAGTATAATTGCCTATTGAATAATAAATTCAAATTAAGAGACATGTGAACTTTTAAAGGATGGGAGAAGGAATAGGAGATAAGGTAAATTTAAGTTTCCATTTCTTCACCCACAAAATGAGTAAAATCCCTAATTTAAGGTTTTATTACAGCTCCACCGTGATGGGGAATTAAATCTCAAGTGTGTTGAAGGGCACTTTCCAGAATGCAGAGGCTGAACATGAAAGGCTCCGTTTTTCAAAGGCAGATAAAATGTTAGTACCCAAGTAAAGAGTTTTTAAAATGAGTGGTTCAAGACCCAAGCAGGAAGCTGAAATGGAGACATTTCCCTCTTTTCTGTATACTGTCTATTTAGGAAGGATGTTTACTCTCTCTAAGCTTTAAATGTGCTATAGGCCTGCAAACCATTCCTCCTGGGGAGAATGGGCCTTCTCAAAATGTTCATTCTGCATGGGCTGCATGTAAAATGTCATCGCATATTGACCTATGATCAATAAAGAAGAATTTCTATAATGCTTTCAGCCAGATTTGTCCAGAGTGCCAGGATTCAGAAGTCAGTTCCAAAGCAGCCCCAAGGTCTCCGAGCTGCTGAGGGGCCCATGCAATACGATGATGTCTCTTGCTTTCCTGAGATCATTTCTGGTGCTGTGGAAGCAGCTGGAAGTGCTGAAGGACCACTGGGGCCAGCTCAAACTGCAAGGCCAGGACGGCAGTTCTGTCTCCCTCCACAACCAGTTCTCAGAACTCTACGGGTAAGTGTTGCTAAGGTGGAAATTCTCGTGGACGAGTGGAATCTGAGGCTTGGCACATTCCTGCCCCTTGCTCTGAGGGAGAGATTTGGTCCATGAATTCTGGTATGCCCAGCCCCACCAAGCTCAGAGGAAGCTGGGCAATATGTCTCTATAAACAGTGCTGTACAGGAAAAGCTGGGTTCTACTGAATTCAGGGACAGTGCTGGGTTCCACTAAGCAATACTGTACATCATTTACCCAGAGTTCTGTCCCTGGGAACTTGTGCTTCTCAAGTGTTCCCATGGTGCTGACTCTAAGCTTTTTTAGTTCATAGGATCCCAGCAAGCACTGGGTAGGGAGATGCTGCTGCTGTGAACTCTTCCCTACTTTCTACCCCATTAGACCCAAGTGTTGAGTCTCTGAGAGTTTCACCCAATACGGCCAGAGGTATAATATGGTGCAACATGAGATCTTAGGTCTGTGGGATGGTAGGGTGTTTTCACACTTCAGGCTCTGGCTGGGATGAATTAGCTGTCAGAAAAGATATGTTGCCTCTTCCATGTGTCTGTTATCAAACAAGCATTTACCATCCTTGGACCTTACTGGGCATAAGAAGATTCTCTTTGGTGCCATAGTCCTTGTGGTCTATTTTATGAATTATCACAGTCAGCTTTCCTGGTAACTAGGGAATGAGAAAACTTGTCAATTTTTTTTAAAGTTTATTAATTTATTTTTAGAGATAGCACAAGTAGGGGGAGGGGCAGAGAGAGAGAGAGAGAGAGAGAAAGAGAGAATCCCAAGCAGGCTCTTCACTCTCAGTGCAGAGCCTGATGCAGAGCTTGAACTCACAGACCATGAGATCTTGACCTGAGCTGAAATCAAGAGTTGGCTGCTTAACCGACTGAGCCACCCAGGTGCCCCAAAACTTGTCAATATTTTGAAGACTAAATGAAGACTAAAATTAAATGTGCCCAGTGGGAAAAGGCCTAGGATTTAATATTGACTAAGGGTGCAACAACTATAGTGAATTTAGATGTTGATGTGAGTATCTAAAATGGGTTGGGAGGTTTATACATGATGACAGGAGACAGAACATGAATGAAAATAATTGTCAGAGAATCTGAATGAGAAAAAATATGTTTGTTTACTAATTTTGGTCTCTCTTCTTTAATAGAACTGACATCCTCTACCCCAGCATGAAAGCTATAGCTAGGCGGATGGGGAAAGAAGATGAATTTGAAGATCTCATAATAAGTAGTCAGTCTATTCTTCCCCCTGAAGGAGCTTCAGAAATTGAAATAAAAATTCAACAGGTATGCAGGAGCCATTTTGAATTTGACTTTGAAAATTTGCTTTATGGCATAAGCATGTAATACTACAGATACACCCAAGTGGTTTTTTTCTAAGACATTAAGTGTAGATTGTAGGTGTGTAAATCACTGAACAGGCTCAGAAGGAACTAAGTACCTAAAGGCATGTAGGGCTTTGATTAAGCAAATAACTATCCCTAATGTTCCCATTTTGTAAGTCTGAATCTTCATATTTTGATTTTCCTCAAATTAAGGTGGACTACCACACAAAAAAAGACTGTGATAGAGAACATAACCACTGGCATCTTAAACATAAAATCTAGGGGTACCTGCGTGGTTCAGTTGGTTGAGCGTCTGACTCTTGATCTCAACTCAGGTCATGATCTCACAGTTCATGAGTTCGAGCCCAACGTGGGGCTCTGCTCTGACGGCAGAGCCTGCTTAGGATTCTCTCTCTCACTCTCTCTCTGCCTGTCCCCCACTCGCACTGTCTCTGTCTCTCTCAAAACAAATAAATAAACTGAAAAAAAAAAACACATAAAATCTGGCACACAATTATCTGCCCCCCCCACACCCATGGCAGTGGAATGTATTTAAAATAGCTCCTGTGATTTTTTTTTTTTTCCTGAGAGTAAGACCACGCAATTTATGCACTAATCCATTTGGTATATGCTAGATGATCTATGTGAGAGGCTGTTTTCCCAAGTGTTTGTTTACCTTTGTCCTAGGACATAGACCCAATGTGGCTGTGCTCACTGTCACAGGCAAACAAAACCTCTAGCTGTTCGAGTGTCGACACAGAGATTCACGTCCCCTGAACATCAAGGAGAATTCAGCTCCCCCGCCTCCAACATACACACATCCCAGTCCCGAATCCCCTTGCTTACCCTTCTGAATCCTGGTTCTCTCTAGTACCTGGGGTCCTCTGACAGGGAGAAATGTGGGCCCAACAAGCATAATGGATAAAGTAAGGGTTCATGGTTATTGGGAAAATTTTCTATTGGTCATGTTTAGAATTTTAATCTTCTCATGAAATCCCTCTTAATATCTAAATCAAGTTTCAGGCCCAGGGGTTTCTCTTGTAATAACAGCTCATGAAATTCCTGGACACATTTAGAGACCCCCAAACACATGAGGTCACCTCAGACATTGAGCACTTTGCAATTTAGCAGAACTTGGTTTAAAAAAATAAAATAAAATAATAAAAATAAATAAATAAAAGGTTATGTTTTATCAGTGGGGATGTGGACCAGGAAAAGATGCTGATCCCCAAAGACAGTATATCTACGGTCGCAGAAGTACTTAGAAACCCAAGAAAGGAACCCTTTCGTCTTCCCCGGGAGAGAGTAGCTAAGGGACGGCACCTAATCCCAGACCCTTCTGCAGGAATGTGACTTGGGAGCTTAGAGTATAAGCTGAGTGTAGAAAGTGACTCAAACTTCTTACTCTAGCTTCAGAAGCTTCTGGAAAATCTTGAAATTCATATGATCCAGGAAGTATTAAGAAAAGTTAAGAGAGAAAGAGCACTGGTTGTATCAGAAAAGTCCAAGGACCAGGGTACTCTCCCTACAGGTAAAGTATGTTTATTTTATTACTTTACAAAATAGCATTTATTGGTTTTTTCCTAATTATGAAAGCAATCCATGTGTCATTTTCATGGTAAAAAGGTACTATAATGTCCAGACAATGATATAAAAATTACTTTTTAATAACTTGGCCCAGAGAGAACTATTAACATTTTGACATATTTCCCTCCACTTAAAATCTTTTAAATAGAAAACATTTGTTAAGTTCAGTTTCAGCTCTGTTGATTAACTCATAACTGAAATAAAGTTGAAATGGGGAAAACATATAAGCTTTTCTTACTTGTAATATATTTAAGTGCACATATGTATTATACATATATATAACATATAAACGTCAAAATCTTACAAACACATGTATTTGGGGTGGGAAGGTAATCAAAATTATTTCCTTTCATCTGAGCTCTAAAGTCAGGGTCACTTCATGGACATGTGATCTGCACACTCACACAGGATTCAGGGGTACTTGGGGCTTAATGTTCTATGGCTGCCATCTTGAAACTCTTAATTTTGACTAAGAGTTTGTGTTTTGTAAGTGGAACCCAGTGAGTCAATGGAGAATGCACCAAGACTTGGAGCCTTGCCTTACATGAAGTCCTGCTTCTTACTGCCTCCCCACCTTGCCGAATGGCTCTTAGCTACCTATTCGTCTGCTCTCTAGTACCCTGGGCGCCCCTAATCTCCCCCTCACCATCCCCACCAGGCCATTGCTGCTGCCCTCCACTCCAGGGAGGGGGGCGGTTGCTGAGCAGGAGGAGGATGGGGATATGTGTACCTAGTAATATCTCAATGACCCTAGTCTGGCAACATCATGGTACATCTAATGGGTGACTTGGTGGGAGCAAGCCTATTGCCTATCCTTAGATTTGTACAATATCCCAGGACAGAGGCTACAATACCCTTGGGATTGCCTGTCCACAGTGGGCCCCTGGGAAGGAAAGATGCCTGGTTCAACTTCTCCACCCCTGGCCAGGGCACAGAACCTCAGTTCAGTAGCTACACAGGCACTCATGCTCCCAGTCACAGGGTAGAGCTCCTCGGAGTGAGTGTCTCACTCTCCTCACAAGCATTCCCATGCCTAGGGAGTACAACATTAAAAACAAATAAAAACACCATGACAGGTCAAGAAAGAGACTGCAGAAGAAAGAAAACACTATATTTTAGTATCTATAATGGTGCTTTTCTTCCCTGCTTTTTGGAAAAGAGGCCCTGCATTTTTATTTTGCACAGTGTGCCATAGATTACGTAGCTGGTCCTGTCTGAACTGTCTACTCCTAACTCCTACTAATTCTGTAGGAAAATTCACAACCTTTGAACCATGGAGGGGTTGTTTGACTAGCAAACTAAATTAGATTTTCTTCTTGAGACAAAGTCCACAGACATTATAATGTTAATTAATAACATCTGTCCTCACCTAAGACATTGTCATTTTATCAGTGCTTCGAGTAATTGAATTCTATGAACAGGGCTTTGGCAGAAGGCTGTGCAGTGAGAGGGCAAGCCACTTCTCGGCTAGGGGTGTCACCAGAGAGCTGAATGTCACCAGAAAGCTGAGTGTGGTTGAGCTTCATTTACAGAACATTTAACAAGACACAAAAAGCACGTGTTATTGTGCTGTGATGGCTGCTTCCAGGCAACTCCCCTCTGAGTCTTGGGAGAAAATCCACAAGTGCACAGCAGGTGCAACCATCTTCATGTTTCAGGCTGTGGTTTAATGAGACACCCAGATGGGGGGCAAGGGACAAAACTTTTTTGCTTTGTGGCTCTGTGTGCTGCCTTGTGCAGGGTGCTGTCAGCTGTGCTTGGAAAGAGCCTCCATAAGGGGCTGGTGGGAGTTAGGCAGAGGGGCGAGGTAGAGTTATTTTTATTTATTTATTTATTTATTTATTTATTTATTTATTTATTATTTTTTTATTATATGAAATTTATTGTCAAATTAGTTTCCATACAACACCCAGTGCTCATCCCAAAAGATGCTCTCTTCAATGCCCATCACCTACCCTTCCCTCCCTCCCACCCCCCATCAACCCTCAGTTTGTTCTCAGTTTTTAAGAGTCTCTTATGCTTTTGCTCTGGGGTAGAGTTATTTTTAACGGTGCTAACATTGATATTATCAAAACTTAGGGGCGCCTGGGTGGCTCAGTCGGTTAAGCGTCCGACTTCGGCTCAGGTCATGATCTCGCGGTCCGTGAGTTCGAGCCCCGCGTCGGGCTCTGTGCTGACAGCTCAGAGCCTGGAGCCTGTTTCAGATTCTGTGTCTCCCTCTCTCTCTGACCCTCCCCCGTTCATGCTCTGTCTCTCTCTGTCTCAAAAATAAATAAACATTAATAAAAAAAAAGATATTATCAAAACTTACTTTGGCTTGAGTGACTGGCCAATTGTAAACTCTTGTTCAAATTCTGTACTCATGTACATGTAAATGCCAATAGTGAGGGTGTTTTCTTATTGTTGACTCAATGTGAGTATCCTCCTGTAGTGAGTTCCCTCAGTGCAAGTGATGAAGTCCCCACCGTGTGCCCGGTGTTCTTCAGTGTAGTCTTCCTGAGACCTCTGTGGGCTAGGAAACTTCGAAGAAGGCAATAAAACCTTGGAATCTCCACCTTCCTACTGCTCATCTCAGTGGCAAAAAGCAGTTATAGTGGATGGGGCTTCCGACACGGGCCGCCCTTTGAGGTCAAGGTTACCTTGGGGTTAGGGATTTCTACAGAGGGAGTTGGGAATGGAGACTATTGAGATCCAGGGGACATGCCAGGCTCTTGTCCTTCCCTCAGGGTCTCCTCTTTCCCTGTTGGACAACTCTGGTGTCTATGTTTGTGCCTGCCAGAAATCAGCCCTCTAATACTTCTCTATCTTTTCCCTCTTTCCCACCTTGTCTTGGAGCTTAGTCTTCTTCTAGAGCTTCTGAATGGGTTTCCAGTTTGTCAGTAAGCATCCGAAAATGCAGCAGCCACACCTGGTCCAGTGTTGGTTTGTGATAGCTGAACTAGTGCTCCCCTGGGAGCTTTAAAAAGCAGCTCCAGACAATCTTATTCAGCCTCAGGGCTTGGCTTAGCATAGAGATGGGTTCCACTGATTCAAAAAGGCTCTGCTATTCTCCATATTTAGCATTTTAGCATTCAAGTCATTTTTAATTGATTTTCTCAATTTCTCTGAACATTTATAAGGTCAGCAGTCTCCAAAGTGGAGTGCGTATATCCCAGGAGTATGGGAAGAAAATATTAAAACTTCTAAGTAGATTAAATCCATATGTAAGAAGTCACATGTCACACTACACACTGAGGTGTCCTGAAGTGACCACTTGGAGGCAATCCACAAGCAAGCACTAAGAAATAGTAAAGACAGCGGCGCCTGGGTGGCTCAGTGAAGCGTCCAACTTCAGCTCAGGTCACGATCTCATGGTTTGTGAGTTCGAGCCCTGCGTCAGACTCTGTGCTGACAGCTCAGAGCCTGGAGCCTGCTTCGGATTCTGTGTCTCCCTCTCTCTCTGCCCCTCCCCCACTCACACTCTGTCTCTCTCTCTCAAAAATAAACATCAAAAAATTTTTTAAAAAAAGAAAAAAGTAATAGTAAAGCCATTTCTAATCCTGGTACATGCTTATCTTCAGCCACAGTATGAGGTTGAAAAAGATAAGTTAACCACATCTGATAAGAAGTCAGACAAAAAATTTCAAAAGGTCAAGAAAACTCTAGGAATGTAGACTGAGCTCCATTCTCATTGTTAATGAGCCTGGCTCTGAGTACATCATACTATACAGTATTAGCCAGTGATAGTGTTGTAGGTAGTTAGAAATACACAAATATACATATGTTAACAGTGAGTGGACAAAAATGTTTTGCTTAAGGGAAACACAATCCAAACACTTAAAAGAGGGTGGCCGAGGCCAGCATTCCCAGCAGTGTGCCCTAGAACACAAGTTCCCCAACATTCTAGGGCAGGAGTTCTCTCATGCACCTTGCACTAACAGACTCCCAGGCTGCCTGAAGCTTCCCATTCCCTTCGTAACACCAGCCGGCAAAATAGTCATTAATCACAGTCTTTGGATTGCCTGTGTTTACCTAGCTTCACTGATCATTGTTTGCTTCAAACCGGTTTATGCCACTTTTATTTGTCATTGTGTGTGGGTAATTTAATTAAGTATTATATAAACCAATGAAATGGGAGTACAAAAAGAGATCTTCTCAATAAAAATCAAGTTGAGGGGTGCCTGGGTGGTGCAGTTGGTTAAGGGTCCAACTCCTGATCTTGGTTCAGGTCACTATCGAGCCCTGCATCAGGCTGTGCACTGATGGCATGGAGCCTATTTGGGATTCTATCTCTCCTCTCTGCCCCTCCCCTTCTTGTTCTCTCTCTATCTCGCTCTGTCTCTCTGTCTCTCTCTCTCTAAATAAATAAATAAACTTAAAAAAAAAAACAAGTTGAAATGGATAAACTGTGGTACATCCAGTCAATGGAATATTATTTAATGCTAAAAAGAAATGAGCTATCAAACCATGAAAAGACAAGGATAAAAATGCACATTACTAAGTGAAAGAAGCCCACCTGAAAAGGCTACATATTGCATGATTCCAACCATATGACATTCGAGAAAAGGCAGAACCATGGAGATAGCAAAAAGATCAGTGGTTGCCAAAGGGTTAGAGGGGAGAGAAAGATGAACAGGCAGAACACGGGGATTTTAGGGCAGTGAAACTATTCTTTATGATAATATAATAGTGGATAGACGCCAATTATACATTTGTCAAACCCATAGTTTCACCAAGATTGTGAACTGTAATGTAAACTATGGACTTTGGGTGATAATAACATGTTAGTGTATCCTCATCAGTTATGACAGACATACCACACTGGTGTGGGATGTTGATAGTTGTGGAGGCTGTGTGTTGGAGGTGAAGGGGGCAGGGAATATATGGGAACTCTCTGTACCCATCTGCTCAATTTTTCTATGGACTTAAAACTGCCCTTAAAAAATGACACATTTGGATTTTTTCATGGTCTTTTTATTTTTTCTTCATAAAAAGAAAGAAACAAGTAAACAAACAAACAAAAACAACAAAACACACAATAGGAATTGTAGACCATGTACTATGTGTTATGGTTTATAGAAGAAAGATAGTACAGAACTCCAATGTGTGGGCACATACAAAGGAAAGACCTAAGTTCTATATTAGAAAATTGGCAAATGTTTGTGTATTTATGTATTTTTAAGTTAAATAAAATATTTAAGGTACTACATGTCATTTTTTAAGCATTCTCTGGTTTATCAGACTTCTTTTGATCAATCAACTCTTAGTCTTGATTGGATAAGAGGATTTCTACTGCATTTTGCAGGGGTTGTGGGGGAAAGGTTTTATTTGTTGTCAAAGAAGTTTGGGAAACTTGTGGTAAATAATGCTAAAAAGATTTCTTTGCTCTAGACCTCAGAGCCTTTACTATCCTACTGTGCACTGTAAATCTCCAGGAGAGAGAGTATGAAATGTTCTTTACCTTTATTTGACCATAGAACCCTTTTCTCCCCTTGGGAATATCTATCATCAACTCAACTGTTCTGGGGAGCAGTTTGAGAAACACAGGAGTACAAAATACATTGCTTAAAGCAATAAGGTTTCAACCTACCCACCTTCTGGGGGAACCCTGGTGGTCAGGAGAACAACCTTGGTTGGCAGTTGTGTGCCTTCAAGTTTCAGTTCTGCTTGGCTCAGGACCCAGGAGCCACTCAGGCACAGAGGCCGGTGGTTGTGTTAGAGAAGTGAAATGCTACCAAACCAAGATACGCTTCCTAGAGGGAGGAGGCTGCATAGGGGTGGGGGGAGCATTCATAGAGGGAGAGAGGGGAAGTGGTTTGGCGAGGAGGAAGTCAAAGTTTCCTCCAGCCAAAGGACCTGGGCACAGAATGAGAGGAAAGAACAAAACCCTAATTTAACCCCCAGTGTGCTGTCTCTTTCCCACCTCCATGCTACTGTCAAAAACTGCTTCATCTCAGAGAAGCCACAAACACAACACACAATGAAAATGAGACACATTTAGAGACCACCAACTCTGTTTGGCCAGAAATTACTTCTCTTGGATGAATTCTATTCTCCCTGGCTTCCCCTGACGCCTGCCTACAGATGTACTTGTATGTCTGAACTTGAACTCATGAGGAAGAAGCACGGTGGGAAGATTTCCAGCACTCTGGTAAAATACTTCCCCTTCAGCTGAGCCCCAGAGCTAAACCCAAACCAGCTCTGTGGGCATTTGCCAGCTGACAGTCCCCAAACCAGAAGTATGTAGCAGATGTGGTCCCTTGCCAAGCTTTTCCATAAGCCAGAAACCTACCAGTCAAGTACCCTGGAAAAAGTATCCAATTCTGTGTCTGAAAAATTTCTGAAACATACATGAACTCCATTTTGTCAAAGCTTAGACATACAAAAGTCTTAAACATCTTAAGAAGTGTGAACTTCTAGGCACATTAACTCTTTCAGATTTTCCACTTCAGCTGTACCAGGACAATGGTGTTATGTCTAATCACCTCTATTGTCCTAAAGGAAAAACAAAGTCAGATTTATATGTTCGTGATGGAAAGTATCCAATTGTAGAAGAATTGTGGAACCCCATTTTCAAACTCAGGACCACCCAGTAAACAACATAATTGCAAATACCAGGTACTCCTGCATTGTCATATCCACATTTCTGAGAGGATTGTGCTGGATGTTTCCTCTTGTGTGTACCGAGTCTCCTGTCAGAAAAATGAAAGTATGAGTATGAAATCACGTCTGAAATTAGAAACAGCTGGCGACAGGGAGTGGCCCTGTGTGTACTCTTGCTGATGGCCAGAACCCCCACAGCAGAAAAGGGAGTGGGGCAGGGCTTGGCTTCTATCTCTGACTCCATAGGTTTCTCTTTGTTTCAAGACTCCCCTGGGGCCATGCACAAGGAAGTAGGCCCTACCCAACGTAATTAAACATACACATGTGCTTTTGCTCTTCCATATGGAAGTTAAGGAGTGTTGACATATTTCCACTGCTCCAGCACCGTCCTGTTATTTTTAAGTTTGATTTTTTTTTTCAATATATGAAATTTATTGTCAAATTGGTTTCCATACAACACCCAGTGCTCAACCCAAAAGGTGCCCTCCTCAAAGGTTTGATTTTTTTTTAACAGCTAAAACATTCACCTGGTTAAAACTCAAAACGATACAACAATATACATATTTAGAGATCAAGTTGCTACCACTGATCCCCTTTTGCCACGCCAAGTAGCCATTTTTATTCGTTTTTGATATATCCTAAGGGTGCTTCTTTATGCCTACACTAATTCATTCTTTCATTCAATTATTTATTGAGCACCTAGTATGTTACACACTACTGTATTTTAGGCACCATTTTGGGGTACAACCTTACTGTCATGGAGTAAAACTCCTTACTCTTGTGGAGTTTATCATCTAGAAGGGGATACACAGATAATAAGTAACACAAGAAGTAAGAAAATAACAGAGTAAGGAGGATGGCGTATGGAGGTTTGAAGGGAGCGCATTGCAATTTTAAATAGGACGGTCAGGATAGACTTCAGGGAGAAAGTGACATATTGAGCAAAGTTTGAAGGAGGTGAGGGAGTTAGCTATGTGGGTATCTGTGGGAAGAGCATCCCAGACAGAAGAACAGTCCATCCAAGGGACTTGAGCAGAGTATGCCTACCATGTTTATGAAGCAGAAAGACCCATAGCCGGAGTGGAGAGAGAGTGGGAAAGAAGGAGGAGGTGAAGTCAGAGAGGAAGGGTGAAAAGAAAGAGAGTGGATCATGCAGGGCCTATTCTTAGTGTTTGCTCCGAGTGTGAGGCAGTGCCTGTCCCAGATTTTGATCTGGCATATGTTAATGGCGTGTCTCTGGCTGCTGTGTCGGGAATGGACTGTAAAGGAAAAAGGATAGAAGAAGGGAGAGGCTGCTTTGGAGGCCACTACAATAATCCCAGCAAGGGGAGATGGTGGCTCAAACAAGGTTGGGAGCAGTGAAAGTATTAAGTGGTCAGATTCAGGGCATGTTTTTGAAGTAACTACTAATGGATTGTGTGTTGGGTGTGGGGGAAAGAGAAGAGTCCATGATAAAACTCCCAAGATTTTTGACCTGTGCAATTGGGAAAATAGAATTGCCATTAGCTGAGATGGAAAATTAGGGAGAGAAGTTCAAAGATTAGGGCGCCTGGGTGGCTCAGTAGGTTAAGCGACCAACTTCGGCTCGGGTCATGATCTCACATTTCGTGAGGTCAAGCCCTGTGTCAGGCTCTGTGCTGACAGCTCGGAGCCTGGAGCCTTCTTTGGTTTCTGTGTCTCCCTCTCTCTCTGCCCTTCTCCCGCTCACACTCTGTCTCTCTCTCAAGAATAAATAAACATTTAAAAAAAAAGTTAAAAAAAATAAAGAATTTAATTATGCACAAGTGATGTTTGAAATACCTTTTAGGGGTGCTGGGTGGCTCAGTTAGTTAAGCATCCAACTCAATTTTGGCTCAGGTCATGATCTCACAGTCGTGAGATCAAGACTGCTTAGGATTCTCTCTCTCACTCTCCCTCTGCCTCTCTCTCAATCTCAAAATATAATTAATTAATTTTAAAAAACGAAAAGAAAACCCTTTTAGACATCCAAGAAGAGATGCCAAGTGAGTATTAGATCTCAATTTGAAGGTTGTCCGCATATGGATGGTATTTAGCTATGAGACTACATAAGATAGCCAAGGAAGTGAGCGTAGATAGAAAAAAAAGGAGGTGAACCAAGGGCTGAGTCCTAGGACACTCTTATGTTAAGTTCCGGGGTGGGGAGGGGAGCCTGGGTGGCTCAGTCCGTTAAGTGTCTGACTCTTGATTTCGGCTCAGGTCATAATCTCACGGTTCATGAATTTGAGCCCTGTCAGGCTCTGCACTGACAGCATGGAGTCTGCTTGGAATTCTCTCTCTCTCTCCCTCTCTCTATGCCCCTCCCCTGCTCTCTCACTCTCTCTCTCTCTCTCTCTCTCTCTCTGTGTGTGTGTGTCTCAAAATAAATAAACTTAAAACAAAACAAACAAAAAGAGAGCTGGGGGAGAGGACAAGGAGAACCAGCAAAAGGGACTTAGAAGGAGCAGACACTGAGGTAGAGGAAAACTAGGACAGTGGTGTCCCAACATCTAGTGATGAAAGTTTCTCAAGCAGAAGGAATGTGACAAATTGTGTGAAATGCTTCTGGTAGTCAGGTAAAAGCAATGTTTTTAGTCATGTTGAGGTCACTGGTGTTTATAACAAAATCAGGTTCAGGGGAGTGATGGAGGGGAAAACTGGATGAGTGGGCTTACGAAGGATTTGGAGAGAAGTCACAGCCAGCCAGGATAGGCCTTTCTTCCTGAGAGTTTTGCTAAAAAGGGAGCGAAAAAAATGAAGCAATAGCTGACAGGGGAAGTGGGGTCAAAAGCAGGATTTTATGAGGTGGGAGAGATAACATGAACTATTGTGAATGATCCAAGAAAGAGGGGAGAAGTGATATTGGAGAACACTGGCATTCTGGCATTCAATAATCTTGAGTAGGCTTGAGGGGATATCCCCTCATTTAATATTTATCATGTCTTTCTTATAAAATATAACATGTTATATTCACTTTTCTTCACCTTGCATTTTTCACATAGAAATCAATAGTTCTTAGGGCACCTGGGTGGCTCAGTCGGTTAAGTGTCCAACTTCAGCTCAGGTCATGATCTCACGGTTCGTGGGCTCAAGCCCCGCATCAGGCTCTTTGCTGACAGCTCAGAGCCTAGAGTCTGCTTCAGATACTGTGTCTCCCTCTATCTCTCTCTCTGCCCCTCCCCTGCTCATGCTCAGTCTATCTCTAAAAAATAAAAATAAACATTAAAAAAATTGGAAAAAAAATCTATGGTTCTTTTCCTATTAGTACATAGGGAGGTTTCTTTTCAGAGATGCATACTATTCCGTTGGAATACCATAGTTTATATGTTGCTTCCAAGCTTCTGCTGTCCTAAACAATGCTTCTCTGAATAATTGCATATATGCCTCATCTTGTATGTGTCAGCCTATTGCTGCTTCAATCCAGGAGCTAAAGTTCATAGCCTGTCAGCCCTCAACATTTCTAGTCTGTAGCTTAACTATAATAGCTCTTCATTTATTTATGTTAACTATATTAGGCCAAAATAATTGTTCAGATACTTAATGACTCAGTGAAAATAGATATCATGTAGGATCAATAATAACATTTGATTCGGGATCTTTAGTTAGGATAACAGAATATTGTTCGTGGGGCTTCAGAGATACTTTTCCAAATCTTTTCATTAGGACTCTTGTTGTAGATCTTCCTTATTCCTATGTTCTGGAGGACCCTGTGTCCTCAGCCACTTCCTCCCCTCCCCCTTCCTCACCCGTTAAGTTTTGTGGATTTGGAAATAACAGCTTCTTGTGTCCAGTGTAATGCCATTAATCATTTTTCAGTGTTTCATGATAATAGCATCATTATGTTTCTCCCCCTAGACCTTTGGAAGCACCATGTCATGAAAGAAAACTTTTCAGTTATCAGACCACAAATAGTTGAAAAATTTGTACAGAGATTAATGGAAAATTACCAGGATGGTGGACTAGAGGTATGTATTGAAAGTTAGTCATTTTGGAGTGTATTTTTTTTGTAACATTAACCCAAGCAAAGAAGACTTTCCCCTTGACCCATTTCCCAATGCTTCCCTTATTCCCTTAGAATGAATATATGAACACTCAGGCTTAAAGTAGCAATCACTTGTTATAATTTTAATTTTGGGAAAAGACTGATTTCTAATAAATTAGAAGAGAGAAATTCGAATATGCATGTTGACTAATTTCAGATTCAGCCAACTTTTTAAAGTAACCTTGGAGTTTGTTGATAAATGAGTTGTTTTAGCAACATTTCCTGCATTGATTTTTTAATATTCAAAACTTAAAAGAGAGAAACTAAAATAGCCAATAATTCCACTAACTAGAAAACATTTTTAAAATGTACAATACAAAAAAAAAAAAAAAACCAACAGAAAGGTAACATTTCCAACCCTCCTTATTCCACCATCCCGTTTCCTCTCCACAAAGCAAACCAGTTTCAACAATTTTTGGTATATATCTATTTGAATCCATAACAAGTCTATATAATATATATTTAACAATAATATGTACTTAATACATACAATATACATACACACAGTCCTTAAAGTTTTCAACTGTTTACTCTTGACTATTCCTAAATAGTGCTGAAAAGGCAAAATAAGAGAGTGTATGTGGATATTTGGCCATAGCAGAGCTTTTAGGATCATTAACAAATTAAACATAAGTACATTAGGTAGAAACAAATCCAGTTGCCTTTGAAATTCAACCATTTCTTTAAAAACCTGATTTAGCAAAACATACCTAATTTTTTAAAACAACATTTCCCTCAAATTTATATTTTTCTAAGTTCTTCAAATATTCCCCATAATTTTATTAACAACACTTCAGTTTTTAATTACGAGACAGAGAATTCACTAGCTTGGTTGGGGATACATTTTTCCTCGGAGCTTGATGATTTATTTACATGTATTTCATTTAAGCTTTCAATGATACCAAATGTAGTACTGTGTATTCTGATGAATGGGTGAAGTGGTCCCTTTTGGTCTCTGCAGCTCAGAGATTCTCAACCAGAGATACAGAGGTGATTAGGGCAGGGCATGCTCAGAAACGTGTTTGAAGCACAGACTGTTGTGCCTCTCCTTTAAAAAAAGGAAGGCAACCCTGACACATGCTTCATCATGGATGCACCTTGAAGACCTTATGCTCAGTGAAAAAAGCCAGTCACAAAAGCATAAATTCTGCACGATTCCACTTATATGAGGCACCCACAGTAGTCAAATTCATGGAGACAGAAAGTAGAATGGTGGTTGTTAGGAGCTGGGGGGAGGGCGAATGGGGAGTTGGTGTTCAGTGGGTATAAGAATTTCAGTTTTGCAAGCTGAAGACAGTTCTAGAGATCGATTGTACAACAGTGTGAATACCACTGGACTTTACACTGAAAAATAGTTTAAATGGGGGCGCCTGGGTGGCTCAGTTGGTTAAGCGTTTGACTCTTGATTTCAGCTCAGGCCATGATATCAGGGTTGTGAGTTCAAGCCCCACACTGGGCTCCATGCTGGGTGTGGAGCCTACTTACAAAAAGAAATGGTTTAAATGGCAAATTTTACGTTACATATATTTTACTACAATAAAAACAAACAAAAAGGTTGTAGCTCAAGATCTGCTCCCCTCCTATGCATACACTTTACTCCAACACTGAAGATGGGGTCATCTAGGAAAGAAATGAGAGTATTAGGACAAAGCCATATCAGGTGTGACTGAAACTCAAGGCACACTGATCAGGTTGGTACCTGCCTGCCAGTGTCTTGGAATAATGAGACGCCAGGATGTTAGACCCCTCCAAATTCTATGCCTGGTGGACTTCTAGCCTTTTCTGAATGATCTGCAAAGACAGGGAACTCACTCTCTTCCAAGCCCACCCCCTATCCCCAGCCATTCCTGGCAGCTCATATTTCAAGCAGCTTTTACTGAGCTGGATTTGGCCTTCCACCACCTCCATCGTGGATCCTAGTTCTGTCCCTGGAACACCACAGATCATGGTTCTGACCCGTCACAACAAGCCTTTGGATATCTAAGGGCAAGTCAGTCAGAGAAGCTCAATTACTGCCACTGCTGGCATGTGTGAAGCCTCCGTACAATTACAATGAGGGACCTGCTCTAGTAGCACAAACCCAGACAGGTGCACCTCTGCGCGGTGGATTACAAATAGTCACCCCTTCCTCCAGACGGGTGCAGTCCAAGCCAGGGCACATGGACTAGGAAAGAGAGCAGGCGCCGCGCTCCTCCCTAACCTGGGTGCCTCTGTACCAAGTACAGACCGCACACGCATACATTGAGGACCTGAGCCCAGCCTTCTCTTCTTCAGACTAAACTGCCTTCCTTTCCTTTGATCACTTTATATGAGCAACTCTACCATCCTGGTCAGTCCCCTCTAAGTTCAAGATTGTCTGACCGGCAAAGAGTGCACTTGCCCTGTGTGTCCTTTGATTAATGCCCATGAGTGTGCCTGGTATTGGGAGCCACGTCACAGATGACTTATTAGGCTGACAGTCACCTGAAGCCCACATTGCCTTCAGGCATCCTGCTGCTGCCATATTATTAGCCTTGGTCTTGTTCAACTTGGTCCATGGTGAACTTCTTAAAATCCTTAAAAATCTGGATTTTTATCATTCAGCACTGTCTCCCTCTCCCAGGTTCTTGTCAGCCTGCCCTCAGTATTCTCATTCAAGTCATTACTAACCGTGTATGCCAGGACAGGTCCCAATCCTTGTGCTACCCCCTATGGTCCCCTTCAGGCTGACCACAATCTTTGGACACAGTCTTTCAGTGGTCAGAAGCCCATCCAGTTGTACTGTCACCCAGCCTGTGTTCTCCACTGGTCCACAAGGTCCAGTGGAGAAACCTTTTAGATGTCCTGCTGAAATCCAGATACACTTCAAGTGCTATATATTTTCTGAGGAAAGGTTAATCTGACCTGATTTTTCTTGAGTCCATATTGGCCTCTAGTGATCTTTGCTTCCTTCCCCAAAGTCTAGAAAAACAGCCTTTCACCATCAGTTCTAACATCTTGCTCAAATGTCATACTAAACACACCGACCTGAAGTTAGAGACTGACCCTTATGGCAAATCAGAACTATAATAGTCTGTTGTGTGGATTCCAGAACCATCTCCATTCATATGTCAAAAGTCATTCACTCATTTAGCAAGTATTTATAGATCTCCTATTTTTTTCTAGGCACTTTGTTAGATTAAAGGCAAAAGGTACAGTTCTTGCCCTCAAGGAACTTATGGAACCAGGTGACCCAGGAGTGTCAAGAAAAGGCACTTCATGTTAAATGCTTTGAAGACGCATACACAGGGGATATAACCCAGCTAGCAGGTAGGGAAGAAATGGGGAAGACTTTCTGGAGGAGGTGTTGTTTGGGCCAAGTCTTAAGGTACAAATAAGAGTTGGCCAGATGAAGAGGGGCTGAAGAAGGAAGGCAGAGCAATCTAAGAAGGGAGTAGAGCAGAGTTCAGAAGAGGACACTGAAAAGGTGGGCAGGGCCAGTTGCTGAATGACATTGTAGGCAATCCTTAGGAGTTTGGATGTTATCCCAGAGTCAGTGGGAAATCATTGAAGCATCTTGTCAGCAGAGGTGGGTTTTATAAACATCATCAAAACACCTTGTATGTGCCTGATAGATACTAGATGAATTATGGGGGCTTCAAGAAGAAGCAAACCACAGAAGGGCAATTTGCTTCCAGCAGAGCCAGACTTTTGCCATAACAAGGCCTAGCACCTGCCATGCTTCACCCCAGGCTGGCTCTCTAGATCAGTCTATGGGGCAATCTGGTGCTTTTCCAGCCAGTGCCATTCATCATAGTTCAGATTTAACTGTTGGTGAAGGAATCAGGCCACTGGAGAACATGATTTTCACTCTGTAGTTTTTATGGAAGCCTGGGGCCTGCCTTGAAGGGGAAGTTGGCAGATGAACCCACTTCATGCTGCATTTTGGCACAGAGCTGGCATTTAGTGACCTAGGAAGGCAAGAGTAGGCTGCAGAACAGCTTTTAAGAAACAAATTGCTCTGGGGGCACCTGGGTGGCTCAGTAGGTTGAGTGTCCCACTTCAGATCAGGTCATGATCTTGCAGTTGGTGAATTTGAGCCCCACGTAGGGTTCATAGAAAAATTATGTCAATAGAAGCCACACAGGCTGTAGTCCCACAACAGATGCTGTTCAGGCAGCTCCAAAGGCTGCCTCTGGAAGGCTGAGTAAGTCTGCAAAATCAAAGTTCACTTGGAGAGAGAGACTCCTAGGAGCTTAGGAGTCTCCCTGCAACTCTCTGTCACCTGTCAATAAGTTTCCTGTCTGCCCCACCTCAGACTTGCTCCCCACTCCATGTCCCCACTGCAAATGCTCTGGCTGGGTCCTTATCCCCTCTCCTTGCCTTCACACTCACCCTCTATGCGTCATCCCCTTGAGTTGATCTTTCAGCTCAATCTCCTGAGGCCCCAACAGAACCACTGAGGGAAGGAAGCGACACAATTTCTCTGGCCTCCAGGGATGCCCAAGGGGGCTCCTGGCCATTCCTACCTCTGTGGTGTAACACAGAGATTCACCCAGAGGTGCCTCACCCTTACTAGGTAAAATATTTTACCCTTACTAGGTAAAATATCACACTGGCTAAGAGGGAATGGTAGAGGGCCATTGTGGTTCAAGTCTGCATTTCTGTTTGTTTGGGATCCTATATCTACTATGGTGGCTATAATGACATTAGTTTGAGAAGTGTTTGCCCTGCTAAAAAGCCGTTGGAGGCCTGGCTGGCACAGTCAGATCCAGACACTGCTGTCCAGGACAGCAAGGGGTGAGTCACTGTGGCCGATTCCAAGCACTGGGTCCAGGCCACCTGGAAAGGGTCACCAGCCTTGATGGCCTTTAATGTGGTTTCGCAATGTCTCAACGTTTCAGGCTTTCATCATACTTTGTCTGGGAAGTATTTCCTTTGTTGTTACTAAGTTCACATAGCCTTGACCCTTTCACCATAAAGAAGTCAAGGGCCATCAAATCTTGATTCCCTTTGCCTTGGTGTCAGAAGCTAAATCCAACTGTCTTACTGATCACTTTCCAGAGCAGGTTAGATTGCCCCAAATCCTACTCCACTAAAAGGGGCCTCTTGAGGAAGCCCCACAGAATAAGAGAGGGAGGCTATGTGTCCTCCTCTGACTGCCTGGCCCTGCTCATGAAATCCCCCATGAGCAGAGGTGTTCATCCACTGTTTCCATTCTACAACTCTTCAGTGTGCCTTGCCAAGCTGCTGTGGATCATGATCTTTACAAAAGCTTTACTATCTTTTCATTAGGTTATACATTTTGTTTATTTGTACATTTTATATATAATTATCTTCATTATATAAACATGTTATGATTATATTAGAAAATAGAAATACGATATATTAGAAAATACACTCATTAGCTTACCCTCATTGATAACTACTATTAGTATTTTGGCATATTTCCTTCCAAACTTCATTTATAGTTTTTTTTTCATTCATCAACATTTTTTAAGCCAAGTTAGATTATTCTATATGCCCTTTTATTGTAGTGTACTTTTTTTTCACTTGAGTACATGTTATCAACATGTTCCCCTGTCAATAAACATATGTCCACAGCATAATTTTTGGTGGCGGTTTGATATTTCATTGTACAGATGGATGAAAAAAATTCAACCTGTTTCCCTTTCTTAGTCACTTTTGGTTGTTGCCATTTCTCTCTTCTGTTAGAAAGATCAAGGACATCTGTTTACATATATTTTTGTGTATCGCTTTTACCATCCCCTAAAGATAAAGTTCTAGAAAAGGAATTACTGAGCCAAAGGGCATGAACATTTTAAAATCTTTTCACAGATACAGCTAGTCTGCCCTCCAGAATGCCACATTGATCACCCTTGCCATCAGCAGTGGTGAGCAGGCTGTTTCCCTCCATCAGTACTGCATTTTATCACTATTTTCCATCTCTGTTAGTTTGCCTCAATAACTTGCCTTGACAAAGCCTGGCTGCGCTTTCTCTGAAAGTCAGTGGGGACACTGAGGTTGCACTGATAGGACCATGAACTGGGGCTCACTGGGCCACAGGACCCACCCCAGAAGGACAGCTTAGCTTCTGTGGCAGACTGCCACTAAGCCTGGAGCCCTCGTGACCCTGAAGTATCACAGATAAAGCTCATGTAAGCCTGCAGGCTGGGTCTTGGATTGGGCCCCCAAAGACCCCCAGATACACACACAGACACACTCAATGATACACACAAAGGGTCACACATAGACACAGAGATATATACAGATATTCACAGAGACATATATGAGAGACATAGATACACATACACACATACACTAATGCATACAGACACAGGCGCACAATCATATCCTTAAATGCACACAGATGCACTCACTGATACAGACACACAGAGACACACAAAAACACTCATAGACATGCAGGCCCTAGTCAAGGTAGGTTGGTCCTATCTTCTACATATTGGTTCCCATTTCTCTCCACAGATTAAATCTAACCTTGCCTTGGAGGGGTGGACTTTTCTTCTTTTCCTTAATGGTTATCTCTTCAAAAGGATGCCCAATTTCTTAGAGAAAGGGGAAGAAATGGGACTGCCAAGAGAATGAGCGTATGACCCTTCAATCAGAGCTAGAGGGGTCCCTGCCAGGTGCTCATAGTTCAGAGAGCCCCTCTGGTTTTTCTCCTTTCACTCTTCCTCACAGGGTTAGAAATACCCACAGCCAAGGGGACATGCCCACTCAGATCCCTGGCCCTCCTTCTAGACCACACTTCAGGTACCTGGGACCCTGGAATTCTCCCTGGAAAGTCCCCAGATCCTGCTTCCCAGAGGGAGAGTGGACCTTACTGCCAGTGTGCATACCCTGGCCTAAGGAGTAGTCAAGGGTGGCTGTGTAGAGGCATAGACAGCTGACTGTCCATTTACATGCATGTGAGGGCCCTCTACAGTATGACATGAAGCCAGAGGTAGAAAGAGAAGGGTGTCATGCTGTAAACTCTAGGTTGGTGACCAGCTCACTCCACATCACCACATTTCAGCATAGAACACAGACGTCCAAGCCTGACCTTCCAAACAATTTTGAAGATCTATTTTTCAAAGTAGGAGAATTAATAGTTTGTTAGTTTGATTTCCAGCCTTTAAGCATCTAGAATACTTAGGTATGTGGCAGGTGGGCCTCCATTTGTACTCTTGTCCCTGCCCTGCAAATACTAAGAGCAGACTTGAAAGAGAGACTTGGAAGGGTAGAGCCCATGTTTTCTATGGAGGAGAACTAGACATGGGTCTGTGAGCCAAGGTAACGTGTGCCATGAGCCCTGGCACAGTGAGGCTGTCCTGCTGGAGCTGCTGTGAATTATGCCCCTTCCTTTTCAGGTCACTTTCAGGAAAGAGCACCTTGAGGCCTGCCTCCTTTCCCTGGGTTGTGATGTGATGGCAAGAGAACGCAGCAACTTCGAGAGCTACTCCATGTATTATGAGCATGTGTTGGAGCATGCTAGGCAGAAGCTCTGCCAGAAAGAACAAGTACGTTCCCAGAGAGACAGGAAGTGTGATGGGGAAGGTGTGGATAGGAAAGCCTGGGAGTTACTCCAAAGAGAATAGAACAGAGGGTAGGGGAGGTGTTCTTATGCAAGAACTGAGAATGATTGGTACTCTCCAATGTCTCTTCTCACTGGCTCATTTTCTTGGGCTCTGGTATTATCAGCTGCAAGAGTGATGGCTCAGAAACACTGGGTTGTGTGCTTTGGAGGCGTCTAGTGGAGAATATAAAAAGTTAGCGACAAAGGAGCAGGTCGCCACCCCACCCCCACACCCCCTTCCCTCCCCCAGGGAAGATGATAACTGACCTTCCCACCTAAGCAACCCCAAAGTACCTTGTGCTGTCCATGGTCTAGCCTAGAAGCCAGGATCCTTGAATAAACTCTGTCTTCAGGATGCACTTCATGGGTCTCATTAATGAGACTTCCTTAAAATGAGATCCCACTGGTGGGATCCAAGGGTCACTTCTCCTGTCCTAATTGCACACCGTTTTAAAATGGATTGCTTCAGAGGTTTGGTGTAATTTTACTTTTCACCTAAGAAAAGTGCAAAAGCCTGAAAAAAAAAATCAAATGAAGCATTCAAATATCAAACGAGTCTTGGCCTCACCCCCAGTTTGGCTTATCCACATAGCCAAGTCTTCTGCATTAGTGTGGACACCTGGAAGTTCATGCTGCCTTTAGATCTCATGTTGGGCATCCTAAAGTCTGATGGGACCACAAGCACAGTCCTGACTCCAGGTGGAGCTTGAGGAGCTCAAAATGAAGCTCCATTAACACAAATAGGAGGTGTCTGGAGCATGGTGTCCTGAACTGAGCCATGGTTGGAAGAACAAATGGTTGAGTTTGGTTGTACATTCTTTTCTCCTCTTCAGGAATTAGATCTTATACGAAGAGGTTCGGGTCCTCCTGAAGACAACGCTGGTCAGGTAGGTTAGTTATTACCAAAAAGTTTCTCTTCTCCACCTCACAGATCCACAATCTCAGCAGTAGGAAGACAGGAAACTTCCTAGCATTATTTTCTTGTGCCCTGTAGAAGTCCCATCAATGAAGATCCACTGCAGAAACACCTAAGGAGTGTGTTTTCACTTTTTAAGCAATAAGGGCTTTCTTTTTCTTAGCTTTTTGGTGGTTTTTGTTTTTTTATTGCTTTGACTTATATTTTTCTTGCTAGTTTTTGGGTTGGGGCAGAGGACTTTTCCCCCAAACAAGAGGTATTGAGGCTGAGGTGTCAAGAAAGGCCAATTTGCAAATGGAGACCAAGAGAGCAGAAGTATTTTATCCGATTAAAAAGTGCTTAAATGTGTCTCTTCTGGGAACACTTATATATATGCCCTCATATAATAGGCAACCATTTATTGAATACCTATTATATGTCTGGCACTGTTCTGAGACCCATAAACCAACCTTCAATTCTGCCACCCATATTTGTACAACAGGATGTTCACCTCTTTCATCAGCTTCAAGGTAGAAGAGCAAATTTGACGCTGATATGCAAAGAACTATTTTGTAGTGACAGTTTGGAATTTTTGAGTTATTTTCCATTAAACAATATTTGTGCTGTTAGGTTGCAGAGCTCAGTCATAATATGATCATGGAAATCACTGCTCTGAGAGCTCGACTCACAGATTTGGAAGAAGAAAATCTGAATCTCAAAGAGAAGATTAGAAAAGAAGTCCAAGAAGAATATGAAGCATTAGTTCAGGCTCTGTTTGTGACATGTTTAGACATAAAAGTAAGTGACCTGTGTCGGACGTCTGGGCAGTCCTGTGGGAGCCAAGTGTTAATGACCTCCACAGCCACTGAACACAGAGTGGTCACAATGACAGAATGGGCTTTGTGGTAACCAGAGCCTGTTGGGCCCAAGAATTCTCTGGCTCTGAGTGTTCACTGCAGAGAGGGGGTCAGCAATGGGTTCTCATTATTTTACCACGATAGACACTAAATTTTAGGTAATTTAGTTATTTGCTGTTTTCCTCACTCTGCTGCCAAGGGCCATTGTTGCCATCTGATTGCTGTGAAGGACAGGTGGGGGGTGTCTTCTCCAAAACCCCCAATGGTTAATATCACTGTTTTGTCTACTGAGTGTGACCATCCAAGCAGGAGAGTGCAGTGCCCTAAGCCAGGACAGACCCTGGTGTAGGTAGTAACTGGCACCTCCTGAAAGCTCACTGGACAGATTCAGAATTTGAATTAGCTGTCAGTGATTTTTTTCTGGCCTTCAAATGCCTACCAGTCTTTCTCTCACGTCCAATGTCGGGCAGCTACTGACCTGTAAGTGAAGGTCCATCCAGAAAAGGAGCAATGGGGTGCCTGTGTGCCCACGGCACTGTGGAAGCCTGTCACTTTCTTATGATGTCTGAAGAGCTATAAGATGGAGGCCCCATGCCTAAAATGGGCCATCACAGAGCCTGGTCCAGCTGCCCCAAAATTGTGAATTTCACTACAAACCCGCCCCCTCTCTTGCTATCGGATGTTTCCCAGAGCCAGCCCCCAGTGGGTCCTTACTTCGCTGTCTCTCCTGGAGGATTCTGGGTCCCTGAAGTTGTTACATTGACAGGAGCTTCCACCAGAGCTCTGCCTTGGCCTGGTCATTCCAGAGAGGACCCGAGATTCCTCCTCACTTTGAAGGGTCCATAAAACACAAGTGCTTACAAATATTAAAGAATCGAAACCAAAACACATTGGGCCTGGTATTGCAGGAGAACAGACAGTGAAGTCTGGAATTGCTAAGTCATCTTCCAGGTATGAAATTATTGAAAAATTTCTTAATTTTTTTTTTAACTTATGCCAGATTCCTAGACAGAAAGTGGAGTCTCTACTTCTCCCAGGCTAACCTAGTTCTGCAGGCCACCTGAAGCAGAGACTCTCTGTTCTACCCCAGACTCCTAAGTAGGTGGGGAAGCTTTCTCTGTGTGGCCAGGAGCCAGACTTCCTGCCATGGCTGCCCAGCTGGGCACTATCTTCCTGCTTTCCTCTCCCAGGAAGTGGTTCAGAGATGAGAGGACACCCAACTCTACCCTTCACCAGAGGATGCTGGGTCTGTAGTTGTACTTAGCAATGATCAAGCTGTTCCACCAAAAGCTGTTATCCACAAGCCATTCAGAACAGACTATTTCATAATGAGACTTCTGCTAAAACCGAAATGGGAAAGTAGCCAGCCTGATTCCTTCCTCTACTGTATTTTTAATGTAGTTCCTCATTAGTGGCTCATCTATATAGTGTTTTATCTGGTCAGATTCTGCTGAGTCAACCTGATTGCAAAAACCCCTAGGTTCAAATTCTCAAGTAACCCTTTGGGGGAGGAGGAGTGACTCAGTTTTCCACCTGTGACCTTCCACTCTTCTATCCATTCAACTTAATTTGGCATCTGGTAACTTAGGCTCTAAGACGTGTAGGGTCCATCTGATGAAGCCCTGTGGACTGAAGACAATAGTAAAGGGGGCTGATAGGGAGACTTCCAGATAATACCTGATAGAATAATTGGGTGGATGATTTTTTTTATGTGAAATTATTTCTGAAAGTTAGCTTTTAGAAGGCAAAATGACTCTTCCTCTACTGTCCTTCCTGAACTTGAGTCTGCAATTTGCAGGAAAAACTGGATGAGCATCAGATGAATTTGATCCAGAAAGTATGTGAGCTCATTGGTGAAGTAAGAACAGAAGGAATTGACAATATGAAGGCCCTAAAGAAAAAATGGGGCTCTGCCAGACCTGATGAAGGAATGAAAGAAAACCCAGCCAAAGTACGTGATTTCATTTAGTGATAGGATATCAGCATTTCATCTCAGCATCTGACCCTACCGCTCACTCTGTATGCATTCCAGTCTGGTTTCCCTGAGAAAGCATTGCATCAGACATTTTAAAAGGGCACCAGGGCTCACAGCACACTTGTGTTATCTTCTGGAAGGCACGTTTCTTTTTTTCTTTTTAAAGTTTTTATTTATTTTGTGTGTGTGTGAGAGAGAGAGAGACAGAGACAGAGAGAGACAGAGAGACAGAGACAGAGAGACAGAGAAAAAAAATATGTGAGTGGGGGAGGGGCAGAGAGAGAGGGAGAGAGAATCCCAGGCAGGCTCTTCACTGCCAGCACAGAGCCTGACACGGGGCTCAAACTCACAGACTGTGAGATCATGACCTGAGCCAAAACCAAGAGTCAGATGCTTGGGGCGCCTGGGTGTCTCAGTCGGTTAAGCACCCGACTCTTCGACTCTTGATTTCCACATTTCCAGTCAGATCATGATCTCACAGTTTGTGATATCAAGCCTCTCCACCCCGCCCCAGGGCTCTGCACTGACAGTGTGGAGCCCGTGTAGGATTCTCTCTCTCCTCTCTCTGCCCCTCCCCCACTTGCACTCTCACTCTCTTTCAAAATAAATAAATAAACATCAGAAAAAAAAAAAAAAAAAAGGAAGGCTGAGCCACCCAGGTGCCCCAAGGCCTGTCTCTGATGTTAGAATCTGTGCCCTTCCCATGGGGGCAGACTTTTCTGAAAGTAAGCCTTTCTCAGCAGGAGCAGCTGCGCGCCTTGGAGCAAGACAACTGCCGCCTGTCTGCCCTGCTGTGCAAAGTGAGGAGCCTGGGCCACTGGAGGTTGGCTGTGCAGAGGGCTCGCTTCCAGGGCCAGCTGAACAGGGCAGAGAAGGTGAGTGTTAGGAGAGGGAGGCCCGCCCACCCCGCACAGCAGGGAGTGACTGACGAGGTGGGGGGCTGGCTGACCTGGGGGGCTGGTCTTGCCCTGGTGTTGGCAAGACCAACCATCTTAACGGATCTGACAGTCGACAGTCGGGGAGTTTTCCAGGGAAGTGACTGAATATCAGAGCCCCCAGAGAAATAGGAAAGAGCCAGAAGCCAATGGCAAAGAAGCAAATGGGAGAACAGAGAGTCTAGCACGAGAAAAGGGGGAAAATGGAGGGAGGACATCATCAAGGGTTTGAGGCAGCTTCATCCAAACACCGTAAATCTTTGAGTTTTCAGACATGATTATCTGAGGAAAATGGAGTAACAAAATAAGTGGAAAATCGGCTTCAAGGCAAATTGGAACCAAAGCACATAGAAATAGTGGTTTGGAAACTTTCACTTAGTGTTTCTGAAAGTCCCTATTTGCTCTGCCACACTGTTCTTCAGTGAGGACACAGAGAAGGCGACTAGAGCTTCTTTCTACCAGAAGTGGTTTTTTTTTTTTAATGTTTATTTTTAAGAGAGAGAGAGAACAAGAACATGAGTCAGGGAGGGGCAGAGAGAGAGGGAGACAGAGGATCTGAAGTGGGCTCGGACAATGACAACAGTGAGCCTGACCTGAGGCTCGAACTCACAAACCGTGAGATCATGCCTGAGCCAACTGAGCCATCCAAGTACCCCTCTACCGGAAGGTTTTAAAAATGATGGATAATGAAGTGGTTTAGAGACTCTTCTGAAATGAAAACTATGGAAAGGAAACTTATTTCCTATCTTACTGTGTTTGGGGGTGTTCACAGGAAGCCATGCAAAGTAAAAAAGAGTGTTTGAGCATCAAGCTGATGGCAGAACGAGAAGCGGTTTTATTTCATCAGCAGTTAGGGGTGCTACGGCAGGCCCTGGCCGGGGCTCAGGCCGCCAACACCAGGATGCGCAAGCAGCAGGATAACCAGGTATCCGAACACCAGAACCCCTCTTCCTCCCTCCCTTTGAGCTCGCTCTGCAAAGCTGACTGTGGCCCTGGAAGCAGCACCCTGCCTCCTGCAGCAGTCACCGGGACTCCACAGCTGAGGCCAAGCAGGAGGCACTGCCAGAGAAAGATGGCCCAGACCTCAGCTTCGCTTCTACTTCCTTTCTAGCCCTAGACACCAAGGAGAGTGGCCAAAAGTTGGCTAAGATGGTGAAATACTACCCTTACACAAAAGATCGTTCTTCGGTGTGTATGTGTATGTGTTTCTCAGAGGATCTTTTTGCCTAGAGGGCATCTTGGGATGTAGGTCTCTGCCTTTAGCCCAGTCCTTTCATCTCCAAGCACGCTTTCCATCGATAGTGACCTTCTGCACGTGGAGTGTGGCCTAGCCATCAGCATTATTCCCCAAACAGAGTCTTGCATTCTTTCCTGATGACCCACCCATACTAAGTCATAATTTCAGAACTCACGGCTGCTCAATAAGGGGTGGGCACCAAAATGAAGGTGTTTCCAAGTTTAAGCTCTAATAACTGGGCTAACTCTCCAAGCATGAATGAAGCAGAAAGACCCTAGGTTTAGTTTTCTTATTTTTATTTCTTTTAACAGTTTTGTATCTTTTTTTAAGTTTATTTGTTTATTGAGAGAGAAAGAGGAGAGAGAGAGAGAGGGAGAGAGAGAGAGAGGGAGAGAGAGAGAGAGAGAGAGGGGGGGAGAGAGAGAGAGAGAGAGGGGGGGGAGAGAGAGAGAGAGAGAGAGAGAGAGAGAGAGAGAATCCCAAGCAGGCTCCCTGCTGTCAGCACAGAGCCTGATGCAGGGCTCAAATCCACGAACTGTGAGATCACGACCTGAGCTGAAACCAAGAGTCAGATGCTTAACTGGCTGAGCCCCCCGGGTGCCCCAGAAAGACCCTAGGTTTAGAGAGAGAAGAGTTGAGTTTAAATAAGAGTCTGGGAAAGCTGGGCATATTTAAAACACGACATATAATTTGTTCCTTTTGGACCTGACATCCTCTGTTATTGTGCACCAGGTGAAGAATGGAGTATAATTATGTAAACTGTAACATCACCATACAAATATTATTAGTATTAGTATTATAATTGGGGATTGGACATCTGGTACTTATGGTGCTACTGATTAGAAAAATTTCAAAACAGAACCAAATTATCACTACGCCTTTCCTTCATTAACCATCTGGAACCTGGCTTCCCCAAAGCTATTTTGGAAGTCAAAACAGAGGCAAGATTAGAACCTCCCTTCTCCACTCCCTGCTTTGTATTACATCACTCCTTTCTCCCCAGGCAAACCCTTCCCTGCTATGTCATGATAAATGCTCAATGACAAGGCAAATGTAGTTTGTGGTGGATATAACTATGTGGTTAATAAGTTAAGTAACATACATACTATCATCAAGTTTGGGCATTAAAAGACCCAATTTCTTGACCTGTACAGTGGCATTACCACTTGCCTGGCTTTTGCTCTTTGTTTCCTTTGTTCTCCCCCTGACTGTTGCCTCAGGGCTTACAGTCCAGGCCGAGCTGGCCTAGGTCCTGGTAGTCTTGCTGCCTGCTAGCCCAAACAGAAAGGCCAGCCTCTATTGCCCTGAGCCTGGGAATATTCCACAGAGTCGCGCCCCTGCGCCCTACTGGAGGGGTTGGCTATTGTGCTGGGCAACTTCTTCCCCACCTTTTGGTGAGAAGAAAGACTCTGCCTTCTTCGTTTCCTTTGGCCTTTTCCTGCCACAGGCTCGATTGCTGAGAGAGCTGCAACACAGAGTGACCGAGGAAGCTCGCCACAGGGAGCAGCTGGATCTAATGAAGGCCTCCGGCATGGAGAAGCTCTTGGAAGATGTGCGGCAAAAGGACCAGCACCTGCAGCTCCTTACTGAAGAGGCAGAGAGGGCTTCGAAACTGGGCCGGCTTCAGCAGAAGAGAACTCAGACAGAACTCCGACAGGTAACTCCCAGAGGAGGTAGCAGCCGCTCGAAAGCCAATCAGGGTGCACCAGCCAGAGCTGGCATTCTTCTGGCATTCTCCCTGCCTCTGGTGTCCTCCACCTTTGTCATTTCTAGGCCCACAGGAAAACAGAAATATTTCTGCCCATGTTGGGTGATGCTCAGGTTGCCTATGGTGAGAGAGGACGGTTTGACTGCCTCAAGGCCCAGAATCTTGGCACCTTTAGAACCCATGTGGGACACATGTTTCCATCTGGCTACAATTTCTGAGCTAGGGAATCCTTTAGAAAATTCCAACGGTAATCTGGAAAAGCAGCAAGCATTATGGAAGCTATTATAAGAGGATTTTAGTCAAGGTGTTTCTGGAAATTTAGAGACAAAAAGGAAAGGCAAAAGTGATTTCCAGACACAATATATTTTTGTTAAATATACCCCTACAGCAAGAAAAGAAAAAAACAAAAAAACAAAAAAAGAGGAGGAAACGATAGATGTAGATGTGGATTAATGCAGGTTCCAACACAGGAGAGCACAGAATGTAATCCAATACAGAAGGCAAAAGAAATAGCACCTTCCAGAGCAGGCACTTCTCATGTATTCACTGAAGGAATAAATCACTTCATTCACCAGAGATATTAGGAAAGAGAAGTTGGAAAGTTAAATTAAATGATTGGCCAGGGTGCCTGGGTGGCTCAGTTGGTTAAGCATCTGACTTAGTCTCAGGTCATGATCTCACAGCTCGTGAGTTCAAGTCCCATGTCGGGCTCTGTCCTGACAACTCAGAGCCTGAAGCCTGCTTCAGATTCTGTGTCTCCCTCTCTCTCTGCCCCTCTCCCACTCTCTCTCTCTCTCTCTCAAAAATAAATAAAAACATTTAAAAAATTAAAAAAAATTAAATCATTGGCCAAGTGTTTCAAGGAGGAGATCAATGGGGAGAAGTCTGCAAAAACAAAGGACAAAATTTTAAAAAGGCTAAAAATTGAATTGAGGCAATGCTAGAGAAAATATTTTTGGAGAAATGGAGAGAAAATGAGTAGCTTTAGAATAAAAGAAAAATTAGAATTTCACATTTATTTCATGAAAAATAAACGAAAATATGACTTGAATCCTTAGAAACATTTGGTGTCACATATTTATCTTTCAAATTAGGCTTTTCTAGAAACCAGCACAAAAATAAGGAGTTCATCTCTCTAGTTAATAGCTAATTTTTGTCTAACGGCAGAGATTCTAAAAGCAATCAAAAACATTTTGAGGCTTCTCTCAACAAATACATGTCTTTAGTGTATATATGTAAAAACGATCACTGGCTGTTTCTAAACCGCCCTCCACCTCTGCTGGCAGCTCCTGTCCCCTGGGCTTATGGTCTCACTTCTCACCAACTAGCAATCCACCTTCAGCCAGCAAGAGCCACTATGACCTACGGTGACTTCTTTAGTCCATCTCCAACCTCCAATTCCGAGGGCAGATTTTGACTCTCTGATCTTGGAGAGCATGAATGTCCTTGCCTACCTCCCGTTCCTGGGGACGCTCTGGAGTCAGACTTCCTGATTCACACCCCAGGGCCTTCCACCGCGTAACTTTAGGCTAGATCTGTGGTCTCTATGTGCTGTAGTCTTCTCGTTGGTACAGCGGAGAACGATATACTCATTTCACGAGATTTTTAGGTGGATTAAGGTAATTCAGATGAAGCACTAAGATCAGAAACTAATACACAGCTCTTGATAAATATTGACTATATGTCTTTTGGCTGGGAATATGAAGGTGAACACTTTTGGAAACAGACTGACCTGGATTGGTTGTGGGATCTCGGGCACATCTGTGATGTGGGGTGGGGTCCTTTTTAAGGTCCTAACACAACACAAGGTCCTTACTAAGCATGTTTCCTTCCTTTGTTAATATTTTTCCAATTGGTTTAGCCCCAGCCTGGCTCAGAGGTCTTGATAATGTTTTTCTTGAAATGGTTTGATGTAGTTTGATAAATCTTGATATGGTTCCTGTCCATGGGGATCGAGGAGCCTACACCAATCCCTGCAGTGCATAGAGGCACCTTGGGCCTAATTTGTATTAGGAAGTTTTCCTAACTCTGGGGATCTGATCTTCTACTGACAGTTACAGTACACTTGAGAGCATCTGCACGCACAAGAAACTGCCCCTTTAACTTTTGTAGGATGAGCTGTAGGTTATAGCGTCAAAACCTCACAGGCCTTCTGGTTGGGTCTATGCAGACAAGAGTGTGCTGAATTTTTGAGATTAGCCTGTGGATTAGCTTGCTGGGGCTACTGTAACAAATTGCCACAAACCAGATGGCTTAATACAACAGAGATTTATTCTCTCACAGTTCAGGAGTCCAGAAGCCTGAAATCAAGATGTTGGCTCTTTCTGGGGGCTCTGAGGAAGAGTCTGTTCTATGCCTCTCTTCTGGCTTGTGGTGGCTGCCTGTAGTCCTTGACATTCCTTGGCTGGTGGCTACAGCACTCCAATGTCTGCCTTCCTCATCCGATGGCCTTCTCCCTGTGTGTCCCTCTGTGTGTCTGTACCCTTTCCTCGTATAAAAGCATCAGTCATTGTACGTAAGGCCCACTCTTAATCCAGTATGACTTTGTCATAACTTAATTACATCTGCAAAGACTACTTCTAAGTCAGGTCACATTTTGACGTTCCAGGTGGACATGAATGGGGGAGCGCTATTAGATCCACCCTACTATTCTGACTTTTTTACAATTATTACCTTTTTATACTTTATAATTTTATGATATCATTAGGATCATATTGCTTTTTTATACTTTTGAATAATTTTTATAATTCAATTACTTTTTATAATCTATATCCATTTATATTTATATAAATAAAGATAAATTTCAAAAGAAAAGACACCTCCTGTCTATACAGATGAGGAGCACCTTGGATCCGGCCACGTGGGTCAGCTGTGCTAGCAGAGAGCCACCCAGATAAACACAAAGATCACCTCTCTGGGGCACCTGGATGGCTCAGTCGGTAGAGCGTTCAGCTCTTGATGTGTTCAGGTCATGATCTCACTGTTAGCGGGACTGAACATGCTGACAGAGTGGAGACTACTTGGGATTCTCTTTCTCCCTCTCTCTGCCCCTCCCCGACTCAGGCTCTCATTCTCTCTCTTTCTCTCTCTCTCTCTCTCTCAAAGTAAATAAAAAACATTAAAAACAAAAGCTCGCCTCTGAGTATGGGCCTTATATAAGGCCAGGGAGATGGTGCTCAGGGCATCCCTGCAGATGATGAGCTGCACTGAGCTGAGCACAGAGATCTGGAAGAAAGATCAAGTCTTTCCTTTGCTTGAAACTGTCCAGAGACTTCCTCCTGTCCTTGGAGTGGTTTTGTGGCTTGGCCTACAAGGTCCTCTGTGAACTGAGGGCCCTTCTCCATCTCTTCTCTTCCCCTCCCCTCTGGTGAAATAAACATAAAGGATATAAATTTTGTGGTGCAGTCGGTTAAGCGTCCGACTTCAGCCAGGTCACGATCTCGCGGTCCGTGAGTTCGAGCCCCGCGTCAGGCTCTGGGCTGATGGCTCAGAGCCTGGAGCCTGTTTCCGATTCTGTGTCTCCCTCTCTCTCTGCCCCTCCCCCGTTCATGCTCTGTCTCTCTCTGTCTCAAAAATAAATAAAACGTTGAAAAAAAATTAAAAAAATAAAAATAAAAATAAAAAAAATAAATAAAAAATTTTGTGAGTAAACTCCTGGCTATTATAAGGTAATAAGGGGGTCCAGGGGCTGCCTCTGCTCATCTTTGGTTTAAGTTCTCGGCCTTCTTGGAGCTCTTGATTTTCAGAAGGCTGAGTTCAGCCTGGCCAGGACTGTGTGAAGATTTATGTTCCTGGGGTGGCCTGGACCCACACTCTCCTAGTAACCCCAGGAACTAAAGTGTGCACCAAAAAAGCATCTCTGCTTCCTAAGCACTTTTCCCCTCAGCTGAGAAGCCAGCTTGTCCAGGAACGCAGTGTGAAGCTGGATGCTTTCCAGCGCATAGAAGAGCTACAAAGTCAGCTTAATGACGCTGAGCGATTGTCTGTCCAGATGAGCTCACCAGGCGGTAAGCATGTCCCCTATTCTAGCTAGAACAAACCCCCAGGGTCTGGGGTCTGAATTGAAGGAGGGTCTCATGGGCCAGCCATGACAACCCAGTGGTTATTGCATAGGTGCTCCATGATGTCTGTTGAATGAATGAATGAATGAATGATACATGAATGAATAAAACTTAATTCTGATTTGCAGTCATAACTTTCTACTTTAGTAGAAAGGTGACTCCAGTCACCTTGGAGTACTGACATCCAATCCTAAAAGATTTCAGTCATAAAAACTGGTCTCAGGAGGGTGTAATGTACCACTTAAAGAACACTGGGTACTTTACTATATTTTGAAGCATCTTAATGTCTTGGGACATCAATGACCATGTTTCTCAAGTGTTATTTATAAATATATTATGATTCTTGGGTGCTGGGGGCTTGAGGAGTGCTATGGAAATGGCAATCAAGATAGCCCTCTGGGCAATGTAGCATAGAGCAGAGGCCAAACCCAGGATGTCTCTAAACTGGCTTCCTTCCCTATAAGTTGAGGATGAAATTAATTCCAAGTTCTTTTCTAGATCTGACTATCAAAAATATCATCAAATACCAATAACCAGGACTGAATAACTGCATATGTTGGTTACTATACTTTGACACTTTCATACTTGTGTGTCCTTTATGTTTGCTTTTGGCTCTTTACCAGTTGAATATATAAGATCTTTCACAAACAGAAAGATCAGTGTCAAAGATCAAGCAAACAAAGATGGAGTTACTTTGGGTTTGCTGAGAGCAGGGCTGGGCTCGCTGGTAAAGCCCAGGGCTCTCCCCTCTGCCTCTGTGCCTATTGCCTGGGTCCTGACCACAGGGGGAGGTTTCCCACCCCAGCTGTGCGGTCCAAAGAGGAAGGGCATCAAAAGTACTCAAGGGCCCTATTTTGGCCACTGACACTGAGCAGTTCTGCACCTTGAACTCTCCTCTCCACACTCCATGGGATTTTCCTGTCTATCCCTTGCCCCTCTGTCTCCAGCCCAGCTAAGCACCCTTTTTTTTTTTTTTAAGTAAGCCCTACACCCAACGTGGGAGTTGAACTCAGGACCCTGAGATCAAGAGTCTCCTGCTCTGCTAGCTAAGCCATCCAGGTGCCCCAGCCAAGCATCTTTTTAACCTCTTTTTGGGTTAATGTGTCCTTTCAAACTGCCCTCCATGTCCTCCAACACCTGCACATTTATGAAGGAGAAGCAGAGTGAGGCATGAGACAGGTGCAAGGTGGGGCAGAACCCTAATTCCCAAGACTGGGGATGTGGCAGGAGTGAAAGAGAAGTCTCTTTCCCAGGAAGCAGAGCTAGAAGTTTCTCCTAAGCCCCAACCCCCACCTGTCCCCCACTGCAGTGACTCATTGGAGGGGAAGGACTGGGTTGCACCTGTCTATTTAATGCCCAGCACTCCAAGGGGACAGCTATACTATTAATGTGACAAGGTAGAAGTCAATCATTCCCACTCCTTTCTCAGCTGTTGTCCAGATGAAAGCATGAAGTGACCGAGGTCTCTCCTTTCTGTCGCGGTGGTAGCAGCAGCCACCCTGCTCCCTGCATCAGAAGCATCAGAAGCAAAGGCAGACTTAAGGAGCAAGCTCTCCTTACTTGGCATTAGCATGGTGTCCCCTTAGGATCTTGCACCTCTTGAGGAACTGTAATATGCTCTAGTGCAGTTAGTCTTAAAATGCTTAAGGAAAAAAAAAAATGAAATCACTTGGCTGACAAAACTGTGAAATGTTCAGAGGTAGACCAGCTTCAGTTTGCTTGATCCAGGTCTGACATACTTCCCCGGGGCCTGACCCCTCTGTCTGCCCCTCTGGGCTCCAAGAATGCTGGGAGCAGAAAGGAAGTGGAAGTAACCCCTCGGGAAGCGAGATGACTGCCACTGCTGTCCCTTCCATCCTCTGTTCCAGCTCACATGGCAGGAGTGAGTGTAGAGATGGGACAATTAAAAAGGATCAGCCTTTTTAAGGCTGGGCTGACTCAGGTCATATGCCCGAATTTGAACAAATCACGGAAGCCAGAGACTAAGATGCTTGGTGGGTTTAAGCCCTGCTCACATGTCCCTCCCCTGGAGCTGAAGATGGGTCAGCTCATTCTCTCCTCTTCCCAGAAACTATTTTATATCTTCCTGGCCTCTTCAGATCCTCAGACGCTGTCCTCCTCCCCAGCCAACACTTTACCTCCAGTTTCACAGAGCCGTTAAAAGCCATCATGTGGCAGAGATGGCTGGGTGGCTCAGTCAGTTAAGCATCTGACTTTTGCTTTCCACTCAAGTTATGATCTCAGGGTTTGTGGGTTCGAGCCCCACATGGGGCTCTGCGCTGACAGCGTGGAGATTGCTTGGGATTCCCTCTCTCCCTCTCTCTCTCTGTCCCTCCCCTGCTCATGCTGTCTCTCAAAATAAATAAATAAACGTTTAAAAAAAAATTTTTTAAAGCCATCACATGGGAAACCCCTCTATTTTTTTACCCCAACCCACCTACATTAGGTACTCAGCTGCTTCTTGGTCCCTTCTGATAAAATGGAAAATGTGCCCCGTTTCTTCCCTGGGCCAGTCCCAATGCTTGAGATTCCATTTGCTCCTAGCTTTTCAGGGACTCTGAACTATTATTTATCTGCTTTCTCTATATGTACTCATATTTCCTACCCAACTACCCTTCTAATCTTGTAAACAACCATTATTATTGAGTAACACATGCCAAGATCACAAAATCCACCCTAAACTAAAATTAAACATCTACCCAGTTGGTTGAGGAATCTGGGAGCTATACTTTGTCACCCTGTAAGTCCAGTTAATTACCAAGTCCTATTAACTTGAATATCCCTATGTTTGTCCACTCCTACCCACCATAGTCCAAGTCACCTATCATGTCCTTCTCTTTCACTTGGTCATGTGACCCACAGGCAAATGATTCCATGCAGATTTTGACATCTTCATTCAAAATTGACAAAGTTGGATTAGATGCCCATTTCAAGCTTTTCTAAAATTTTGTGGATTAAATCTAGGCCCATATATTGCAACCAGAGATATAATTTAACATTTTCAACATTATAGGACTTATATCTCGGGCTCAGTACTCCCTGAGTTCTGCTTCCACATCATTCAGATACTCCCAGCAACACCTTTTAAAGACTAATCTTATGAGCAGTAAAATAACAAGAAGGATTCAAAGGCCAGAAACTGTAAGTAAAGATAAATTTGATTATATATTGGAAACAATGAAAAATGTAAATATGAAATTATGGGGGCGCCTGGGTGGCTCAGTCGGTTAAGCATCCGACTTCAGCTCAGGTCATGATCTCGCGGTCTGTGGGTTCAAGCCCCGCGTCAGGCTCTGTGCTGACAGCTCAGAGCCTGGAGCCTGCTTCAGATTCTGTGTCTCCCTCTCTCTCTGGCCCTCCCCTGTTCATGCTCTGTCTGTCTCTGTCTCAAAAATAAATAAACGTTTAAAAAATAAAAAAAAAGAAATTATGGTTTTAGGTTAGGTTTTTTCAAACTTACATTAAAAAATTATATATCAGGGCACCTGGGTGGCTCAGTCCGTTAAGCATCCAACTTCGGCTCAGGTCATGATCTCGCGGTTTGTGGATTTGAGCCCTGCTTTGGGCTCTGTGCTGACAGCTCAGAGCCTGGGGCTTGATTTGGATTCTGTGTCTCCCTCTGTCTCTGCCCCTCCCCTGCTCATGCTCTGTCGCTCTGTCTCTCTGTCTCTGTCTCTCTAAAAAATAAATAAACATTAAGAAACATTATATACCTGGCTGTTATCTAGATACTTGGGTCTAGATAATAAAATTCTGGATTTCTCCTAAAAAGGCTTTGTCCATGAATTGTTGCCAAATCGATGTGTTTTTGGAATGAAGGATGGTGCAGGGTTTCCTACTTTGCCATCTTGCCAGTGCTACTCCTCAATAATAGAATTCTGATGTCAAAACAATTCAGCTCAAAAGCACTTACTCAATTACATTTATTTACTTTTAAATATGTTTTATTGTCAAGTTAGCTAACATACAGTGTATACAGTGTGCTCTTGGCTTCAGAGATAGATTCCCGAGATTCATCATTCACATACAACACCCAGTGCTTATCCCAACAAGTGACTCCTGATTTCAGCTCAGGTTTGAACCCAGGAACTGTGAGATTGAACCTGAGCCAAAATCAAGAGTCAGACACTCAACTGACTGAACCACCCAGGTGCCCCATTTCTCACACGTTTTTAAAACTTTCTGCTGTGCCAGGGAACTCAGATAAGAGATCTGATGCTGCTAGTTAAAAAAAAAGTGTTTATTTAAATAAATGGATGTGGAAGTCAATGTCCACACTTTGCTGTATTCTGTGTCTGAATTTCTTCTTTGTCTTCAGTCATCTACAATAATTAACTAGCAGTTCTCACAGTTCATGGGTTCAAGCTCCGTATCGGGCTCCATGTTATTGGTGTGGAACCTGAGAGCTTGGGATTCTCTCTCTCCCTTTCTCTCTGCCCCTCCCCCTCTTGCTCTGTCTCTCAAAAATAAATAAACTTAACAACAACAACAACAACAACAACAACATGTGAGAAATCTACCCTCCAAAGAAATTCTTGGCACACAGATTAGGTCCAGGTATAGCATGTATATGAAGATTTTTTTTTAACTTTTCAGCTTTTAGTGTATGTAACACAATATTTACACCCTCCTCTACTGCATAAGTATTACACCTTTGCCCAATTGTTTTTCAGAATCCCCTCCAGACATTTCCATGTCAACACATTTAAAAGTCTTCCCTCTTAGGAGGCAAACCATAAGAGACTCTTAAATACTGAGAACAAACTGAGGGTTGATGGGGTGACTGAGGTGGAGGAGAGGGGAAAGTGGCTGATGGGCATTGAGGAGGGCACTTTTTGGGATGAGCACTGGGTGTTGTATGGAAACCAATTTGACAATAAATTATATAAAAAATAAATAAAAATAAATAAAAAATAAAATTCTTCCCTCTTGCTTTGAGAAAAATTAAAAGGAAAAGATTTAATCATTCTGTCAGAGAAATATGCCATTCTAAAGTCTCTTTTGAGGGTGTAATTCTGCAGCTGATAGTCTGGCTATTGGACCAAAAATTTGCTTCTAAACATGCAGTTAAAGAGTCATACACAGAAAGAGAAGAAACAGGTCAGGAATATGCATTTGAGATCCTTGACCAAGTAGGGCCACCTTATTAATGCCCATCACTGGCTCAACTTACCAGTCTCTGTGCAGTCATCTTTCACCAAAAGGTAAGATTCTAGTATATGTCTATTTGTTTCTGCAAAAGCCTTTTCCAAAAGGAAGCAATATTCAGTTGATGTGTATGGAACCACAAGGGCTTTTAAGACTCCCTCCATCCCCATTTCACTCCCAAAAGCAAATGTTGCTGTTGTGGGGGAGGTCTGCTATCACAGCTCATGGTTGAGAGGCTGCTTAAGTAGCCAAATGCATCAGAGGAGAGCCACTGTATTTGAAAGATTCAGAAGGGTGATGGTCTAAATAAACCCTAATAAATAAGGGAATGTTTTCTGGGCCCATTGGCATGTGAATAGAAACCCCAAGCAATAAACCTAAGATCCAGGAAAGGCACAAAAGAATTGGAGCCTCTTCAAATCTATCTAAGCTCTGACTTCTTAAAGCCTAAGAGACAAATCAAATAAATGCATATTGAAGAATAATTTATACATGGCTGGAATGTAAGACCACCCATGATTTTCTTAACAAAACAAAACAAAACACTGCACTAACACAAATGATAAAATATTAAGGAATTTTTAGATTACTCCACATATGGGATATCTTTTTCTCCTTAGCTGGAAAAGGCTTCCTTTGATAGACTAATTCTTGACCAGTTCACTTTATGACATGCGTCAAATATAAGAAGGCACACTAAATGGCCTAACCCAGACTGAACCAATGATCTCAGTCTTAGTCGTAACAGTGACTTTTAATGGTATCTCCAATATCTATTTAATCTTTATATTTCAGGTACCTATTAAACACAAAAAAAGGATTGACAACGTCTTTCTACCCAATGTGGTAGAAAATGTTCACCTTTCAGCTTTTCAAGTTCACACGGCTCCATCCATAATCCCAGAAGGACCCAACTGGTAATCATATATCCTCCAAGTTTTCTTTCTTTTTTTCTTTTTTAATGTTTATTCTTGAGAGACAGTGAGAGAAAGAGCATGAGCAGGGTAGGGACAGAGATAGAGGGAGACACAGAATCCAAAGCAGGCTCCAGGCTCCGAGCTGTCAGCACAGGGCCTGACACAAGGCTCGAACCCACAAACTGCGAGACCATGACCTGGGCCAAAGTCGGATGCTTAAGCAACTGAGCCACCCAGGTGCCCCTCCAAGTTTTATTTCTTTGAGCATCTGAATGAATAAACATGATTCGAACCTCCATTAAACCTTTATCTAATTTTTATTATCAGTATCAGAAGATATAGTATGGAATGATTGAGATGATAACATCCTAAAAGTTCCAGGTGAAGTAGGATTTGGCCTTACATCCTAAGACAGAAGAGTTGATTTGCATTTCTACAACCTAGGGCCTTTGGCCAACAAGCAGCCTCACATTATGGGTTCTAGATTACTGACGAGGTGTGTTAGCCAGGAGAGATGTCATTGCTGCTAAGCAGTATTTATTAACAGTGAAAAACCAGCACAGAGATACATCTAAACAAACTTCAAAGCACTTATTGCTATTTGTTTCACTTAAGAACATCATCCTCTCTTGATAGTTTTTTTTATTCTTCCTACAAATACTAAAATCCTCTTTAGACTTTTGTAAAGTCCTAATCCAAGTCTTTTTGTTCAGACAAGAAAATGTATCTTGGGTAAAGGAATAAATAGGTAGATGAATGAACAGAGTAGGCCAGAGAAATATTTACATACATAAATTTATACATGATATATGTAGCTTTTCAAATTAAGGAGAAGGTTGAGTCTATTCGAAGTAGATTAAATTATCACCTTACACCATACATAATGAATTCTGAATGGATTCCAGATATATATGCGCGCACACACACACACACACACACACACACAGACATATATACAAACGTATTTCTGAAATAGAACATGAAAAACAAAAACCAAAAGGAAGATTGATGACTTTGATATCAAAGCTAAAAATTCAGCATGACAGGTGCCTGGGTGGCTCAGTCGGTTAAGTGTCTGACTTCGGCTCAGGTCATGATCTCACGGTTCATGGGCTTGAGCCCCGCATTAGGCTCTGTGCTGACAGCTCAGAGCCTGGAGCCTGCTTCGGATTCTGTGTCTCCCTCGCTCTCTGCCCCTCCCCCGCTCATGTTCTGTCTTTCTCTGTCTCCCAAAAATAAATTTTAAAAGGGTTAAAAAAATTAAAAAATAATTTTTTAAAAATGTTTTTATTTATTTTTGAGACAGAGAGAGACAGAGCATGAGCGGGGGAGGGGCAGAGAGAGAGGGAGACACAGAATCCGAAGCAGGCTCCAGGCTCCAAGCTGTCAGCACAGAGCCCAACACGGGGCTTGAACTCACAGACTGTGAGATCATGACCTGAGCTGAAGTCGGATGCCCAACTGACTGAGCTACCCAGGCGCCCCCCCCCAAAAAAATGTTTTTAGTTCAGTATGACAAGGTATGGTGCCAGTTATCAACTTATGAGCTCTTAGCTCTAGATTCATCCTTGTCTGCTGTGATGTAATTAATATGGACCATGAAAATATTTCTTCTTCGCCAACTACAAGATATTAAGCTTTGTCAGTAGAGAGTACTGGAGGGACACTGGAGGAGGGTTTCTTTTCCAGATTCTGGGGTGCTTCTCTAGGCAGGCTCCTGCCGTGGGTGTGGCTTCTGCAGCATGAGGTTTCCGTAGTGGATGCGGCTTCGTGGTGGATGCCATTGGCAAGAGGCCCTCTGTGAAGGGCTTTCTCCTCCTGCCCCTCCTTTTGTGAGGGCTGCTTCAAAGCCTCAGTGAACTTCTCTGCCATCCAGTGAGCCGTGGTCACACCCTGTCCAAGGAGGTCACACCCTCTCCAATGGATGTCAGCCCTGGAGGGTAATGGCTGCTCACTATATCTGCTCTCCCTATATTCTTCAGAACTCTCTTTATTACTGATCAGCCATTCCTCCCATTACTTCAATCTCTTGTTATAGTTAATAAGTCTTTATATTAAACTTTCTCCAGTTTGATTACTGTGTGCGTCTGTCTTCTAATTGGCCCATGAATAATACAGAACTGATACCAGTAGTGGAGGGTTCCTAGGGGACAGACTCACAAAGGTGGGATTTGGGGATTTGTTTGGTTGCACCCTTGGGCTTGAACATGGTGCTGAGCTCCTTGACAATAGGAAATGGAATGCTAGTAATCCTTTGCATGCAGTGGCATGACAATTAACCAAGCTGTTATCCACGGTAGGTTGTGTTAAAGTACCTACTGAAGTGTGTGCTGTGGGAGCCCAAATTGCTACCACACTGACTCTCAGGGCAGTAATGATGACCATAAATACTGGGGTGTGGGATGGACTTTTTTGGATGCACTTCAGCACTTAAGAAGAAAATGACAAGTACTGGTCCTTTAGGCTTCCACAGTAGCCTTTTAAATCTATTTCTTGTAGTCACAGGGGTAATACTGCTAAAAATGAAACACACATTTTAATTGTGCAGAACGCTGGATTACAATGACAGTTGAATTCACAGTCCTGTCATTTCTCACTGCTGTTGAGATGGGCTCTCTCATTTCAGTGGTCAGGATGCAATCCCAGAATAGCAGCAGGCAATTGCCAAGGACAAGGTGGGTATGTCTATTATAAAAAGGGCAGCAGGGACATCTCAGTAGTCAGATTACAGACCTGGCACAGAGAGATCTTTTGCTGGTCAATGTGTTCCCCCAAATGAGAACATATGGGCAGCCAACTAGAATACTACTCCATCTATATAGGAGGAAAAACTCTGGTAGCCTAAGCCTGGCCTGAGTCAGCACAGTGGAGTGTCACAGTCTCTCACCCAGATTCCATACCTAAGTCAATTCACACAGCAGGGCCCCTTGCCTGCAGGGGAGGCTGGATCCCCCTTGAGAAAGGACCCTATACCACTGCTGCAGGTACATTGTAAATCTTCTTCCAAACATTTTACTAAGGGATCTTCCATCATTTGCTAGAGTTACTGTTCATCAGAAAGGAAGAACATCCAGACCATTTGGTGAAGAATAAACGCTACGTCTAAATTAATTCTAATTCCTGGGAACCCAAAACACACTGTGGCTCAGCAAACTGAAGGCTTACAGTGATGTAATAGAAGGAGTCACATGTTCAAATTACAGTGGACTCAGTTGGTCCACGGACCCACCAGGTGGTTTTATGTCTGCAGTTTGTGAATGTATAATTGAAACAGACATAATTAACAACTGAAAGGACTCTTATATTGGTTCTCTAACCCATGAGTTGAAGTCTCATTATAGCAGGAAGGGATAATTGGAAGCCCCTGGAAATTTCCCTGTCGAGAAAGCAAACTAGAAGCAACATTACATCCCTGGGGAAACTGCAGAGATTAATGCCACCATCAAAACTTGAAGGAAGCAAAGGTGATGATACCTATCACATCACTACTTAACTCACCACTTTGGCCTGTGCAGAAAATAGGTGGATATTGGAAAATGACTAGGGACTATCAAGTTCACACCTTAATCAGATAGTGATCCCAATTGCAGCTGCTATCTCAGATATAGTATCTTACAGGGGTAAATGAATATCCTCCTGGTATTTGTTATGCAGTTATTGACCTAATTTGCCATGCCTTTCGCTCCATAACAAATTGTAAGGACCACAAGGAGCAGTTTGCTTTTACCTGGTAGAGCAGCAGTATTCTGTCAAAGTCTTGACTTAAGGCTTTGTCAATTCTGTTCCCTGCCATGATATAGTCTGTAGACACCTTGATCATCTGATAGTCTACAAAAATCACATTGGTCCACTATGTTGATAACATTATGCTGACTGGGTATGATGAATAGAAGGTAGTAAGTGCTTAGGTGCCTTAGTAAGACCTACAAGAACTAGAAGGTAAAGGGCAGAATTCCACAAAACTTTAGGCCTATTAATCCCAATGAAGCTTCTTGGGGGTGCAATGGTTTGGAGCATGTTAAATATCCCCTTCCAAGAAGAAAGACAGGTTGCTTCATCTCACACTATGTACCATGAAAAACAAAATCATGATGCGCAGTAGGCCTTTTTGGATTTTGAAGGCAACATGTACCATGTTTGAGTTTGCTATTTCAACCCACTCATAGAGCAATGTATAAGATTACTAACTTTGAGTGGGGACCACAGCAAGTGAAGGCTCTGTCATGAGTTTGAGTTACAGTATGAGCTGTGCTGTCATATAGGTCCTAAGATCTATAGGTCCAAAGCCAATGATACTAAAAGTATCCTGGCATGTATGGAGTCTTTATCAAGCCGAATCCCAGGGCAGAACCCTAAGATTTTGAAGCAAATCTATGCCCTCTGCTGAGGATAACTATTCCACTTGTGCCTTGCTTGAGACTTATTACCCAACCATGGGATAGTAGGTGAACATGTGGCCTGAGCTTCACATCATGATTTGATGTTGGAGTATCCACCTTGTCATAAACTTGAGCATGCACAGCAGCAATCTATCAATGGAAATAGTATACAATTGACCTACCCTGCTTGAGCAGGTCTGAAATGTAAAGATAGCTTCCGTGAACATGTGGCTCAGACTCTTTCAACACCAACTTCTGTTGCATCCTCTTCCTCAATCAATAGCTCTAGCCTTAGGTGTTTCTAACAACTAGCTAGCCAATAAAAAATTTAAGCCTGGTTTACAGACAGGTCTATATGACATATTGGTTCCACCCAAAAGAGGATAGCTGCAGCACTATGTTCCACTCAGGGGTGAACCAAAAGGGGGTGAAAGAAAACCCTTCCCTGTGAGAATTGCGAGTAGTACATTTGGTTGTCCACTGTGTCTGATCTGAGACATGGCCCCAAGTACATATCCACACTAATTCCTGGGTAGTTGCTAATGGTCTGGCTGTGTAGTCAGGGACTTGGAAGAAACATTAAAGGTTGGTGACAAGTAAATCCGGAAAGAAGTACATGGATGGATCTTGGAATGGGAACACACTGTGAAGGTATTTGTGTCCCATGTCAGTGCCCAGCAAAGGGCATCTACAGCAGAGAAGGCTCTTAATTGGGTGGATAATATGCACTCTATGGGTATCAGTCTAATTCCCCAGCTACCCCAGTGCTTGCTCAATGGACCCATGAACAACGTGGCCATGGTGGCAGAGCTAGAGGCTATGCATGGTCTCAGCCAACAACATGGATTTTCCCTTATTAAGGCTGTCATGCATTACTGACAACTGCCTAATCTGTGAAGAGCCAAGACCAATACTGAGGTTGCAATATGGTATTACTCCCATGGGTAACAGCCATCCACGTGATGGCTATTAAATTGGGCCTTTGCCATCATAGAAGAGATTCTTCAGTAGAGTAGACATATTCTGGATTTGGATTGCCTTCCTATGTCTATAATGCTTCTGCCAGCACTACCATCTGATGCACATACTCACAGAATGTTTTATCATGGCATTTCCTATAGCATTGTTTCTAATTAAGGAATAAACCATTTCACAGTAAAGGAAATGTTGCAGTGAACTCATGCCCACGAAATTAACATCCCTGGACACATGGAAATGGCTGGTCTAATTAAAAGGTGGACTAATTCACTGAAAACTCAGTTGTGACAGTTGGGAGATACCACCTTGAAAGGATGGAGCTGTTTCACAGGAGGTGACATATGAATCCAGGAATCAAGGGGTGGAAATGGAAGGGACTCCTCATGATTATACTTCTCATCTCAACAATCTCAAGCTGTGCTGGTTTGGAGGTCTTAGTTCCCAAGGTATGTTTCAGCCAGGGACACAACGATGGGTCTGTTGATACAAAATCTAAGATGAGACTGCCATTTGGCCATCTTGGGATGGGATTCCTAAGCCGCTAAACCGATAGGCAGCAAAAGGTGTTACTCTACCGGCTGGAATGGTCAATCATGATTACCAAGGGGAGATTGTACTGCTGGCACACAATGGAGGAAAGACCACATCTGGAACACGGGATTCTCTGGGTGCCTGAGTACTTCCATACCCAATAGAAAAGGTTGATGAAAACTATAACAATCAAAGCAGGTAGAACAGTGTGACTCAGACCTTTTGGTAGTAATATTTGGGCCACCACCAGGAAAACAATCAACCACTTGAGGTTCTCAGCAAAGGCAAAATAAATATTAAGTAGTGGGAGGTCATAATTTACAGAAACAAGGGCTTTAAGGTTTGAATCCACCTGTTGCCTGCTCCACCATTAGAATGAAAATGGAGCTGAACCATATGAACAAGTATTTCTTAGCTAGGTGGTGTGTGTTTTGTCAGCAGACGGTACTGGAGGGATTTTTTTTTTTTTTCCCCTGGTTCTGGGCAAAACTCGAGCAGTGCACATAGCTTAGCAGTGGAGTATCACTGGTGTGGTACCTCCTGTGCCTGGTTTACCCTGCATCCCCTTGGATGACTTCAGATTACCACTGGGATAACATCCCCCCAGGCATAGCTGCCTAGCAGTGGATTTGCAGCTACCACTAACTTCATCCACAGAGCCAAGGTTGTATCCTGAAATTATTTCTGGAATTCAGCTTGAGGAGAACAGTTAGTGGCCACTTCTTATACTTGCTATGCCAGTGTCGTTGAGAATTCTTTACTGCTTGGCAAATTATTTCTTAAAATATTACAGATAATTTGCCCCATCACTCCAATCCACTCTTATAATTAATATTTTACGCTGAACTTTCTCTGTTCTTATTATGTGGCTTGTCTCCTGATTGTACTCTGATGATAAAGACACCACAAAGACAAAGACTTGAAGAAAATATTGACTGATGAAAATCCACTGACCACAGATTAGCTCCCAGCATATTTCAAGATAAAAAACCCTCCAATTGTTAAGAAAAGACAAAAGAAAAACACAATTCACAGAGGAAGTACAAATAAACAAATAAATCATTTCACTTACCAGAGTATTAAAATTTAACTTTGCCAATATCAGATGGAAAAGATACAGAAAACATCCTGCTACCCCAGCTTGTGGGAACTGGAAGGCAATCTCAGTCTGTTAAAATTTTCAAAGTGTAAACCCTATGATGCAGATTTCCACTTCTCTGCATTTACTCTAGAGATATATTCACACATAAACAAGGGGGAGGGTGCAAAGATATTCTCTGCAGAAGTGTCAGTAAAAACTAAAAATTGCAAACCTACGATCCTTCAATAGATGCTTATGATACTCATACTACATGTGCCAACAGAGAATTTAAGAATTTGGTGTGCGACATACACTAACTTGTAAAGATCTGCAAGTAGTAAGCGAAAAGAAGTTGCAGGATGATGTTAAAATAAAAATCCACATTATGTATTTTCTAAGGGTACGTAATAGTACATAAAAAATGCTGGGGGGGGGGGGATTGTTTCACACCAGACCAGTTCCAGTAATTACTTCTGCAAAGTGGAGGGCAAGCAAGGGAAAGGGATTGGGGGATGGTCAAAGCCGACATACTTATGTTGAATAGTTTAAGGAAAAATAATTTGAGAATACGTATTTACATATTCCTTAAATTAAAAATTAAGACTTTAAAATGCTCATCTTGAAAAGAGAATAAAATAAAGTAAAATCCTCATCTTGAACATTTTCTTCCGGCGAAGATGAAGAACCTGTACTTACCCTCACACTGAAAAACGGGACAACACACATGCAACAGTAGTTTCAATACATTTGACTTTGAGCAAAGAGCAGTGATCCTTGAAAGACAGGGAACGATCAACCCAGCTTACTGCCTTGCATTTCTAAGCAATGATGTAGGGAGGACACCCAGACAGAGCCCAGTGGACTTCCTGAGTTCAGATGGAGCTAAAGTCAAGGCAGTTGAAAGCAGCTGGAGTTCCCAGAGCAAAGGACCAGGGTGGCAAGCCACGGAAAGAGGAGCTCCAAAGATCTGCAGAATGTAGTCTCAGCAACATATTGGTCAGCACGTGCACAAGCTAACTACCAAAGGCTGGGGAAGCTTTCCAGGAAAAAGTATCTGGGAGCCTGCCCCAGGCTAGGAACAGAGCCTGTTCCCACTAGCCCAGACTAGAAAGCCCCATAATCCAGGGACACTGGGTATACAGAAAGGTCTTGCCTCAGAACTGGGGAACCCTAGAATAAGTGCTGCTCTGCTCTCACCTAACAAAACTCAAATGCAAGACCTAGAAGGATCATACTGTTTGTTTTCTGTGTCCCAGAACCAAAATAACCAGCATCAAACAGCTTACATGCAAAGAAACTTACATGCAAAGAAACTTACAACTTACATGCAAAGAAACAGGAAAAGTATGACCCATAATGAACAAAAAAAAATCAAACTGACCCATTATTAGAATTAGCAGACACAGGCATTTAAAAAAAGCATACCACTATATGATCAAAAACTAAAGATTGAGTATGTAGACATGCAAGATAAAAACTATGAAAAATGAACTTCTAAAAATGAAGACACCTGAAATGATAAGCACACTGGATGAAACTATCATTAGGTTTAGACTGTAGCATTAGTGAACTTGAAGACAGTAATCTGACATGAAACAGAGAAAGATTAAAAAACCGAATAGTGCATGGATCAGCTGTGTGTCAACTTCCGGCAGCCTCTGTGTCATCAGAACCCCTAACAAAGAAGGGAAAGGACAGAAAAAAATATATGAAGAAATAGTAGTTGAAAAATGCCCAAATCTGATGAAAGGCATATATCCTAAGAGGCCCAACAAACCCCAAACAAAAGAAATGATAGCACAGCATGTCATAATCAAATTGCTCAGACCAGCAATAGAGAAAAAAATCTTAAAAAGCAACAAAGGAAAACAAAGATATGTACTGAGTAACAGAAGATGAAGATGACTGATTTCTCAGAGAACAATGCAATTGAGAAGACAATGGACCAACATCAGTAAAGTGCTGTAAACACTAAAGCACTAAAAATTTCTAAAGCTCTGTCCTCCACTGTCGAACCCGAACCCGTATCTTAGTTACTATCTGCTGGTCTTGTATAACAATAGAGTAGACAACCCATCTCCAAACAGACTGATAGGTAAATTCACTATCATTAAATTTCATAATCAAAATGCAAAAAACACTTCAGTTAATAAAAAATTGAACAGATTGATTCAATAAACATGTAGATTTATTTTAAATCAGTTTGGTACATGATACAGGTTGGTTTTACAGTTTTTAATGAACTGAAATAGAAATTTCTAAATACAGCAGTGTCTGCCTGTGCAACAAATATCTGTAAGGTAAAGTAAGGTGTTTTGATAGAACTACATCCGCATGAACAAATCAGAAGAAAATCTGAAAAGGTTTCTATATACCTTCTGGATTTTAAAAAAACCAAATTTTTAATGGCTCAAGATAGTAAATTGCTAAAGGAAGGGGGGAAAAGGCCAGGAGTTCTGTTGTAAGAGCTCTTCTTGCAAAATCTAACTGGTTTCATATTATGGTTTTGTTATTAGAGCAATATTCAAAATTACAGAAGATGAGAAGGCGCCATCAGCTACATTTTCACAAAAATTGCTGTATGGACATTAATGTGTGATAAGGTATTCACATCTACATAAATGATAATTATACCACTGTAGCTAAATTTTGCCACTTTGGGAGGAATGGAAATTCTGTATATTTTCAAATGAATCTTGGATCTTCTAGCACTCACTAAAAACTAACAGCCATGGCACCATAATAAAAGTTCTTGTGAGGTTCCTAGAACTAATTACTAATGAAAACACAAAAATGTGAGGTAAACCTACCTTTTCCCAAAAACCTTTGAAGCCAGAGATTTTAAACAATTAAGGCACTTGAAAAGATTAGGTGTATGTACAAATGTGCAAGTAAAACAAACTTTAGCTGTACCAGCAAGTAACAAAGAAACAGTAAATCTTCATTTTAAGAACCTTGAATATAATCTAAATGCAAGGAATTTTGGCTAATGAAATGGACCAAAGCAACTTGTCATCTCCTACTACAAAATACTGAAAACCAAGTGCTAAACTCAGCCCTTTAGAGGCTAAAGAAACTAAAAACCTTTAATGACCTAGAAAAGCAAAAACTTTCTTAAAACTAATGTAAACCTCTGAACTAATCCAATATGTCAAAGGCAGGGGAGAAGTCTCCCTCTAAAACTGAAAAAACTAGTGCTGCCTAAGAAAACTAAAAAAAAAAATTAAAGTATGCATGCTTATATTATACTACGGGAACAGAAACTAAAAAGAAAGGACAGGAGAGAAGGAGAAAGCAGGAGAGAAAGAAGAGAAAGCACAATCTGTCTATCCTGGGCAATCATCATTAAAAACCTATAGTAATCCAATCAACCAAAAATCCCTAGATTTTCTAAAATTACACTGGTCACATTTCTGGTCTCAAAACTTAAAGTGATTGTCTCATTAAAGAACTAGTAAATGACTCTAAAACAACTTCCTTCCTTCTTGCCTCATAAAAATAGTTACTTTTCAAGAAAGCTTGGTGAAAATCCTTTCATGGTACAACAGTGTTGAAGTACAAAGGAAAATATAATTAAATCAACTTTAGCTTTATACTTTTTAACAGCCTAAGAAAAATGCTGGGAGGTTCAATATGTGAAGGCTTTCAGCTTTGTGGAATATCTTTTAGCTTAACTTGCTCGGGTCTGAAATCAAATAGTATTTAGTTAAATACTAACAGTATGATATCTAAAAGCAGGTTTACTACATCTTGTCAACAGTTACATCATCAGACCAACCTTTACCTTCCTTAATGTAAAAGAACAAATCACAAACATTTTAAGTTACAGTCTACCTTTCAGTCTGTCTTTTAAGGCACTGTTCTTTATTTTCTCAGTGATATAAGGTGCTTTACAAGGATGAACAATAACCTGCTATTCTTTAATGGTTTGTATCCTTTCCATTCGTTCCTTTAAATCTGGAATGTAATTCCCTGTGTGGCATCTTATTTCTAATGTAGAAAAAATAACTGCTATCGAGCACAAAATTTTACTCTAAAGATACAGTTTACTCTAAGGATACTAAATTTATAGATTTATTCCACTTTTGAAAGGACAGCCAAAAGTCCACCCGATTGATGCTCATTTGGCACATTCTTCTCAATTCTGGTCACTAGACTACATCCTGAGTTAGGATGAAAATAATGCAGCTTTCAGGCTTTAAAATGACTAAATTTAAACTGCCAAAAGAGTCATGAGGTTGTCTGCGCAGGACAATGTTTTCCATCACTTACAGAGTTACATTTGGTACGTCAAGAAGAGAGAACATAATCCCACAGCAGCAGCCATTTAAAATAAAAGAAGACAGCCACAAGGATTCATGCAGAATATTTTAAATATTCCTGTTGAGCAAAATGATTTAAGTGATTTTTCTTCAAGGACGATGCTCCAAAACATCCTATATGCATCCTTTGAAAATTTAAAGATCCTGGAATAGCGTCTTCCATGTGGGACATCTTGAAAGATAATATTTTGGTTTCAGTGAGTTATACACCAGTCCTTGTTAATTTAATGGGTCTGTTTACAGAGTGTGGTAGTTTCGTTCTTTCGATTTGCAGAATTTATAGAGAAAGAAAATTACAGCCTGCACACCCAACACGAGGACAATTCCTCCAATGAAACTGGCTGCATCAAAGGTAGACTTCCGTCCAGGTTGTGAAGTCGGAGTTAAAGTGGTATTAGTCGTACCTGTTAAATAAGAGCGGAAAAATAACACTTGGTAAGTCTCACGATCCTCTATCATAATTTCAAGACCCACCTGAGCTTCTACTTGGCCATGTGCTCAATTCTATAAAGCATTTGCTCTTGGGTCAAGTCTTTACAGCTAGAATCTACCCCTAATTAAGGAAAACAACCATTTATCAATCCCATTCACTCCATCCAGCAGTATCAAGCAGTCAATGCTACCATACAAATCCAAACACAAAACTAACAGCAAAACATTCTCCTGGTACATAAATTATGCCCTGGGAACATGTAAAGCACTTTAAAAATGTGCAATTTCTTCAGACTACATATATTTTTACTTAATTATTACAGTAAATATTAATATTTGTTACGGTAAATACTTGAACATTCGTACAACTTTTGAATTTTACTAACTACATAAGGTAAGTAAAAATTTGGTTGCAATTCTTCAAATCGCAAAAATTACCTTAAGTATCTACAATTTATAATTCCAACAAGCAAAAAACCTCATTATTAAAGGTACCGTAAATCTTGCTCAGCAAATTTTATGAGCATTACCAAACCATATGGAAAAAAAGCAAAAAAGTTTGAATTCCTTTTCCAGAGAGTAAAATGTTTCTAGAGAAAACAAAACATAAATTTCTTTTCAGGGAGTAAAACGTTTCAAGTGGAACACCATCCATTTTACTAAAAAGCAATTTCATACTTAAATTTTTCTTTTTTCTTAAATCGAATATCAAATAGACACTGGTTGTAGTGGCTGTTTGATAAGCTGGCCACTTTAAAATTAATTACAACTGTTCCGTATTTCTTCCTGTGAAGACAAAATGGCTTCCTTGAAACCAAGAGAAAGCACAAGAATAAGCGAAAAGAATAAAAAAAAAACATAAAAGAACAGTATTTTAAATACAGAGAGGAGGATTCATAACCTACAATGATCTGTGGCATAAACTGAATATGATTTCATTTATAATACAAATTATTAATTAATAAAGTTACTCTTCAGATGTACTTTTAGTATCCAAAATCTATGAAGAGCTCACCAAACTCCACACCCGAAAAACAAATAATCCAGTGAAGAAATGGGCAGAAAACATGAATAGACACTTCTCTAAAGAAGACATCCAGATGGCCAACAGGCACATAAAAAGATGCTCAACATCGCTCCTCATTAGGGAAATACAAATCAAAACCACACTCAGATATCACCTCATGCCAGTCAGAGTGGCTAAAATGAACAAATCAGGAGACTATAGATGCTAGAGAGGATGCGGAGAAACAGGAACCCTCTTGCACTGTTGGTGGGAATGCAAACTGGTGCAGCCACTCTGGAAAACAGTGTGAAGGTTCCTCAAAAAATTGAAACTAGATCTACCCTATGACCCAGCAAAAGAACTGCTAGGAATTTACCCAAGGGATACAGGAGTGCTGATGCATAGGGGCACTTGTACCCCAATGTTTATAGCAGCAGTTTCAACAATAGCCAAATTATGGAAAGAGCCTAAATGTCCATCAACTGATGAATGGATAAAGAAATTGTGGTTTATATACACAATGGAATACTATGTGGCGATGAGAAAGAATGAAATATGGCCCTTTGTAGCAACGTGGATGGAACTGGAGAGTGTTAATGCTAAGTGAAATAAGCCATACAGAGAAAGACAGATACCGTATGTTTTCACTCTTATGTGGATCCTGAGAAACTTAACAGAAGTCCATGGGGAAGGGGAAGGAAAAAAAAAACAAAAAAGAGGTTAGAGAGGGAGGGAGCCAAAGCATGAGACTCTTAAAAACTGAAAACAAACTGAGGGTTAATGTGGGGTGGGTGATGGGTATTGAGGAGGGCACCTTTTGGGATGAGCACTGGGTGTTGTATGGAAACCAATTTGACAATAAATTTCATATTAAAAAAAAAAGAATTATAAAGGAATGTAAAGAAATGGTGAGGGGGCGCCTGGATGGCTCAGTTGGTTGAGCATCCAACTCTTGATTTTGGCTCAGGTCATGATCCCAGCGTCATGGGATGGAGCCTGCCTGAGATTCTCTCCCTTTGTCTCTCTCTCTTTCTCTCTCTCCTCCTCTGCCCCTCGCCCACGTGCGCTCCATGGGCACACGCTCTCTCTCTCCAAAAAAAAAAAAAAAAGAAATGGTGAGAAATATGGCTGAGGTACACATTTGGCAGTGCTAGCTTGGCTTTTTAGACCTTTCCTCAAAAAAAGATGGCTATATTATCTTCACTCTAATTGCCATGATCTAACACAGCACACAACTAATCAGTGTTTAGTAATTTAATTTGTAAGTTATAAAAAATTAGATCTCGCCTACAAGTTGTACTAAAAGGTTTTGGAGAAACATTACCACATTTAACTCTAACATGTCATGCCAAATGCGGTTACACATTAACAAATGAGAAGGACTCTCAGCAAACCTACCATTACTGCTCTAACAGCCAACTGTCTTGGTCCTCCAAAATGTAAGAGATGAGTTTTACTCACAACCATTCATGAATAAAACTGGAAAATGGTGGCAGAAACAGTACAAGGCAATGTTGCACACACATCCTACCTCACTGTTAGTTTAAAAAACCCTCAATTACCTGATGTAGTAACTGTGGTGGTAGTTGTAGAAGAGGAAGGCAGAGTTGTGGTTTTAGCTGGAATGTAAACAAAACTTATTAAAAACATAAATTTCCAAACCTCCCAATATCTAACAATTTGTCTTTAAAAATAATGCTACCAATTTCACATGCTTTCCATTTTTTAAAGAATAAAGGCCAAGTTTCAGTTAATGGTTCACTAACTTATCTACGTAGCCAGAATACTAGCTTTTAAATGCTTCTGAAAACATCAAGCAAGCACGAAATTGTATCCATGTTAACATCTATGTACGTGTTTAAGTATGGAATTTACACAGCTGGATAAAATTCGCAAAAAAACGCACAGAAGGGCAAGAATTAGTGTTTAAGTAAGGGAACGATATAGGTTTGTTTTGTTTTGTTTTGATAAATAACCTTGCTTCTGTGGCAAAAACTATTAACTTAAAAAGTCATCGTAAGAAACAGGTGCAACTCAGTACTTCTCCAGTAGGTATCAAGATAGCCTTAACTTCTTTCTTTCAAGGGGATAGTAAATTTTCTTAAAAAGGCAGACAGTAAATATTTTAAGCTTTGTACACTGTGTAGTGCAAAAGCAGCCCAGGACACCATGCATCTGAACAGGCATGGTTCTGTTTCAATAAAATTCGATTTATAAAAGAACAGGTCCTCAGGAGTCAAAGACCCCCAATTTAAATTATAAGAGCCCAAAGGTAGCTCTAGTCTACCATACTACATGAATTCCAATAATTTTTTTATCTGAAAATACCTATAAAGAAATGAACACTTGTGAGAATTAACCTGAATGTAAACACATTTTAGGAACTAAAGCAATGTGTTAACAGACCTCTGTTAGTACTAATATTACTAATAGTACTCTGTTAGTACTAACAGATTCTAATAAAAGATATGTTAACAATACTGACAGGATATTCTCATACAAGTCTGTATCCCTTTCTCTCAATATGAGCATTGCTGCATACATTTTCCCTACCCTGCTCTTGGAGAGACAATTAGGTCATCTCTCATTTCTCCATACTACAAACATCTTGCAGGGAAATACTTGATCTCATCTCTGATAGGACTGATTCTTATACAGAATTCCTAGATTAAAGGGTATGATTATTTTCAGACTTTTAATCCTTTAAAAGTTTCTGTTGCTTATACATTCTGTGTAACACACTAACACTTTACAAATTAGACATATATTCCTTTCAATCTTAAAACAACACTATCAACAAATTTTGTCTGACAATGGATGGTAGAGAAAGAAAGTTTACACAGTTTCTATCTGATTCTCACGAACAATCCTCTGAACGTGGTACAAACTAATTCTTTTTTTATAAATAGGCAAAACATTCACACACTTTTACTTTTGACTGAAATAGGGAATACACTTCTATTGACCCACAGTTCCTTTCATTAAAAAAAATAATTCAGCAGTTACAAAAGTTGCTACTGGTGATGGAAATATAGAAAATACAGTAAATTAAGTAATCTCATGCTGCTTCCAGCCAGCCACTTCTCTAGGCATGTATGTAACAAAAAATTTAAAAATGTGCTAAAACTTAATAGTTTGTCTTCCACTTAATATATTACAAATATTTCCGACCACATTTCTAACGTAATTTAGTCATTCTGTTATGGTATTATTTATTGACATTCATATTTATTTATAATATATATACATCATGACAGAAGACTATTATAATTAACCCCAGTGAACACCTTTCTAAGTAAATCAGATTCCCTTTGAATCATTTCTTTAATAATCCCTTAATTTTTCACTTGCTCTCTTTCCACAGTAGATATGAAAAGAGACCATGTAAAGGTTTGTTTTTCAACCACTAATTGCCATGCAATTGGTGCATTTTCTATAAGCAAGCCCTGGCTTCTTTCCACTTTACAGAACCCAAAGAGACAAAACAAGGAAGACTCCATCGTAGTTCGCTGGAGAACCCAGTGCAGAGCATGAAAACTACATCAAGATCCATGGAGGAGAAATTAAAAGTGAACCCACAATGGTTTTAAAGAAATTGATTCCCCCGCTCCTGCTTCCGGTTTACATCCCACCTTTAGGAAACTAATTTTCCCTCAATGTCTCTGCTTTCATCAATCTTTAACATCCTCCTAGTCAGTGACTTCTAATGGTGCTACTACTGTGTGCTCTCCGCAAGTTCTGTAGCATTTGCAGATCTCTATGGCATGAATACTTCCACTGTAATTCAAGCCACCAACATGGTATCACTGAATGTGTAGCTGGGAAGAGCTATGCACAACTGGCAAGCAAAACCTGGTAACTAGCTAGCTCACCACTGCCAAAGTCTTTCAAAATGAGTTCTGGCCCTTACTACAACATCTGACCACTTTTTCCTCTGAAAATAAAAGTTTCTTGGACACACTTCTCTGCCCATCCCTACTCAGTTTCCTCTCCAGTCCTCTTCTTCTCAACTCTTACGTGTTACTGTTCCATAGAGTTTGGTTCTTAAGCCCTATTCTCCTCTCTACAAGCTGCTCCTGTGGACACTACTACTGCCTACTGATCAGCTTAATCTGTACTGTTAGCAAAGAGCTGTGCCATCACCTCCATCAAGTTCTATCACTTCTAATTCCTAAGTCTATTTGCATACACCTGCAACTCTTCCCCTAGTAGTTCCCCAGAATTCCCACCACAGGTTATCTAATCTCCATGTGTCCACTCTTGTCTTCCTTCCAATCTGTCCTCCCAATCTGGCTCTTGACCTGTTACTGTCCAGCTCAATTTTTCCTCACCGTGTACTCCAAATGCAATTCCCTGACCTCACTACACTCTTTCTCATCTCCTTCACCACATACGCCGTTATTCCACATACACACCTTCCTACAAACATCTCAACACACTGGGCTTACTTACCCTTTTCGTAGTTCCTACCGCAGACAAAATGCTGTCTTACTTCTATCTCCAATCCCAATCATCTAAGCCTAGTACTTTCCTGGAGTAGACTTTTTTTTTTTAATGATTTACTCCTTCTATCACTTTGGTAAAGATTTTTAGAAGGAGAAAGAAGGTGTAGTGAAAAACTTTCCAGCTGTTTAGGCTGAAAAGCCTACCTTTCTGGAAAGCAATCAGTACTTAAAGCCTTAAAATAATTCTATCCTCTGACCTAGGAATGCTGTTTGAATCAATCCTATCAGAGTTAACAGCACATATTCTCCACTGCATGGAGAATGACCGATGACCTAACTATCCAACCAAGTGCAGCATGGTTAAAGTGCATACAACAATGTTTAAGTAAGAGGAAAAACAAATTCAAACGTGTATGAACATACCATCCAATTTCATAGTAAGTATATTTATTTAGATATACCTACAGAAGAGACTGGAATAACTTTATCACTGAAAACATTTTGGTACCTCTGGATGATGGGAATTATAGGGAATTTTAATTTCCTTTAGGCTTCTGTATTTCCCAAGATTTCCACAAAATCCACAAAAAGCAGTGTGTGAACTCAATGTCCAAAGATACAGCAAATCCTCCCATGTACAATGAATATGAAACACTGGAGTTATGTGTCGCTGTCACAGACAATTCATACTAATGTAATTATGGTCCAAAACTAAATACATCTACTAGTTTTTTAAATTATACTAAACTTTTAGGTATTTAATTGCTAACAAATTATCTATCAGAAGGCCTTACAAATCCTGAAGAAGAGGAAAAGAATCAATTATCTTGTATTACCTGTAGAATTGGTTGGCATCGGAGTGGGCTCGGGTTCTATTTAAAAGAAACAAACATTAAGTCCAAGCAATCTCAAATATCACAATCTATTATACTATTTTCCAAATTGCAGTCATTTAAATACCACTTTTATAATTTTTGCATTTAAGTACCACCTTGTGGAGGAGACTGACAGTTGCTCTGAATACTCATCTCCCCTTCTTTAGAAATGGAAGCACCAATCTAAGGTTGACACTTCCCTCCCCTGAGGAAAGACAGACATTTTTTTAGCCTCCCCTGCAGCTAGGTAGTCAAGTGTAATTTCTAGAAAGCATCTGTAAGGTAGGTGTGGGCCCCTCTCCTTCCTCTTCCCGCTGGCAGGAATACTAATTGATGGCTGGAATAGGAGCACTCACCTTGGAGAGTAAGGTCAGAGATATTCTTGAGGAATGACAGTAAAGAGCCCGAGTTCCTAATGGTTGTAGAGCTGCTACTCTAGCCCTCTAGCTACACCTGAGCCCAGACTTCCTTTACATAAGAGTGAAGTCTGTCTGTTGCTTACACCACTCTAATTTGGGTTTTCCTATCTTTCATAGCCCAAACTAATTCTAACTGATACATCCTCAAATAAGTATAATTACTTATTTGATTTTTCTCTAAATTACTATCTTTTAAAATGTTTTACTTGGGGCACCCGGGTGGCTCAGTTAAGCATCTGACTCTTGATCTCGGATCAGGTCATGATTTCACAGTTCATGGGACTAAGCCCCTTGTCAGGCTCAGCGCTGACAGCTCGGAGTCTGCTTGGTCTTCTCTCCCTCTTCTCCATGCACCCCCCTCCCCACCAGCATGCACACGCGTGCGCTCTCTCTCAAAATAAACAAGAATTTAAAAAAATACTTGTTTCTAGAAAGTATTATCATGAAATCACAGGTCTGATTATAGTTATTAGTGTTTTCTAATATATATCAAAATAGATACTAAAATTGTTTGCTCTTTTACCACCTAAACCATACTATATTCACTGTACATAAGGGATAATGGACCTCACACTAATGAAATTCTCAGTCACAAAGTTCAAGTTCGAATGGGAAAATGCCTACTAAAAGTAAATTGTTACAGGTAGTCATTCAAGGCTACTGACACACTCCAGAAACCTCTTTTGCTCTATTTAATTATTACCTATGCACCAAATTACAAATTGACTTCCCTATCCATTTGTAATCTTATTTAAAAAATCAGTTGTTTCATCTAGGAATTTAAACTATTTCCTGAGCAAAGAGTTATGGTTAAAGAGTAATCAATTTCCTCAAATTAAAGTACAAATATGAGAAAAAGAGGGGTGGCCTGATGGCTTAGTAGGTTAAGCGTCTGACTCTTGGTTTCAGCTCAGGTCACATTCTCACAGTTCGGGAGTTCAAGCCCTGTTCTACGCTGACAGCACAGAGTTTCCTTGGGATTCTCTTTCTCACTCTCCCTCTCCCCCTACCCTGCTTGCTCTCTCTCTCTAAATAAATAAACTTAAAAAAGATGAGAAAACAGAGGAATACAGAAAAAATTCAACCATTAACACAAACTATGCTACAGAATGTGACAATCACCAGCACCACAACCAAGAAAAGTGCCAGAACAAGGTTGTCTAGGCCTGTAAAATGCAAATAAAGAGAAGGTCTAAAATGCAGGGAGTTTCCAGAAGAGTTAAGAAAAAAAAGTAAATGAGGAGGTATCTCTCTACCTGCAGCATTCCACACTGCAGCCAAATCACTAAACTAAGATTCAAAACACTGTCCTTTGTATCAGTATGAATATTTTATATCCAAATTTCTAACAAGATTAGAATTATGGAAATGGCAAACCAAATACTGAACTAAGGCTTCCTGAGGCAAAGATCTTCCTCACATCTCTGGCCACTTTCCGCGGCAGTCAATGTGAATACTTACCAGAACAGAATTTTGTGCCATTCAACACCTGGCAATCACTAGCTGTTGAATTATGGGAACAGTAGCTTTTGTCTGTTACGGGGAGGAAAAGACACAGAGCACCAATCACTTGCTTATATTATCTTTGACTTTGTTACTAAGCTCCAGAATTGCTTCCAAAAATCAAACTCAAGGGTAAATACTTTATAAGTCCACAGACCGATAAAATAACTTTTCTTTTCTTTTCCCCACTGTTTAAGAAGTAATACATAGGATCCCTCCAAATATTCTTCCAAACTCATCATAAATATACTGAACAGATAAATCAGAAAACACTCAGATCACAGAACTGTGGCAATGACTACCATACAGGGAAGGTTGCTAGAATCTACAAATAGGGCTGAGTCAGTAGGGAGAAACAGTCAAGATCTTTAATAAAGGCTTAGTCACCACAGGAGGTGCCCGGATAGCAGCAGCAGGACCTCTGTTCCAGATCTCTGCTTTGGTCATCTACACTTTCTAAAACTGCTTTCCTAGATGGTCAGACTTGTAACAAGAGTAAGGGAGACCTTTCCCCAACATATCCTACAGTAAGATACTGGAGCCCCAAAAAATACGCCAAGTCCCAAGGAGAAGAGGCATGTGCTCTTAAATTCCATTTTATGACTTTAAAAAAAGGGACTCTTAAACAAAAAATTAACTTTACCCCAAACTAAGCTAATACCTTAATTTTAAAAGAAGTTTTTCAACTTTTTTATGTAGTGATATATCCACAATTCTTACATTTTTTTAACGCACAAAGAAGCTTAACATATAGTGTTAGCTTTTTCTTTTATATACATATAAACCAGATAGACTGTTTTACTGATAAGAAAAAAATGCAACTACCTTCCATTAAAAAAACAGAATATGCTATAATTCCGCACTCCTAACAAAAACCTTATTGGCATTTCAAAGTATCTTCAAGTAGCTCTTTATCCCTCAAATTAAAGGTTACTCTCTTCCCATGTCATTCTTCTTTCATATTTAAGTATCCAACAAAGTTTTATAAGGTCTCCATAGTTCATCTAGTAGGTGACAGAAGATAAATGCCTCCTTTTTCTAGACAACTATTTTCAGGGGAAAATTTTACAACTTTCTTTCACTGCTAATTTCAGTGTACCTGTACCATTCCATCTTCCAAATCTTTAAAATCTCTCTTCCCTTGGGGCACCTGGGTGGCTCAGTCGGTTAAGCATCGCACTCAACTTTGGCTCATGTCATGATCTCACGGTCCTTGAGTTTGAGCCCCATATTGTGCTCCGCGATGACAGCACAGAGCCTGCTTGGGATTCTCTCTCTCAGCCCCTCCCCAGCTCACGTGCTCATGCACATTCTCTCTCTCTCTCAAAATAATAAATAAACTTAAAAAAATAAAAACTACTGAACCTTAATTATCCCTCTAAGGAATTAAAGGTGTGGGGACAGAATGGGAGACCAGAGTTTTGGGGGGAAATGTGAAGCAACGGGCACTTTAACGAAAAAGTATTTGACTTGCAAAATAAATAGTAACACACTATACCAAATTTTCTACATAATTTTCAAATGTTCAGGAATGCCCTGTTAGAATACCTTAAAAGGTTAAAACAAAACAGTTTGCAGTCTTAAAATTGAAGCAATCTTTTCTTACCTTTACATTCTATCCAAAAGCAGGTAGTAGCATCAAGGCTAGCATTGAAACAGGAAACACAGCTGTTGCGGTTTTCACAGATATCTGGTGGGGAGGGGAATATAAAACCAATCAATTGATAACTCACTTTGAGTTTGTATCACTTACCTTTTTTACACAAATGTGAGCATTACATATGATACTAAACTTACTAATTCAGAGAAGTGGTAAAACATTATATAGCCCATTGATAGATGAATGGATTTAAAGAAGTGTATACATTTTGCAGTTTTTTCAACCACAAAAAAAGGAAATCTTGCCATATGCTACAACATGGATGAACTTTAAGGGCATTATGTGAAATTAGATATTCAAAAAAGAATAAACACTGCATGATTCCACCTATATAAAGTATCTAAAACAGTCACAGTCAGAAGCAGAAAGTAGAATGATGGCTGCGGGGAGGGGAAATGGAGATTTGCTGGTCAAGCAGGGTATAGTTTCAAGTAGGATGAAAAGTTCTAGAGCTCCGCTGTATAACATCGCGTTTACAGCTAATAATGTACTTTACACTTAAAAATTTGTTGGGTTGGTAGACCTCATGTTAGATGGGTTTTTTTTAACCACACACACAAAAACACTTCATAAATTGGCTTAATAAAAATTTCCTATCATTATAAACGACTTAAGAAGCTGAAATAAACTCAAGAGAAAGGGAAGAAAAAAACCCCACAAGCTAGTTAGAAGGCTCAGCACCTATCTAGACAACGCTATTTCACAGACACTCAGGGTTTCTTGAGCCATTTTAAAACATCCATAAAAAATAAAAATATTGGCAAAAAAGGCTATGTTATAAGGCCAACGCCACACACAGGGAAATCACTGCCCTAAAACATCAGCTGAGACACTGGAATTTTTAATAGTAATAAAGATTTGTTACAGATTGAACCCAAGCTCTGATGATGCCCATTCTGAAAACCTCAAGAGATTCGGAACTCATAAACGGCCTGCTCTTTCCAGGGTCCTCCATGAATGGAGGGTAAGAAACAAGACCTGGAAGGAGCAACATCCATGTACACGTAATTTAACAAGTTAGCAGGGTTTTTGTCAATAATTTAAACCAAATGACCAAAAGACTTTAGAATAGGGCTCTATCCATTTTCCTGGAAGGTTGATGCCCCCCAAAACATTCATATTTGCTTTCCCCATGCCTTAAAAAAAACAGTTCTGCATAGAGGCAACGCATTTCAGTATTTTATGACTAGTATTCATCAGGGACTGGGACATACATAATACCCTGAATAAGGGGTTCACAAAATAGAAAATAAATTCTGTAGACGTTTGTATACTGATAAAAAAAAAAAAGCTAGTTGTCTAAAATCTTTTGTTCCTGATAATTAATGTTTGAATAGCATAATCAATGTTATTTACAATGAACTAAACTTGCTACCTTTCATTTTAGACTGAAGCTTATCCAACTACTATTTACAGAAAACAAAACATCTTTGCACAACTTTCAATTACAAAAAGGCAATTAACGGGAATCTCCAAGCTTCTCTTGGAAAAATACACACAACACTCCAAAAACTACAATTCTGGGAAAAAACTGCAAAATCAGCAGGAGACAAAACACATTGTGCTCTATCCTCTTAAAAACAGTGCAGTCAGAATATCCAGTATCGTACTGCAATTTACTTTCCTCATTTAACGATTTTTGAATTCTATTACATCTTTAAAAACAATTATACATTTTATTAAACTTTCATGAAACAAACCAAAGGAAGACACTGCAAAATAGTATCATTAGCCTGAGAGAATGGGGCGGGGGGGGCGGGGGACCACGGTAAATATCCTGACACTCCACCGCAATTCTTTGGTCAAGATGCCAGTTACTCCTTACTCAATATTAACTACAATCACCAATTATACTAAATTGCAGGTTTTAAATATCTTGAGCTCCTTCACCTTTCTACCTTACATTTATCTTCCCCTCTCTTTTGTGTTGTAAAGACATTGCCAATTCAATGTACGCCTCAACCAGTACCCAAGTCTACTGCAGACCTTAACAAAGGGTGTGTTCCTGATCGGGTTTTGGAAAATCAACAGACCTGGGTTCCAATCCCAGCTTCACAATCAACTAAATTTACGCTTCTCGCAGTTACTTTAACTCCATCTTCCTCCTAGATTTCACTGCCTATCTTCTAGTTTAGCCTTAAATACCAAAAAGGATATGTGAAGCGCTGAGTACACGAATGGTTACTTTTTTTCTTTGCACATAGCAAAGTTTTAATTAATCGAATGCCCAACCCTCGAGTATATCTCATACCTATCCGCAGAACCAATATAGTTAGATCCCAGGCAACTTATTTTCTCAGACCCCAGTCGGAGACACTAGCAGCTTTAACGTCTACGGTTTCTTTCCCTCTTTCGCCAACTTCCGGAGAAGCCTCTCGGAGGCAGGACCTGGGTGGGCAAACGGCTAACCCCAAAGAGAGGGGGGTTCGACTTCATCAACAACTTTGGAGGCGAGTCGCCTCGCCCCATGATCAACCCCACTGCAGCCACCGCGGGAGGAAGCCACGTCCCCTCTTCCGAGCGTGAAGTGAGACTGGGGATTACGAGGCACTTTTTAAAAGCATGTCGGCATGGGGCACTCGGGGTGGCAAAGGCCACGGAGGCTCGACCGCCCCTTCTCCCCGGGGCGCTCCCCCACCCCCGCCACCCCGAGCCCGGCCCCGGCTGGACTCGGACGGGCCGCCATGTTGCTGGAGCGCCGCCCGCCCGGGCCCCGCGCGCACCGCGGGCAGGACAGGCGGCTCGGCTCGGCGGGCGTGCCAGTGCGGGAAGCCCGTTGGGCCGGCCCCCACCTTGTGCTGGAATGGTGACCGGCGTTAGAGTCGTCACCGACGTCGGAACTGACTTGGTGGTCGCTAAAGTCGTAACTGCAGTCACGTTCGGGTCCGGGGAGACGTCCTGAGCCGCGGTCAGCACACAGAGCGCGGCCAGGCAGGCAGCGGCCCACGGCAGCTGGCGGGAGAGCCCCGACATCACGTCCTCCGCGCTGATGTTCCGGCGAAAGCTGCTGCGAACTCCGCTCCGTCAGTCCCTCTGTCCCCTGCGGCACCGCCTCGGAGAGTCTGGTCCCCCGCGAGATCGCGACGGGGTCACGTGAGGGGCCCCAGGCCACGGCGTGCGGGGGCGAGGCGGAGCGGGGGCGGACCGCGGACGATACCAACTGGAATCCTACGGGAGGGGAAACGGGCATCGAGAGGAAATCGAGGGACGCTGTCCCTCAAAGCAACTGAAATATAGCGAAGAAGCTCGGCAGATGCAGTAAACTATTTCCTTTGCCTTCAGGTTATCACCCAGGACGTCGCTGGGCTGTTCTAGTTCCTGCGATAGGGTAAGCTCCGACCCTGGCTTGAATGGAACAACCTACATGAGGTGGCGCTCGGCGTCCACCCGAGCGACCAGCTAGGCTGTAAATGCGCGGTCCCACGTGACTTTCTGGGCCTCGCTTCCAGGATCTGTGTCCGCCTGGCTGTGGTTTTCGTGGAGTGCACTTAGAATCAGGACGTGAATTAAGTTTGTGGTGTGTTCCCGCATTCCGAGGGTGCTTGCACAGAACTTTAGTGGGACCCGCGCTTCTGTCCTTTGAAAATTGGTTTTTCTGGAAATAACCCCGTGTTGGGATCCCCCAGGGAAATGAAGAAACCACGTGGTTGAGTTTCTGCTCCGCCGCCCACCTAGGGTGAGCGGCTAAAACGCCGAAAGCGTCCTGCCTTCGAGCCAGAGCCGAGCACCGTCTACCTCTATCACACTTGCCCAACCTGTCTTTTCTGAATTTCTTTCTATTTCAGCCATTGGTAGCAGAAGCCAGTCAACGCCACCACTACACAGAAAATCAAAGACAAGCTGGGTTGGAAATCCGTCTGGTCCGTTCCCACCCCCACTTTGCAGGTGAGGAAACCGAGACTCAGAAAAAGTGACTTGACCGAAAAACGGTGCTTGGCAACAGGGCTGAATTTCGAAATGCCTGTTAATGTTCTGTCACTGCTCAGGTTTTTAGTAAGGGTGAGCGCCATCTGATGCCCAGTCTCACAAAATATTCACAATTGCAGCCGTGCTTATATTAAATAGTAAAAATTGGACTATAAAAGGTATTTTAATGCTGTTTTCAGTTATTTGTACTTATCATGCAAGTTCAATTATTCACATTTAACCCTAATAAAATAGCGCGAACGTTATTTGCCTTTTTTGAGATCTGCTTTGCTATGAAAAACCAAAAAAGTTGACTCCATAAACATTTTACCATTTTTTCCTCAACTTCAAATCTTCACTACTTTCTAGGATCTAACCAGTGGGGCTCTTTTGTACCCTGATGACTATGAACATTTGTTCTATTGACTACACTAGTTGGAGATTTGCTTGGATGTAAATAAGAAACTGATGATGGTTGATCCAACCTATGGCTAGAAGAATGAGAGTGCAGCCAAGTACTTAAATGAGGTCCCATTATCGGCCTTTAGTGAACTGGCTGCTCTTCTCTCACGGTATGTTTCCCACAGCATGTATATGTCATATGACCGTCTGACACCCAAAGGAAGGCACTAGTAAACTTTTTTTTTTTTTAAGTTAAAAATATAATAGAAGTCTGTTTTCTTCCTATACTCCAGTGGATCAACTTGTTTACATCCTAGGATGAACACACCCCATTGTGGAGACCATTGTTTTATGATTTGTCACCTGGATGTTCAACTCTAGTCTTCAGATTTTTGATAAGAGAACATTTCACTCTCTTCTTTTAAAACTAGAGAAGCATTGGCTTATTTTATTTTACGTGGCATCTGTTAAGCTAGCTCAAGGAAGATTTTCAAAGTCATTTCAGTGTTCCGTAGCAAGGACTGGCATCTGTAACACAGTTTGTTTTTGTTTTTGTTTTTTAAGTTTTTATTTTGAGAGAGAGAGAGAGAGAGAGAGAGAGAGAGCGCGCGCGCTAGTGGGGGAGGGGCAGAGAGACAGAGGGCGGGAATCCCAAGCAGGCTCCACACTGTCAGCACAGAACCCCATGCGGGGTGAGAACCCTGAGATCGTGACCTGAGCTGAAATCAAGAGTCAGATGCTTAACCAATTGAGCCACCCAGGCACCCCTGTAGCACAGTTTTGATAACATATATTAAACATTGTAATATTTAAGTAAGTTTCAACAAAGAAGATTGTAATAAATTAAAGATTAATAGTAAGCTAAAATTATAGATTCAATTTCTTATTATTAACACTGTGATTAGGATTGATGATAAACTAGAGATCCTGTCATTAGGAGGCTCTCCACTTTGGGTATGGATATGTCTCCCATAACTATTCCAGGGTTTCAGAAGGGAGCATTATACTTGACAGCTGTTATTCTTAACCTTGACTGAACATAGAAATCACCTGGGAAGTTTTGAAAATTCCTGATGCCAGAGTACCAATTGAATTAGTCTGGAAAAATGCCTGGGCTCTCCACGTGTTTTTATTTATTTATCTTTTTAATGTCTTTATTTATTTTTGAGGGGGGGGAGGGGCAGAGAAAGCGAGGGAGACACAGAATCCAAAACAAGCGCCAGGCTCTGAGCTGTCAGCACAGAGCCAGACGCGGGGCTTGAACTCGAGCTGTGAGATCATGACCTGAGCTGAAGTCGGACACTTAACCGACTGGGCTGCCCAGGTGCCCTTCTCCACATGTTTTTAATCTGCAACTTAGGTTGGGGTGCCTGGGTGGCTCAGTCGGTTAAGCAGCAGACTTCAGCTCAGGTCATGATCTCGCAGTTCATTGGTTCAAGCCCCCTGTCAGGCTCTGTGCTGACAGCTCGGAGCCTGGAACCTGCTTCAGATTCTGTGTCTCCCTCTGTCTCTCTGCCCCTCCCCTGCTCATGCGCTCTCTCTCTCTCTCTCAAAAATAAATAAACTCCCTCTCCCCTGCTCTCTCTCTGTCTCTCAAAAATAAATAAACGTTAAAAAAAATTTTGCAACTTAGGTTGAAAACCACAGCTTTACTCTTATTTCTCGAAGTGTGGTTCATGAAACCAGTGCACTCATACCTCCTGAAAATGTTTTAGAGATGCAAAATCTCAGGCCTCACCTCAGACCTCCTGAATGATAATCTGCATTTTTTTCAACATCCATATGTACATGTGTTTTAAAGTTTGAGAAGCCTGCTTATTATAACCTGTGGAGAACTATTCTAGGTATCTAAATTGCTGCAGTTCCTGATAGTGAATCATCTACAAGATGACATTAAGCAAACATTCTGTAAAGTTTTTATTTGTTTTGTTTTGCATTACAAATAAATGTAAGGTCAGGGTACAAACACAAAACTCTTGGATATGGGTTCTGTCTAGGCTGGCACCTGAGACGTATTTATTTTTATTTCTATTCTGCTTCAAACCCGGTCTGCTAGAGTTTTTTTCCATTATATGCCTTAGTCCTTTAGGAAATGGAATCCTTTTTTCTAACATATTCCTAAGGAACAACCCCAGTTCAAGCTAAACTACACCCCAGGCAGCTTTCTGATACCCTGCACTAGCTACTGCTTCCCTCTGTGCCTAGGTATTCATTGTGTTCCTCCTGATCCTCTCTTGGAGAGCTGGTTTCAGCCAGAACACTCCCAGATGGACATTCTGGTTATTAAAATATTCAAGTGATTTTGTACTGACTGCTAACAGGGCACTGCCCTGAGCCGCCCAAGTGTCCCCGTCCCCCCATCCCAAGATGCCTCTGCCTATTGCCTCTCCTGCGGTGGGAGGCCTGAGCTCCAGTCCAGCAGGAGCTCCAGGACCCTGAACCAGGCCTCTAGTCACTGTCCCTTCTGATCGAGCAGTGTTGGCATACCTCTATGCCATCTTCATCTACCTTGACAAAATCAAAGTTTCTCGTCTCATCGTTTTTCCACATTCTATTCTGTGGTCCATTTTGTATTTTGTAACTTTTTCTTCCACGTACCTGCAAGGCACAGGTCTCGTAGATCTATGTCTTTAATACATCCTGGAGGTTCTCAATGTGTGGTCTCTAGACCAGCAGCATGAGTCTCACTTGGAAAGTGTTAAAAATGCAGATTCTCTGGCCCTCACCAGACCCAATGAATCGGAAATGGGGGTGAGGCTCAGGAACCTGTATTTTGTTGATAGGCTCAAGCATTTCTTATTCATACTGAAGCAAAAGAACCTATGATTTACATTTTCAAAGCCCTCTCTAATCAATTCCACACTTCGTACTTTATGTGGTATATGTTTCTGTTGAGTTTGTTACAGACGTTTTGTATGATATAAAATTTATTTGAGGGGCGCCTGGGTGGCGCAGTCGGTTAAGCGTCCGACTTCAGCCAGGTCACGATCTCGTGGTCCGGGAGTTCGAGCCCCGCGTCAGGCTCTGGGCTGATGGCTCAGAGCCTGGAGCCTGTTTCCGATTCTGTGTCTCCCTCTCTCTCTGCCCCTCCCCCGTTCATGCTCTGTCTCTCTCTGTACCAAAAATAAATAAACGTTGAAAAAAAAAATAAATAAAATAAAAATAAAATTTATTTGAGATATGGACTGACTAGATTGGCCAATTTAAGATTCCATTTTAGGAAGGGTGGTTGATAATATAATTACTATAGTACTTTAAAAAATGAGTTTCCATAGGGAGAGCATATCACTAGGTGTGATGGAGATCCATTAAAAATAATTTTTTTAATGTTTGTTTTTGAGAGAGAGAGAGACTGAGTGTCATCAGGGGAGGGGCAAAGAGAGAGGGAGACACAGAATCTGAAGCAGGCTCCAGGCTCTGAGCTGTCAGCACACAATCTGAAGGATGGAGATCCATTTTAATTTTGAGTATATACCTTTTAATAAATTTAGTCAATTGAAAATGAATGTGATGTTAGGGACAATAGCTAAGACTGAACATAAGAGGGACTTGATGTTTCTTGAAGTGATAATATTTTTTGTCAGTGGCAGCTTGACTGGCTTTTGCAGGTTAACGTTCCAGAAGGGAAACTAATTTTTATCAAATAGCTGCTATGTGTTAAGCATCAGCAGAAGTGTCTTTACATATTATCTCAATTAATCATCAAACTGCTGTGAGATACAAGTACCCCTATTTTACTAATGAAAATGAAACCCAAAAGTTGATAGAGTTGTTACTGATTTTATAAATTTAGTCAGAGAATCACTAAAGTTTTAGAGGCAGAGGGAACTAATATCTTCTTTACTTCTATCTTTTCTTTCTACAACTGAGGAAAGTGAAAGGCTAAGTGATTTGACTGCCACATTGCTAGGCAACTGGGACTAAAACACTCCTAATTTAAAGTATGTACAAAATGCAAAAACTCAGAATATGGAACCGTGAGGTTGCCAGACTATTCATTCATTAACAGATAACTGGCATGGTTTGCAGTTGGAGCAAACAAATACTTTAGATAGAATTTCATTTTTTTAATTTTTTTATTTTATTTATTTTTTATTTTATTTAAATCCAAGCTAGTAACATAGAGTATTGGTTTCAGAAGTAGAACACAGTGATTCATCGCTCACATATAACACCCAGAGCTCATCCCAGCAAGTGCCCTCCTTAATGCCCATCACCCATTTGGCCCAATTCCCTACCCACCTCCCCTCCAGCAACCCTCAGTTTCTTTTCTGTATTTAAGAGTCTCTTATGGTTTGCCTCCCTCTCTGTTTTTCTCTTATTTTTCCTTCCCTTCCCCTATGTTCATCTGTTTTGTTTCTTAAATTCCACATATGAGTGAAATCATATGATATTTATCTTTGATTTATTTTGCTTAGCATAATACACCCTGTTTCCATCCACGTTGTTGCAAATGGCAAGATTTCACTCTTTTGATTGCCAAGTAATATTCCAGTGTGTGTGTGTATGCCACATCATCTTTATCCATGCATCAGACAATGGACAACATTTGGGCCCTTTCCATAATTTGGCTATTGTTGATAGAGCTGCTATAAATGTTAGGTCACACGTGCCCCTATGAATCAGCATTTTTGCATCATTTGGATAAATACCTAGTAGTGCGATTGCTGAGTTGTAAGGTAGCTGTATTTTTAATTTTTTGAGGAACTTCCATACTGTTCTCCAGAGTGGCTGCGCCAGTTTGCATTCTCACAGCAGTGTAAAAGGGGTCCTCTTTCTCCACATCCTCGTCAACATTTGTTGTTGCTTGAGTTGTTCATTTTAGCCGTTCTGACAGGTGTGAGATGGTAGATAGAATTTTTTTTTTATTGGTGGGAAATATTTATTCAAACTAACATAGGTAAAGACTTAATGTCTTTGCTATATTGGAAAAATATTTACATTATTATAGAAAAATAGCTAAATTTCCTGAAGAAGTAACTCACAGAAGTGCATATGGTTAGTACACTTTTTTTTTTAACTTTCCACACTTTTTTTTTATTTTTTATTTTTTAAATTTACATCCAAATTAATTAGCATATAGTACAACAATGATTTCAGGAGTAGATTCCTTAGTGCCCCTTACCCATTTAGCCCATCCCTCCCCACAACCTCTCCAGTAACCCTCTGTTTGTTCTCCGTATTTAAGAGTCTCTTATGTTTTGTCCCCCTCCCTGTTTTTATATTATTTTTGTTTCCCTTCTCTTATGTTTATCTGTTTTGTCTCTTAAAGTCCACATATGAGTGAAATATGATTTTTGTCTTTCTCTAATTTCACTTAGCATAATACCCTCTAGTTCCATCCACGTAGTTGCAAATGGCAAGATTTCATTCTTTTTGATTCCAAGTAATACTCCATTGTGTGTGTGTGTGTGTGTGTGTGTGTGTGTGTGTACACACCACATCTTCTTTATCCATTCATCCATCGGTGGACATTTGGGCTCTTTCCATACTTTGGCTATTGTTGATAGTGCTGCTATAAACATGGGGTGCATGTTTCCCTCCGAAACAGCACACCTGTATCCCATGGATAAATGCCTAGTAGTGCAGTTGCTGGGTTGTAGGGTAGTTCTATTTTTCGTTTTTTGAGGAACCTCCATCCTGTTTTCCAGAGTGGCTGCCCCAGCTTGCATTCCCAGGTAGATAGAATTTTAAGTGTTTATCTCAAATTTCCCAAAATAAGAAAAATGTCCAGATACCACACTCCCCTTATTCACATGGCTTAATGTAAGACACGGCATACACGTTAGACTTTGCCATACTAGCAATTAGGGAAAGGTCACAAAAATTAACATTTTGTATATAAGTCCCCAAAATGCCTTTACTCTCTTATTTGTAGACATGGAAGAATCTAGAATTCCTTCTGTTTAATCAAAGGGAGAGTCTTAAAATTTTGTTATATTAAACAAAATTTGGAGTTAATTGGGATAAGCTTTTGAGTCCTTGAACCAGTTTCTCTAAATGACATGGCTAAACATACACATCATCCTAATACAGAATACATTTTTTTAAGTTTATTCATTTATTTTAGAGGGAGAGAGCACACCAGCACAAGCAGGGGAGGGGCAGAGAGAGAGGGAGAGAGAGAATCCCAAGCAGGCTCCGCACTGCCAGCATGGAGCTCAGCATGGGGCTCAAACTCAAGAAATGTGAGATCATGACTTGAGCTGAAATCCAGAGTCAGTACTTAACTGAGCCACCAGACACCCCAATACAGAATACATTTTAATACAGAAGTATTACTGGGTGTACCTTTATTAATTTTTTTTAACGTTTATTTTTGAGACAGAGACAGAGTGAGATCAGGGGAGGTGAGAGAGGGAGACACAGAATCCAAAGTAGGCTCCAGGCTCTGAGCTGTCAGCACAGAGCCCAACGCGGGGCTCACACCCACAAACTGCAAGATCGTGACCTAAGCTGAAGTCAGGTGCTCAACCGACTGAGCCACCCAGGAGCCCCACAGTGTGTACCCTTTAATGGTGGTAATAAGAACCACTGCATACACAGATTTGTGATTAAACTTTCCACACAGCCTGAGAGTAGGAAGTGGAAGCAAAGAAAGGGACCATGAACTTGCCATCCTTTAGAAGGTTGGCAGAGTTCTACCTTTACATTTCAAGTGAGTTGAAAAATAAAGGGAGATGGAATCCGTTTCTTAACCCATGCAGATACCACAATTCTTTCATATCAGATAAAATGCTTAATTACCTAGTATATGGGTTCATTGCCAGTAAGAATTGCTCTGCTGCTTGTTATTACATGACTAATGCTTGTAATTTGTTTTAAGCAGGATCTCTGCAAAGCATCAGTTTCATTCATCACATGCTTCACTAGTTGGTGAGAGTCTCTGTGGCAGTCCTAGCCCCACTTTGAGATGTCACCAGTGTGACCAGAGGAACCCATCCAAAGGCCCAGAGAGGATCTGGGGACTTCATACAAACAGCTTAACCTCTCAGGTTGGCTGAAACTCTTCAGAATAGAGGAAGAGGAGGTATCTCCTCTTCACTGTTTCCCAAATCTGGCTATTAATCAGTCATTGAGGAGCTTTTAAAAAATACAACTTCCCAGGCCACACCCTGAGAGTTCTACCCAGTAATTTGTCAAGCATACATTTGATGAGCATATACAGCATAAAAGGTCCTATTCTAGGTCCTGCATACAAATTATTGATTCTGTGAACCCTCACAACAACTCTATGTGGTAGGGCCTCTGCTTTGACATGAAGAAATAGAGACACATTGAGGTTCTTGCCTGAGTCCATGCATCCAGGGGATGGCAGAGCTAGGATTCATACCCAGGCTGTCTGGCTCCATAACACACATTCTTAACACTATACTGCCTCTGGGTCACTTGAGAATGTGCAGCATGCCTTCTCCCCAACCATCTCCGATCTTAGTATAAAAGCATATACCAAATAACAATAAAGCTGTTATTTAAGAAAAAAAAAAAAAGGCAAGCATATTCCAGTTGTCAGGAGTTAGGGATGGGTGGTGGGGAGCAGGGGAGTAGGTATAAAGGGGTAGCCCAAGGGAGGTCTTTTTGAAAAGATCTGTGTCTTGACTGTGGTATCAGTCACATGAACCTACACATGATAAAATGATAACACACATGGTACCAATGTCAGTTCCCTGGTTTTGATATTATACTATAGTTGTGTAAGATAATGTCCATTGGAGAACCTGGGTGATTGGTACACAAAACTGCTCTGTACTATTTTTGCAACTTCCTGTAAATGTATAGTCATTTCAAACTGAAAAGTAAAAAGCATATGCCTACTTTTGGCAACCCCCAAGTCAATTAGAGGTCTGCCTCCTTAAGATTGGCTTAAAGAGAGATCATTCTTGGAAGACAGACCTTCCACTAAGGGTAAGAAAAGCTCAATCAATGGCTTTGGGCAGAGCATGAATGCACCGGCGGTGGTGGTGGAGGCAGCTGAGCGAGGTCACCACTAACAGAGTCACGCACTTCAGTGACTACACAGAAGGGGCTGAAACCAGTTACTTATGTCTTGCAGTGAATCCCAAATGACTAGTGCCCAGCTGACTTAGGAAGCTCCAGGTTGAGCTGAATGAATGCGCAGAGTCCCTACGCCATATTTAGAGACTCTGACTCAGTAGATCAAGGACAGGGTCCAGCAGTCTCTGTTTTAAATGTTCCCCAGGTGATGGGTTTGAGAATCTTAGATTAAGGAGCAGCTGATAAAGCTAGATCCCCAATAACATCTCAGGAGTGTCAACCACCACAGGGTTGATTTGGGTTGGGATGAACAGTCCAAGCTCTTGGTTTTCATATGGTTGGTATGGTCAGAGACAACTATTCTCTTCGTGTCATATAGAAACATCGAAAGTATATGCCCTTTTCTGCATGCTGTGTATAAACAATGAAATATTACAATGAATTTATCTATTGCCTCTTTTCTATTTGGCCATTTACCAAGTTTCTCAGGGTAGAAAATGTATTTTATAAACAACATAATTCTGTTAAAAATGTTTTAGGATTGGAAGACCATTAGGTACCCTGCTAAATTAAGAATGGTTTGGGTTACTAGTAGCAAAATAATCAACCAATAGTAACATAAGCAAGCAGGGGTCTATTTGTCTCACAGGAAAAAGTCCAGAGATAGGTGCTTGCTGGAATTGGTTCTGCAGCTCAAGAGCTGGGACTGACATCTCTAGTTTTCTTGACCTTTCCTTCGCAGCTCCATGCTGTCTGCGTTCAAGACTGGATGAAGGGAAGGGGCAGGACCACTGGCATTCTACTCCTGTGTCACTGGCCAGATGGAATCCCATGGCCATGACTAGCTGCAAAGGAGGCTGGGGAATGAAGTATTTTGCTTTTATAGTCTCTATGGCAGAGGCAGGAAGGAAAAATGGGGAGGGGTTAGGTGTCGGGTAGGCCAACCTACAGCGGTCTGCACAGCTTTCAAATTAAATTTTATCAGGCACTGTTTAATTAAATACAGAAACAGCTTATCAGACGCGTAATAATAAGTTGTCAGAAAATATTGTATGAAAATCAGGCATAAAGATCTCCACTGTCAACAATCATACAGCGTTGTTTTGGTCTTTCATTCTCTGTTGGAACCAATTCTAGTTTTTGAAGAACTTGTGTTCCTTCAATCAATTGCCTATGTAGGAGGAAAAAATGGAAAACTTAGTCATAAATTTTCACACTTAGCTTCCATTCCTAAATTGAGTCCTATCTTGTTTAGCTGAGGCTATTTTGTATGAATTAGATTAACATCTGTCATAAATATCATTAATAGCTGTAGATGTGTCCACTTTGCCATGGCTCCTTCACATCTGTTCTGGGATCAGAACAGACTGAAATCTGTCATTCTCACTGCTGTCAGAATGATCTCTTAAAAATGCATATCTAAAAAAAAATGCAAGTCTGATCTCACCTCCCTGTTAAAACACTTCAATAATTTCCCATTATTCTTGTGATAAAGACCAAAAATGTCTACCATGGCCTGCCATGGCCAGCCTCCCCACTGCCCTCCAGTGCTGTCCTATGGTGTGCTCCCTTCGTTCTCTGCCTCAGCTGGACTGGCTTCAGTACCTCAGTATCCCATGTTGCTTTCCAGCCACATCTGTCTGTTTTGCTCCTGCCCCCCACTTCCCTCAGCATCACTCCACAGGGAAGTTTCCCAGGGCCCACCACTGCTTATGTCAAGCTCCCAGTCTTATGGTAATTATCAGGGTTAACTTGACATTTATTTGTATGATTCTTTGATTAATTTTTGATTCTCCCATGAAGACATGGTTCATGCTTTTACTTAATACTCAATGCCTAACGTAATGTAGGCACCTAATCAACATCCACTGAATACATGACTAAAAGTTCAAAGCCATGGTAGTTTGGATCTCCAGACATTCACCAGCCATGAGCTGGAATTTCCCTGAGTAGAACTAGACTTCTGATGGTTCTCTCAATTGAAAGAGAGCAACATGGACCAGAGAGTCAACCCTAAACATAGGACTAATGCCCTTTGCCAGTGTTTGGGCGGAAACAGTGGCTGAGGGGGAGGTGAGGTTTCCATTTCATGAGCCTTTATAAGGACATGGCTGTGCTGACACTGATCACCCTCTAGTCATCTCTTTGTCTGCCTCTGGCAGAAACCGTGACACAGAGCCTGACACAAGGTACAGTCTGAGGATGAAGAGCAAGGGATAAATGGACAGATTGACCTCTGACTAAAGAGGATGTGAATGAAGCCTGTTCTACAAATTGGTTTCACAAATATTGAAGGAACACCTACTGTGTGCATCTCTCCACTGTGACAGGTGTTAGGACAGAAGATGCATTTTTTTTTTTTTACACTGTGCCAAAGAGGACAAAGAAGCAGTTTGATTTTGGTAATCAGGAGGTTTCTGACCTAAGCCCTGAACAGGATTTTGGCAGACTAGAGGGAGGTAGAAAGGAACAAGATAAGCAAAAGCCCAGAGGCTCTTCAGGGAGTGAGGGTACTCTGGCTGGCTGTGGTTCAGTTGCCATGTTGAGTTTCCAAATCTCCATTTCCAGCCTTTGCCCAGTGTGAATAACCACTTCTGGTATTCCAGAGTTGCCACCTGCCTCTAGTGTAGGTATCCTAATCTGAAACAACTTGTCCATCCTGAATTCATGACCTCTCCCATATCCTCCTTGTATTCTCTATCTTGGTGAATGGCACCAACCATCCAATCAGTTCTAAAATCCTAGTTGTTTTTCTAGACCTTCACTGCCCAACATGGTAGCCACTGGCCACATGGGGCTATTTTAATTTAAAATTTAGTAAAATTTAGTTCCTCAATTTTACTAGTCATATTTTGAGTGCTCAATGGCCACATGTGGCTGGTGGCTATCATACTGGACAGCACAGATTATGGTACGTTTGCATCACTGCAGAAAATTCTGTTAGATACCACCACTCTAGACTCTTCCCATGACCTCACCACGACCATTTAAATGGTCATAAAGTCTTGTTGAATCTAATTTCCAACTACTTCTTAAATTTTCTGTTCTTCCCTTGCTTACCTGTACTGCCAGTGCCTTGTGGCCCAGGACTTCATTTATGGCACTATTATCATCGCTTCTTAACTGGCCTTTCCGCCTTCATTTTCATCCTTTGCCAATTAATTCCTCGCTTCTTCTAAAAAGATTTTTTCCAAATAAGAACCTGGTCGCGTTGTTCCCAATTAAAAATTCTTCCGTGGCTTCCTATCCCCTTTGGGTGGGGAATCTCTGCTCAGCAGAATGGCATTCATAGCCCTTTGGGACCTGGGCCTAACTATCTCCTCTTCTCCACTCTCCTTTCTCTCCATTCTCCACTAGGTACTAAGCTCTAGCCAGATCAAATGACTTGTAGATAAGATGCTCTCCTTACTTCTTAAAGCCTTCTGCCAAAGCTCTTCGCTCTTCTTAAAATTTTATTTTACTCATTTTGATGCCAGCCTTCTCTGCCTAACTTCTGTGTGAATTTCAGTACTCATCTCACCTTCTCATGAAGCTTTCTATGACCCTTCCCCCATTTGGGCATCCCCTATAAAGAAATTAATTCCCCCCACCACTGTCCCCAACATACACCCTTTCTACTTATGCATGTATGAATGGAGATTTTACAGCTTTGTATTTTGATACTCTTTCCCTGTGAAACCACTGGGGTAAGACTGTGGGTTGATACAGTCTCCTCTGAAGGCAATTCCTAGTGTTATCCATCTATCTGAAGGGGCAAGTTGATGTATCAGAAACTAGGGCTCAAAAGGAGGGGAAATTTCTCTTTCTGGACCTTGCAAATCATGTCTGGGCTTCCAGAAGGTCAGATAAACCTGGGAATGCTCTGAGATGATAGGAAGAGAAAGCATTAACACTAGAGGCAGTCCTATAGTGGGGAAGGATGGTACCCCTGAAAGAGTTACACTTTGTTGGAGTATCTACTTACCTATTATGGTATTACCTGTCTGCTTCTGCCTAGTGTTCTTTAAGGTCTTGTTTAAATGTTTCAGTTCAGACTCCACTGTGATTTGGAGATTTCAGGGATTAACTGAGCTCATACTTGAGCTAGAACAATAAAAGAGGTGCAGTGCCTCCCTAAAACCAGTGTGGTGGTAACAACAAAAATGAGTGAGCAAGATTCCCCTGGAGGATGGTGAATCCCATGGAAAACAGCAATCATCAAAAGGAGATCACATCCTCCATTCCACTGCCACCCTCTAGGGATCTGCGTTCACTTTTACTGATGGAGTTGGAGGGTGTTGTTTTCTCTCTCTCTCCTGTATCCCTGGTGCACTCTTTACAGAACGGGCATAGCCCAGGTTTGACTGACTTATAGCTGTTGGTTTTCTAATACACTGGAGACTCCCTAAAGGGCAGACATTGTGCCTCTTCACTCTTTCCCCAGGACTGAGCACCATGACTGGCATATAGTAGGTATCTAATAAAATGCTGGTTGAATGAATGAATCAGGAGGCTAACAGAAGTGAAAGCTGAAAAAATATGTGGGGCCAGACGGTTGCATTGATTAATATAAAATCATCTCTTTTTTGAAAGAAATCTTTGGATGAAAATATACTTTCTGCTTTTTCAATCTAGAAATATCACTTGCATTACAGTGAAGGAATAATTGTGGTTAAAATTAAAACTGCTATGAAATTTCATGGGAAGAAGAGTCAGCAATTATTTCTATGGAGTGGCTGGAATAATCTAATACTTATTCAGAAAAGTTCTAATGCTCTGCATCATTTCAGGGAAGACCAAGTAAACTTTAATTTATATTGACTTCACTAATAAGACATCATTAGATTGATAAAGAGTACATTCGTCATCCATTTTAGGTCCACATGCCTATAAGCAACTTGATAATATATTCTAATAATTATTACCTGAGATGTTTCCATATTTTAAATTGTTCAGTTAAAAAAGTTACTTGTAATTTGGAGTGTTCGTCTATCTCTTCAAAATGTTCATGTACAGTATTTAAATGGCTTCACCTCATTTTTGCATCTAGATATATCTACATTATTAAGCACTATGGTATTATTCATAATAAATAGGAAGATAATATCCTTGAGGCTGAAGATAGAAGGATGGGTGGATGGATGGATGGATGGTCAGAACATTATAATGGCTGTGCCTAAATGGTTTCTGTGGTTTGTCTGTTTTTAAGTAGGCTTTGCAACCAGCACAGAGCCCAAAGCGGGGCTTGAACTCACGACCTGAGATCAAGACCTGAGCAGAGATCAAGAGTCAGACACTTAACCAACTGAGCCAACCAGGTACCCCTCTGTTTTTTAAAGATAGCAAGCTTGTTATGAAATATTTTTGTTGAAATATTTGTTAAAATATGTTGAAACATATTTTATTGAAATATGTTTGTCTATATTTATATTATTTTTGCTTTAAAATTCTATCCTCAGTTACTCATAAACCATATACCAAATCTTTTGGAACCACGTTTTTACATATGTAAGTATTATAATTTTTTTGTTTAAAGTTTATTTGTTTATTTTGAGAGAGAGAATGAGCAGGGGAGGGGCAGAGAGAGAGAGAGGAGAGAAAGAATCCCAAGCAGGCTCCGTGCTATCATTGCAGAGCCTGACACGGGGCTTGAACCCATGAACTGTGAGATCATGACCTGAGCCGAAACCAAGAGTCAGATGCTCAACTGACTGAACCACCCAGGCACCCCCATATATGAGTATTATACAGACAAACGTACAGCACACATACCCAAAAGCCACATATTTTCTGTCTAGATAGGGCGTTGGTTGTAGTGTGATGTAGAATTGTGACCCATTGCTGTGACGGCCTTTGTTGACCATTCCAAGAACTCCCCTCTTATCATGAGGAATTGAAAAGTTTTCATCTAGAAAATACAATAAATAGTAGGTCATTAAAATATTTCCAAATTGTGAATATTCTGTTTCATACTTCACTCAACTGGGCTGTTAAAAAAGATAATATAAAGTCTTATTAGAACTATTTGAACATTTCTTTACCTTTAGTTTATCATTACTGTAGCTAAAAACAAGTGTGCTAAGAAAATTAATAATGTAAAAGGAAGTACATTGCTGAGGAATAAAGGTCAGCAAATTTTCTCGTGCTGTTTTGGCAACAGGACTTCATTCAGCCTACCAGCGTGATCATTAAAAATATCCCCTTTGAGAAGGCTTTCGGATATGACCCTTCCCCTCATAGCATCTTATACAGACCTCTGTGGTAGTATTTATAACACTGTGTGATTGTTTACATGGTTTTTTCTTCTCTAGTATGTGCAGACAGGGACCTTGTCTCAATATAGCTTAACTCCTAGGGCCTCCTAGCACCTTATCTGGCATATATGTGGTCTTAAATGTTGATGATGAAAGTAATTCATGCTGATTTTTAGTCTTCAAATAAATTTTAATCTCAAACCATCTATGGACCAAGTGGAAAGTGATTTTTTTTTTTTTTTTTTTTTTTTTTAGTGTAAGGTTAACAAGTAAAGAGAATTATATGATGGTAAATTAGGTTACCATTTTCAGGAAGTGCCATTTTTAGCATGAAATAAGATTGACCTCCAAACTCAAAATACAGAAGGAAGTAGTAGAAGAGGAATTCACTAAAAGTTTTCAGTCAATAACGTTATAAAATTCTGGGAATGATTGAGAGATATGAACACTAACTGTCAATAAGCTTTTCTGAAACTGCAGTTGCTAAGTATTTAGTTTGAAAGCTAAACCAACTAAGCAATTAAGCCATATTTATGGTAGTTACTTTTAGCTTGTTAAGTTGCAAACTGAGTAAAAACCTCTGAAATCTTATGAAATGCAAATAAAGCATTTTTGTGTAAATGGTTCTATATAATTACATTGATGCTCCATATTCATTTCAGGGGAATTGAGAAATAATCCATTAATTTTACAGAAAATCGCATGGAATAGAAATCTGCCCAAAGATTCAGAGTTTTACCAAAATAGCATTTGTCATTGTTCTTAGATATTATGACAAATTTTTCTTTAATTCTGTAAGCAATAAGAAAATTTGTAGGGTTGTAACGTTTTTACATTCTGTGATTATGGGAGAAATTTTAAAGCTTAATTAACTTAATTAACTTTTAAAAAGTTAATGTATGAGTATAGGCAGCCCCTGACTTACAAATTTAAAGTGTGTTCACCTGAAAAGATGTGCGAAAATTAAATAACTATGTTAACAATTGTTTTAACAGAATGTTGATGTGGAATGTAGGGACCTGAGGCTATCTATGTTGCTTCCAAACCCCTCAGTGACGGTGCCACAACCAAGTAAAGTCCTTGGGTAGAATTTGACCTGCTCCTGCTTCTGGAAAGCATCCCAATGAGGGGAAGGGAGCCAACACCCCATCCCCCACCCCCTTCTCTGCACAGTTACTGGTGGAGGCCTTTGTCATGAATAATAAGCTGTAGTGACCCTTCCCATAACTTGGCATGAGATGCAGCTAAGACTGTTGGTACCTGCTTCACAGCTCACTTGGGGAATGAGTGGCCCCCAGGCATGCTGGAGCATATTATCCACTTAAAGATGGGAGCCAGTGGCATAATAGAGTTCAAAATAAAACTCTGTCCTTAGAGAAGCTTTCCTGAGAAATGGATATCTGAATAGTATTTTTACATTAATAGGGAGAGATTTTCCTACGAGTAACAATATTAAGATGAAGAATGAAAATCCCAGGTTTAATTCAACATTTGTTCATTTGACAAATATTTTTTGAAAATTTTTAAGTTTATTTATTTATTTTGAGAGAGAGAGAGAGAGAGTACAAGCGGGGAAAGGCCAGAGAAAGAGGGAGAGAGAGAATCCCAAGCAAGCTCCGCACTGACAGTGGGCTCGAACTCACAAACCGAACTCAAACCATGAGATCATGACCTGAGCAGAAATCAAGAATCGGTTGCTCAACCAGCTGAGCCACCCAGGTTCCCCTTGATAAATATTATTTGAATGCCTAGTGTATTCTGAGTGCTAAGTAGGAACTTAACGCTTTTGATTTACATTTAAAAAAATGTAAATTTAGTCTGCTCACATTTTTTTGAGGACAGGAAGAACAAAACTACTGATCATTAAGTCACCCAAACCTTTTTTCTTTTTCCCTTCGCTTTGTCTGAGTGGGTTAATTAACTGCTATAGATTATTTTAACTCTATCGGTAGCCCTGAATAGAAAAGAAAAATTTCAACAATATACAAAAAAAAAAAAAAAAATGCTTTGAAGTAGGAGGAACAAAAAACATGTTTAAAATAGGAAAATTTTTAAATTTGAGTGCAGCTAACAGCATAATTAGTAATAGTTTTATTTTTAGGTCATGTTAATTGAGGCGTGGAAGGAAGTTTAAAAGCTATGTTAGGAACTCCAAACCCTTTCATTACCTTGCCTGTGACTCAGGAGTTCTTGCCTCTGCCATTTATCATAAGATATGGAAGATATGGAATCTAGTTACTGCTCTGTGGTCAAAACTGGCATCATTTGTGATATACAACATTAAGAGTAAAATGTAACCGAAAGAGAAATCAGAAATTTATGTGCTGAAGAAAATCAGTTTCTGAATTTGTTTAAAAAAAAGCTCATTCCGATGGTTATAAAGGAAGCAAATACTGTAAGTCTGGGAAAACTGCCATGCATTCTCTCTGGTAAAAATATCATCAGACAGTTTAGGACATTTCCATATAATTTGCTGAAGGCAATAATATCAAGTACAAATCTGACCTGAATCCAGCAATATCAGTTTTGTAAACCCACTGTTCTTTTACCATTCTATTTAAATAATAATAGTTATTCACTAATTATTTGTTATATAAAAGTACATGAAAGTGTGCTACTTAGCTGCTAGGAATTTACCCAAGGGATACAGGAGTACTGATGCATGGGGGCACTTGTACTCCAATGTTTATAGCAGCACTTTCAACAATAGCCAAATTATGGAAAGAGCCTAAATGTCCATCAACTGATGAATGGATAAAGAAATTGTGGTTTATATACACAATGGAATACTACTTGGCAATGAGAAAGAATGAAATCTGGCCTTTTGTAGCAACATGGATGGAACTGGAGAGTGTTATGCTAAGTGAAATAAGTCATACAGAGAAAGACAGATACTGTATGTTTTCACTCTTATGTAGATCCCGAGAAACTTAACAGAAGACCATGGGGTAGGGGAAGGGGAAAAAAAAAAGTTAGGGAGAGAGCCAAACCATAAGAGACTCTTAAAAACTGAGAATAAACTGAGGGTTGATGGGGAGGGGAAAGTGGGTGATGGGCATTGAGGAGGGCATCTGTTGGGATGAGCACTGGGTATTGTATGGAAACCAATTTCATATTAAAAAAATTTTTTAAAAGGAAAAAAAAAGAAAGTATGCTGCTTAGTATGTTTTAATTATTGCTTTCATGAAGTACTTATTTATAAGCATGTTGACTGTGTGTGTGACATTAGGAATGAATAGCCAGCATTTATGAACACTTGAGTGGATAAATACAGTATATTTATAATATTACATTAGTGAAAATGAGAGAATTCCAGCTATATAGACAACATGAATGAATTTCATAGGCAGTGATGAACAAAAGAAGCAAGCCACACAAAGAATGCCTATAGTATGATTCCATTTACATAAAATTAAAAAATAGGCAAAATTTAACTATATTGTTTAGGAATATATACATGGGTGGTAAAACTATCAAGAAAAGCAAGGAAAAAGGCTAGTTGTTACCTCTGAGGGAGGTGGAATTATTGCTGAGGATGGATAAATGGGGTGCTTCTGGCATGCTGGCAGTTTTAATTTCTTGACAAGGGTGATAATGTGGGGGTTTGCTTTATAATAATGTTTTAATTGTACATATGCACTTTCTATATATGTGTCACAATTAAAAAAAAATAGCCCTTAAATGGCTACCCAGACCATACTATTTTCAGTTCTCATTTCTAATAAAAAATACTTTTGTATAACTTTTAGTTGCATTATTGAATATTGACAGTACATCAGGTTCTTTGCCTTTTATTAATGTCCACTTTCATTTAAAGATAAGGAGATCTAAGAATTGGACAAATGGATCTTAACTGCTGTATCTGTGAATTAGGGCACAAGCTAATAATGTAACAAAGATAATACAGTATTTTAAAATATATACCTTTTTTCTTTTGTCTTTTTTGTATAAATGACATTTTATCTAGTCAGCCCAAACTACCTAGTCGCCAATCCTTGGCCAGTGGGAAGGATTAGGAATATTATACAAGGAATGCAAGGAGAAAAAAAGGGGTTAATATTCAGTTTGTAACATTAAGAATAGGATTTGGGAAGACAATTTAAGAAATGGTGATTCAAAACAAAGCAAAACAGACTTTCTTTAAGTTAAAAAAATGATAAACCAATTTATAAAATAATCATCCAGTTAAATTATTATTTATTTCATTCTTTTTTTTTTTTAATTTTTTTTTCAACGTTTATTTATTTTTGGGACAGAGAGAGACAGAGCATGAACGGGGGAGGGGCAGAGAGAGAGGGAGTCACAGAGTCCAGGCTCCAGGCTCTGAGCCATCAGCCCAGAGCCCGACGCGGGGCTCGAACTCACGGACCGCGAGATCGTGACCTGGCTGAAGTCGGACGCTTAACCGACTGTGCCACCCAGGCGCCCCTATTTCATTCTTTTTAAATTCACTGTGTTAACCTTAATAAAAGTGAGTTTTGTGGTTGTAGGTTTTGTGTGTGTTTTTTTTTTTTTAGCAAGCCCTTGGTTTCGATTCTGCAGCTCGTGGTAATAGGGTTCAATGAGAGAGATGCAGAGGAAGGCCTGGCTGTCCGATGTGTAAATATCCCACAGGGCATGAAAGAGGGAGGGAAACCCATGTTTTGCTGTTCTGAGCACAGTCCTCATCTCTCCCTCAGAGGCATCTCTCGTTTTCGTTTGATGGGTTGCTGAATTTCTAATTCTGCACCTGCAGACATACTGAGTAATGGAGGCCTCCGTAAACACACTGGGCCTCCCCAGGCACCAGAGGACAGCTAGGCCTCCATCTGGAGACTAAATCTCCCCAAAAGTCTGAGCATAGGAGTGAGGGATAATCAACGGAGGCACAGGGTTGTCCCGGGGACAGGCAGGGAGTTGAGCTAAGAGATCCTCTCCTGCTGGACAGAAGGCCCATGTTGTCTGAGCCTCTGCCTCCAAACAGGAGTCTGGGTGATCTGACAGCAGCTGTGGGGTGGAGAGAGATGGTGGATTCTCATCAGGGATTAAGGGTATCAAGAAAGCTTCCAGGAATGTCCCTTCCCCATCTGCAATGTTTTATTTTAAGACCCAACTCAAAAGCTACTCTGGGCCACCGCCCCCAACTCTCCCAGGCAGCTGTCGGTTCTCTCCCACAGCACTCCGTTCTTCCTCTGTAACAGCAATTGGCACAGTGCCTGTAGCTAATCTGTTGAAATATCTGTGTGCACCAAACCTAAAATCCTTGAGGCCGGAAACTTGGTCGTATCATCTTTCTTTCCTAAGGCCCTGGCACCATGTAGGCCCCTAACTAGGAGTTTAATGTTTTATTAATGAGTAAGTAAATAAAAGGTGTCACTTGGATGGCTTCATTTAATAAAGCTGGCTCCACGTGAATTTAGAAGAAAAATGACTCCTTTTCCCCTTCACTTTGGTATTCCTTCAATATTATTTTAAAAAAAAAAAACCCACCTTTTCATTGTATTAAAATATGGACACAAAAAGCTATAGAAAACTAGTGTATAGTTAGAATTATTATTAGTTATTATATGGCAAACACCCATTTAATCCCCACTCAAGCCAAGAAAAAACTTTGCCAGCTTCCCCCAAAGTGCCTTGAATACTTCAAAAGTAACCACTCCCCTGACTTTTACATACTTTCATACTTAATGTTTCCTTATACAGTTGGCCCTTAAACAACACTGCTTTGATCTGTGGGGATCCACTCATATGTGGATGTTTTTCAATAAATACAGTACATAACTCTAAATGTATTTTCTCTGCCTTATGATTTGCTTAACATTGTTTTTAAGTTTATTTATTTATTGGGGAGGAGGGGTTGAGGGGCAGAGAGAGAGGGAGAGAGAGAGAATCCCAAACAGGCCCTGTGCACACAGCCTGACATGGGGCTCAAACTCACAGACTATGAGGTCATGACCCCAGCCGAGACCAAGAGTTAGACAATTAACCCACTGAGCCACCCAGATACCCCAATTTTCTTTTCTCTAGCTTTTTCATTGTAAGAATATGGTACATAATACATAAAACATACAAAATATATGTTAATCGACTATTTATGTTTTTGGTAAATCTTCAGGTCGACAGTGTTAGCAGTTAGTCAACAGCTATTAGTACTTACCAGGCAGTATGGTTTAGTCTTCACCATTTTAAAATTGTTGTTATACCTTTTAAGTCTCCTTTAATCTTCAAGTTCTGCCTCTTTCCCCTTTACTTACTTTTATCTGTTAATGAACCTGAGCTGTTTAACCTCTAGAATTTTTCCCAGTCTGAAGTTTGCTGATTGCACGTGCAGTTCAGTATGTTTCTCTGCTTTGCATCCTGTCCTTTGGGCTCTAATACTTCTGTTGAAAATGCAAGTTTGTTTCAACTTGATTGAAAGATTAGGGAACAACTGAGCGTAATGAATCTCAGCCATGTTTATGTGCAATGTCTAGGAGAAACACCAGGGAAATGTGGAAAATGGCACCCAGGTGAACCGAGCTGCACAGGTACACACACACCTCAGACATCTCACAGGTCACCACGTATGAGCGGCATCCACCCACATCTGATGTTACAACTTGCCTCCAGTTTCAGAGGACCCTCCTCCTACCACTTCACAGTCATTCACAAGCTGCGTCTCTTCCCACGCCACTTCACATCAGAGAGCTTTCAAGGTAGGGTGCCAAATTTATTATAGTATTTATGTGTTTCTTGACCATAAAATATATGTAACACTGTGTTACTATTTTTATCAGGCTGCTATATATTTCAGTGTGTCACTGAGGAAGGGATTTTTTTGTACTTCATTTTTGCTGTAAGTCCTATAGTTTTTATTGCATGATTTTGCATCGTGCAGACATCTTTAAGACCATATTACATCAGAACTGGTTTTATTTCCTGCAAATTGGCAGCTGGGTCCAGAGCCTTAATCGGACTCGTGCTTTGTCCCTTTGGTGATGTGTTGTCTCCCCAGAAAGCTCATAATATCTGGTTTTCTCTGTTTTTGTGAAGTTAGTAGATACCAATGCAGCAAAAGCCTAGATCCATTATTTCACTGGGGGCAGCAAAATGGTGCTATTCTATTATTTCCTTCTCACTTATTTATTGGAATGCTTTTATAACTAGCAATCTTATCTACAATTTGGTATAGTTCATATAGGAAAGGCAAGATAAATGCTTGATTCTTTGCTCATATTTATCCATTTTTAAGATAATGAATTTGTTTCTCATCATTCCCCCAAAGATAAATTATTAGGCTTTATTTTATGATATGATATCATTATGAACTCATGGATTTAAAATATTGGTTGGGTTTCAATTATTTGCAATTATGGTTCTTTTTGAAGCTCAAATCTTTGGCCAGCAAGAGCCTCTTCAAATTGTCTCCCAAGGCCTTTGACATGACCCTAGTAAATCTTTAATAGCTTTCTTGCTATCTGATGATAGCATGACTGAACATGAGGTTCCAGGCTCATTTTGTAATTTCCTGTCCCGGAACTGGAATCTGCCATTTCTCCCAGGAGCCCTGGTTTCTTTAAGTGAGAAGTGACATTTCAAAACAACAATCTAAATGCTAGGAATGTAGAAGGCTACTAGGTTGGTCATTGTAGACCAGTTCAGTGGACAGACCTACATATGTAGATATGTACTGCATGATTTTAAACTGGTATTTCCAATACAGAATATTTTACTTATTAGCCTCTATGAATATTTCACATATTTCATTGTGTCTCCCTTCATCCACATTGAAAATCCTAATTCTCAAGGACATACAAAACGGTGAAATTAGAGTATTCTATAATTACTTACTTTTTCCATATTACACATACAACAGTCTTAGAATAACAATATTAATAAATAATACCATCACCAGTATAATTACTGAAAATAGTTAAAGCAGTTTTTTGCATATATTCTCCCACTTTCTTCCAGTTTTAAAAAGGTACACTACAGATTCAGTCATTACGTGTCATACTCTCACCCTTTATGCCTCACTAAATTTTAGTTTCACAAGTCGCTATGATTACTGCTTGTCACCAATCCTTATGTCAAGATCTCTCTTACAATTTGTGTGAAACTCATTTTACTGTCGATTCCTCAAGATCAGGAAGGGATTGTGACAACATTATTCTCTAAAGTTTTACATATTGAAAAGTATGTGTGCCCTTTGTAATTCAGATTGTTTGGCTAGATATAAAATCCTTAGCTCACATTTCCTTTCCTTGAACATCATATTACTCCATTTTCTTGTGGCATAATAATATGATGTCAAAGAATATGATAACCTACTTTGATTTCCCTTGTAAATCACTTGCTTTTTTTGCCTACCTGCCCAAAGAATTTTTACTTTCTGAACTGTCCAATGATGTTAATATGTCTTAGTGTTGGTTGTTCTGGTTTAATATTACCAGGTGGCAATGTTCTCTTTCAGTAAGTAGTGTCAAGTTTTTATACATATATATTTTTTAAGTGTTTATTTATTTTTGAGAGAGCGAGAGAGAGAGCATGCAAGCGGGGAGAAGGGCAGAGAGAGTGGGGGAGACACAGAACCTAAAGCAGGCTCAAGGCTCTGAGCGGTAAGCACAGAGCCCCAGAGCTCAACACGGGGCTTGAACTCATGAACTGTGAGGTCATGACCTGAGCTGAAGTCAGATGCTTAACCAACTGAGCCGCCCAGGCACCCCTAGTTTTTATGTATATAGTTTTACTTGAGGTATAAACATACAATCAAATGCATAAATCTTAGATGTTCACGTTGATGCATTTTGACAGTTCGTTGTGTATAGCTGTGGAACCAACACCAAAACACAAGATAGAACATCAAATCCTTTTAAAATTCACTACAGTTTTTTCAATATTAATTCTTAATATTTGTTCTATTCCTGTGTATTTGTTTAATTCTTTTGGGATACTTATCATCGGTATGTTGGATCTCCTCTTTATAGCTTTCCTTTTTGTCACTTTCTTGTATATTTTTTTTCTTCATTTCTTCTTGTTAAAAAAAAAATCCCTCCTACTTTTTACTTCTTTTAAGACACATATTAGTCATGTTTCTTTGGCATATGGTCCTTCTAGTTTGTTTCTTTCTGAAATTTTCTTTTACTGTTAATTCTTTCCTAGTTCTGTAACCTCATGTCTTAAGTTTTTCTAAATCTTATTTATGAGTTTTTCTGTCTTGTATCCTATTCTCAATGTCTTCTGGCTAATCCTAAAATTTTTACAGTTTTGATCTGTTTTTTGAGCATGTTTTTCCAGTGTATTTTTATTATCCGTAGTGATGTTCCTTTACTCCTTATTCTCTTTTACTTCTTCTAATAATCCTGAAATTTCTGTTGCCTATTTTTATATAAAATTAGGATTCCTAAACGTTTAGAAGGAGGCGTGGTTTTAGAAGGGAGGTAGCTTTTCTACCTTCACAAAGCTCCCTCTTGTGTTGTTTTCATGTAGTGTTCAGAAGAATGGCAGCTTGCTCTTTGACATTTCCTGGCCCTGTCCCCGTTGTCCCTGTATCCTGCATGACTCTGATTCCATTCATGGCACCTCCTCCTCATTGTGGACCTGTCCTGGAAGAGTGCCCTTCCAGATCAGTTTCCAGAGTTCAGAGAGGTTAGGCTGCTCCAGCCTCTCAAATTTTACTAGGGACCCCTTGTACTCACCCACTGCTGGCTATTTTGGGGTTCTCCTGTTTTCACCTCTATTGGATGTCCTGCTTTCTCCCACACAGACCCTGACGCCATGCAGATTTCGTAGCTGTTGGTAGTTTGTCCTCATCTGTTTGTATTTAAGAATTCACGTGGATACATTGTCACCTAGTTTTGTTGTAAGTGTTATCCATGGGTTTTTAGTTTTTCTATCTACTTATGTGGTCTGTTTTTATGTTGGAATTTCAAAAAATTCAAAAACTATGCCATCACCATTACCATCTTCCCAGGATCCCCAGTAGCAGTCTTAATGGGATGATTATCAAAGTACCAAATTCTGGGTATGAGCATGGCAAATTACAAGCCTTAAAAATTATAAATTCCCTTTGACCATACAATACTGATTCTAGGAATTTGTCCTAATGGAATAATATAATTTAGCATGTTACCTCAAACACCATCTTATTTGGAGTTTGAACTGTCCAGTCTTGTTAGATTTGAATTATCAGCTGATACACGACTGACAGATTTAAAGATACAGACCTTCAAATGTTGGTCCATAAATTGACTCGCCGTCATCTCCTTTTCCAGCTACTATATCTGAGAAATAACAATAAACAAACATCAGAATTTTGAGACTAAAATAGAGCAGAGTAATGGTGGGGGTGTGCTTTAAATTATGATTCCACTTATACCAGTGACTAGAGTAAGTTATAATATACTTAGCTGTTCAATACCTACACCATGAAAATATTACTATAACACTTTCACTCATATTTTGTAAGCATTTTAACATTCGTGATCTTATTTTTTCCCCTGATAATAACTCTCTGAGGTAGGTTAAATTATAATGCAAAACCTTTGAAATGATGAAGTATGCAATTACAGTTGTGGCCACACTTTAAAAGGAAGCGTGTTCATAGAAATTCTGCTTGCTCCACGGGTTATTCCACAGTTCCATAGTCCATCTTGCTTTTAAGGAAAATGGAAAGATGAAACTGAGAGAATGGAATAGGAACAATAAGGTCTTTTTGGAACAGGAATAAAAATAGTTACTGTGAAAATAATCAGTGTTCAAATTTTCATTCCTTGGAACCCTAGAATGATCATTCATTTATTTAGCCAGTATTTTGGAAATGAAGTTCCTTTATAATATAATGAAGTGGGTATTTTTTAAAGTATTTGTTATGTCTCATTTTGCAGTATATGTACCATGTACATATTTTGCCTTAGTCAGCGCTCCTGCTATAAACATCCTCCATGCACAAGTTACTTTTTCTCTATTTACAACTAAAAGGGAAACAAAGCTGACTAATGCAAATATCAGACTCTTGGTGGAAATAAAGTTCTCTGAGCTCTGCATATCCAGCTCCCCCATCAGCCCCTCTTTACTTCTTCCCCTCTCTCATTCACCCTCCTTGAGTACAGTGTACAATACGTATCTGTTGAAAGACTGTGCCATTTTAACTCAGTGTGAGTGATTTACCTGTATAAAAGCGTGCTGTTTTTTTAACAATCAGATGCAACAGCAAGCATATGGAGATAATTTATTCAGTACAGGCATGCAGCATTTAAATTACATTCACAAAATGGGCTCAGAAGTTCACGTTAAGCCGGAAGTCTTCAACTTTCCTCCGTCTGATACTCCCCTCATGATTCACTCCAGAGCCCTCAGTACCTCTCAGGTATCTCTGAGAGTATCTCTGCAGTGGCTGAAGGCTAAATCCAGAAATGGAGAAGTTGAGGGTCCCCCAGCACCAATTCCTTCAGATCTTAGAGTTTGCTTCGCTCAGACAAATCTGCGTGTGGTTCCCCACCCTTACTAATCTCACTTGAACATCCTTTGCCCATTCCTCTTGCCCTTTTCTTCACATCTCCCAGGTAAATATTTTATATTGACACCACTTTAGTCAATACTTGAATTCAGCCTTATATATCTTATGTTATTTCTGTACTTCTGACAAAAAATTCAGCAATGCAGAGTAGTGATTCAAAGTAAACTTTATTTTATTTTATTTTATTTTATTTTATTTTATTTTATTTTATTTTATTTTATTTTTTTTAACGTTTATTTATTTTGAGGCAGAGAGAGACAGAGCATGAACGGGGGAGGGGCCAAAGTAAACTTTAAAATCAGATGATGGGGCTCCTGGATGGCTCAGTCAGTTTAAGCAAAGCATCTGACTCTTGATTTCAGCTCAGGTCATGATCCTGGTCGTGAGATCAAACCCCATGTTGGGCTCCATGCTGACATCGTGGAGCCTGTTTGGGATTCTTTGTCTCCCTCTCTCTCTGCCCCTCCCACTTGCTCTCTCTCTCTCTCTCTCTCTCTCTCAAAAAGAAAAAAGAAATAAATAAAATCAGATGATTTTGATTTAAATCTTGATGTTAGTTACCTTTTCCAAGCCTGTTTTGCCATCTGTATAGACAGGAATAATGGTAAGTGCCTCCCAGTTAATTCTGAGGACTAAACAAATACATGTTCTACTCATAGCACTTAGTGTACTGCCTGGCAGAGCATCCTGCTCATTCATCAGTGACCATTATTGTGCAGCCTTGCATGCTAATGGGGTGCATTTTCTCATTATCATCATCTTCTCCATCATTATATTTAATATGATGATGATGACTGTGATGATAAAATGTATGAAACTATATCTCAAGAGTTCCTTCGGAAGACAGTGGGCCTTGTGGGAGCCACAGAGAATCTCCCTCAAAGTGGCTTCACAACTGATATCTTCTCTCACTTTGTACTTTAGAAATGAATAGAATGTATGCTTCCGGTTTATCTACTCATTTATTCATTCAGTCTTTCAACAGATATTTTTTAAGCACCTATATATAGTATACCAGGCCCCAATCTGGAACCCAGGGATAGAACAGCGAACAAAATAGATAAAATCCTCTGCCCTTATGGAACTTACTTATAGTCTAGTGAAGATAAACAGACACTAAACTAATTGTCTAGGAAATATGTAGTAGTATGTCCAGTGATGAAAAGTGCTATGAAGAAAAAATAAAATACTTGATTGTAAAAATAAAAATAAGGGGTGCCTGAGTGGCTCAATTGGTTAAGCATCTGACTTGGCTCAGGTCAAGGTCTCACGGTTTGTGGGTTAGAGCCCTATATCGGGGTCTGTGCTGACAGCTCAGAGCCCTCTTTGGATCGTCTGTCACCCTTTCTCTCTGCCCCTCCCCCACTGTCTCTCTCAAAAATAAATAAAGATTAAAAAAACATAAAAAGAGGCTAGGAGAGCAGCAGGGAAGGGGGTGTAGAGACCTGTGTGGATAGGAAAGTGGCCATTCTAAATAGCATGGTCAGGTAAGTCCTTGCTGAGATGAAGTCTGGGCAAAAATCCGAAACAGATAGGAAATTGAAGCAAGGGGCCATCTGGAGGCATAGTTGGGTGGGCTGTGTCCCAGGCAGAAGAAACAGCAGAAGACCTCAGGCACAAGTATCCTTGATGTGCTTAAGAAACAGCAAGGAGGCCAGTGTGTGGAGCAGAGCCAGGGGAGATGTCAGAGGATGGGATGAGGCTGGGGGCAGTGCAGACCATGTAGGCCCTGCTGGTCCCATCGGGCAAGCTGTAGCATCAGGAAGCATGCTTAGGCACAGCATAAAACCACATTTAGCTTCCATATTCCACAATTCTCCGCACAGCCCTCTGGGTATCCGATATGTGAAAGGACAACGTTTATAGAGCTTGGTACTCCCGATATACCATGTCACTGAATCCTCACCACATCCTGTGATATTATAGTTTTCCCCATTTTATGATTAAGAAACTGATTCAGAGATGCTAAGTGGCTAAGTACCAAGTGGTACACAACTTGTATGTATCAGGTGGATTTGAATCTAGTAAATCAGCATTTGTTTCCAAACGTCCTTAACATTGCTGCCTCATTATTTGAAATCATGATCTGTGCATTTTACTATTTGGAAATTGTATTTCAAATAAGTAAACAAACAAGTAACATGACCTACATTTCCCAAATCTTGCTCTGGGCCTCGGGAGCAGGAGGGGGCACCTCTAACCAAAACCCAAAAATAAAACAACAAAGAACATAGCATCTGAGAGCCCAGCACATAATAGGCAACACTAAATTAAGTTTCAGGAGACCCAGATATTAAGACCCACTTAACTATTAATAGTCTACCGTTGACTGGAAGCCTTGCTCATAATGTAAGCAGACAATTAACATATATTTTGTGTGTTATATGTGTTATATGCTGTATTCTTATAATAAAGTGAGTTAGAGGATACAAAATGTTAAGAAAATCATAGGGAAGAGAAAATATATTTACAGCACTGTGCTGTAAAAAAAATCTGTGTTTAAGTGGACCCCTACAGTTCAAACCCCTTACTGTTCAAGGGTCAACTATAAGTTGGTATAGCAGTATGATGAAAACTTAGGTAGACCCTAAAAACTGTATATGTTTATGTTTATTGACATAGGAAGGTATATACGATAGATAGATAGATAGATAGATAGATAGGGAGAGAGAGGGAGGGAGGGAGGGAGGGGAGAGAGGCAGAGAAGGAGGGAAAATAATGAGGTTAGATAACAATATGGGTGATGTGATTTCATTATAGAGAAACTGAGGGAAAATAGTTGATTTACCTACGAATGCTTGGATTAAATCTAAATTTTTCTCATCAGTCTCAGAATGTTCCAGATTGTAGAAAAATAAACATTATTAATTTAAGCCTCTGCGTATTTCATCAAATTCAAGCAAATGTCCTTATACACTAAGCCAATTATTTTTAAATTGCTGCCTGATTGTTCCCAAAAGGATACCTCCCAAAAGGCCTCGAAAATTTAATTTTGTGCTGTTAGTCAGAAACCTAGTCTGTGTGAAGTCAAAGGATTGATCTGAAAAGAAAGCAAAAATGGAGACCAAAATGCTTTCACTCTTAATTTGACTTTGTAACAACATAACATTTTTGATAAGAAAAAATTTGTTTTCCTTTCTTTTTTCAAATTCCTACCTTTAGAATGTCTTTTAAAATCACTGTATTTTCTAAGTACTCCTATTAATTTAGGTGAGCATTTAAAATTATATTTTGATTTTTTAAGTAGGCCCCACTGGGCAGTGTGGGGCTTGAACTCATGACCCTGAGATCAAGAGTTGCATGCTCTATGACTGAGCCAGCCAGGCCTCCCTATATTTTGATTTTAGAAATGTTCTCTTCCTGGGGCACCTGGGTGGCTCCCTTGGTTAAGCCTCTGACTCTTGATTTCCACTCAGGTCATGATCTTATGGTTCCTGAGATTGAGTCCTGTGTTGGGCTCTGAGCTGACAGTGCGGAGCCTGCTTGGGATTCTCTTCCTCTCTCCCTGCCCCTCCTTTCTCTCTCTCTCTCTCTCTCTCTCTCTCTCTCTCCCTCTCTCTCTCTCTCAAAATAAAAAAAAATATTTTTTAAAAATGTTATTTTTCTTATACCACTTTTTTCTAAGTGTATTTATTTTGAGAGAGAATACTCACATGCACATGCATGTGCAAGTTGGGGAGGGGCAGAGAGAGAGAGAATCCCAAGCAGGCTCCACACTGCCAGCGAGGAGCCTGATGTGGGGCTCGAACTCATGAACCCATGAGATGATGACCTGAGCCAAAATCAAGAGCTTAACCTTAACCCTTTTAATTTGGAATATTCTGGGTGACAAAACTTTAGATTGGTTTATTTCAAAACTTGGGGCATTTTTAAAAAGAATATGAATATCTTAATCATTTGGCCAATAAAATACCCTTTCAATATATACAATGTCTAATATTAAATATATCTAATTCTATATGAATTTCACAAAGGTAGGTAAATACAACTTTAGACATTCTGATTTCACATTGCAATTAAATTGCATTTAAGATTTTAAACTTACCTCCTCCTTGTATCCAACCATTCTGTACTATTCGATGAAAAATTGAACCCATGTAATGTAGCTTGATGCCACGCTGAGAATACCCTGCTTTTCCTGTGCACAAGACCTGAAAGTTTCTACATGTTTTGGGACATGCATCATAGTATAGCTACAAATAAAGATACAAGGTTTCAAAGATTAAATATTTAATATTTTGACAGTGACAGATTCCTACATCCATCCCCCACTTATTAAAAAATCAACAACAAAAATAAAGAGAGAAAGAACAACAAAAAAACCTCTTACCTCAAAAACCAACCTTCCAATTGGATGAAAATCAATAGAAATGTCCAAGAACACAAAACCATGCTATTAAAATTAGGGAGAAAAAGATAATGCAGGTCAATGTCTTGGAAGAAAGTTTTAGAAATGACCAAAAATACCACAAAATAATGCTTTCAGTGATAAGATTTCAAAAGCATTAACAGTACAAAGGTAACAGCGAAGTTAAAAGAATGACTCAAAGAAGTTTTTTTTTTTTTTTAGAAGTTTGTTTCATTTGATTACATCAAGTCTTTACAACCTAAATAATACACTTGTTAAAACCCTTTGGTAGGGAAGCTTTGTGTCACATTAACCTGTCACACCAGACTGAGAACATGTAGCCTAGATATCCCCTACTGTGTAAGCTAGGTGGAGGAAGGAACGCTAGTTGGTCCCTTTGGAAAAAGAAACAGACTGGGAATTTTCTTTTTTTTTTTTTTTTTTTTTTTTTTTTTTTTTTTTTAATTTTTATTTATTTATTTATTTATTTATTTTTTTTTTTTTATGAAGTTTATTGACAAATTGGTTTCCATACAACACCCAGTGCTCATCCCAAAAGGTGCCCTCCTCACTACCCATCACCCACCCGCCCCTCCCTCCCACCCCCCATCAACCCTCAGTTTGTTCTCAGTTTTTAACAGTCTCTTATGCTTTGGCTCTCTCCCACTCTAACGTCTTTTTTTTTTTCTCCCTTCCCCTCCCCCATGGGTTCCTGTTGAGTTTCTCAGGATCCACATAAGAGTGAAACCATATGGTATCTGTCTTTCTCTGTATGGCTTATTTCACTTAGCATCACACTCTCCAGTTCCATCCACGTTGCTACAAAAGGCCATATTTCATTTTTTCTCATTGCCACGTAGTATTCCATTGTGTATATAAACCACAATTTCTTTATCCATTCATCAGTTGATGGACATTTAGGCTCTTTCCATAATTTGGCTATTGTTGAGAGTGCTGCTATGAACATTGGGGTACAAGTGCCCCTATGCATCAGTACTCCTGTATCCCTTGGGTAGATTCCTAGCAGTGCTATTGCTGGGTCATAGGGTAGGTCTATTTTTAATTTTCTGAGGAACCTCCACACTGTTTTCCAGAGCGGCTGCACCAATTTGCATTCCCACCAACAGTGCAAGAGGGTTCCCGTTTCTCCACATCCTCTCCAGCATCTATAGTCTCCTGATTTGTTCATTTTGGCCACTCTGACTGGCGTGAGGTGATACCTGAGTGTGGTTTTGATTTGTATTTCCCTGATAAGGAGCGACGCTGAACATCTTTTCATGTGCCTGTTGGCCATCTGGATGTCTTCTTTAGAGAAGTGTCTATTCATGTTTTCTGCCCATTTCTTCACTGGGTTATTTGTTTTTCGGGTGTGGAGTTTGGTGAGCTCTTTATAGATTTTAGATACTAGCCCTTTGTCCGATATGTCATTTGCAAATATCTTTTCCCATTCCGTTGGTTGTCTTTTAGTTTTGTTGGTTGTTTCCTTTGCTGTGCAGAAGCTTTTTATCTTCATAAGGTCCAGACTGGGAATTTTCTATTCTGAGTAATTTTGGGAAACATCCAATGTGATTGCCATGGATTTGGTTACTGTATGTTCTGGATTTCCAGAGTCAGCATAGATTAGCTAACCAAAGCCAGAACACATCCTTTCTGAGTGGGAAAACAGAGGCACCATATACATAGGAGGTATGGTTATCAGGGGAAGGGAAGAGAATATGCTGTGCTTTCTTTGGTGTTATTTCAGTCCTGTCCTTATGTTCCCAGATGCCCCCAGCTCTTATTTTCAATTGACATCCTTTCTGGTAGAGACAGCTAACATTTGTGTGACCTTGTCTAGCTCTACAATGGAGCATCTAAAATGAAAACACCAGTCTCCATTGTGGTAGCATTAATTTGCAGAGCAGAGCACATCTAATTGGATACATTCTAGATCTTGGGCACCATTCTCATGCACAAAAATGCCACCTGATTTAACAAGCTACATAACTTACCCTACCCTATTTCTTAAGAGTCTAGGAAACATAGATGAAATCAGTTTTTAGGATATCACTGTCACTACTTTATGTCATTTTAACCTTTTTTTTTTTTTAATTAAAAGACTGCATTAATATTGTGCTGGCATCCAGGAATGAAGTATTACATCCATAGCAATTATAATTTTAAGTTTTTTGTGCCTCCCAGCTTCTGTACTACAATTTCTGAGTTATAAAAGAATATTATAACTTTATTATGAGGCATAATATAGCAAACTTCATGGGCTTGGGAGAAAAGATGATATATTGGAAATTACGATTGATTGATGAAATGGGTAAGTCCATTCAGGCATCACTAAACTTCCCTCTGTGTCACTATATTATCTTTATGCAGTTGTCAAGAGTAGATAATTCTGAAAATTCTAATGAAAGAGCAAATGAGCACACTACCAGGTAATGTCACCTAGCAGCCAAACATGCAAACATAATTGTCTCCTATATCATTCCAACCCAGAACTAAACAAGTCCCTGCAGCATGAAAAAGCTCACCTCTGCACAAAAAATTTAAGGATTTTCTCTGGAATCTAGGTCCTCCTTCCTCACTGCCGTTAATTCAGGCTGTTATTATCTCTAGCCCACATTACTATAGCAGTGTTCCAAGTGGCCAACCTGCCACCAAGCTTTCCCCATTCCGCCCTATTTTTGCCCTAAAACTTTTTCTTAAAAAGCAAAGATTATGTCATACTCTATGAAAAGTTCTGTTGGCTCAACTTTCTTCTAGAAAAAAATCTAACTCCTTAGTTCAGAATGGACAGTAAGTTCAACCTTTCTTTAGTGGATGTTTTTGTTTTTTTCCCCTCCTTAACATTTAAATACCTTTCCTATTTAGGGAATGTCTTACAGGGACCCACTATGCCCTAAAGACACTGAAGGGGCCTGATTCTCCCTCTCCTCACTCTGTGAGAGCTGAGCTATGGGGATATGATCTGGGCTGGATTAGTCAGGTGCTCCTGCCTGGGGCCTTGGATCTCAGGGAGTGATGCAAAGACAGCAGTTGAGAAGTAATTCTCCGTGAAGGTGGCAGTGTGAACCCAGGGCCAGTCGGGATGCAACTGCATCCAAGTTGCACATTTCTGGGATGAGACTCAGGCCACGTTTTCCTGTTGTTTCCCAAAACCTGGTTCTCTGGCTTTCCTGCCAATTGTGAGGTTACCAATATCCTTTCAAGGCATACCTTTTTTTCCCTTAAGTTAATCAAAGTAGTTTGGTATTGTTGGTGACTGATACTCTCATTTTCCCAGCCTCATTTCCTATTAATCAGGCCTCCTTGCTGTCCCCTGCCATTCCCTGAATATACCATGCACTTTTAGAACCTTGTCCTTTGGGACCCTTGTCCTGCTGTGAGCATTAAATTCCTTCCCATAACCCACAGTTTCTAGTATTTTCCAAGTGCATTGTTTGTTCAGCCAGACATTCCCTGAGCTTATACTATGTTTCAGATTGTGTTTGAGGCAGTACAGTTAAGTGAGGATAAACAAAACAAGGTCTTTGCCTTTTTACAGCTTGGCACTGTAAAATCCTAGCACTGGGCCTTTCTGTGGGCACAGGCATCTATGAGCATGAAATGATCTTCAGCATGTGGTGCTTGTTGCTATAACAGAGTTTCTGAGCAAAATTACCAAGTGCTTTTACCTCTGTTGTCATTCCACCCTGATGTCTGTCTCTCACTCTCCTGGACCTTAAGCTTCATGACTGTCCTTTGCCATTGGAAACCCCCCTAGGGCCATAGCCTGCCTGGTCCAGCTCTTGCCAACTTGTCATGCTTTAAAATGTCACCTTTCTTCTCAAACTTCCCCTTCTGTTAGTGCAGTACCTCTCAGTTAGGTGTTAGAAGGTACTAATTAAATTTTTTCATACTAAGCGTGAATGGATGGTAAGCTCTACCTTCTCTGAAGCGGAGGGAGGTGTCTTTATGTTTTAAAATGGATAATCAACGCATATAAACCTCTAATGCGGAATAGAAATGTTTGAACAGGGATGCTTCCCCCGCACTCCCTGCAGTTTGCATGCTGTAAGATATGCTTGCTTTACACACCGCTGAGCCAAACCCTGTAATATTATATATAATCCTTTGCAGTTGGATTAGAGGTCATTGAGAACTTAAAACCTAGTCTCCTACTGTTTATATTCCTTCGTTAGGATATCAGTAATTAGTGCTGAATCAATATAAATGGTCAAAGATTCCACTATTTTTCTTTAAAAATTAGTGTAACTTGCCTTGGTGTCTCTTAAGAATTTAGCAGAATAATCCACAGTAAGTGCCTCATAAAGTGCAGGGGGCTTAAAATCAACTACATCCCACATCTTGTGAGCCCATTTCTGAAGATCAAATGCATCACCCAGGAACTGATCATTAACAAAACACATCACGTAGGAAGAATACTCCCAGATCTCATTCTTGAGTTCCTATAAAGAAAAAGGATAAAAAGCTGTATTGGCAGAGGGGGAGGGGAGGCAACCAACCTTGCTGAACCCATAAGGCAGAGCTTGGGATTGACTCTATAGCCTAATCTTTAAAAAAATAATTTTTTTGCCATCTTTTAGAATTTTGTTCTCAAATAGAACTTAAGAACATTTTTAAAAATCTGACATCACTGAAAGCAAAAAAATGGCCTAAAAGTAGTGTTAAAAATGGTACAGTTAAAAAAAAAAAATTTAACAGCACTTGGGTGGCTCAGTTGGTTAAGCATCCTATTCTTAATTTTGGCTCAGGTCATGATCTCACAGTTCGTGAGTTCAAGCCCCGCACCAGGCTCTGCACTGACAGCATGGAGCCTGATTGGAATTCTCTCTCTGCCCCTTACCAGCTCTCTTTCTCTCTCAAAATATATAAACTTTAAAAAAAATTTTTTTAAATGGTATACGCATAGAAGGTAGATTGTTATCTGGTAATAAAAATCTATGTGCATAGCATACTTGTTATGTTAACTTGAAAACAAAATGCAGTCTCTGGCTTCATTTGTGAAGTACATTTTACTGTGTGTATACTTGGAAAGGCTTGGAGCTCTGAGTAATACATGATTTTCAGTATCAAGGATGAAAAGAATGCTTTTTTGAGGGAGAGGGGTCAGGGTGAGGAAATGCCTCCTGGGGGGATTTCTGGTGCACCCCAGGGGCACTGAGGGAGAGAGCCCACCTTTGCCAACACTTTGAAGTGCTAAGCCCCTTAAAATGAAGCGCATTCGTGTGTTCATCCGCACACTAACGGTCAACTTCCTAAATTCCAGTGTGTGGCCACTGAGTAATGCTCCCTCTGAAGAGATCTGGTTTATTATTACCCAGGGCCAGTCCTGGGAAAAGCATAAATAATTTGGGACAGCTTTTCTCAAATTTTAGCAGTCAAGCAGAATTACAGATTCCTGAGCCCCATCCAAAGTTTCTGATTCTGGAATGGGGCCCTAGAATTTGCATGTCTAACGGCATCCCAGGAGATGCTGACGTTGCTGGTCTGGAGACCACACTTGGGGAAATGCTGTTTGGGGGAACAGCTTGCTTCAGCTTGCCAATTTGCTGCACTCCCACGTCTTCTCCCAGATTTCATATCCTATTCCTGCGCCCATATCAAAACCTGGTTTGAGGAAAAGAATAAACTTGTTCATGCTGAACTATAAATTACTCATAGAGCCTGTAGGTCAAGAGTCCCTAAACTGTTTAGATTTATCAGTTATCACATATTATAGAATGCAGAACTTTAAAAAGGGATATTTATTTAGCCTGGGTATGGCTAATGTGGATATTTAGTTAGCCTGGTGGGAGTAAGGCAGTAGAAGGAGCACTTTACTCAGAGGCTGGGGGTGCAGATGCCTTGTCTTTGTGTGTTTTCTGTACATGAGGAGGCCTCCTCACCTGCTTCAAGTCAGTGGGCTGGACCCAGTGGTTGTTGTGCCTTTCCAGCACAGAGATATAAGATGCTGCCTTTTTTTGGAGGGGAGAGAAAGGGCTTTCCAAAGTCCCAGAAGCCATCACTCAAGGGTGGCATTACATTCTGCTGAAGCATTAATTAATTCCAGCTCAGACCTAACCTCAAGTGTGCTAAGTAAGTACTAGATATGACCCAAAGCACAATGCTTACATTGAAGGACAAAAACTGGCCTGAAACAACAGAAGGTTAAGGTGACAAGTATCCAAGAGATGAGGGTGGGAGATGGGAGAAAGGAAGAATAGGCAATAAAGAATAGGTGGAAAGAAGCAGCAGTGATTATGGAGAAAGCCTCATTCAGGCCTCGTGAGAAAAGCTGGAGGAAGAGAACACAAAACATCCCAAGGTTAGTAACCCAGGCTAAAATGGAGGGAAACTATGGAATGAAATCCACACCTATCTTTAAGAATACAGTGGGACTCTATAAGAGGAATGGGTGCAGACCACAGAGCATGAGATCATGGCTTTCCTGTAGGTGGAGAGCATGATACTGGTAGGCAGTGTAGGTAGTTTGGTGATAGAAATTTAACAACATAATTGTTTTATGTCAAGGTGACTAACCGTCCTGACCAGCTGTCCCAGTTTGTCTAGGACTGTCCCAGCTTTAGCACTGAATTCCTGTATCACAGGAAACCCCTCAGCACCAGGCAAACCGGGACCACTGGTTGCCCTAATTGTGTAAGGATTGGAGTTAATATATACATAAGTCAAGAGATAGTGCCTGGCATATGACTGTGTTGGCTACTATTCTATCTGAATCCCAATCAAAATGTATTATGGCTATGAAAATGGCATGAGACTTAACAAATGGTATTCTTGACTCAGTCCTGCAGCATTTCTGTGACCGCACAGTGAAGTGGTCCCATAAAGCAACACTATGTGATAACCACAGGATCACAGGACATCCTTGTGCAACAAAGATCAGAACAATCAAAACTGCCCTGGTCAGGGGAAATGGGATTTCATCAGCCACTGGGGAGATGGAGTGGGGCAGGGAGACCAGGCGGGGATGGCAAGCAAGAAGTGTGCCCCATTTCAGGCTCGCTCCAATATGACGTATTGCTGGGCCACATACCACCTTGGAACCCTTCGTGTCACGTGTTCCAGGCAGCATTACCAGATGATCAGTGTTGGCACCCAGGAGGAAACTGCTGTCCCAGGACAAAGCCTGTTAGCCCTGGGGCCTGAGGTTCTCCAAGGGCGCTGTTAGTGGGGAGAATGCAGAGAAGAAAGCTTGAATTAGGACAAGGCTGCCCTGTGGGGTCCTGGTGCCTGTCATCGGAGCTCCCGTAGGCCACAGCCCCACACCAGCCCTCGGCTGTGTCTGTGCTGTCCACCACCAAAACCTTCCACGGAAGGGCCAAGAGTGCCAAGGTGTCACGGGCAGTGTGAGTATGTGAAGCGCAGGGAAGGAGGCTAACCATCAGCGGGGGTAAATAGCAGCACTGAGAGTTTAAAACTCGCCTCTATCACCTGTCTTTCAAAAGAAAATCCTGTGAGTGTTTTGCTTTCTCTTACAATCAGCCCAGTACAATGATTGAAATGATTTAGGGAAAGTGTACGATTTAGAGAAATCAAATCTCGTTGCTCTAAAATTACTGCTTCAGTTTTTCCCAAACAATGCGCAGATAAATAATTTAGGCAAAACTTTGCTCATTTCCCATATCCCAAATATCCTTTACCCTTTTTTTCTCCTGTAGATATTGATCCCATGCAAATTCTTGAAGAGGAACTATTATAGGATCTTCAAATTTGGTTGGATAATTACTCTTCAGACTCTAGGTTTCAAAACAGAATAATTATAGAGTAAGTTCTCTTTTAAAGTAGAAATAATTTTCCCCCAATTTTTATGGGGACTTCGAGAGGTTTTATACAGTGGATACCCAGGCACACAGTCCGACTTCGATGCCCCCTGCTTGCTCCCAGAGGCCCCTGTGCTGATCTCCAGTAAGTCACTACCCAGTTCACACTGGGGCTCTGGTTTATGTGTCTCACTTCTAGAGTATAAGCTTCTTGAGGGCCAAGACTACATCCTAGTTTTCCTGTACCCCCACTGGCCTTGACATCTGGCATATAGTAGACCATCCACACATAGCAAATGAATGAACAAAAGAAAAAATAAATGAGTTTATGCCAATAGTTTTGTAATTTGCCATGTTCTTTTAGAACCAGTTTTTTCCTAAATTATTACTAAACCTCAGTGGATCTAAACTTTTTTTTTAATGAAAAGAAAATGTTACTTTATTTAACTGCAGTGTTTTATTAGTTTCAGGTGTACAATATAGGGCTTCAGCAGTCCCATACATCACCTGGTGCTCATCACCTATTTCACCCACCCCCACCTCCTCCCTCTACAGATACTTTTAACTAAAATAAATAAATGTTATTATTTTAATTTATTGATACGTAGAGAATGACCAAAAGGATATTGTTGTGGTTACACCCCACAACAATAGAAAATACTAAATATTAAATATTTTAGGTATTGAGCACGTTTATTAATTTGTCTATATGAATCAGAGAATGTTCATACTGGTTAACAATTCCTGTCAAAAAAAGTTTTGAGTCCTGACATGTCGCACTTTGCCTCTGGGTAAAGCAAGAGAAGGCAGGTAAGGCAATACCAATTAGGCCTCACCTTGCTGAGTGGGTCTGAGTAGATGTGTCCACTAGGGATCACCTTGCTGAGTGGGTCTGAGTAGGTGTGTCCACTAGGGAAAAGGGACAGCTGGCTGCTGCACTTGGCTCCTTCTCCACTAAAGAAGATGCTTAGAGGGGCACCTGGGTGGCTCAGTCGGTTGAGCGTCCAACTTCAGCTCAGGTCACGATCTCGCGGTCCGTGAGTTCGAGCCCCGCGTCAGGCTCTGGGCTGATGGCTCAGAGCCTGGAGCCTGTTTCCGATTCTGTGTCTCCCTCTCTCTCTGCCCCTCCCCCGTTCATGCTCTGTCTCTCTCTGTCTCAAAAATAAATAAATGTTAAAAAAATTAAAAAAAAAAAAAAAGAAGGTGCTTAGAGGTCCTTCTGTGGTCTAAAAGAGGACACCAGCGTGGCATTTTTCATCTGGGGTGGATATTCCAAGGGGCAGAGAGCCAGGGCGTGAGTGTATCCTGCCTTTGGGACCAGGGGGAGCCAAAGAGGGCGATAGCAATTGGGTCATTTCCTTCTTAGGCTATTGCCGAACCAACAGATGACGATGTGTCCTTTGTTCCAGTGTCCATGCTCAGTTTGAGGCACTTGTGTTTCTAACTGGGGGACCACCTAGAATAACTAATAAGCCCCGTAGTTTTCAAATTAAGCATACTTAATCATACTTTCTTCATAATTTAGTGTCTAGAACAGACTACATCCAAAACAGAATCTATGTGATACTTACTCTTCACAAATCTAAATCTCTGTCAGCATATTAGGTATTCAGGATTGCTCACCAAATGATCATGTTGAGAAATTATTCAAGGATCCTTTATTAAGATAAACTAATAGAATTTACATCCATATGTTTTCATATTCAGATAGGGGTACAGTAGGCAAAAGCTTAAGAAAGGGAAAATTAATCTTATTAATATAACAAAGACATTGTTTTCTCGACTTAGTATCCTCTACAACAGGGTGTGGCAAACTGTGGCCAGCAGGCCAAATCTGGCACACTGCCTGTTTTTGTAAGACTTGAGAGCTAAGAAGAATTTTTAGATTTTAAGCAGTTGAAACAGAATCATTCCATGTCATGTGAAATCATATGCAAGTCAAATTTCAGTATCCTTAATTTTTATTAAAAGCACCATTCATTTACATATTGTCTGTGGCCGATTTTGCACAAGGACACAGTCAAGTAGTTGTGACTGAGAGCCTATGGCCCTGAAGGCCTAATAATTTAATATCTAGGCTTCACAGAAAAAAAAATTGCCAACACCTTCTCTACAGTGTGGAGCAGGCACAGAAAACATGTGCCTTCAGAAAAGGAGCTAAAGAAAAACAAGGGAAAAAAGTCCCTCAAACTCCTTAAATACAACTTAAGCCATAAACTTTATAGATCCCCTCAGCCCAGCTAACAGTCCATAATTTCTATTTATTTTGATGACCCACGTATCATTTAAACAGACTTCTCACTTGTTCTCTTCCTCTTGATGTAAACTTCACCAACTTCTCAAATTAGTTTCTGTGAAATTGAATGAAGGAAGCCTCATTTAAAATGGAGTCAGAGGGGCGCCTGGGTGGCGCAGTCGGTTAAGCGTCCGACTTCAGCCAGGTCACGATCTCGCGGTCCGTGAGTTCGAGCCCTGCGTCAGGCTCTGGGCTGATGGCTCAGAGCCTGGAGCCTGTTTCCGATTCTGTGTCTCCATCTCTCTCTGCCCCTCCCCCGTTCATGCTCTGTCTCTCTCTGTCCCAAAAATAAATAAGCGTTGAAAAAAAAATTTAAAAAAAATAATAAAATAAAATGGAGTCAGAGGGCACCTGCATGGCTCAGTCGGTTGAACATCCCACTCTTGATTTTGACTCAGGTCATGATCTCCCGGTCGTGAGATGGAGCCCCATGTCGGACTCTGTGCTGAATATGGAACCTGCTTGAGATCCTCTCTCTCTCCTGCCCGTTTCCCCCTTGCGCTCTCTCTCAGAAAAAATAAATTGAAAAAAAATTTTTTTTTAATTTTTAATGGAGTCAGGAGGCCAGAAGAGGGAGCTCTCATGCCTTACCACCACTCAATTGCAGACCACAGTACGTCAGGAAGAGATACACCATGCATTCCCTACAGGAAGAAGTCTATTTTACTATTCCAGCAGAAGGAAGGGAGAACGTCTCCTTACTCTGCAACAAGCTTGGCCAATAGGATAATACCACAACTCAACCAGTGAGAAACCATCACCACCCTGAACTCTCACCTTTCTATCAAAGCAGCCCCTACCAGCTTCTTCCTTTTATCTATGTCCCTCTCCTTTGATCTCCCATATTGCCCTTGGTTTGCCATAGCTTATTATGTCTCAAATTGCAATTCCTGTGTTATTACCAAATAAGCCCATTTTGCTGGTAAAATAACCGGCTGTTTTAAGGTCAAACAGTTACTGTTTCTTGATTTGATGCAGTTACAAACTTTTCTTAACTGTGGACTTACAGCAGGCAACAAGGCAGGAATTGCTTAAGATTTCTTCTGTTTGAGAACATTTTGTATCAGGTATCTGGCTGGATACTTTGAGAGATACAAACATAGTGCATGGTCCTGGAGTCTAGCAGGGTTTTGAAGGAGAGGATTTTGGCATAATCCTACAGTGGCATTCCCAGAGCAAACCCCAGAGATGTGCTGAATTCTGCATTTCTATATTTAATTACTTCTGCATTTGCATAATAGGTGTGCTGCACCATTACTGACCCAGCCAAATTCTTCCAGTTGCTTAAAGTGTTTTTCCTTTTATATCGGTCTGTGTGTTTGCAAAGTAATATCTGGATTCTCCAAAGCACTTGTGGGTCATTTGTTAAGAAATTTCTTAAGCACCTAATTCGACTGGAATGCAGTAACTGCTATAGAAAATTTAAAGGAGGGGGGGCGCCTGGGTGGCGCAGTCGGTTGAGCGTCCGACTTCAGCCAGGTCACGATCTCGCGGTCCGTGAGTTCGAGCCCCGCGTCGGGCTCTGGGCTGATGGCTCGGAGCCTGGAGCCTGTTTCCGATTCTGTGTCTCCCTCTCTCTCTGTCCCTCCCCCGTTCATGCTCTGTCTCTCTCTGTCCCAAAAAATAAATAAAAAACGTTGAAAAAAAATTTAAAAAAAAAGAAAATTTAAAGGAGGGAAAAGAAGCCTTCCCAAATGAAGTTTCCAAAAACTTGGGAAGGGAGTTTATAACAAAACCTGTAGTTATGCGGTATCACTTATTTTTAAACATTTTTTCATAAATTTTTAAAATCTATAATTCACGTAAAAATGTGGAAATAAAATGTGGGTCTATAGCAATTACCCTCCTTCCAGCAAGATTCTGAATTTTCCTTTGCTCGGATCCCCCTTTAAAGGTAGCCCTTCTGGTAGTGGAACGTCCGCCCCACCAGACCCTGACCCCTGGGAGGTACAGACTGACGCTGCCCGCCAGGGACACCTCCCTACGTCCCCGAACTTCGACCCGGGTCCACCAGGAAGCGTGAGCCCGAGGAGACGGGAGAGCCATCCGCACTTGTGGTTTTCTCGCGGTTACCTCGGCAGCGCTCTTCGCGATGTGAAAGCTGGAGCTTTTGAAGAGCCCCACCACCTTCACCTGCAGCGGCTGCTCGGGCGGTGACTTCGAGCAGTATGCGGCCGGCCTCGGCCCGCGCTGCAGCTGGCTAGCCATGGCGGCGCTGGGGGACTGCTCCGAGCACAAACACTGCGCGTCGCCAGGGCAACCGTGCGGCCCCGCCCCCGTCGCCTGCTGGGAGGAAGGACGCGAGGGGGAGGGCGGCGACGGGCGGGTCTTTTCTCAACTTTGCGCCTGTTGCTGCTGAGCCGGGCGAGAGGCGAGAGGGCTCGCGGGCGGCTGAGGCCAGGGGCGGAGTTTCCGCGCGAAGGGACGGAGAACTCCGTGTCCCGTGTGCCTCCACTCGGCTGGCCGCCCGCCCGAACTCCTCTCTGGTATCCCCCCTCAGGGACCTCGCGCGCGGCCCTCGCCTCCCGGCAGCGCCCAACTTCGCAGCAGATCGCTTTTCCGGGTGGGTTGGCAGCCAGTGGGGCGGTTGCCCGGGTAACGCGGATTCGGACCCGGGCCCAGGGCCTGCGCGGCGCGGGCTGGGAGGCCGCGGCCTTCGAGGGCGCGCGGGGCGGAGCCGACCACCTGTGCGCGCCGCCCCGGGAGGAGGTGCCGCCCGCTCGCCCCCGCCCCCGCCGCGGCCGTCGCCAGGGAGGCAGCGCCGTCCCGCGCCCCCGGACCGCTCGCCATGAAGCCCAACTTCTCTCTGCGACTGAGGATCTTTAACCTCAATTGTTGGTGAGAGCGCCCGCGGGGTGGGCCTGGGGCCACAGCTGCATTCGCACCCACAGTCTGAGGGAGGAGGCCTTCCTCACATCCGGGCCACGGCTCCACCGTGCCGTAAGGTGTCCGGGTCCGGGGGGGCATCCGCATCTCCAGGCCCGCACCTGGTCCCAGCTCCGGTGGTGCACGGAGAAGCGGAGCGCCTCCAGCCGTCACCTCCCCCCACCCTTCTCGTCCTCAGGGGCATTCCCTACCTGAGCAAGCACCGGGGTGACCGCGTGAAGCGCCTGGGAGACTTTCTAAACATGGAAAGCTTCGACCTAGCTCTCCTGGAAGAGGTGGGCAGGGCAGAACTGGTGTGGAACCCTGGCTGGGACGGGGGCGGCTGGGGGCGCAGGAGAGGACTTTTCCCCGGGGTGGGGGAGGGGGGGGGAGACAGGCAGGCATCCTCACCCCTTCCCTCAGGTGTGGAGTGAGCAGGACTTCCAGTACCTGAGACAGAAGCTGTTGCCTACCTACCCTGCCGCACACTACTTCAGGAGGTGAGAAACCTTCCTGTCTGGAAGTCTGTTCTCAGACCTGGAAGCTCTTGGCCCTGCCAGCCCCTCCCTATCCCACCTGCACCCTCCTCCGACTTCCCGAGTCCTCTCCTCTGTGTGGGTGCAGGGCTAGGTGGAACCAGGAAGATCCTATCTCTTCAGCCCATCCCAGCCTTACCAAGTCACACTCCATTGTATCACCCCACAAAGGCTGTTGCTTTGAGATTTCCTCTGGTGCTGATCTCAGCAACAGAGTGAGGAAAAAGTAGCTGATACAAGCTGGGTGACCAGGGAGAAGAGAGCTGGGTATTTCTCTTCCTGCTTTTCTGGCTGTTAACCAGAACTTGGTTTACAGTGGCGTCATTGGCAGTGGCCTCTGCGTCTTCTCCAAACATCCAATTCAGGAATTCACCCAGCACGTCTACACCCTCAATGGGTACCCCTACATGGTAAGCCTTAGATTTCTTCCACCACCCTCTCCCACCCCCCAGTACCACACGGTAAAGGAGGCAGCCTTTCTTGGGCTGCAGGAACGGGCAGAAGGAGGGTGGCAGTGCCCTGAGTTCTAGCTCCCTCCTGCCTGCAGATCCATCATGGAGACTGGTTCTGTGGGAAGGCTGTGGGTCTGCTGGTGCTTCATCTAAGTGGATTGGTACTCAATGCCTACGTGACCCATGTGAGTGAAGCTGGCGGGGCTGGGACAGGTGGCCTGGTCCTGGGAGGGAGAGATGGGACTCCTCTGGTTGGGCTTCCTGGGGGTGAGGTGTGGGGGCAGGATCTCCTAAGGTCAGTAGGCAAGGTTTGCCCATCTTTTAACCAAGTATCATGCCAAGTAACAGACACCAGCATGATTCAGACCTGTCTTTGGGACCCCCTGTCTCAACTGCTATAATCTGACCTATCTTGCTCAGCTCCATGCCGAGTACAATCGACAGAAGGACATCTACCTAGCACATCGTGTGGCCCAAGCTTGGGAACTGGCCCAGTTCATCCAGTGTGTGAGCCTGGGCTTGACAGGGGAAGTGGGATGGGGTCACGGGTTGAGGGGTGGCCAGGGCCCCACTTCTAGGTGGGCACAGCTGGTCAGGAGAGAACTCCTGCCTCACCAACCTGGTTCCCCCAGCCACACATCCAAGAAGGCCGATGTGGTTCTATTGTGTGGGGACCTTAACTTGCACCCGAAGGACCTGGGCTGCCGCCTGCTGAAGGAGTGGACAGGGCTGCATGATGCCTACCTTGAGACCCGGGACTTCAAGGTGAGGACCTGCCTGATAATTTCCATGTCTACACCCCCAGCTTCTCTCCTCCTCCTCCCCTGTGTCCTAGCATGAACCACTTATTCGCCTAGGGCTCTGAAGAAGGCTGTACGATGGTACCTGAGAACTGCTACGTTAATCAGAGGGAGTTACAGCCATTTCCCTTTGGCATCCGCATTGACTATGTGCTATATAAGGTCAGGCCTCTCCCATCAATGTGTCTTCACCCACTGTGTCTCTGTCTTTCACCAGCTTGTGCTAATCTTTTGTCCATCTGGTCTAGTCGTAGATTACTGATGGCTTGAGAATGGAAAGAGGGCCTCAAATATGTTTCTCTCTGGCCCTTACTTTTCCTAGGCAGTTTCTGGGTTCTACATCTCCTGTAAGACTCTGAGAACCACTACTGGCCGTGATCCTCACAGTGGCACCCCCCTCTCTGATCATGAGGCCCTGATGGCTACTCTCTGTGTGAGACACAGCCCCCCCCAGCACACCCCCAGCCCTACTCACGGTAAGACACCCCCACCCTCTCCCCAGGTCCCTCCCCACCATAAGGCGGCTCCTCCACTCTGACCCTCTCTCTCCTGCCCCACTACCCTGCCTTGTTTTAGGACCAGCAGAAAGGTCGCGGTTGATCAGTGTGTTAAAGGAGGCCTGGGCAGAGCTGGACCTTGGCATGGCTCAAGCTCGCTGGTGGGCCACCTTCGCCGGCTACGTGATTGGTCTAGGGCTGCTCCTTCTGGCATTGCTGTGTGCTCTGGCAGCCGGGGGAGGGGTCAGGGAGGTTGCCATAATGCTCTGGACTCCCAGTGTAGGACTGCTGTTGGGGGCAGGTGCAGTCTACCTCTTCCACGTGCAGGAGGCCAAGGGCTTATCTAGGGCCCGGGCTGAGCTCCAGCATATGCTGGGAAGGGCAAGGGAGGCCCACGACCTGGACCCAGAGTCTCAGGCAGCCCTGTTCCTGGGACAGCAGGAGGGGGACAGATCTGAGGAACAATAAAGCTTGACACTTTTGTGGCTCTGTGTTTTTGTTGTAGAAGCAGTGATTGGGGTCAAGGGTCGGTCAGTGTGACTATCATAATATAAACTGTCAGGCTCCTATACATCTGCCCTGCCTGCATCTCACCTGCAGGCAGCCTTAGGCCTGTGTGTGACAGGAACATTTTTACTGTAAACAATGAGGCCCCTCCCAGGCAGCCCAGATGAACAGGGTGGCATAGTCCTCGGGTGAGGTGGTCTTCCTCATAGGGAAGAGGGCAGGCAGCCCCCCACCCCCACCCCCCACTTCTAGCCCTGGGCCCCCGGCTCCGAGGCCAGCTCACTGAGCCTGCATTCCTCCTGGAAGCGGATAAGTGCATCTCGCTGGTTCACCACATCCAGCAGCTTCCTCAGGACCTGGTCCTCAGCCTGCCGGTCAGCAGGGGTCTTCAGGAATTCTGAAGAAGAAGACAAAGCTTAGAGAACAGGGAACCGGACAGGGAGGCAGGAAAGGCACAACCTAATACTGGCCTATGTGACTTCCACAACTAGGTAGGGTAAGTTTCCTCATCTGTAAAATGAGGAAGAGCACTGTAAAAAAAAACAACAGTGGTTTTCTAGCCTTGTTTAGTAGTAGCACCATTTTTATTTTAGTTTAGATTGATTGGTTTGTATATATACATATATATGATACATATGTATACATGTAATATGTAATTATATATATGTGCGTGTACACATATACATATGTATGTATGTACATATGTAATTTCCATACTCAACGTGGGGTTCAAACTCATGACCTCGAGATCAAGAGTTGCACGTTCTTCCACCTGAGGCAGCCAGGCACCCCAGCAGCAGCACCATTTTTAAAAGCAATCTTACATAAAAGCCTAATTGTGCAGCCCTGATTGAACTGAAGGCAGAGTAGGGGCTTGAAGCCCCATTCTCTGGCTTCCTCCTGAAATGTTTCAGAGGCACTCAGACTAGAGGACCACATTGCTTGATCAGTGTCTGAGGTCACAAGGCTGCAAACACCAGCCTCATGATGTCCGCCTCTCTCTACACCCCACCTACCTTCCCGGTTCATGTAGCCTCGTAGCTCCTGGTCCAGCTGCCACTGTTGGTCCTCAAGTTTCAGCTCCTGCACCCTGTGGAGGGCAGAGATTGAAGAGGCACGGCTGTCCCAGGTGCCCAAGTTGCTGGCTGGGGTCTGGCTACTGCCACTGTCCCCACCCCCTTCCCCTTACGTGATCATGAGCTCAGCCTCCTCCGCCACTAGGCTGTTTTTCTTCTCAACGAGCTGTAGCAGCTGTTCTAGCCACAGTGTCTTTTGCTGTTCTGGGGATGCTGATGGGAAGGAAGAGTGGGGGGTGGTGGTCAGGCAGTCCCTAACCAGGGTCACAGGTGTCAGGGGCATGAGGAGTGGAGTCTGCTGGAAGCAGGGCCTGGTGGTGTGAGGGACTGCTGGGGCTGAATGCACGGCTAGGAGGCAGAGGGGTGTCCCAGCTTGTTCTTCCTATCTTTACTCACTGCTCTGGCTTCTCAAGGCCAGCTCCAGCTTCATGCCTTCAGCTTCCAGCTCCCTTAGAGCGGTCTCAATTTCATTTAGTCGCCGCTGGACAGCCTGAGGGGTGCAAGACAGGAGGCCCAGGAGTCTTTGGATTGTTCAAGAAAGAGCACCGGAGAAAGTCTGATCCCACGTCAGAACTCTGACCCTATCAGAAATTCTGCAAACCCCTAGACCCCTCACCTGGGCCTTGCAGAACCGCTTCATCTCTTCCTCCCTAGCACGGCGCAGCAGGGTCCGACGCCATGTTGGGTACTTGCTCATGGTGCCTGAGTTCTTGGCCAAGATCTTCAGAGCCTATGGCAGGGTCAGGCCGGTCAGGGGTAGGGCCTGGCCCCACTGTTGGATAGGGGCTGGGGAAGCTTTGTTTGGAAGGGACCAAAGCTTCCTGAGCTGGAGGTAAGTAGGGTAAGTTCTGGTAGAAAAGATAAGAGGCTTAGAGACTGGAGTCACACTGGGTGAGAAGACATTCTGAGAAACTGGCTCAAAAGAGGGGGCATTCTATAGGTTTTTCCTGTGGTGGGCTGTGGGGCATATTTGGTGGATGTGTGCTGGCTTCAGTGGAATAGGTGGCCAGGTTCCTCCTACTCACCTGCTCTGTGTCTGAGTCCAAAGTCACAGTTTCCTCTTCCTCTGTTTCTTCCTCACTGGAGGAGGGACTCTGTTCCTCCTCTTCCTCCATAGCCACAGGAACTGAACAGAGTAGACATGGTGTAGGCCCCACACCTCCCTTTCGATTCCCCAGCATTCCCCTTTCAGGAATCCCAGTACCACCCATGGCATCCCCACCCTGGGTGTGCGTGTCTGGGCAAAGCAGTCACCTTGAGGGCTCTGGACTGGCATTCCCCAGCCTACGAAGCTGCCTTCCAGGGCCTGGCGGGCCACGGCAAGGCAGGTGCGGGGAGGCTTGGGTGGGGGCTCCAGTTCCGGGTCAGGGGTGAGATTAAGGGAGGACAGCTGCTGGCGTTCCGGGCTGGAGAGGCGGATCCGCTGACGGGTAGGCCGGCTGGTGCTTGGGACAGGACTGGTCCCCTCCTGGGGGGTGACAGAAGCTGAGGGCCCTGATGGCATGCTGTTTTCATCAGGTGTGGGGAGGTCCTGGAAAAGCCACCGTGTAGTCTGGTCAGTGATCTGCCCATTGTGGAGTTTTGAGGCTGCCCCTTTAGATAAATGTGGGTTCTGGCATTCATTCACTTATGCCATTTACTGCAGCGGGTCAGGCAGTGTTCTAAACATTTCAGATAAATCAATAAGTAAAATAAAAAACCCTACCTTCATGGAGCTTTTTTTCTGGAGAACATCCAGTTACCCCCAGCAAAGTTAGCTGGGGCTTAGATCCCTTTACTGTTTCCCACACTCCCAACAGTTTCACAGCTTTTACCTGATTCTCAGGGCCTTGGTCACTGCCATCCTCTTTGTGGCCTGTCTGGGGCAGGTGCTGGAGGCAGTAGAAATGTCCTGGGAAGGGTGGAGGAGGGGAGAAGACATAAGATGTAGGCAGCCCAATGCCCAGATACTCAGTTTATCAGGGAAGGCGGGGGTGGCAGGACTCTGGATTTGCAGGTGAATTTCTGCTGGTGTCCTGGTTCCTTAGAACCCCACATTTAGAGATTTGGAGGGGACAGAGGAGACCTTAAACCCAGGGGAACTCAAGTGCCATCTTGAGCCTGTTGCCACCTCATGCCCAGTACCCTACTTCCCCTGCAGTTTCAAGATCCTTGCCCTCAGGCAGGGACAGGCCCAAAGTGTCTGTGGAGATCTCCCACGCCAACTTACCATCTCCTGGGTGCTGCTCATAGCCCCCTGGCCACAGTGTGGCCTCACAGGTATGGCAGCGGAAGCAGCTCCGATGAAAGAAACGGCCGTCAGCACAGAGGCGTTCCAGGATGTAGAGGTGTTCCCCACAAAGTGCACACAAGTCCCCAGCACCAGCCTGCACCGAACCCCAGACCACAGGGTCAGCTGGAGTTGAGGCCAGCAGCAAAGATCTTCCCGATCCTTGAAACACCCCTCCTTGCCCTCCCCAGGCCTCTGCCTGCAGACAGGGCCCCCTTTCTCACCTCTTGGTGTTGGGGTGGGGGTGTCAGGGGTACACCAGCCTCTGGGACAGGTGGCTCCTCAGTACTTGGGGTCTTAGCATCTACCTAAGGAGGTAAGTGTTCGGGCAGGGAGGTAGAGGGGCTGGAGAGTGGCTGTATGCAGAGAATAGAAAGGGCTGGAAAAGAAGCAAGACAGGAAGGGAACCCAGATGTGGGGGGGGAGGTGGGGGTGGGTTACAGGGCATGGGGTAGGGAGCAAGACATGGGGGGACAGAACATAGGACAGGACCCAGGGAATACAGCAGGGGACTGTCTAGCCCCTACATGCATTTACCTCCAGGCGCGGCTTCTTGCCACCAGTATCCTCCCCATTTTCCTGCAACAAGTCCTACACTCTAAGCATGGGAGCTCTGAGCCCCCAGCCCTCCCCCGATTCTGAACGTCCTCCCATCACCCCAAGGATTCCCACTAGCAACGCGCTGCCCAGCTGCAACCCTGCCCAGACTCCCCACCTGGGCACGGGTCCGCTGCAGGGTCCTGTGCAGTTTGCCAAGGAATAGCACAGCACTGGAAGTCCCCAGAGAGCTTTGAGTGACAGAGCCTGTCAGCACGGATGGGAAACCAAAACTGGACCTCCGGAACAGACCGTTACAGTCCAGTCCAGGGTATGTCTCCCAGCTGTCCCTCGGAGGGTGCCTTCCCCACCTCCTTCCCACCCACCTACCCTCCAGGCTACCTGGGTTGTGGGGCATGCTCTTGAAGGCACTGTGGAAGTGGCTGAGGTAGGCGATGAGGCCCAGCGGGTCGCTCCCTGTCACCACTGCCTTTGCGGACAGCACGGGCGTGATGCCCAGCTCATGTTCTGCCATCCTCAGTGCCCAAGCAGTTGCTTCCAGGGCCTCCAACCCCTGCAGCTCTGAGGGCTCCCTGTGGGATGTCGGGGAGAAAAGCCAATGGGAGACCAGAACCTGACCCCATCGAAGCGGGAGAGGATGGGGAGAGGGCAGCAGGCAGGGGCTGGTGGGGTGTAAAGGGAGCATAGGGCATGGGGGGGATGATTCTCTTCTGTACACACCCCCTCCCGCTCCCCACCCGCCCAGTGACGGCTTTCTGGCCTGGGTGGGGGGGGTGCTCCACCACTCACAAACCTCCCCTACTGAATGCACTGGACTCTCACGAGACTCAGGCAGGGAAGTGACGTGAGCAGAAGGACTACCAGAAAGTGGCGGTCCTGGGACTCAACTGCGTAACTCCTACACAGTGGTCTCCCCACCAGTCCACACTGCCTGAGGTGGAAGGAGGAACAGAGGCATGAAAGAGGGATGGACTGCCAGGGACCCCTGAGCCCAATTTGCAACTCACAGCAGGCCGGGCCGCAGCCGGTGCACCAGGGCACACAGAGCCAGCCCGTCAGCCCAGGAGGAAGACAAGTCGGTGACATGGACACCTGGGTACCCAGCCGTCTGCTCCTGGCACCAGCGTAGCAATTCCTCCTGGGTGCCTGTCGACCCTGAGAGAGGAGGCTGTGCTGTGCTGAAGGGCCCTGGCTCAAAGGCAACCCGGGTGATGGGCACAGGGGTCAGTATGGGAGGTGGAGGCAGGACCCACCCCTGCAGGGGTACCAACTTAGTGCTCACTGAGCATCACTGTTTTCCTCCCAATTTTCTCTTCTTAGAATAAAGTGATGAATTAGGTGCAACCACTGCTAAGCACAGAGGGCAGGAGGCTACAAACTGGGGGACATGGGGGGGTCCAGAGACTCAAAGGGAGGGCAGGTCTGGGTCTGCAGGGCTGGAAGGGCAGCACGGCTGCCATCAGCCACTCTGGCTGTCGGGGCGGTAGCAGTTGCTGAAATACTGATATCGTGCACACAGACTGGCAAGCGGTTACTGCTCGGTGCCCTGCTGCCTCTCCAGTCTGCAGGAGGCCCCCAGACGTCCCCACCATCGGCCGTGTCCCAGTGCTCTGCTCCCAGCCTAAGGCTGCAAACTGTGCTGATGGCTGGTGCTTGCACCACACTGGGTGGTCAATATTTGGGACACTGCCTCCGGAGGAGAGCTTGCTCACCTGTGGCTGGCTTTCCTCCATCTATCTTGTCACTCTTCCTCCTCACAGGCTCCTTGGCCAGCACGTCATACAGGTCTCGTACCTAAGGCAGCCCCTTTCAGGTCTCAAGGCAGGCTGACAGTCTGCCTCAGCCCAGTGGGGAGGGGCCTGCTTGGGGTAGGGCTCACCCACAGGGGCAGTGACAGGGCAGGCCTGGAGTCTGGTAGGTACCAGGGGGTCTGACCTGATTGGGAGTCACGGCCCGGAGGTTCAGGTTGGGGTAGCGGGTGGCTGGGTCCAGCCCATACTGGGCCACGTTGCGGTGCATGTTGTCTGGGGACGTCTGTGAGAGGAGCTGGTACAAGCTCTCCCTGGGGGAGTAAGTGCAAAGGCAAGGGCACAAGTGGGAGCACGAATCAGCACCCATCTCTCAAGAACTACCAGGCCTTTCTTTATCCTCTTGCCCGTGCCCCCCACCCTATTCGCCCAGCACCCCCACCCTCTTCCTGATCCTAGTCCTATTTCTACCCCTGCCCTTCCCACCCCCCAACTCAGGCCTCACCGCTCTGCCAACACTTCTAGGGGCCCAGCACCCTCTGCCCACCGCTTCACCATCCAGGCGGCATCAAAGGCTGCCAAAAAGCCCCGAGCCACTCCAGTGCCCAGGGGCCAGAAGGGCTGCAGGGTCAGAAAGAAAGGAAATGGTTCGGTGAGAGTCCGCTAGGAGTCCCAAGCCCAGGTGCCCCCAAAATCATAGCTGAGGGGACCACACATCACACCAAGCAGCCCTCGCTCCTCACCACAAAGAGCAAACCTTTTTTTACCCCCTCCTTCCCAGGAGGCAACCTTCCTCTCCCAACCATGGAGCCCCTGTGCCTCCTTACAAGGAGTGGCTGTTTCTGGAAGTCCCTCCTCCTCCCCCAATCAGGGAGCCCTGACCTCCTCACCTCCACCAGGCAGTCCCCCACCAGCCCCAGCAACACGCGGGCACCGTGCTTCTCCTGCACTCGAGCAGAACTCTCTGCCCGCATCATGCTTGTGAAGTCAAAGGCAGAGATGTCAGGCCACCCGTGGGCGTCCTTGGCAAACTCCAGCTTCCCGAGCTTGCCATTGGTGGCGAAGTCAGCAGCTGCCCGGACAAAGTGCTGCAGAGCCTCGGGCACCACATTGGCACTGCCCAGCAGGCGGTCGGTGTCTGGCCAGTCCTACAGGACAGATCAGAACCAGCAGGGTCAACTGGGCAGCCCATCCCCTTGGGCGGAGAAGGTGCACATACGGAGGCCCTAAGACAGTGCTTCCTCAGACTATATAGCAGCTGAAGACTGAGCTGGACCAGAATGCGAACATCCTGCCTCCCATCCTCCAGCCCCTTCCTCAGCACTCACCCTGCTAGGGGGCTCCCAAGCCCCACCCTGCCCTCAAGGCCTCGTACCATTACTGTTATCGTGCACTTGCTTTGGACTGAGTTCTGAACTTCTCAGGCTGTTTCCCCATCATTTAGAGATGACATACCTAACTTCTCAAGGTACTTATGAGAATTTAGGCGAGAAAATCCATATAAAATTCTCAACACAGTACCTAGCACATAGTAGGTTTTCAACTAGTTCATTCAGCAAATAGTCAGTCACTGAGTGCTGACTACACACCAGGCACCCTTCAAAGCCCTAGGAATCATCAGCAAACAAAAAGGACAAAGAGACAAAACCCCTGCCCTCATGGAGTTTACACATGTAGTTCCATGACTGGTACAGGGGATGGGAATAGGATTCAGGTTGCCATGGAAATCCCAGGGCAGAAGAGCTCGTTGTGGAGAAAATGTCAGGGCACAGGCAGAAGAGGACAGGCTCCCTCCTCCACACCAGGGGTCAACACTGTGTCCAGGGCTGGCCTCTACCTCTCAGGGCCCACTGCCCAGACCCTCCCTGCCAGGGCCCGGGCCCCACCTGACGCAGCACCCCCAGCCGCAGCAGGCACTGCTTCTTGGCTGTCATCACAAAATAGTGGGTGTCATCCTTGTAGTACACAATGTTCTCCAGATCAATGCCTGTGGGTTGGGTGGGGGGGAGGACAAAACAAAGGGAGGTGTGTCTCCTTATCCTGTGTCACCTCTCCAAACACCTCAGCCATGCTTGACCTCTGAGAGCTGGGATCACAGCTTAGACTGCAGTGGGTGTCCCCTGCACACAGGCCCGTGAGTTCTGGTGGCACGATGGATGAACCATCTGTCCTGGGCCTGGGAGGCCTGAGGACTTGGGAGTAAAGAGAGAAACTTGGACGGGTGGCAGCTAGGAGACCTGCACCATGCTTGCAGATGAGAGCCAGGCTTCTCAAACTGGGGTGTGTACACCCCAGGGAGGCATGGCATTGCAAAGCCAAAGTACATCTAGAGCATCTTCTGGAAGCACCACTTTCATTTTTAATCTATATCATTTTTATGTTAAATCATACATAAAGAGGAGCGCCTGGGTGGCTCAGTCAGTTAAGCATCCGACTCTTGATTTTGGCTCAGGTCATGATCTCACGGTTCGTGAGTCAAAGCCCTGTGTTGGGCTCTGCGCTGACGGCACAGAACCTGCTTGAGATTCTCTCTCTCCCTCTCTGCCCCTCCCCTGCTCATGTTCTTTCTCTCTCAAATAAATAAAACTTTTTTAAAAATTAAAAAAAAAATCATATATAATGAAGCACAAAGCAAAAGCCCATGCATTTGTGAGAGATTTCCGACTTATCACGCTGGATGGCCAAGCGGGGCTATGCCTACTGAATCACCCGGGGCACAGGTCCTTTGCTGCCACGACCACAAAGTTGGAAAGTGTGGGATTACCTGGACTGAGAACAGGGTGGGCAGGGAGAGGAAGGAGCCAGCCCACAGACAGCCAGAGGGAGGGGAGATCTTACAGGGGGAGGTCCCAACCTGTTGCTTTGAGCAGGCTCTGGAAGAAGCTCTGGTTGTAGATCCTGGCCACACCGCTGATCTCGGGCACCTGCGTCTCTTCCACCGTTCGCCCGTTCACAAAGTTGGCCGTGATGCCAATGGCCAGTTTGCCACGCATTTCCCTCACTGTGAAGCCTAGAAGTGGACGCAAGTGGAGGTAGGTGCGTATTGGCAACAGAATGAGCAGTATGATAGCCTAGAAAGGCCCAGGAGGAGCCCAAGATGCTGACTTCTTTGAGGGAAAGGACCACTCACCTTCCGGGACAAATTTACCTCCAGCAGCAGAGATGAGGACATCAAATTCATAGTTGGCCAGTTGGGCTGGGGGGCTGGGCCGGAGCTGGGCACGCCAGCCACAACCTGGGGCAGGAGGTATGAGAGGCACAAAGGTGTGGAAGTCTGAAGGGGCCCCTACATTCCCAGGACAAGCCAGTGAAACAAATGCATAAGGTGCTTTGCAGTTTATGGTTTAGCAAGCAATGACACGCTATCAAATTACACCTTTACAACAATGTGGAAAGTAGCTGAGGAAGGACATATTGTACAGATGTTCAAAATGAGGTTCAGTGTGGTTTGTACACGGCCACACTATAGCAAGGGTGACCCAGTGACTCTCAACCCCATCCTTTTTCTTCCATTGACCAAAATACCCTTGGCAGATGGGAGTCTTGGGAGCAGAGAAATACTTACCCTTTTTGGGAGGGGGCTGGAGGCCAATGAAAGTGACACCCCAATGAATTTCCACCCCCAGGAGTAATGCCACTTTCAACAAAAGCAGCTGAAGCTGTCGGATGCCTGGAAGAAAGAGGAGATTAAGACCAGAGACCCCAGGGCCACACAACCCCACCCTCCCACCCCCCAGCACTAGTGTTCTCCTGGTCAGAGCTGGAAAAGGTCTTGGAGATCACTCAGTTCAACTGCCCATTTTACAGATGAGGAACCTGAGTCCTTCAGGTCACCTGGCTGAAGTGAATCTTGTCCACTCGGCCTCTTGGCTGTCTGTCCCAGCAGCCCCCCACTGTCTCTAGACCCAGGCTCACCCGCCCCTCTAGGACACCACGTGGTGCTCACTGATGTGGTCCAGGGTGCCTGTGCAGAAGCGCCCATAGAACTTCTTGGCGCCGAGTGCTCTCAGGTCATGGATGGTGAAGGGCCAGAGGTGGAGCACGTTGTGGCGAGAGAACTTGGTGCGCTTTTCCACCAGCACCACACGGGCCCCCAGCAGTGCCAGCTCCACAGCAGCCCGCAGCCCACAAGGTCCCGCGCCCACCACCAGGCACTGTGAACACACAAGGCAGTACGGGCATGGCATCCCATCTCCCTCCTCTGACCCCCCCTTCCCCAATTGTCCAAGCCCCTTCCCTGGCAGTGCATATCCACCTTGGTGCTGGCACAAGCCCGGCCCTGCTGGTAGTCAGGCTGGCCCGCTCGCTTGTCCAGCTTGGCCCACAGCGATTTGGCACTCCAGTAGTTGAGCTGGGCCTTGATCTTGTGATATTGGGGTAGCCCCCCACCGGGCTCTATCCCTAGGGCCCCGCAGAGCCCCTGGAAGCTGCTCAGCACATCCTGGCACAGCTGGGCCTGCAGGAAGCTCTCGAAGTGGGCATGTGCTGGGTTGGTGGAGGTGGGTGAGGCCATGAGGCCCCTGACGCTCCCAGGGACCGGAGCAGCTGAACAGAGGCAGGCGGCTGCTGGAGAGAAGGAGGGAAGAGAAGGGGAAGAGGCTGGGGGAAGGACGAAAGGAGAAGGATGGGGAGGAGAAAAAAGCAGGCTGATGTCCTCAGGGGGCTCTGGGTCCACCCCTGATTGGCTCTGCTCCTTTCTCCCAGCCCACTCCCAATCTGCTCCAGAGACAATTGCTATCCTTCCACCCCAAGGATTTCACTCCAAGTGAAATTTGCCAAATTTGGAAATGAGAAATCAGCAGTCTTAGGCACAGCAGGCGGGCGGGAAGACAGGGAATCTTCAGCTCAGCTTTCCTTTCCAGGGAACTCCAATCTCCCCTCCATCTCTGGGGCGCTGGGAGCAGGAATTCTCATCCTGCCTTTATGAGGCCCTGGAAGCTGGGCGTGGGAGAATTTCTCTGACGTGGAGAGGGCAGGCAGCCCAGAGGAAGAGTCCTCCTTGCAGACAGGGACAAACCTAATACAAACCTGGTCCGCTGGGCTCAAGCTGGGACAGGTAGAGTGGCCGAGTGGGTTCGGGGGAGGGGATCATCTCTGAGGACATGTCCCTATTGATGCCACCTAATTTCCCCGGGGGCAGCCCCGTCCTCTGTACCCTCTTCTTTCTCCCAGCCCCAGCGTGAGAAGGCCCCCTCGACATCCTTCAAGTTGTGTGGGGGCCCGAGCGAGGGAGAGGGGGACAACACCGACTGCCCCCATCTCACCCCTTGCCTCCCTGTGCGGGCGCCCCTCCATGACCTCAGTGCCTCGCTGGGTGTGGGGTGTGTCTTATGCCAGGAACAAAGTTTTCCTCCTTAGCACTCGTGATTGCCTCCTGAAGAGGGGGAGGCAGCCTCTAACTGCGTAGGTTCCACTTTCCTCCCCGCCAAACCACCTCAACAGCCGGAGGATGTTGCGACTGACTGGGGTGAGGGAAGATTAGGTCTATTTGACTCACTGTGGTCAAAACACTTCCCCTGTGACTGGCTGCTGCTCCAGTGGGCCTCGCGGCCGGTGGGGGGTGGGGGTGACAGCCGGATTCCCTCTTCCCAGCTTCTTCCCACTCGCACCGAGGCCCCGCCCCATTCCCCCGTGCGCGCTCTCCCAGGAATCTCCCCAGACAAGGCCTCTCTTTGTCCCCCTCTCCCTCGCTCGGGCCCCCACACAACTTGAAGGATGTCGAGGGGGCCTTCTCACGCTGGGGCTGGGAGAAAGAAGAGGGTACAGAGGACGGGGCTGCCCCCGGGGAAATTAGGTGGCATCAATAGGGACATGTCCTCAGAGATGATCCCCTCCCCCGAACCCACTCGGCCACTCTACCGGTCCCAGCTTGAGCCCAGCGGACCAGGCCGAGGCAGGAGAAAGAAACTAAAGTTACCCGCTGCGTGTCACCTGGACGCGGGCAGCCGGAAAAGGCAAAGGTCTCTCTTGGGGGTAGGGGAAATGGAAGGAGGAAGATCTCAGCAAATGCGTACAGAAGGGGCGACTCAGCCTTCAAACGCCAGGACAAAGGATGTGCCAGGGGCGGGGCAGTGTGGAAGGATGGAGAGGGAGCTGGACCACTGGCACTGGGGGGGGAGAGGGGGGCATCCACGCTCTGGACGATAAAGTCTGGAGAGGAACTGAGCAGGGCGGGGGGCGAGGGGAGACGGCGGGGACCCGCCAGGCGGAGTTCCCGACCGCCCAGGATCGTATTTCCCCGGAAGCGAGCCCCACCCTCACCCCCCGCGGGCAGGGGGCGCACAGCTGGCTCAGCTGGACAACTTACCGGGCCTCTCACGAGCCGGGAGGGGCCGCTTCCTGCCCGGCGGGCGTCCCGGGGGTGGGTGGGACGGCGGGGGCGGAGGAAGGGGAGGTGAAGGAGACGCAAGGGGAAAGCGGCGGACGCGGGGCGGCGCGCCGGCTGCGCGGGGCAGGGGAGTTCGGCGGGGTAAGAGCTTTGGCGCCGGGCGCGCGGCCCGTGAGCCTTTATTCGCGCCTCATTAGCATCTCATTACCCCGCGATCTGGGGCCCGGGCGGCCCAGGGCCCGCCCACGCCTGCAGGGTGGTGCCCGAGGGCGTGGCGCTGCGGATGCCCCGTTCCGCTTGGGGGTCGGAGACCCGGGCGGGGCTGGCTGGGACTGAGAAGTTCGGGGTCTGCGCCGCCCGGCGCCCGACAGCGCACCGCGGCCTCCATCCCGGTCCCCGCGTCTGCAGAGCTAGCCGTTCCCGGGCAGGCGAGGCCACCCACCCTTGAGCCGTACCAACTCTTCGAGCGGCTTCTGAGCGCCGGGCGGATAGGGCGCTAGGGCTGGGCAAGAAGTTTGCAGAAGCTGGCGGGTCCGTAGGTGGCGCCGGAACGTCTGTGCTCTCTTCACCTCTCCTACCAGGAGAGCCATGGCCCGGGCGCCCCACGATGGATCCAGGCTTAGGGTCCGCCACGCCCTGCGACAAGTCTGTCCCAAGACCCGGGCTGAGGACAATGGGCACGGATTGAAGTCCGGGGAACCTGGCAGTCTGCAGCTTCAACAAGCGGCTTGAGAAGTGAGAGGGCAAGAGGGTCTTGGTGGGGGGTGGGGGTGTCGTTAGACCACTACTAAAGGGGAAAAGGAGGGGTGTGTGGGAGAGAGGCTAGATCCCCAGTGTTAAAAGCAGGCTTTGGAGTGAGGACCTGCAGAACTGTCAATGCTGAAAAGGGCTTGAGAGTCCTTTGGGATCAACTTCCTCATATTCCTGATAAGGAAAACAGGGCTGAATGTGAAGGCACCCGCGGTCATTCAACGAATTAAATATACATCAATTCTCATTTATTGAGCAGCTACTATGGGTATAACCATAATTTCAGTGATCAAAACAGTCCCATTTTACTGGAAAAGAGACTGAGGGTCACAGAGATTCTTTGTCCTGCAACATGTTACACAGCAAGTGACAGAGCTAGTATGGGGCCCAGGTGTGTTTGGGCTCCACCACACCAGTGTGGATGCAACGTGACAGATGAAAGCCTGGCATCATACGAAGCTGTTTCTTGTTTAGAGGAAATGACACAGTTATGTGAGAAATACTCACAAAACAGAGGAATAAATGGGAGGGTCCCTCTCCTTGAGATCCAGGGACCAGAAAGAGCTGGGTGCCCTGTGGTTCTCCCTCTTTATTCTCTCTTTGCTTTCCTCTGGAAACCCTCAGAGACCCAGTAAGACCTGAACACTCACTGCTCCCGGCTCTAGCTAAGAGGCAGGCAAGGGAAGGGAGGCAAGGGGAAATGCCTGCTCTCTGCCAGAAGACGCAGGGAATTCAGCCAGGTCACACTCAGGAAACTAGGGCAGCCTCCCAGCCGGGCCCTTCCTAGCTCTTGAGTATGACTCGTTATTTGGCTTGAAATGAATGTGCCAAAAATTAGACACACCCATATTTAAATACACAGTGTAAAAAGTATTCTTAAGTCCACTATAAATGGGTTACCAGGCTTTTAGAACCGTCCCATGTCCCTTTTATTAGCAGATGGTAAAAAACTGGTCGCTCCAACTTAGTGTATTTGCAAAGGCCCCACAGGATCTAGCCCTTAATTCAATGACTTTGCTGTTGCAGCCAGAAAGGATTATGTGGCCCTCTGAATGATAAATGGTAAAATTTGTCTTTAAAAGATCACAGAACAATAATGACTCCAGTGCTAAAAATCTGCTGACTCGGAGTTTCACTTTCTGCTAATTAAAGATACACACTGGAGCATAAAGCAGTGGGTAATATACTTACTGATCTGTAATCCAGAAGCTCTTGGTCAGATTCCAGCTTTGCTTCACCAGCTTAGTGTGACCTTGAAAAAGTCACCAACCACCATGCTTCAGCCTTATCATTTCTAAATGAAGGCAGTTTAATTACTCAACCCCCTCGGCTCATTTCAATTCTAAAATGTTGGTGACCCTAAGAAATGTACAGAGACTAGAAGGCCCAGACTCCAAGCCATGAAGACAGGATCTCTTTCCTCTAATCCGTATCATGTTCTGTGTCCCAGCAGTGCCTTCCCTCACACTGTAGGTGACGTATCTCAGCCACCTTGTAATATGACCTTGTACCTATAGGTCTGTGAGGTCACACAACACACCCACGGTCCTGGGCCGGGAGCTATGGCTGCAGTGTGACGGGCAGACACATTTCCTGATATAAACATAATTATGAACTGGGTGCAAAGTGTAGAGTGCTGTGAACAGATATGACAGGGTGGCTTGATTGAAATTAGAGAGTCAGGGAAGGTCTCCCTGAGGAAGTGACACACTGAATTCAGACAGCTGAGCAGACATCACAGTAGGTGCAGAAACCTTTCAAGGCCTGAGAAACCACCCGCCTCCAGCTTTTAAGGCAGGAAATCGGTGAATGTTTGGGGAACAGCAAGGGAGACAGTGGCTAGAAGTGAGAATGGGGAAGAGGCCCAAGAGGAAGCTGCATCTCAGATTTTATTCTGAGTGCAGTGGGAAACTGCAGAAGGATTTGAAGCAGAGACATGATCATATTTGCCTTAATAACACAATATCCATTCATTGACCGAGACGCTGCTAAAGGCACAATGGTGAGCCCAAATAGATCACCACCACTTCCAGTGGAGAAAGCGGCGGAGGGGGAGGAGCAGAAAGGGTCAGTTAGGCCTTGGCAGGAACCCAAGCAAGAGGATGTGACGGTACAACAGGGGGGATGGGAGCAGTGGATGGATTCAAAACCGTTTGAGGCAAAACTGACTTATGTGGGGATGGCTGGGGCATATAGCAGGAGACGAGCGCCCTGTCAAGAATGGCTTCCGGCTTTCTCTCTCAGCTGACAAGAGTGACTGAACCGCATATTTGGGTCCCTCATTCATTTCTACTCTTCCTTGCAAACTTGATTCCTCTATATGCTGCTTTCTCTTCCGGTACGGTCTCCAGAGGTGAAAACATGCTGATTTTATACACCAAGATAACACAGGGGACAAAGGTTAAAAATACAAACAGGCTCAGGATTAAATATTTTCCTGTGTTTTTGTTAATGAGCACTTTTATACTTCAAACACTAAGATTATAGATAAAACTTGTCCAGAAGCCATTTAATCATGAGAGGGAGATTTAAAAAATGTGGAGTTTTAACTCCAATTTAGCCTAAGAGAAGCTTCAGTTTAACCCTGCATCCAACAAGGATAAAAGTAACATGAACTAAAACCAAAAGTCAAACTATTCTTTAGGAGTATCTTCAAATCTGTATTTTAAATGATCCAATGGACATGAAGATATTAATCTATGGATACTAAAATTCAAAATAAATGATAAATCCATACTCTGAGACTAACAAAGTTAGTTCCCTGACTTGACCCTGGCTCCGATTTTTCCCTTTCTTTCAGATGTTAAAAAAAAAAAAAAAAAGGCTATGATCTCTTGCTAATGTTACCTAAAATGTGTTCAAGTTCCTACATTTTGTGTTGAAAGTATGATTGACCTTTAGTTTAAAAGCTCTCCCAGTGTGGTACCTTTCACGTGAGAATGATTCTAAATACAGTGTGTGTATGTGTATATACATGTACATACTTAGTATGTGTATGTATATATTATATATATATATTATAGCCAACAAAAGTGTTTGTTGCTTAATTACATGCAAAAAATTTGAAAGTTACATAATCTATCACAGTGACATTACTGTTTCTTTTAGAGGTCATTCCTTGACACCTGATGTTTACAAAAGGCAAGGGGAATTTTTAGAGGTCACTCCAAGCCTGCTGTTTACAAAGTGAAACCAAGAGTTTTCTTTCAATTTTTAAGAATTTAGGCTTATTTTAGGAGCCCCTGGGTGGCTCAGTCAGTTAAACGTCTGACTCTTAATTTTGGCTCAGGTCATGATCTCATGAGACTGAGCCCTATGTTGGCTTCTGTGCTGACAGTGCAGAGCCTGCTTGGGATTCCCTCTCCCCCATTTTCTGTCCCTCCCCCACTTGTGTGCGTGTGGTCTCTCAAAATAAGTAAGTAAACATTAAAAAAAAAATTTAGTCTTAATTTAGTCTGAAAAGTGAGGGTGATAACTCACCTCAATACTTAACAAATAAGGGTAGCAAAAAGTCAAACAAGTCCGCCCTACACATAAACTATCCTTAGTCAGGAGTTCGAAAAAAGGGCTCACGGAGGCTCATGTTAGTTAAGACATTTTCACATCAGCAGTAACTTTCATGGACTTGGTAAATTTCTATTAAGTTTTTAAACCAATAGTGGTAAAATACTAATATAAGTATTAATGTGGTAGTCGTTTCTATAGGAGAAAGACTATACACCTTTTACAATTATTGTTTTATGTAAAACGTCTGATCATGCTAAAATGTCAGACACAGATCAATTTTTAAGTAAGTTCTACACCCATCCTGGGGCTTGACCTCATAGACCCCAAGATCGAGAGTCGTATGCTCTATCGACTGAGACTGCCAGGGGCCCCAGATCCTCAATTTTAGCCAAAAACCTTCCATTACATCAAGCAGATCGTACGTGAAGAGAAATTCAGTTTCAATTTCAAAAGACTGGTGATAGTTAAGCCCATCTGGCGGAAGCAGCGTAGTGCTGTGCAGCAGTTCTGGCTTTGCCAATTACTGTGTGACCATGGGCAATGGACTTCATCAGTTAGGGCCTCTATGTTCTCATCTGTAAAATAGGCATAGTAATATTACTTAGCTCATACAAATGTCATGAAGATTAAGTAAAATAGGAATGTTGCTTCAGATAGGCTATAGGTGCATCCCAGACACTGCTCATTCCAGGTGCCAATTATCTTGGGCAGAATTGTGTCCCCCCCACCAAATTCACGTGGATGGCCTAACCCCCAGTACCTCAGAATGTGACTGTGTGGGAATAGGGCCTTTAATGAGGTAACTAAGTGAAAATGTGGTCATTAGGATTAGGGTGGGCTCTAATCCAACACTGGTGTCCTTGTAAGATTAGGACAAAACACACAGAGGGAAGACCATGCAAAGACAGGGAGGAAAAGATAGTCAGGAGGCCTCAGAAGAAACCAACCCTGCCCACACCTTGATCTTGGACTTTTAGCCTCCAGAACTGAGAAAACAGATCTCTGTTGCTTTCAGCACCCAGTCCATAGTATTTGTTATGGCAGCCCCAGCAAGCAAATATGCCAGTCCTGGCCCGAGGGCACTGGAGTCCCCGAATTGCAGGGTGCTGCATAAATCCTACTTTGTGAGCCACGACACAAAAGAACGTTGAGGAGCACCAAGGTACAGACCTAAGACACTTGGCTTCAGTCCTGGCCTATAGTATAAAGGCTCAATATGTGGCAGATATTATTATCCAATTCATGAAAACCTAGATGTAAGCATCTATAATGGGAATATCACTATATTCTTCAGCATTAAGTGACTGGTTGCTCACAGTTCCTAAACACAGGGAACTGACTGCAGAAAACAGCAGAGGTAGAAAAATGTTCAAGAAGCAGACACAAGCACATGTGTAAATAACTGATTTTGATGGCAGGAGCTTGAGTCTTCCCAAAGCTAGCCCTCTAACTCAGAGAAAACCAGAGACTCACTTTTGAAAGCGATAAGGTGCATCTCAGTAACCCAAAGCATAATGTTCTATTTCCTAAGAAGTACACTTTGTATTTCCGCACTTATTAAAACAATTTTAAAAACTGTACAAGTTTAATACAAAATAAGTTGTGAAACACTGAGCCAAAAATTTCTCAAACACGTAAGAGACATTTTTACGTGCATGACATTTCCTTTGGATACAGAGTCACTGAACTTTAGAATTTGGGATTTCAGAGGGCAGAAGGTGTTTTTGGGACACAAAAGAGAAGCTAGATTTATAAAGCTATCATTTTCTCCTTTCCCTTTGACAGACAGGCAAATAAACCAGAACTCTTCCAGAAGATATTTTTATGGCTGAAACTGGCTCTCAAGTTAGAAGCAGGTAGGCCTGTGCCATGCAGAACAGGAGCCACCAGCCACACGTGGCTGTCAAGAACTTGTATTACGGCGGGGCGCCTGGGTGGCTCAGTTGGTTAATCGTCCGACTTCGTTCAGGTCATGATCTTACAGTTTGGGAGTTTGAGCCCCACGTCGGGCTCTGTGCTGACAGCTCGGAGCCCGGACCCTGCTTCAGATTGTGTCCCCCTCTCTCTCTCTGCCCCTTACCTGCTCACACTCTGTCTCTGTCTCTCAAAAATAAATAAAGATTAAAAAAAAAAAAAAACTTGTAATATGGCTAGTGTGACTAAGGAACCGGTGGTGGGTTTTTTGTTGTTTTTTTAGTAATCTCTAATGCCTAGTGTGGGGCCTGAACTCATGACCCCTGAGATCAAGAGTCGTATGCTCTTCTGACTGAGCCAGCCAGGCACCCCAGATTTTAATATAAATTTAACTGATAATCATTTCAGTTATTGGAAAAAAATTCAGTGTGCAACTACTTGTATGTCAATCTAGGTTTTCAACTGTAAATTGCATGAATTCTAAATACAGGTCAAGTATGTCCAAAGAATATTAGCATTCAAATTGAGTGTATACTAGATTTTGAAGACTTAGTATGCAAAAAAGAATTAAAAAAATCTTATTAATACGTTTTTATACTGATTACAGGTTGAAATATTTGGAAAATGTGGTATTAAATAATTTTACTCAAATCAATTTTCACCTTTTTGTTTTTAATGTGGCTACTAGAAAATTTTAAATTACATGAGGCCCACATTGTATTTCTCCTAGTGCAGAGGTAGACTGTCGTAAAGCTAGTTAAACTTGACTTATGTGACCGTATTTCCTGAATAAATTCTCTAGCTCTCCAGAGTGAGTAGCTAAAAATTCATTTATATTAATACTCTGTATCTCAAGAAACTGTGGGCCAGTAAGCTTTGAAAAACTGGCAAAAACTATGCATTTTAAGAGTAAGATTGAAGTAGTTTAAATGACTTAAGAATTTGAAATAATATTTAGGTCATAACTGTATTTGTAAAAATTACTATCTTGGCTCTAGTCAGGCCTGACTTGAACATTACTTGATTGATATACATAAGATATATATCATTTTAGAAATTTTGTGAATTATATATACTAAAATATAGTTTGGCAAATATGTTTAAAAAAAAAAAAAAGCTTTTATCTTCTTTCAAACCTGAAGAATTCCATTATTTTAACCTCCAAAAAAACGTTCTTGACTCAGGCGGAAATCAAACAAAGATGTCTACAGAGAGAAAATAAGTAACTGATGTAATGATCCTGTTAATTTTAGGGTAGATTACCCCCACGCTCCACCAGCATTATGTTAACTTAGATTAGTGCCCATTTTCTTCTCTCCAAAATCTGCTATCAGTTTACTTAAGAGAAAGCAATCAAAGTCTCCAATAAAGTACACTGGGCTTGAAAACCTAACCCAAACATAACTTCAACTTTTGACAATTATTTAAAACTGTACAACAATTACAGATTGGCTACTATGGTTTGGAGGCTCAAATTATTTTTAAAAGTAGAAGATATTTACTTTTTAAAATGATGTGTCCATTTTATGAGATTTAACCTACTTTGCAATAAAAATAGATTATAAGGTCCCATCTTCAGAAAGTTATCAGACATACTACACAGATCATTTTCAGGATCAATTAGAATTCAGGAGCGTATATTTGATACTTAAAATACACTGAATAGAATTTTATATTCCAGGATAACTGAGAAAGCTTTAACTTCATCAGAAAGAACAATTATCACTGCTGACAAAAATTTGTAATTTATGGGTTGAATGTCTTGATCCGTTTCACTCTTTAATTAGACTTTTAAATTAAATTTTCAATAACCTTCTTTTAAAAAAATATGTAAATCCCCTCAAAAATATGTAAATCCATGTTTCTCAGAAAAATTGAGTTCAGAATTTTTAAAATAATCCTGTACTTTTTGGTTTTCTTGTTATATTCATTTTGATTTAAAATAGACTTTTAGTTTATATGTCTCTGAATCTACCTCAAACCTGACACGAAGAGCCCACCGTACCGCAGAGATTAAATGTTGAGTTACTCTGTTTTAGGGGATTAGAAAGTATTAAAAGGACAGATTCTCCAAAGTTGTTATCTGTATTCAGCCCTGACTTGTCTTATAGAAGCAACTGGGTTGCCTAAGAGAAATGAAGAAACCACTCTACCCAACTCAACCAACATATGACTTCCTTTTTTCTAAAAAACATAAATGGAAACGTCACAAGGCCATAAGCTGTGGCCATGGACATTCAAGACTTAGAGAAGTCTAAATCAATGCCCCCAAATAAAAATCATCCAAGACCTTACGAGATTTGGATGAAAATGAAAACCACTCATCAATAATGAATGCTAAATCCAAATCTGGACTACATACAAGATACGACACACACGTCTTGTTGCCTGGATGGAAAGCATCAGAACTAGCAGCTAGCCATCACACCTCTGCAAAGACTTGTGAGTGCTTCAGAAAGCCTGCCTTCCGGCACAGTTACAGCTGGCTCACTGGGAGGAGACCAATCCATCACACACGTTTACAGGTCAGCTCTGCTCCTGGCTAAGTGGTGGGGGTGGGGGCACATGGTGGGTGGGTGTCGGGGGAGCAGGCTCCGTCAGCTGCAGGTGTTGAGCCGGATCTGAAGCACTTGCTAAATGGAGCTCCCCTGTTTGCTCTTGATGGGCGTGAAGATGTTCCAGGGTTTCCTTGGAGAGTGTGATTACATGCACTGGCTCGGTCTGTGCGGGTTCCATCTGGCTTTCAATCATATTGAGGCTCTGAATGTGTTCTGTTTGCTCCTGTTGGGCTGAAAGAATTAAATTCTGCAGTTGTTCTGGCTGCTGCGTGAGCAGGGTGAGATTAGCGGCCTGGTCCGAGGTCATGTTCTGAGAACTCTCTGCTGTGACAATGCTGATTCCTTGGCTAGGACCAGGCATGAAATTGATGTTATGTACAGAATTGGTTACAAGAAGCTGAATTTCTTGCTCTCCAGATGCAGACAGTTGATAGGGCTGCAGCTGAAGAATATTCCTGACCTCTTCAGTGTTATTATTGCCAGAAACGCTGCTGGCATCTGATGCAGGTTTCTCTTTGCTATGGATTTTCAAGTGAGCCTTCAAGTTGTCTAAGCGAGCAAACTGTAAGTTACACTCAGGGCAGGAGAAGGGCTTTTTGCCTGTGTGCAGAATGCAGTGTCTCCTCTTGGCACTGGAGTCAGAGAAGGATTTGCCACATATGCCACAGGAGTATGGCTTTTCTCCTCTATAAGAAAATACACGTTTTATCTTAAAAACAGTTTTGCTACTTCCTGATTATTTAGGGAGAAGAAGGCAAGAATAGAGGAAAAATTAACTTGACTGGGAGTCATAAGTCATGGGTTCTTCTACTAACTTAAGGAGTCACAGCAAGTCCCAACTTTCATGGGTTTTAGTTTCTAATCCTAAAAGAAAAAGAAAAGGCGGGGATGGTATCTGAGTAAGGGTGGTGGATGGGGCTGGGCTAGATGTGATAAAATTTTATGATTCCATAGTCTATATTTCAGATAAGAAAGCAAATATTTACATATCACACAGAAAGTTCCTTTTTGGTTTTAGTTCTCATTGCAAACTTTATTTCTTTTTTAAAGATTTTAATTTTAAGGGGCGCCTGGGTGGCGCAGTCGGTTAAGCATCCGACTTCAGCCAGGTCACGATCTCGCGGTCCGTGAGTTCGAGCCCCGCGTCAGGCTCTGGGCTGATGGCTCGGAGCCTGGAGCCTGTTTCCGATTCTGTGTCTCCCTCTCTCTCTGCCCCTCCCCCGTTCATGCTCTGTCTCTCTCTGTCCCAAAAATAAAATAAAAAAAAAAAAACGTTGAAAAAAAAATTAAAAAAAAAAAAAAAAACTTGAGTAACCCTTAATTATTTGCCTTAGAAGGACTATTAAATTGGGGCGCCTGGGTGGCTCAGTCGGTTAAGCGTCCTACTTCGGCTCAGGTCATGATCTCGAGGTTCCCAGGCTCCGTGATGACAGCTGAGAGCCTGGTGCCCACTTCAGATCCTGTGTCTCCTTCTCCCTCTGCCCCTCACCCACTCGTGCTCTCTCTCTCTCGAAAATAAATAAACATATTTTAAAAAAAAGTATTAAATCAAATCTACAAGCTATGTGAACAAAAACATTTATTCGGAAACATTAAATTTAATATTTATTTTTGACTGAAGAACTTAAGCTTTGAATCAGTCCCCAGCCGAAAAATAAAAATTCAAGAAATGAAATCAATCATGTAAACTTTTGCTGGCCAGAGCCAGTTTTCCTGATTTTGCTTAAGTGGGGAACTGCTTTATTGAAAAGAAACTGTAAACTACACAAAAACTTCTACCCGTGTAATAATTAGGGAAAAGGACTGTATAGGTAACATGTCACCCAACTGAATGCCAGGGTTGAATGAGGACTCCCATATGAGAAAAATACCTGCAAATCTTTACCTGTGGATTCTGATATGGGTCTGAAGAGAACTCTTTGCTGTGAAAGATTTGCCACAGATTTCACAAGTAAATGGCTTCTCACCTAAGAAAGGGAAAACATTTAGAAATACATATCCAACATAAAGGAAAAAGGAATAATCACCCCACAGTTCACAGTATAAAAAACAAAAGGGGACAGCACTTGACTCCTCAGTGAGTACAAATGAATTAAGCCCTTTCCAAGCACCTGCTGTGTACCCAAGCACTGAGTGCTAAGTACCAAGAGGATGCAGAGAAAGTGTAAGATATGGTTCCTTCCCTTACAAAGGGAAACAAGGAGATGCGTGATTATACGCAGGAAACAAAAGGACACACACCATTTACTCCTGTAGGTCCATCCTGAGATAACGCACAACTGTCACACTTTCCTGCTTAGTGAGGTAGCCCTCCTGACACCTCCCCAAGCACCCCGGGGCACTAGGGTGACTCATGTATTATTGACATCTCTATCTACCTTCCAGTGTATTCAGAATCTGACCACCTGTAACACCTCCACTGCCACCCCTGGTCCAGGCCCACCACTGTCTCTGCGGCAGCCTCACAGGTCTCCCCACTTCTGCTCGAGCTTCCCTGCTGCCCACAGTAAGTGCTGCGACCACGGTGACCCTGCAGGCAGTCAGATCATTTCACACTTCTGCTGCAAACACTCCAAAGGCTCCCTGCTCCCATCCAGAGATAAAAGCCAAAGCCCCAAGCCTACGAGGCATCGCAGATCTGTCCGCCCACACCAGTCCTCGCTCTAAACTTTTCTGACCTCACCGGGCACTCCCCCTTTGCTCGCTGCTCAGCATCCCGGACACGCTGGAGAGTCACTGGACACCACACCCTGAGCGAGTGGGCTCCATAGGGGACTCCTGCTCCCACCAGTCATCCCCCAGCACAGCTCCCCTCAGGGACTCCCTCGCCCTCTGCACTGCCTCCAAGTCCCTGCTCAAACGTCACTTTACCAGAGAGGAGGCCTCCTCACCACCGAAAGCCCTGTCCCCCACCCCTAATACTCCTTAGTCCCCTTCTCCGAATCCATTTTCTCATGATGCTATCCCCACCTCACACACTGTACTTGTTATTTATCACCTGTCTCCCCCGTTCTTAGGAGAAGAATTTGTGGGCTTGTCTACTCCTAGTACCCCAATGCCTAGAATTGGGCCTGGCACGCTGTTCCAGAAATCCCTGATGAATGAATGAATTTCACGGGATGCAAACGAAGGCCCACACATGACTGCTACAGACTCCACGAGGAATTCACAACGCTTCAAAAGCATTCATGCAGTGTTAGCCTGTATGCTGCACATACTACCGACGGACTGTCCCATCCTCCAGAAACAAAATTAAGTGATCCTAACGCAGGCAAGGGAACTGAGTTTAAAGAAAAGAAAGAACAAAATCCCACTGACGTAGGTAGCAGCAAGGGATGGGGGCAACCTGGAGTGCAGCCAGGCAGCTTCCCTTCTACAGCATTTACTGGAAGACGCATGCTACACATCTCTTCGAGCTCCATCTGGGCAGAGGACACGGGTGCCAGCTTGGGTGAATCTGCATCTTTGCATGATCAACTCCCACCACTCCAAAGGTGAAAGGCAGGCCACTGCCATTATCTTTCCATAGCTTCTCAAACGAGAGCCAGGGCCCACCCTGGTCCCAGTTTGTTTCCAGATTCCAAGACTGACTACCTGCTTGTCAAGTTCTGTGTGGGAAACGTTAACAATGTTCACATTACCATTTGATGCTATCTGGGTTTATGACATCTCAGAAAGTCTTTCTGTTGACATATGTTTTAAACAATGGAAATTCAGAATATTTATCTGGACTGGACCACCTGGACCACATCCACTGCTACCACACGTTGCAAGCCCCTGATTAGTACAACAGCCTCCTAACTCCTAACAGTCTCTCCACCCTTGTCTCACCTCACCCCAGAGAAGCCAGAATGATCCTATTAAAATTCTAATGCACCTCCTATCACTGCTCTTGTTAGTCCTCTGGCTCAGAATAAAACCCAGTCTTCACCGTGGCCTCCTACATGCTGAAGCCTGAGTGCACATACCAGAATCACCAAGGAAACTTTCACAAATACTTTCAAGGCTCTACCCCAGGTCAGTTCAGTCAGAATCTCTGGGGTTGGGACCAGGCTTTTTCTCTTTTAAAGCTTCTCAGGTGACTGAAGTATGCAGCTATGCCGAGGAACCCTGTGTTATACAAACTCCAGTCACCTCTGCTTTCCACCTACCCGAGCCCTCCTACCTCTACTGCCCTGGCTTAGCCTCAGTCACAACGGCCTCCCGGCATTTCTCTGGCAAGTCAGAAACTCTTGTGTTTCAGGGCTTTGCACCTGCTGTTCCCCCTGCCTGGGATGCTCTTCTCCTGGACAGCGACAATGACTGGCTCACTCCCCATAGCATTCTAAACAAATTTTTTTTTTCTTTTAAGCTTATTTATTTAAACAGTCTCTACACCTAACGGGGGTCTTGAACTCATGACCCCGAGATCAAGAGCCGCATGCTCTACTGAATGAGCTGGCCAGGTGCCCCTGCTCCCCAGAGCATTCAGATCTCTATCCAAGGTGTCCTCTTATCAGTGAGGCCTTCCCACACAAGTCCCCATGTAAAAGGGCAGCTCACCTTCCCACATCCTGCCCCCTTACCCAGTATTTAGTTCTTCACAGCACTGACCCCCACCTAACATGTTATATAGTCATTTGTTCTTTGTCTTCCTTGGTCAAATGGTAGCCCCTCAACAGCAGGGGCTCTGGCCACCTCATTCACTGTTGTATCCTCATGACCTAGGTAGAGCGGTGCCTGGTACCCACTAATTGTTCTGTAAATATGTGTTAAACGAGCGAATTAAACTTCACAGAACCTGTTCACGATAACATCTATTGAAAGAATGTATGGAGGGGCGCCTGGGTGGCTCAGTTGGTTAAGTGTCCATCCAACTTCAGCTCAGGTCTTGATCTCGCAGCTTGTGAGTTTAAGCCCCGAATCAGGCTCTGTGCTGAGAGCTCAGAGCCTGGAGCCTGCTTCGGAATCTGTGCCTCCCTATCGCTCTGCCCCTCTCCCATTCACATTTTGTCTCTCTCTCCTTCAAAAATAAATGAACGTTAAAAAAAAAAATGTATAGAGCTCCATTTTCACAGAATGCCTACCCTATGAGACATTTATTTTAAGAAAACAAGTTGGGGCGCCTGGGTGGCGCAGTCGGTTAAGCGTCCGACTTCAGCCAGGTCACGATCTCGCGGTCCGTGAGTTCGAGCCCTGCGTCAGGCTCTGGGCAGATGGCTCAGAGCCTGGAGCCTGTTTCCGATTCTGTGTCTCCTTCTCTCTCTGCCCCTCCCCCGTTCATGCTCTGTCTCTCTCTGTCCCAAAAATAAATAAACGTTGAAAAAAAAAAAAATTTATAATAAAAAAATAAAAAAAAAAAGAAAACAAGTTAAGGAGAAAAACTTTGTGTTTGAAGAAGAAAATGTCCAAAGCAGCATAAACCAATCGATATACCTGCCCTAATCAATCGTGCCTCCTCTTTATCCCTGGAACAGATTTTCCTGGAGGTGGCGATGCTTGTGTTATAATCACTGGTACTGGGGCAGGAAATGGGAGACCCCCATGCCTATGCTACCTTTGTGTTTGTTTCATTTTGTTTCCTTTTCTAAAAACAACGATCGCCATCTCCCACGATGAACTACACTAAGACTGAAACACAACCAAACTCAGACTTGTAAGCCATCTCTAAGTTGCTGAGCTATTAGAGAAGGGATCTCCCCACAGAATGGTGTGGACAGCCTTCCACCTTGATCTCGTAAAATCACCATCCAATTTATAATAAATGGAGCCTGAGGACTCGACCTCACTCTTCTAAAACCATGAAGTGTACCAGAAAGGAGGGACGAGATGGTAGTTTTACCTGTGTGTGTCCGTAGATGTTTCTTTAGCTGAGACACATCCATGAATTTGCGATGGCAGTGGTTGCATTCCGGTAATGAGTGGCCTTGTCGCAACAATAAAAAAAGTGTCAGTGCATGTATGCGCTCTCTCCCTGCATTTCTTCAGTGATTTGTGTTAAAGCACTTCCCTGAAAAATAATCACTTTAAATATGGTACTTTAATAACACAACAGTAATTTTATTAATTTGGTAACAGTTAATATTTTCCTATGCACCTCAACACACTACTTGGGAGAGCTGGGACTCTTCCAACCTCCCTAAACATAATCTCCTTCTTCCCTTGAAGCACTGGTGTGACTGTGGCCAACTGGTCTCAAATGTCACTCCCAACCCCTCATTGATTTCTTATCACTTGGCAGGAGAGGAAAAAAAGACAATGGACAGAGCTAGGTGGGAGAAGGCCTGGACGGACAGCTACGGGGTAAGGATACTTCTGTCTAGGCACCATTAAAAACAGTCAACTGGCACCCACTTAGGCAAGTGGCACTTCTGAAAGATGCCAATTCTGCTGGGTTTCTGTGTGTGGTACCAAAAGCGTAGTACAAAATTTTTAAATATAAATCCCAAGGTAGTGGAGAAGAACACAAGGAAAAGACAACTAATTTAGATCTTTTTAAGATTCTTTCCTTACATGCTAATTTATCTTCCACAATATGACCCTAGTGTTTCAGAAGTAATTTGTATTTGCTTTTCTCCCCATCAATCCAAATCCAAATTTTCTCTCACTTTACTGTACCTGTGTGAACTCGATAATGGCTCTTTAGTTGTCTTTTCTGGCTAAAATATTTGCCACACTGATCACAGGTGAAAGACTTCTGTCCTGCCAAATAAAAAAATAAAGACACTAAAACACACAAAAACTGGAAAGAACTAGAATGTTCACTGATAAAGTAAGTAACACAGTGGGCCCAGGTCCCCATTTTCTATGAATGATTTGGGTTTGCCTACAAACCCAAATGCCTTCAGAGTCCACCACAGTAACATAGACGTGCAAAGATATGTAAGGCAGTAGGGAGTGGTGGAGACTGGGGTAAAGGTGGACCGCTCAAGTTTCCCCCCAAATCACCAAATTCTTAAACAAATGTCTGCACATTGAGCTCCTGAGAGCCAGTTTATAAGCCCTAGTTTTAAGACTCAATGCTGTGCAGAATTCTAACCTACAGTCTGGCAAAGGCACAATTCTGCCGTTCAATGACACCAGGTGGGAAGTGACACCAGGCTGAGAAAAGCCCCTTTTGATCGCGGGTAGCGCCCACCCCAGAACCCGGTGGCAGGTGGCCCCTGGTGCTTCCCCAGCTACCTGAATGCAGACTCATGTGCTCCAGCAGGGAGTGCTTGGTGGTGAGAGCCTTGCTGCACACCGTGCAGGTGTAGGGTCGTTCGCCAGTGTGCATCCGGGTGTGGACCTGCAGGGAGTGCTTCTGGGCAAAGCCTTTTCCACACTCATTACATTTGAAAGGCCGCTCCCCTGGAGTTAAGAGCCCCAGAAACACAGTGTAAGCAAGAATATGCACATCTTTCTGTTTCCTACTAAATTAAAATGACAATAAAGGGATTTCTCTTCATAGCATACATCCACAAGGCCCAGCACTGGAGAGAAAACAGCAGCAATAAAATCTGGCAAGCTGGAACAGATGAATCCGATGCCAGCAGTGAGAAGGGCTGAGACGGAACCTAAGACACAGCCTTCACAATGCTCAGGAATTGGCAGCCCCTGTTACCTCTGAAGATGGGGGTGGAGATCAATGACAGTCTGTTTCGAAGGTAGTTAGACCCCCCAGAAGACTGGCCAGCTCCCCAACAAGGCTGGAGACTGTTCTCTGAAGAGGGTAAAACAGTCTCTGCCCTGTGGGTCTCCAGGCACAGTGGAAGGGGACTGTCCCAGGGACAGCAAGTCCAAGTTTACTTTTGAAGTGATGAGACTATAACCGGCCTTCTTCCCTGCTCCTGCTCTAGACACTGGCGGGCAGCCTGGGAGGGTGGACTGTTTTCTTCTGGGATGTGGCAGGCCAGGGTAGGAGGGCTGCAGATGCCAGGTGTCAGTGAGGAGGTGGGGTGCAGCCACACCACCCCCAGTGAGGCCGTCGTCTACAGGCCCTCTCCATACCCATGGGAACTTTCAGTCAACCGTTCCAACATAAGATTAAATATGATTTTTAATTAATTAATTTTATTTATTTATTTTTGAGAGAGAGAGACAGAGAGTGCCAGCAGAGGAGGGGCAGAGAGAGGGGGGCGGGGAAAGAGAGAATCCCAAGCAGGCTCCACACTGTCAGTGCCGAGCCTGACTCGGGGGCTCAAACTCATGAACTATGAGATCGCGACCTAAGCCAAAACCAAGGGTTGGATGCTTAACCGACTGAGCCACCCACGCACCCCAAATATGATTTTTTAAAAACCACCATTCAAGGAAGGCTTTTAGTAGTTGAAACAGATACCAAAACAAGTAAGAAAAAAAAAGCAATTTGCAAAAAACAGAAGCTGCCCAAGGGGAAGAAAACATTAAAAACTAACAAGAGACTGCTGTTATTAACGTGCTCACCATGAACCAAAAAGAGGATTCACAACAATTTTAAAAAAAGGGGCGCCTGGGTGGCTCAGTCGGTTAAGAATCCAACCTCGGCTCAGGTCATGATCTCGCAGTTCACGGGTTCGAGCCCAGCACTGGGCTCTGTGCTGACAGCTGGGAGCCTGGAGCCTGCTTTGGATTCTGTGTCTCCCTCTCTCTCTGCCCCTCCCTCGCTAGCACTGTCTCTCTGTCAAAAATAAACAAACGTTAACAAAAAAATTTTAAAAAAAGAACCTAGAGAATAAAAAAGGGCTTCTAGAGGTAAAACAGTGAGAGTAGAAATAAATCTTTAAGTGTTGAAAGATAAAGGGGAAAGTAGAAAGTAGAGCCAATAGTGATGGGAAATAGGAGATAAGGACATGGGAGGATGGGTCTGGAGGTTCAACATCCAGATAGCAGGGAGTTCCAGAAAGAGAGAGCGTAGAAAACCGACAGAAGAAATCATCCCTGAGATACTTTCCAAAAATTTTCTGGAACTGAAAGACAGAGTTTCCAACCCGTGTGGATCTGCTATTAGCCACCAAAATGGATGAAAACAGACACACACTAAAGTGATTCACTGCAAAATTTGAGAACACTGGGTGCAAGAGGGGACATACTACATGCTGTTTTCCTTAACAAATCTTGCAGAACTACTTAACTATTTAAACCATACTGTTACAATTCAACAAATATTTCCCAAATGTCTACTTTGTTTAAAGAACCAGAATTCAAGGTTGTCAATCTATCCTTCGAACCAAGGCTCCAATTAAATCAGAACCTCTGGGGGCGCCTGGGTGGCGCAGTCGGTTAAGCGTCCGACTTCAGCCAGGTCATGATCTTGCGGTCCGTGAGTTCGAGCCCCGCATCGGGCTCTGGGCTGATGGCTCAGAGCCTGGAGCCTGTTTCCGATTCTGTGTCTCCCTCTCTCTCTGCCCCTCCCCCGTTCATGCTCTGTCTCTCTCTGTCCCAAAAATAAATAAACGTTGAAATCAGAAGCTCTGGGGCTGGTGCCCAGTTGCTGGTAGTTTTAGAAGCTCCCTAGGTGATTCTAATGTGTGGCCAGGGAGCACCTGGGTGCCTCAGCTGGTTAAGCGTCCAACTTTGGCCTAGGTCAGGATCTTGCCGTTCCGGAGTTCGAGCCCCGCATAGGGCTCTGTGCTGACCAACTCAGAGCCTGGAACCTGTTTCAGATTCTGTCTCCATCTCTCTCTGCCCCTCCCCCACTCACATTGTGTGTGTGTGTGTGTGTGTGTGTGTGTGTGCGTGTGTCTCTCTCAAAAATAAACATTAAAAAAAAAAGTTTAATGTGTGGCGGGGGTGAGAACCATGGGGCTAGATGCTGCTGGGTCAGATGACAGCAAGCTGAGGGATGAGAGGAGACTTAACTACTAGTCCCTATACTTAAGCTTACAATTAGGTTTAGGGGTTATTTAACTGGTAACTACAGCCCGACCCAAAAGAGAGTTAAGTGTGTAAGAGAGGACTCAAAGGAGGAAGGGATTTCTGCCAGGGCTGCACTGTCCAATATGGTACCATTTAAATTAACTAAAAAATTCAGTTCCTCAGTCACACTCACTACACGTCAAAACCACATGTAGCTAGTGGCCACCATATTGGACAATGCAAATACAGAACGTTTTTTCCATCCTCACAAAAGGGTCTATTGGCCAGAGCTCGGTTAGAGGGACCAAACAGGAGAAGACATTCACAGCTAGATGGCTGAGTGAGAAAGCTGTCCAGACAGACCTGGGTAAAAGCACAGCTGTGGTCAAGATGAAAAATGTTCAAGACTCAGAAAGAAGAATAAATCTGGCTAGAGTGTGATACCTGGGCATGAAAGCCTTGAACCAACAACTCTAAGTAAGAGCAGGGTTCTACAATCAGGCTACCTGGGTTCAAATCCCAGCTCTGTCTCTACATGGATGACCTGGGCCAGTTATTTCTAGGAGTCGGTCTCTTCATCTGTACCATGGGGATAACCTTCCCTACCTCATAGGACTGTCGTGAGAATTAAATGCAGTAACATGTATAAATGCCTTATTATAATGTCCATCACATAGAAGTTGCACAATAAATGAAAGCTGTCATTATCATCATTACTCCCAAACACATTCCAGCAAGCTGCAAAAAGTGTAATTACCCGTGTGGCTCCTCTGGTGGATTGCCAAAAAGTGATTGTACTTAAACACTTTGCCACAGTCCTTACAACAGGCCTCAGGGCCACCAGGGCGCTTTCTCCTTCCACAGACCCTTCTGGCTGAACTCTGGTCATCTTCGTCCCCAACAAGTTTGTAATCTTTAAGTTTGACAGACCTCCGAATCCTCCGCTTGCTGTACCGACTCTGGCTGTCCTGCCCGTCCTGGGTCTTGGGATCACAATTCTCATCTTTTTCAGCAGGCACTTCCTCCCCTCTCCCTGGCTCACAATCTTCTGTGTCTTTTGCTGGAATCTGTTCATTCAGTATACCGCTGTCTCCCTCTTTTACCACAAAGTTATGTCTATTTTGAACCGAATTGTTTACTCTCAGCTGTATTTCTTCCTCTGCAGGCAGCTGTGATTTCCCCTCCTGCAAACTGTTGACTTTTCTTGGCCTTCCCCGTTTCCGCTTTGGAGGATCATTTTTCTTATTAGAAATAACAACCACTGGGGCACCAGCAGTGCTCAAAGTCGTTGGCTTTGGGGAACTATGATTATTTTGGAAATCCGTGTAAGCCTTTACCAGGTCATAGACTTTTAAGAACTGAGCGGTAGCCAGGACCTGTTCCGTACTCTTCTCACTGGCCTGGAGACAACCCGTGTAGATAAATTCCAGCAGCATACCAAACGTGTCAGCAACCATGCCTTCCAGCATATAAATGGACTGACCAATCTCCCCCTCTTCAGCAAACATCATGGAGAAGTATTCACTACTGGCAGCAAGTAAGGCTTTGTGAGCCCGGAAATGCACATTCTCCACGATTAAAGTGATGTCACAGAGAAAGCCTTTCTTCCGCTGATCCTCAAAACTGGCCAGAACAGTGTCACTGTGAGTGTCTGAGTGTACAACAAGCTGCCCAGAAGGCTCTGATGATGTTTCTGCCATTTTCTTTAGAAGCCAAGAAGCATACAGCCTGAAATAAGAAAATAATGATTAAAAACGAGGAAGCATCATCTCACAAAGTTAATCCTAGCCCAAACAAACCTAGCATTCACTTCACATGGTTATCTGAATTTTACCATTTGCCACTTGCAGAAGGTGATTTAAAAAACAAAAAACAAAAAACAAAACTTAGGTTGGGATTGTCATTCTTGTACTGTTACCTAGTTGGGTGAGTCTCCAAGATCCCTGTTGCCTCTCAGGGTCTGTTTTCTCCTCTGTAAAATGAAGGAACGGGAATCAACCATCTCTAAAGTCCTTCCCCAGCACCAACTTTCCATAGCTGCGCACACAATCAGAATGGGAACCACAGCGTCTCGATTTCACGCATTATTAAACATTTCGTCTGTGAAAACATATAAAAGGGGCCAAGAAAATGTACGAAATGAATTTGCGGGTAGCTGCAATGAAATAATAACCTAAGGCTCATCGGGCCTCGCTTCGGAAGCATAGCACGATCGCCCAGGCTGTCCCCAGACAGCGCACGGAGGGGCGGGCGGACGATTCCCCAGAGACCCGGGCCCGCGGAGCGGTGAGCTGGACGCGGGGGAGGCCCCCCACTCCCGGTCCGGGCCCCTCAGGCGGGACAGGGGAGCACACGGCTGGGCAGCACTCACCACGGCCCGGGACCGCGGGCTCGGGAGGACCTACCTGTCGGGGCGCCCGGCGGGGTCCGGATCGCGGCCGTCCCACCTGGCGGCCTGGATGGCGCACCCGTGCCAAGGCCACCCAGGCCCCCTACTCTGCAGAATCCGCCGCCGGGGTACCTGCGTCGTCCGGGCTTCTGTCCCTGCGCCGCCGCCGCCAACCCGGAAGCGCCGGCGCCGGGAGCCTGCGCGCGGACGCCGGACCACGTGGCCCGCGGAGGCGCCCGGGGCGGGGCTGCACCGCCCAGAGATCCCGGGCGGGTCCTGCGTTTGCGGTGAGTTGGGAGCGGAGGATGGGGCGTGGCGTTGTCATTCGGCAATTGCGGAAGTTTTATGTCATATTAGGTATATCTCACCGACAGCTTAATCAGTTTTGTTTCTTCCCAGATGCCGAAGCTTGCGTTAAGGTCTCCAATACGTGAGGAGTGAATGAAATCGCCTTTACATTCAGTACCATTACCATCATTGTCATCGTGTAATGCTAATAGAATAATCATTATTATGTGCCTCTTAATTATTTTTCACTTCTGTCTTTTCCTTTTCCATCCCACTTAGAATGCCTAGTCCAAGGGAGTGAAGAGAGGCGCCCTATCTAGTCAGATCTGAATACTGAGTAATCTTGGGCAGATTGCTTATCCTCTCAATCTTGTTTACCTTACCTGTAAAATGGAGATGTTAACACTGGTGTCAGCTAGGTTGGGTAGCTGTGGGGTAAACAAGATTAGGGAGGTAATGGATTTAGTGTCTGGTTTAATTCATAGCTATTATGATTAAAATGATCATTATCGCTACTCAGACTTTCATCATCTTTCTTCTATAGACTTTAAGGGCTTCTAACTAGTCTTAGTTGCGTGCTGTTCCCTCCAATACACAGAAGTAGGGAGATCTCATCAAGTACAGATCACACCCAGAGACTGGAGGCATTCCCCTGATTAGAATCCACTGTGGCTCCCATGTACCCTCCTGATAAAGGCCAAGCTTCTTGACACCATCTACAAGCCCAGCCAAATTCAGTCCCCTCCTACTTCTCTCTCCAACTATTTCAGCATTTTCATTCTCTCAGTCTAGGTTTCACCAATACCTAATTGCTTCTACAGATCTTCCTCCACTTACAATGGGGTGTTGTCATGATAAATCCATTGTAATTTGAAAATATGATAAATTAAAAATATCGTAAGTCATTTAATACACCTAATCTAATTGAACATCACAGCTTAGCCTAGCCGACCTTTTAACATGCTCACAACACTTACATTGGCCCAGAGTTGAGCAAAATCCTCTAACACAAATCCTATTTTGTAGTAAATGTTGATGATCTCATGTAATTTATTGAGTACTGTACTGAAAGTGAAAAACAGAACGGCTGTATGGGTACAGAGTGGTTGTAAGTTATTTACCCTCACTACTGTGTGGCTGGCTGGGAGCTGCAGCTCGCTGCCGCTGACCAGCATCACAAGAAATGACCCCACTGCCTATCACTAGCCGGGCAAAAGATCAAAATTCAAAATTTGAAGTACAGTTTCTACTAAATGTGTATTGCTTTCTCATCATTGTAAAATCAAGAGATTGTAAATCAAACCGTCAGAAGTCAGGGACCATTTGCAATTTATCCCCTGCAACACCCACGTCCAGATCTCCAGCATGCCATCATATTAGCCTCCGAGAGTTTGAAACTGAAGACGTGATTACCAGCCCCTTTTAAAATTTTACCGTGAGATCATGACCTGGGCCAAAATCAAGCATCGGATGCTTAACCGACTGAGCCACGCAGGCACCCCTATCTTCTCATTATCTTGACAGGGTCTTTGCAGAGCAGAAGTTTTTCATTTTAATAAGTCCAGCTTATCAATCATTTCTTCCATGGATCATGCCTTTGGTGTTGTATCTAAAAAGTCATTGCCATACTCAGGGTCATCTAGGTTTTCTCCCATGTTATCTTCTAGGGATTTTATAGTTTTGCATTTTACATTTTGATCTGTGATCCATTTTGAGGTGATTTGGTGAAAGGTGTAAAGTCTGTGTCTGGATGCATTTTTTTCCATGTGGAATGTCCAGTTGTTCCAGCACCGTTTGTTGAAAAGACTATCTTTGCTCTAGTGTATGGTCTTTGCTTCTTTGTCAACGATCAGTTGACTGTATATAATTATGTGGGCTCTCTTTTCTGTTCCACTGATCTATTTGTATATTCTTTTGACAATACCACACTGTCTTGATTACTGTAGCCTTGTTATAAGTCTTGAAGTTGCGTAGTTATTTTCCTTCAATATTATGCTGGCTCTTCTGGGTCTTTTGCCTCTCCATATAAACTTTAGAATCCACTTGTTAGTGTCCATAAAATGACTTCCTGAAATTTTGATTGGAATTGCACTGAATATACAGATCAAGTTGGGAGGAACTGACATCTTGACAACATTGAGCCTTACTATCCATGAACATGGAATATTTCTCCATTAATTTAGTTATTCTATTTCATTCAATTGAGTTTTGAAGTTGTCCTCATATAGATACTGTACATATTTTGCTAGATTTACACGTAAGTATTTTATCTGGATGATAATATAAATGGTATTGTGTTTTCAAACTCATATTCTATTTGTTCATTGCTGCATATATGAAAGTGACTGACTTTTATATACTAACATCATATACTGCAACCTTGCTATAACTTATTAATTGCAGGTTTTTTGCTGTTGTTGTTGATTCTTTTGTATTTCCTATGTAGATGATCATGTCATCTGTGAACAAAGACAATTTTATTTCTTCCTTCTCAATCAATATATCTTTCACTTCTTTTTCTTGTATTACTGCAATAGTTAGGACTTTCAGTATGATGTTGAAAAAGAGTGCTAAGAGGGAACATCCTTACTTTATTTTTGATCTTAGTGGGGAAGCTTCTAGTTTCTCACCATTAAGTATGGTATAAACTGCAGGTTTTTGTAAATGATCTTTATCAAGTTGAAGTTGTCTTCTATTCCTAGTTCACTGAGAGTTTCTATTATGAATGAGTGTTGGATTTTGTTAAATGCTTTTCCTTCATCTATTTATATGACCATATGGGGTTTTTTTTCTTTAACCTGTTAATGTGATGGATTACATTAATTGATTTTTGAATGTTGAACCAGCCTTGCATACCTGGGATAAATTCCACTTAGTTGTGGTGTGTAATTCTTTTTATACTTGTTGGATTCAATTTACTAATATTTTGTTGAGAGTTTTTACATCCACGTTCATGAAAGATATTGGTCTATAGTTTTCTTATCTTGTAATGTCTTTGTCTGGTTTTGGTATTAGGGTATTAGGGTCGTGGTGTCCCCATGGAATGAATTAGGAAATAGCCTTCTGCCTCTGTCTTCTGAAAGAGATTGTAGAGAAGTGATATAATTTCTTCCTTAAATGTTTGATAGAATTTACCAGTGAACCATCTGGGCCTGGTACTTTCTATTCTGATTCAAGTTTTAAAATAGATATAACCATTGAGATTGTCTATTTCTATTTTTTATATACCATAAAATTATCATAGGGAACAAGGACAAAATCAAAACAGTGTAGGAGAAACAAAAATTGAAAGCATTAACCCCCAACAAACCCCTATTATAGGAAGGAAAATAACCCTACAAGGGAAGTCTGAGATGTAAGATGGAGAGCTCACAGAGAGAAAAACAGCAAACATGAGGGAAATCTAAACAAACACTGATTATGAAAGGAAAATGTTTAATTTGGATAATAAACTATATCCGAAATATTGAATAAAATAGCACTTAAGATGGCAAGTCGGTGAATAGTAGGAAATGTTTTAAGGACAGAGATATTACCTTCAGACTTAAGCATGCATGTTAAGAGTAGTGACAGATACTCAGTGGATAGAAATAGAGTGCATACCTTTGAAAACTTTAGCAGAGACATGGAATTAAAAAGTTCCAGTCAGTCCAAAAGAAAGAGGGAACAGATAAAAAAGAATGGATAAGATGTTAAAAAGTTAGGCAGAGCTAGGTCATGCAAGGTGTTTTATTCTATATGAGCCAGAGTTCTCCAGGTAAACAGAACCAAGGGGATATATAGAGAGATTTACATTTATTGAAAGGAAATGGCTCAATGATTATGGAGGTTGGGGAGTCTAAAATCTGCAGTGTCACCTGACAGGTTTGAGACCCTGAGGATTTGGTAGTGCAAATGAAATCTGAAGGCAGACTGCTGGAGAATTCCTTCTTACGGAGGCTGCACTTTATGTTCTATTCTGGCCTTAAACTAATTAGATAAGGCCCACTCACATTATAGAGGGTAATCTTCTTAGTCTAGTTCACTGATTTACATTTGAATCTCATCCCAAAATACCCTCCGAGTTGACATATACAATTAACCGCACATATGACCAGAGAAAAGTGTTTGGATTTTACTTCAATTAAAGTGGGAAGCCATTGGAAGGTTTTTAAAAGGGAATGATGAAACCTGATTTATTTATTTAAAGACTGCTCCAGGTGCTAGATGGAACAGTAGATCTCAGAGGAACAGGAACAGAAGCATGGAAAGTCGGTGAGGGCAGTACAAAACATGAGAAGAGCCCAGACTCATGGACATAGTCTTTGATAGGACTTGCTGAGAGAGTAGATGTGGGGAGTCAAGGAAAGAATGCAATTCAGGTTCATCCCTAGGTTTGGGACCAAATCAACTGAGTGTACAGTATTACCATTAACTAATCTGAGAGAAAACTGGAAAAAGAGAAGCTGGGTGAATAGCAAGTATGGGGTGGACATATTAAATTTCAGATGTCAACTAGATAACCAAGTAAAGATATACAGTAGGCAGATATAGAGAAGAGTCTGGAGTTCAGAGGTGAACGCAGAACTTGAGACATTAATATTAATGTTGGAGTTATCAGAGTATAGATTCTAAATTATCATAAGATCACTTACAGAGTGAATATCAATGGATAAGAGGCTATCCAGGTTTTTTTTTCTCTTTCCCCTCCAAATTTAATCTCCACCCTTCTTCCCCATCTTTTGGCCCTGGAAGCTGCAAGGACTACAACAAAGCCCAGTATCTACTGGCTTCTGGGTGAATTGGGTCAATGGAAAACCCAGCAGGAGTTTAAAGGAAGGAGAAGTTCATGATCATCTAGCAACTGGAGGTTGGTAGAAGTCCTTTGTCATTATGAAGGGCATCAAAACATCCTTGCAGGCTATAACAGTAGACTGTAGCAAGGCAGAAACTATAGTCCAAAGTTTATGTCTTAAATGGGTTTGAGGGGAACAGAAAAGTAATTGACATTGCTCAGTGCCAGTAGGGACAATATAGGGACAATATAGCACTTTACAGAGATTTTACAACACTAATTCAGTAGCGCTCCAGTTTCAAGGCCCCATTTCTTCTGCATGTGATAGGGGTGATGTGTACCTATTTACATTTTTATTTCCTACCCTTGACTGGGGAAGTTTCTTGTAAATAAACACATGCTTGTATAGACTGAGCAACTTTCAACATGCTTGGTTCACAGGTTTGGTAAATATACATGTTTATTTATTCTTGGAATGTCTTTCACCCAGTGGTTAGAATCTCAATTTTTATTTTTTCTCTGTTTTTACCTGCCTTGATTCTGAAAGGTCAATTTAATTCAGATGTTACCCCTCTAAGAATTCTTCCCAGAACCACCCACAATTAAAGGCTTTCGGGCTTTGTAGACCTATCTCTAGTCAAGCCTTCATTTGTAAAAGCAAAAACAAAGATGAAACAAAAAATCACCGAACACTAGACAGAGGCATGCATATATAAAATATATCTCTCATTCTCTCTCGGTTCTTTAACTCCTTCCCCTTCACCACCAAATTTATGAAAATGTAATAAATGAATTGAGAATAAGTGAAATATACATAATAAAATAAAAGTTTATTATTTTTAATGTTTATTCATTTTTTGAGAGAGAGAGAGAGCGAGCACAAGTGGGGGAGAGGCAGAGACAGGGAGACACAGAATCTGAAGCAGGCTCCAGGCTCTGAGCTGTCAGCACAGAGCCCAACATGGGGCCTGAAACCAGGAACCGTAAGATCATGACCTGAGCCAAGTTGGAGGCTCAACTGACTAAGCCACCCAGGCGCCCCAAAATAAAATGTTTTAAAACGACAGTATTTAGTGCTTTGAGTTTTGATGAATTTAAAACCACAGCTCATATCATATCCCTAAATGAATTCTAGAAGCCTTAAAGAATTCAGTATAAACACATACACACGCAAGCACGCACCCAGTAGAAGAAAACAGAGTAGAATATTTATTAAATTTCTGAAGATGGAAGAACTTCTAGAGCTTAGAAAAATATTCAGTATCATAAAAGAAAGATGAACAGGCTTTACTTTGATTTAAAAAATAGGATTTATTTGCTGCAAATATGAAGGATTGATGTATATATTACGTAAAAAGCTCATGCAAAAAATAAAAAAGTACGCCATGAGTAAGAGGCAAAGGGCAGGAAGAAACAATTCTAGAAAGAGGAAATGCAACTGGTGATTAACATCTGTAAGAATGTCCAGTGTTGCTATTAATTCAAATGAAAGCAACAGGGGCTGCTTTTCACCCATTTATTCTAATGGGCCACAATTCCTATCACTAAACTGCCTTCCAAAATGACCACAGCCATTCATGCTGCTTCCAAGAGCACCCAAAGGCTCCAATTTTATTACTCCTTTACTATCATTTGGCATTATCTTCTTCATTTTTTAAATTCATGCCCTTTCACCTAGTACTTTTATTTCCCCAAATTTGTACCAGGCTAAGAATCCCAAATATGGGGGAAAAAGGTTCAGCACAGCGGTTCTTAATATAGTTTGCACACAGTCCAGCACCAGGAATGGTCAGATATAGTATATTTACTTGATGGATCTGACTGGAACCATTAAAACAAAGAAAGGAAAGGAAATACAAAAATCCTTTCCCTATTTTCCACCCTTTATTTACTGTACTTATGTTATTTTTGTCTTAAGGTCTGTCAAATGGATACTATCTCTCTTCCCTGGGCGAAATTATGCATTTTTTTAGTTGTAGTGAAAATGACATCTAGACAACGCAGAAAAGCACAGGCTGGCTGAAGGGTGTCTCTTGCCCTAGTATGGGCACTCCCTCAGCCTTGGCCTGAAGCTGTCAGTTGAGGGTGGCAGCCTTCAGGATGGGAGTTTTGAGTCAATGTGAACACAGTGGGCTGGTCTCCCCCTCCTACTGCTTCACTCAGGGAAAAAAAATTCAGGGACTCAGAACACCCAGTCAGAATATTCTTTCATCATATTAGGGGCACTGGTTGATAGATTTATAATGATATGCAAACATAATTTCTGAACAAAAGGAGGATTTCAATAACATGTCTTAAAATGATGCATGTTCTCCATTTTCATTGCAGAAATGCTATTCTCCCTTCATGGGACACAGACCCCTGGCTCTAACTTGCTAAAAAAAAAAAAACAACTTGCAAACATTATAGGTGGGGTGTAAGTACACATGGGGGTGGAGCTAGGGGGTTCTCGAGCTCCAGGGAGAAGATTTTCCCGAGTTTTCTATAATATTTTTATACCTTAAAGTATACACACGTGCACGCGCACACGCACACGCATGCTTGAGTCTACAGAGGAATCAGGCCAGTGAAGGGCCCTAGGAACACTGAACTGACACCATGGCAGTGATTTCCAAGTTGTGCTCACAGTGTAGGGGATGTTAAGGAAAGAGCAAGGGTCTGGGGTTAGGCTAAATCTGGATTCTACTACTCATGCTATCTTGGGTAAGAACCTCTTCTTCTATGTATAAGTGCAGTGTGTAAAGAATTAAATGAGATAAGGTACGTAAAGCCAGTAGCACACCATCTGGCACCTAAGGAACAGCCTAGAAATGATAGCCCGGTCTGCAGTTATTCTAAATAGGGTCCTGTGTGTAACTATATTTGCATGTGAGTGTAGAGACCTAGAATGTCCAGAGCTATAAGCTACTTGAGAAAATTTGATTCCCCCTGCCCTGCCCAATGCTCCTATCTGCTGCACTGCATTACATAGGTTTATTCAAAAGAGACCTATGGAGAAAGGGATGAAAAAGGAGAATCCCATGGCCTTTGGTCCCTGGCTCAGCTCAGGGACTAAACTTCTCCCTCCTCAGGAGAGAAGGCGCATTCACCCTACTGTGCAGAACTCAGCAGCTCCAGAAAAAAAGATGAGGAATTAGACCACCTTTGGGTTTATAGAATTCTTAGGGTGAAGCCATATCAGAGAACATAATCCCCAGATGCTCTCTGGAGGCCCCAAGAAATGTTTGCGGGCACTTTGCAGGGGCTGCTGCCCATCATAAAGGGGAGGATACGGAAGCAATCAAGTTGGTTTTAATTGCTAAAGGAAACTCCTTACACCATAGGCTGAGGAAGACTGAGGACAGTAGTATCTGGTTAAGAATGCAAAAGTTCCCCTTTATCATGGAACGATGGTAAATTACAGGTGTTAAGAACTAGGGAGGGAAGAAGGGTGGGTGGGGCCTTACATTGCCAGCAAAACTTGGTAGCTGCTGACAGCTCCCAGTCTCTTGAAAAGGTATAGATTCATCTATGGGTATATCAGCAATAGTTCAAAGGCTTTGGGGTTTTTTCTTAACTTTTACAATAGGCTTCTAGCTTTTATTTAAACATCATTTTATTATGAAAATATACAAAAAATATACAGAACAGCCTTCTAGCTTTTAACATTGTTGAAATGATAGGGATCAAAGACAGCATGGATGAATCTGAAGGACATTATACTAAGTAAAATATGCCAGACAGAGAAAGACAAATATTGCATGGTATCATACATGTTGTGGAATCCAAAAAAACAAAAAAGGTCAAGCCCATAGAAGCAGAGTAGAATGGTGGCTGCCAAGGGCTGGTGGGGGGTGGGAGGAGAAATGGGGAGATATTGGTCAAAAGGTACAACTTTCAATTATAATATGAATAAATTCTGAGGATCTAATGTACAGTGTGGGACTACAGCTAATAATGCTGTATTGTGTACTTAAAATTTGCTAACAGAGTGGCCCTTAGGGTTCTTGCTATATACACATAGAGACACACACAAAGTATGTGAGGAGTTGGATAAGCCGAGTTAACTTGATGGTGGGAAATATTTCACGATGCATACCTATATCAAAATCACCACATTGAGCACTTTAAATATATATAATTTTGTCAATTATATGCCAATAAAGCTGGAAAAAAAAGAACTAAATCACTCATTTTAGAGATTAAGAAACAAAGGCTCAGAGAAACCAAGATCTACCTAAGATCACACAGTTAATGGTTGTATTTTTTATTTTTTGAAGAGCCAATCTTGCTATTTCATATCCTAGGTTTCTTATACTGCTGCTGAAAAATTGATAATCTTATTTTTAAAATCTCATTCAAATTCAATCTAGTAAGTTCTCCTCTAACATACTTCTGGGTTAATGTCACATGATAAGACTCTAGATTTCATCATTCTCAAAATTGCAGGTGATTTATAATTACAAAATGATGTTTACAGCTTGCTTCTTGAATACTTAAGAAAAAGAAAAGAGGCAGCCATTTAGTTATCTCAAATGCATTTATTTTGTTGGGAAAATGATAACACGTCCTAGTTCATGACGTTTACAAACAGCTCTTTATGTTGAAAGTGTAACCAATGTTTCTATTTTATTTATATCAATGTTAATTTCATTTCTTGAAGCTTTCTAACACCTACTGAGCAATTTTCTTTAATGGAGGCTGAAAATGTTAAAAAGGAAATTGAACAATAAATGTATTAAGTAAAATGAGTTACTTACTGTAAATGGAATAACTATTTTGTTAAAGGAAGAATGTTCAGGCAATAATTTGTAAATTATATTAAGACTTATGCTTATAGAGGAAGGTGCACGCACTCCTGGCTGGCAGTGCTTTGAGTCCACCAGAAGGGAAAAGTGCTGCAGAGAGGGCCAGATTTTCAACCTATTTCCTTCCATCCTTTTCAGATAACTCTTGACACTCTGGTTGCAGTTACCCAAGCAAACTATCCATTAACTGGGTCTATATTTTTAAGAGAGAGAAAGGTCTGTAATTTATGATCGAAGTCAATGGCTCTAAACTGAGGTTCCTTGTATTTTTTGGTCATCTTGGCACCCAGATATGTAATGAGTTCACATCTCTGCAAAAATTGGTCCATCTTCTTCTTATACTTCCGTTTTGTATATTCAGAACCATTGGGATTGTAGGCTGCAGAAAATTTCACAGAACTGTAAATGTTTTCTGTTAGGTTAGTGAGTCATTAAATTAAAAAGAAAGAGAACTACATGTGTGAGACAGTGGCACAGCTATAGCTGAAAAGATATTCAAATCACACGTAAGATTTAGGGATTAATCCATTTTAGATCATAATTGCCTCTATTCACCTTTCTCTGTGGCATGGATTATGGAGAGCCGATTATATTACTTGTAATCCTTGCTTTAAAAACTAGAAACTCAATTTTGATATTTTCATCAAAATATTTGCTATCAACACACACACACACACACACACACACACACACACACACCAATGCAAACAACCAATCCAGTTCAACAATCCTATGCATTTATCACATATACTACAATTAATGTTAAATTAGTACCAAGTATGTCATTAAAGAAGACATACCTTTTAGGTGAAAAGCTATAAATAGCAGTGCAGATCTCTTTACACTTAAGAAGGGGAATTTGGGCTTTAAGCATCCTGCTGCATTCATTGCTTTAATTAGTGAAGTTGCAATACCCTGCAGGTAGGGAACAATGTAAATCATATGTATATTTGAATTTGGTTTCTTCTCTTAGTGGCAAATAGATAAAGAGGCTATTCTTTGCCTCTAATAGCCTCCTGGGGCTTATAAAGGTGGTTAGATGCCCACTTAACCAACAAGAAAGGAACACAAAGTACATTTGATTAGGAAGAATGAAAATTACAAATTGGCTGAATGTCAGGAAGGTGATGGATACATGGACTTCATTACACAATTCTTTCTATTTTTATATTTGACATTTTCCACAACAGAATGTTAAAGACGAAAGAAGGGGTTCCTTGGCTCTGAGTTGTCTCGGCCCATTTTCTACTTCCATTGCCAGAGCTGACCAGATTGCCTCTGCTATCAGGACCCCTGACCACCTGGCAAGGAATTCCAGAGACCACAGTTGTCACTACGGTAGATTCTGAAGCCCTGAGCGGGCAGAGAAGATGAGAGGCCCTCCTGGTGAAATGTGGCCTTTTATGAGAATACTCCTCTCTGGGTGAGCCTCATCTTGCCTTTTGATACTAAACCAGATTGAAGGCTCACCATCTAGGCAAGTCAAAAAAAAATGATGTGGCTAAGAATTTGTGAGAAAGGTATGAAATTATTCATGCCCCAGGCATTAATTTTATAGAATTAAAAAAAAAAACTTTTAAAATAGTGGTTGATTATTAGTGAATTTTATTCTGTGTAAAAAGAGTTATATTTAGATAAATAAAGTGTGACTTGAGTAGCATTTGGGGGCATTTGCCCCTAGATTTGGGGCAAAATATGACTTTGGTGGTTTAGCTGTGGTGCTTTTGCAACTCAACACTTTTGAGCAGTGACTAAACCTCTCAGAGACTGAATCTTCATATTACAAATTTAAAAATAAGAAAATTTAAATAAGAATCTAACCACAAGTCAACTGTAAATAATTTCATGACAATCTACTCTCTCTTCATTTTCCTGCAGGTATTTGGGGATTAGCTACAGAACCAAGGGTTTTTCTCACTTCTTGTTTTCACAACCACCCATAATCAAAATAGGTTAAGAGTGGATTTACAGTTTAAAAATCAGAAAACTCTGCCTTCAGTTTCATTGTTACCAAAATAAAAATTGTTAAAAAACAGATCGTTGTACTCTACTAATATATGAACATAGACAACCATGTAACTGAACCTGTTCCAGATATCCAGGCAAAGGAAGACTTGTGAGGTGTATGGGCTCCTTTAATGGGGGCAGTTTGTATGGAAGCTTCTGATTCCAGTATTTCTGTGGCAACCTAAGAACACAAAGTTCATCAGATGGATGCTCACACATATACTCACCGTGAGGACATAGGGATGTGAATGTACAGGAGACGACTAAGAGGTACAGTTCAGCAGCTGGTTTTCTCCACTGGGGAGAACGTGACAAGGGAGAAGGTCAGAGCTCGGAGCTCCTAGAGGTAGTTGCTATGTCACAAAGAGAAGCCATCTGAGTGGCACTTCCTCAAGTGCTCACCACAAGCAGAGGCGCACACACTTCCTCTTTCCGTGGGGGAGCTTACCTGCCATGTAAGAGCTGTCCCCACCCTCTCCACCGGACTTTGGATCCCCCTCTGGCCTGTCTCCAGGTTTCTTTAGTACAGTAATTTCTCTCTGCCTCCCACCTTTGGCATTTCCTTCTTTATTGGATCTTTCCCATCCATCTGCATCTAGACATGCTCACACTGTCCCCATTGAAAAATACAAGGAAAAAGAAAAACTACCTTCACTCCATCAGTTCTCTATCACTTCTAGCAACTAGTGTCTTTTCTTTATACACTTCTTCAAACAGTGAGCTTTAGTGGAGATCACAAACTACTGCACAAATTCCACATAGTATTTTCGGAATACTATGTGATCTGATCCACATGTTAGTTTTAGAAATTTGTATCAGAATTTCAAAAAAAAACAAAAGTAAACAAAATTTAAAAAGAACTTTGAGGGGCGCCTGGGTGGCTCAGTAGGTTAAGCGGCCGACTTCGGCTCAGGTCATGATCTCGCGGTCCGTGAGTTCGAGCCCCGCGTCGGGCTCTGTGCTGACAGCTCAGAGCCTGGAGCCTGTTTCAGATTCTGTGTCTCCCTCTCTCTGACCCTCCCCCATTTATGCTCTGTCTCTCTCTGTCTCAAAAATAAATAAACGTTAAAAAAAATTTTTTTTAAATAAATAAATAAAAAGAACTTTGGTTCCCAACTTCCTGTGAAACAAAGAAATGTCTGGCGGTAGATGAGCAGCTGCTACTCCCTTCACTTGGGGCATGCACGGTCCAAGTTACAGAGTGCAACCATGTCCGGTGCTCTCACTTCCATCCCGCTGCCCTCAGGTGCATCACCCTCTCAGCTGCTGTGTGTGTCACCTCGGGACTAGGCAAGGTCTTCATTTCTTCACCTTGCATCCCCTCTGTGGTACGCTGTAGTTGGCTTCTACTCACCTCACTCCACTGAAACCATTCTTGCCAGGATCACCAATGACCTGTTGTAACTTAAATCTGACACACATTTTGGCTCTTGTCTTGCTTGACCTCTAAGCAGCATTTAAACCTGCTGGCCACCGCCCCCACCCCCCCGGCTCTCTCCCCTCCTCCCCAGAGCCTCCCCAACCTGGCTCTCCTTCACCTCTCTGTGGGTTCTTCATTCTCCTTGCAAGCTCTTCTCATATTTGTGTGTTGGTGTTTCTCGGGGCTTGGTTGGTCAGAAGCCCACTGCTTTGCCCACACTAGTCTTCATGGTTGACCTCAAACAGGCGGTATTATTTTGGACAGGATCATCCCAATAGCCTCAGCACTGGCATTCCTGCCTCCAAACCATTATCAACACTCCAATGATGGTCTCTCTCCAAAGCAGATTTGATTATAACAGGCAATGTATTCATTCTGCCTTTTGGATCAAGTTCCAATGATTTATGGTAACTTTACTTGACCTTCCACCCTCTGGCCCCACTCACCTTCTCCAGCTTCACCTCTCCATCCTTTTCCTCTCCACATCATGTCTAGTCATGCTGAATTTCTTGGCAGTTCTGTGACTCCCCTGAGCCAGGTTTGTTTGCTTGGAACCTGTCTCTCTTTCCCTCCACTCACTCAATTCCCACTCCTCATTCAGGCCTCACTTCAACAGACAATTCAATCAGAATTTTGGGCCACACTTTTTCAGAACTCCTGGCATTTCCCCACCCTAAATGCCATCACATTCTTTGTCAATAGGTACATAAAGTCTATCTTACCCCGGAGCCTCAGGCTTTGGGACAGCAGGGACCAGTTCTTATTCATCTTATACATGTATATATACATGTATATATGTATGTATGCATATGTGTGTCTGTACACAAAATATATATTTTGCTCACACACACACACACACACACACACACACACATGCACACCTCCCTGAGCATGGTGCACCGAATATAGAAGATGTTCAATATTTGTAACTTAGTGAATGGTCTCACCTCAAAAATTTCTCGAGTTTTTCTCGACTCTCACAAATATATATACGATCACGATATTCTAAAGCATAGTTAATGTTCCCAGGTATTAGGGCCTCATATCTGAAAGATAAAAAAAAAAAAACCAAAAACAAAAAAAAAACCCTGTTGTATAATTACTATGCAGTATCGTGTAAATAAAATGTCAAAAATGTTTAATTTTCTTCAAAGAAGAAACAGAACATTTTATAGTTAAATAATAGTGACCTTTTGACCCAAATATTAAGACTGTTATAGGAACTACCTATTCTGAGTAGAGATATCACCCTAAACTCCCACGAGGGTGAGGACCTGCCTGTGATTTCCATCCTGATAGGTCACTGGACAGTAGCCCTGGAGCTCCGCACACTTAGGGAATCGACTCTTCAGCTCCGACAGCGTCAGCCTTTTGGGGATCATGTCAGCAGGTGGTAGAGGATGAGGTGCTAACGGAGGCACATACAATTCTGGGTTCTTCAAAAATTTCTAAAGAAAATGATGACAGCAATCAGACCGTTTAAAACAGGAGTGCTATGCCAGTCAAAGAGACACCGAGGCTCTCCCGCTGTTCTCTCCGTTTTCAGCAGCAAACCATCTGAGAGCCACTTTCTGCACTACAGTAACTCGTTTCCCTGACTGCAAGATCCTTATAGTAATGCTCTGAAGTGATGACATCTAAGATCTCTCTCCTGATCTCACACTCACTCACATATAAAACATTTATTGAGCTCGTAGTACACGCCAGGCACCAAAGAGTGCACAGTCTCTTGCTGGCCTGTCTCCCTGCTCTGCAGTGTAATTAACTACTTGGGTGCTGTTCGGCAGGTGAATTAAGCCGTCTAGCTTCAGTTAGCACTCCGTAAAATGGAGGCGGCTGACCAGATACATGATCTGCACTGTCACTTCCAGTTTTACAATTCTGTGATTGCCATTTAAATATGCAGGAAGAAATAAATGCCTCCTTAATAAAATTTTTAAAATTCTAATTCTTCAGGGGAAAGTAAAATGTCCAGAGGCATCTGATTAGTTTTCAGCTACCAACCTTTATCTCAAAACATTACAGACATAATATTAGAACAGATTTGTATTCCGTTGCATTAAACAGAAATATAAGGTATATAGGGAATTCTAGTGATGAAGAAGTTTCCACTGACTGTGACCTCCCTTCTGTACTCTAGGACCTTAATCCCTTAGCTGCCTACCTTTTTTCTTTTTTCACAGTACACAGACACATTTAATGATGGTTCCCTGTACAGAAGCTATGATGACTCCCTGTGGACACTTGGGCATGTCGGGACTGTAAGGACCTTGCAATCATCAGGAACAAGACAGATTCCTTCAGCTGTTGACTTGAACTCACTGTGACATATTGAGTGCCTGCTGAGCCAGAAGCAGCTGCCACTGGGAGGAAAGGGGAGGCTGCCACGGAGGGAGTGCAGAGACCCCCCTTCTTTGCAGTGGGCCAGATTGCAGAGCATGGGAAATATTCCATTTGGTTCTCCTTCTTAGAGAGGATGTGCTGTGGAAGGGCTTGCTGTAAAGACTGACGCACATCTAGAGCAGTATGTTTTATATCCTTTCTTGGCAACCTGACCTGATTGGGAAATAGCTCCTGGATGGAGAGTAACTACTCTTTCAAAGGTGGTTTAAAATATACTGTTTATTCATAACCATGAATAAACCATAACCATAACCACAACCACAACCATAACCATAACCATAACCACCTGTGGGCTGGGTCCTGATGTTCAGCATCCCCACCACTGGTGGGAGTTGCTGTTGGGTCTCTCTACCTGTTAAGCTGAGGGCCCCTCACTGATCCTGAATCTCTGCTTTGTGCCAAAATATATCTTGGGGTGCAGTCTCAGGACTGGCCTCCGAGGTGCCTCATTGGTCTTAAAGTCACAGGTTCCAGTAATGGGGCTCCTGGTCTCCAGTTCCTGGGTGTTCCCAGCTGCACCCACCCTTTCCTATTTGATGAATCCCAACATAGGCATTTTCTTTCCCTAGTAAGTATTTGGAGTTAGGAACAAACTTACATTCAGATTTTCCTGAGAACTCATTTTATAATAGTGCCCTCTGAACTCTGCTGCAAATTTCAGTGACTCAGTTACAGAACAATCAACGAGCTCATATGATTCGGCCAGGCTGATAGGGCAGAACTGTCCAAATTCCCCCAGGCGAGAAATCAGTTCTTGAGGTGTGATACATAACTTGTCAATGCATGCAGCTTTTCCTATTAGTAACAGATTATTATTATCCTTTTTTTTTCATAGAAAACACAGTGATTTTAGAAGTTAAAATAAATGCAAGGACATATGCATCATACAAATGCATACACATTGTAAAATTCCAAACAATAGAGTAAAAACTAAAAGTTTCTCTTCACACTTTCATCTTCTCAATTCATCGTCCCTCCAGGGAGTAATCACTGTTGAGTTTGTATCCCTTTCAGACTTTTTTTTCTATATACTTACATATACACATTTATTTTTTGCATATAGTATGCTTATGCCACTATACTGTAAACATTATTCTGCAACTTGCTTTTATCAGTTAGTTGTGGTCTTTGACATCTTTTCATATCAGTTTATACGATTTACCTAATTCCTTTTAATTGATGCTTAGTATTCCATTGTATAAATATACATATAGTTTACTTAGTCATTTACCTGTTGATGAATGTTTTGGTTGTTTTTAATTCTTAACTATTATAAATTATATATATGTTATAAGCCATATATGTATGTGTGGATATATATATATGTATAATATCTATACATATATATGCATATACATATATATATGTATATACATATATATGTATAATATCTATATATATGTATAATATCTATATCTATGTATATATCTATGTATATATCTATACATATATATGCATATACATATCTATACATATATATGTATAATATCTATACATATATATGTATAGATATGTATATGCATATATATGTATAGATATTATACATATATATATATCCACACATACATATATGGCTTATAACATATATATAATTTATATATAATATCTATACATATATATGTATATATATGTATATGCATATATATGTATAGATATATATGTATATATATGTATATGTATACATATATATGCATATACATATATATACATATATATGTATAATATCTATATATACATATATATGTATATATATGTATATGCATATATATGTATGTATGTATTTTATGTATTATATATGTATACATATATTTATGTATTTTATGTATTATATATGTATACATATATATGTATATATATGTATATGCATATATATGTATAGATATTATACATATATATATCCGCACATACATATATAATATCTACACATATATATGTGTATGCATATATACATACCCACTTACACACACACACACACACACACACATAAATTTGCTACATATTTTAAAATTTTCCATGGGGTAGATTTCAAAATTGCCAATAGTTTGTTGACATGATGCTACTGACACAAACCTCCCGTGTGCTCAGATGAGAAGGGAAGAAACATTTTACAAAAGTGACTAGGTTTACCATAAAGAGTCTATTTTTTTTAATTTTATTTATTTTTGAGAGAGAGAGAGAGCAAGAGAGAGAGAGCATGAGCGGGGAAGGGGTAGAGAGAGAGGGAGACACAGAATCTGAAGTAGGCTCCAGGCTCTGAGCTGTCAGCACAGAGCCTCACACGGGCCCGAACCCATGAACCATGGGATCATGACCTGAGCCGAAATCGGACGCTTAACCGACTGAGCTACCCACGCACCCCAAAAGAGTCTATTTTATTTTATTTTATTTTTTATATTTTTTTGTTTATTTTTGAGAGACAGAGAGACAGAGCACAAGAGAGGAGGGTGTGCAGAGAGAGAGAGGGAGACACAGAATCTGAAGCAGGCTCCAGGCTCTGAGCTGTCAGCACAGAGCCTGACGTGGGACTCAAACTCACAGACTGCAAGATCATGACCGAGTCTGGACACTCAACGCACTGAGCCACCCAGGCGCCCCTAAAGAGTCTATTTTAAAAAAGAAGAGCCCCAGGTCCTTCAATGAACAGTTTTAAGAGTTTTCTCCCCAATACCGCACTGGAATGGGGATTCCAAAAAAATATGAGATGTTCTAGAAAATGAAATCATTTTTTATACAGCTTAGTTACAGTAAGTAAATTTTGATCCCCCAATACATTTTAATGGTCCCTTTAACTAGTGAGAAGTTTTACCTTTTAAAAATTATTATTATGACTAGGAAGGTCTTAAATTAACTATAAAATTATGAAGCATAAATCATACTTTGTTATTATTATGCCTCAGAAGATCTTAAATTAACTATAAAATTATGAAGCATAACCCATACTTCATTATGTGACGATGTAAACATAAAATTTATCCTTAGGATTGAAGTGATGATCTGTAAGCCAAGGAATGCAGAAGATTTCTGGAAACAGTGGAAGCTAAGAGAAAGACATGGAACAGATTCTCTCCTAGAGACTTCAGAGACAGTATGGCCCTGGTCACACCTTGATTTTGAGCTTCTAGCCTTCAGTACTATGAGAGAATAAATTTCTGTTGTTTAAGACACCCAGTTTAAGGCCCTTTGTTACAGCAGCCTCAGGAAACTAAAACAATTGCAAAATATCATGACTTCTGTCTTGTTGGCATTCTTTCTTGCCTTCTCAGCTTGTTCACTCGATAAGACAAGCTGCCATGTTGGAAAGGACTACATGGGAAGAACTGAAGGTGGTCTCTGGGCCAACAGCCAGCAAGGAACTGAGGCCCTCAACCCAACAATCCTCAAGGAACAAAATCTTGTCAACAATACATGAACGAATGTGGTAGTAGATTCTTTCTCAGTTGGGCCTTCAGGTGAGACAATAATCCTAGACAATACCTGGATTAGGATTGTGAGAGACCCTGAAGCAGAGAAGCCAGTTACACTGTGCCTGGATTCCTGACCCACAGAAATTGTGCGTGCATGTGTGCGTGTGTGTGTGTGTGTATTTTATGCTGCTAAGTTTTAAAATAATTTGTTATGCAGCAATAGATAAACTAATACACTATTCACCTGTTGTTTATGACACAGATGAAAAGGCTAAGCCCTAATATTCCTTCCCTACAAAGGATATTAAACTATTATAATACTACAGTACTATGGTATAATAATATATTGTATTATTAAAGAATATAGTATTACATAGTGCTATAATATTATACTATATGGTACTACAGTATTACAATCCTAGATTGCTCTTTAGCTCAGTTGTGCTTAACCTCACCAATCCTGACAGGTTTCGTGACAGGGACAGGGTAATTTAGAATCATATGACTACAAGTCCTAAAAGATACTCAAATATCTCTTCTTCTGATTTTGGGGTATTCTTGATGACATCTGGCAATAACTACATATTTTATTCTGATGTAATAAGCAGAATGAGGTAGAGTCTCTTTAATCTTCTAGCCCTGACCTTGCTCCATATCATTAGAGTAAACTTTGGCTCCCCGATAGAAGATCATTTGAAAAGCATACAAAGGAAATGTGGAATGAAAAAACAAGTCAAGACTAATTTTAAACAATCAGGTACAGGTTAGATTATTAGATGGAAGTTGAAGCAGAAGATCAACAGGGTAGACTTCTATCAAACTATTCAAGGCAGAGGCATGTATATATGGAGTAATAAAGTGGATACCATGGTGCCTCATCCAGATCCCTCTTTCAGGGCTTATGCGGCCATCCCCCAGATGCTGGCAACATCAGTGCTGATGGGTCACAGCTGCAATGGGAATTGCCCATCTGTCATAGGTTAACCCCTCCCCCACACCCTCCAGAGTGATCTGTGTTGAGTGGCAGGCCAATGGAGGGATACAGAACCTGGGTCCTCCCCTCAATCTGGGAAACTCTGAAGGCCCATCCTAGCTCCAGAGCTCCCCTATCTGCTGAGGCTTCTATTTGCACCACACAGCAGGTCAGTTTCTCCCTCTGTCCAATTCCAGTGTCCTCACTCCCCTCAGGTGTATCTCCTGATTAGGGTTGCCAGATAAAATACAAAATGCTAAGGGAGTTTAAATTTCAGATTAACAATGATGAGTTTTCAGTATTTTTTTAGTATTAGAGTATTGGCAATATTTGGGACACACACTAAAAAATTATTTGTTATTTATCTGAAATTCAAATGTAACTGGGCATTCTGTATTTTTGTTTGCTTAATCTGACAACTCAAATCCTGAGAATACTTTCTGATTAAGCTTCTGGACACAACTTTTAATCTTGAATCTGTTTCCAGGGAGCCGAATCTAAGGCAAGGAGGGTGAAGTCGGGAAACAGAAATGAATGATTCACAATTTTTGCTTTCAAAGTCTGCGATGTAGTGTTTTACTAGTGTGATGCTAGCCAAAACTCACTGCGAGTTGGTTTCTCAAAACTCAATTCTTTTTTCCCTGTACTCGTCATGCCATGTAATCCTCAGGGAAAAACAAATTCCTGGTCTGCAGAAAAACAGGAACCAGGGATACTGATTATACCCAAAAAATGAAGCAAATCAAGCCTAAATGATGCAGAATCCTCATTGCATTTTTCCTTGTACAAGATTCTCTTAGTCACGTTGCTCTCGTACCTCATTACATCTTCTCTGTTAAACAAAGTCGCTAACCAAATGTCTCTACAGATAAATTCTTTGGAGTCATCACTCTTTTTAGAGATATCAGATATAGATAACTTTCCTTTTATTTTGTGTTATTTCTAGAGAAAAATCAAGTAACTTAGAGGAATATATTTTCTTTCATGGATTCCAAATATATATTAAAAGGCATTTATGCTTACATTTAGTTTTTTATAGACTCAACATTTATCTATAATGTTTAGATATCTATTTAGATATAAATACTAAAAATAACTTTAATTCTAGGTTCATAAACAAAATTTTGCCAAATGTCATTCCACAGACCACTGCTTTCGTATGACTAGCATTCTTGAAACTTAGCTTCTTACGTGGCATTCCAAACACTATAAACTCTTCTAGTGAGAGGCTATGTATTACTTTTATGTGCTACGTTCACACAGGAATTCAATAAATGATAGCCTGAGTAGTGGCAGTCATTTATTAGAACAGTTTACATGCTCCAGTAACTGGATAGTACCATATACTTGAAATGCTGATTAAGATCGTGGGAACAAATGTTCAAATTGAATGAATTATGGTAACAAGAGTCAGGCATGTGTAGACTTTAATATTTTATTATATTTTAATAACAAGGTGTTTTCTTTTTTTTTTTTTTTTTTTAACAAGGTGTTTTCTTACCTGCGTTTATTCTTTCCAGGTATGTCTGCATATATTTATTCACCATTTGAACTTTCTTAATGACTTCATTCCACACCCACCATTTGCTGTGAAATCCATCAATCACATACCAGTTCTGATGTTGTTCTTGATAATATTGCCTAATCTCATTAATATTTTTGCGGTGTTTTGAGTTTTTGACTGCCATAATTTGTGTGCTATTGTGCAGTGGATAAGGCAAACTAATAACGAAACAGAATGAATGGAAAAAGTTGTAAAAAACATACTTGTTTCCTGGATGATTAAAGTTCATTTCTTTATCATTGCTTTCATCACACACATTACCTTGGTTCCTTTTTTTTTTCCAGGAACAATCTTTTGAAAATCTCCTTGGAAGGCACATCCAGCTCAAAGATGACCATGGGAATGATTGACCTAGATTCCAGGAGGCTGATTTGATACTTAGTTACAGGATAGCCATCGATGACAACACTAACAAGGGGAAACATGAAAATAATTCCAGATTTCTTTTCTCTCATACCTTCCTTCCTGTTTTCTAGAAGCAGTCTATCTCTTTAGGAGTAGCCCCATGGCCTTCCTTGTGTAACTTGATTTATTGTCTTTGTACTTTGCCCTCTTTATCTCTATATTTTTAACTTCAGTCAGCCCAGGAGCCAGGTGTAGGGCAGCATACATACAGACACAGCTCTGAATTCATACACTTAGCATCACAGAGCTAGGCTTTGGCAGAATTCAAGAGAACACACATAATACTTTGAGCATTGTGTTATTCAATTGGCGCTATTATTTTAAGAAATGAAACAGTGGAAAGAGTATAGGTTTCAGAGGCAGACAGACTTAGATTTGAGACCTAGTTTGACCTCTCTGAGTGCCAGTTTTTAGTAAAATAGGGGAGATGATATTTAACGCTTACAGTTGTCTTAAAGACTTATAGATCTAGTATGTAAAGCAACTAGAACAGGAACTGGCACAACGAATAGTATCCTAGTAAGAGATTAAGCAAGTATGGGAAAACAGTTGTGCTCTAAGCTTGCTTTTATACTAAAGTTCTGTGGGGAGGCCGGCGAGTGGGAGGAGAGACAGGGAGTTGGTGAGAGTAGCCCTGTGATATCTGAGAAAGAATGTTCCATCAGGACCCATCATGCCTCTGAGCAGAAATGACAGAGAATTTAAGTTAGTCCAACAGTCTGAGATAATGAGAGTATTACTATCAAACTCAGATGAGGAATAAAGGCTGTCCACAAATTCTGGGAGGAGTGACCCCCAAGGTCTGGAAACTCCCTCTGAGGTGGGAGCAGGCTGGGCCTGCCAGCTGGTGGTCTTCAAGAGGGGCTGGTTTAGAGGAAGTCACAGGACACCCTCACTCCGTGCTCTGTGGCCAAGTCTCTAGGCAGTAGTTCTAAGTTCCATGGCAGAGAGAACTGTAAATTAATGTAGCCAGGCAAACCTAATAGAGAACGTTATGGGAGTGCCATTGATGTTTTGAGGTTTTTTTTAATGGAGAGAAGCTCAATTTCTTTGCTTGTGAAAGGTTGCTTGAGTGACCGTCAGGATTAGAAACATTCAGGGTGATTAGGCAGTCACTATCCTGGTGTTAAGATGAAATAAAACATTTGTGACTCAGGGTTGTGTTCACTGAGATCCCTCGCATGCAAAGCTAAACACCAGGGAGGAGGTAACTCAGTTTGTGTAAGTCCCAGGGCCTTCCCTGGGGGAAAAATCTGACACCCCAGAATCTGCTCTTCTGTAACTGAAATTAAGAGAACCGGCCAAGGACTTGGTTAAAGAGCAGAGGCAGGGAAGGGCATAAAGGCTCCTACTGTAAGACAACTGTAAGTAAATTGGTGGGATTCTAGGTCAGTGACCTGGGCTCATGAGCAGGGCCTTGGCTTGCCCTGGCTTCTATAACTGGGTTTGGCCAGTGGCTGTGTTGGGAGAGTCATGGTTGAGCAGAGAAGTGTAAACTAAAGAGAGAGCTCAGGAAAGGGACCCTCCTGTCCAGATGTAGCATTAAGGGAGGGGCACTGCTACCTGTGCAGAGAGCTGGGCCAGTGCGAGACCATCTCTGTTAGACCAGTACCGTCTGGGGGGCAGGGGAAGGCCACTCCTCCATCATTCCATGCAGCAGTGAGAAGGTCTACTAGGCTCTGGAAGTCACACTGGCCTCCTTTGTCAGCAGTGTAAGGCCAGAAACTTTTAGACGATACACAGGTTGCTACAGGGAATGCAGTGGCCAGCTTGCTATTCTGGCATATAAGTGTTCAAGCCAAGTTTTAGCCTGACAGGAAATTAAAAATATATAACCATGTAGGTGCCTAAGGTTTGAGAAGTAGATCTCACCCTTTACAAGAGCTTTAAACCTTGTTGAAGATAAGTGTTTTAAATTCTGTGAGTGATTTCTTGATTTAACTCCCTCCCCACCGGCCACTCCCACTTACCCCGCAGTATTACATATACTTTCCATCAGAGATATTTCTAAGGCTTGAATAGCCAGTTCATCAGGTGCTGTCATTCCTTTATGAAGATGCCAATTTAACATGAGCGCCAGCTCTGTTTCTGGTTGGCTGTTTAATACATAACGCATCGCCTCTCCTATTGACAAGCGCTTTAAGCCGTATTCACTTGAAATTTTTTCGGCAACTGAAAAAGATTAAAACTTTAAACTTACTCCATTTCACAAATTCATCAGTCAACCTTATTTTTAATTTCTGGTTAATTGATGTCCACAGTGAGCTAATCTTCATATTCCCTGAAGAAATTTTGAAAGTCAAAATTGTTACATTTTATTGAACTAATACTGTCAAAGGTTAATCATTATTAATATTTCAGGTATGTGGCTAACGAGCCAACTCCGTGGGGTTTTTTTCATAACCAAACCAATATTTAAGTGTTTTCTTCCTTCTGCACAAGGTAGCAAAATTTTTGAGAGCTTTACATGGCATCATATGTGTACTATTTATATTTGGAATTATGTCCAAAATAATAACCTAATACTCTAATAATAGAATACTCCTGTGTACTATTTCTATTTGGAATTATGTCCAAAATAATAATCTAATACTCCTGTGTCACCGAACATATGAAACTATATGTTTCCTCATCTATCTATTTATGGAATCCATGCTTCAATCAGAATAGCATATCCCTACACAGTTAGGTCTCAGTTAATCCTATAGGAAATAATTTTTAAAAATTATAATGGCATACCTGACATTTTAATAGTAATTTTTAACTCACAAGGCAATTTTTCTTCTGTGACTTTATCTGATATTTTCAACCATTCCATCAGGTGGATAGAATGAATATTGAAATTCTAATTTTATAGATGAGAGGACTCATGCCCACTAAAATGGAATAATCTGTCCAAAGTCACATAGGTGTTGCCATTGGTTGAAACAAGATCCATTTTGACTTCTGCTTCACCTAAATGAGACCATAGGCAATGGCTTTCAGTAACTACTAAATGTAGGCATGCTCTGTAATGGTCTATGTACCGTGCCTCATCGTGTCTGAAAACAGGAGAGTGTAGAGGACACTGAGAGAGCCCATCCTATCTCACGGGGAATGCAGATTAACTGACCACAGTTAGGGCCACCCCAAAGGGAAGCCCTTGCAAGAGCTACAGAGCCCTTAATCTTAGCTTTGCCATAAATGTTGGAATCAGACCTACTTTTTAAAGTTCTAATAATAATAATAAGGCTTTTATAATTTGATACCTTGTTAAAAGTTCACCTCTGTTTCAACAAAGAAATGGGAAATCAAAACAGTATGGTATTAACACAGAAACAGACACACAGATCAGTAGAATGAAATAGAGCACCCAGAAATAAACCTGTGTGTATATGGTCAATTAACATATGACAAAGGAGGGAAGAATACACAATGGGGAAAAGATAGTCTTCAATAAATGGTGTTGTGAAAACTGGACAGCTGCATGCAAAAGAATAAAACTGTATCACTTACACCATATACAAAACTATACTTAAAATGGATTAAAGACCTAAATGTAAGACCTGAAACCATAAAACTCATAAAAGAAAATATAGGCAGCAATCTCTTGGACTTTGGCCATAGCAATATTTTTCTGGACATGTTTCCTTGGGCAAAGGAAACAAAAGCACAAATAAACTATTGGAACTATATCAAACTAAAAAGCTGTTGCAAAGTGAAAGTGAAGGAAACTATTGATAAAACAAAAGGCAACCTACTAAACTGGATATATCCATTAACAAAAGGCAACCTACTAAATTATCCATTGGCTAATTTCTAAAATATATAAAGAGATCAGCTAATAATACCACAAGTCAACTAATAATAATACTAAATACCAAAAATCAAATAATGTGATTAAAAAAAATGGGCAGAAGACCTGAATAGACATTTTTTCCAAAGAAGACATAGAGATGGCCATGCAAAGATGCTCAACATCACTCATCGTCAGGGAAATGCAAATCAAAACCACAATGAGATATAACTTCATACCAGTCAGAATAGCTAGTATCACAAGACAAGAAACAACAAGTGCTGATGAGGATGTGGAGAAAAGGGAAACTTACACTGCTGGGAATTTAAATTGGTACAGCCACTGTGGAAAATAGTATGGAGGTTCCACAAGAAATTACAAATGGAAATACCATACAATTCAGTAATTCCATTGCTGGGTATTTACCCAAAGAAAACAAAAATGCTAATTTGAAAAGATATATGCACCCTATGTTTACTGCAGCATTATTTACAATAGCCAAGATATGGAATCAACGTTAAGTGTCTGTTGATAGATGAATGGATAAAGATGTCACACACACACACACACACACACACACACACACACACACACACAATGGAATACTAATCAGCCATAAAAAAGAATGAGATCTTGGGGCACCTAGGTGGCTCGGTTTGGTGTCTGACTCTTGATTTTGGCTCAGGTCATGATCTCACTGTTCATGAGTTTGAGCCCCACATTGGGCTCTGTGGTGACATTATGGAGCCTGTCTGGGATTTTCTGTCTCCTCTCTCTGCCTTTCTCTTTCTCTCTCTTGATAATAAATAAGCATTAAAAAAAAAAAAGAATGAGATCTTGCCATTTATGACAACATGGATGGACCTACAGACAGAGAAAGATAAATACTATTATGAAATCACTTATATGTGGCATCTGAAAAAAACAAATGAACAAACAAACAAGAAACAGCAACAAACTCGTAAATACGGAGAACAAACTGGTGGTTACCCAAAGTTGGGTAGGGAGATAGGTGAAATAGTGAATGGGGATTAAGAGGCACACAGAAAAATAAATGAGAAATAAGAACGTTTATCCACATTTTCACCTTTGCTCTGGTTGTGGGATCCTATTTCAAATGTCAATGATTTGGTTTCTTTGGGAATTATTACGTTTGTGAACATTTAGAATGTGACTATTAAAGACTCATCATGTTAGGAGGTTTAAATGGGCAAAACAAACTTTTCATCTGAAGAGCTGGAACACAAAACTCCCTTTTATTCTGCCTGGTGACAAATTTGTCTTTAACCTCTTCTTTCCCCTTCATTCTCAATTTAGTCAGTCATTAAGTCCTATTGTTTTCCTTTGAAATACCTCCTGTATCTGTCCTTTCCATTCAATTCTTATTGTGACCAACCATTGTTCATGTTGTTATCATGTTATCTTGAAAACTAATGTTTTGTTGGACTATTTGCCTTTAAAAAAAAAAGGCACAGTCCAAAGTTATACAAAATTCAAACATTATAGGAGTATAGTTTACCAAGTGTCTTTTTCAGCAATGATAGGATAATGGATTTTTACTCTTTAAACTATTAATACAGTAGATTATATCTCCATCTTTTAAAATCTTATATTAAAATATCTTAATATAATTTTATGCTAACATAATCTTAATATGCTGTTATTTGACTGTAATTATAAGTGATACTAACTTATAATTTCTTGTATTATCTTTGTTAGGTTTTGATATCACCATTATGCTAACTTAAAAATGAATTTGTACTCTTTATAACCTTTTGATTATATTGACTATAATTCTGCCCATATAAATATTTGATTATATATTTTTAATTTTTAAAAAATATTTGCTTATATTTATTGAGGACTATACTCCTTAATAACAAAAGAAACTGGAAATAAATTGGGAAACTTATTGTCTTCTTTTCTCTGCTCTGAAAAAGCTTCAAAAACACAGAAATTGTTTGAGTTTTTAATTCTATGAAAGTTTGACACAATTTTTCTCTAAAATCATTGATTGATCCTGGACTGTTTTGGAATGGGGTAATATTTTTGAATGACTTTTCTTGAGTACTTATTATCCTATTTAGATTTTCTATCTCCTTTTGAGTCAATTCTGAGAGTTGGTTTTCTGGAGAAGTGGCACTAGCTTTCAGGAGATTCTTTTATACTCAGGAATAACAAAGGACACATCAATAACAGAAGGGATAAAAACCATATGATCATTTCAATAGATGCAGAAAAAGCACTTGACAAAGTTAAACATCCATTCATAATAAAAACTCTCGACAAAGTAGGTTTAGAGGTAACAATACCTCAACATAATAAAGTCCTTATATGAAAAACCCACACCTAACATCATATTCATTGGGGAAAAGCTCTCAGCTGAAGACAGGAACAGGACAAGGATGTCTACTTTCACCACTTTTTTTCAACATAGTACTGGAAGTCCCAACCACAGCAATCAGATGAGAGAAAGGAATAAAAGGCATCCAAATTGGTAAAGAAGAAGTGAAACTTCACTATTTGCAAATGACATTATACTATATATAGAAAACCCTAAGGACTCCACCAAAAAAACTACTAGAACTGATAAATGAATTCAGTAAGATTGCAAGATACAAAATCAATGTACAGAAATGTGTTGCATTTCTCCATACTAATAATGAAGTAGCAGAAAGAGAAATTAGGAAAACAATACTACTTATAATTGCACCAAAAATAGTAAGACACTTAGAAATAAACTTAATCAAAGAGGTGAAAGACCTATACTCTGAAAACTATAAAACATTGAGGAAACAAATTAAAGATGACACAAAGAAATAGAAAAACATTTCATGCTCGTGGATTGGAAGAACAAATATTGTTAAAATGTTTATACTACTCAAAGTAATCTACAGATTTAATGCAATCTCTATCAAAATACAACAGCATTTTTCACAGAACTAGAACAAGCAATCCTAAAAAATTTGTATGGAACCATAAAAATCCTGAATAGCAAAGCAATCTTGAAAAAGAAAAACAAAACTAGAGGTATCATAATTCCAGACTTCAAATTATTTTACAAAGCTGTAGTAATCAAAACTGTATGGTACTGGCACAAAAACAACACGTAGATCAATGGAACAGAATAGAAAACCCAAAAATGAATCAACAATTACATGGTCAATCTTTGACAAAGCAGGAAAGAATATGCAATGGGAAAAAGATAATCTCTTCAACAAGTGATATTGGGAAGACTGGACAGCTGCATGCAAAAGAATGAAGCTGGACCTCTTTCTTATACCATATACAAAAATAAACTCAAAATGGATTAAGGACCTAAATGTGAGATGTGGAACCATAAAAATCCTAGAAGAGAGCACAGGCAGTAATTTCTCTGACATTGGCCCTAGGAACATTTTTCTAGATATGCTTCCTGAGGCAAAGGAAACAAAAAGCAAAAATAAACTATTAAGACTACATTAAAATAAAAAGCTTCTGCATAGCAAAGGAAACAACCAATAAAACTAAAAGACAACCTACTGAATAGGAGAAGATACTTACAAATGACATATCTAATAAAGGATTAGTATCCAAAATATATAAAGAACTTATACAACTCAATACCCCAAAACCAAATAACCCAGTTATGGAATGGGGCAGAAAATATAAACAGACATGTCTCCAAAGAAGACATCCAGATGGCCAACAGACACACGAAAAGATGCTCAACATCACTCATCATCGGGGAAATGCAAATCAAAACTACAATGAGATATCACCTCACACCTGTCAGCATGGCTAAAATAAAATACACAAAACAACAAGTGTTGGTAAGGATGTGGAGAAATAGGAACTCTCGTGCACTGTTGGTGGGATTATAAACTGGTACAGGAACTGTGGAAGACAGTATGGAGGGATCCTCAAAAAACTAAAAATAGAACTACCCATGATACAATAATTGCACTACTGAGTATTTATCCAAAAAATACAAAACTCTAATTCAAAGGGATACATCACCCATATGTTTATTGCAGCATTATATACAATAGCCAAATTATGGTAGCAACCTAAGTATTCATTGATAGATGAATGAATAAAGAAGATGTGGTATATTTATACCACGTATATTTATTTATATACTTCATATATTTATACAATGAAATATTATTCAGCCATAAGAAAGAATGACATGTTGCCATTTGCAACAACGTGGATGGATCTAGAGAGTGTAATGCTAAGTGAAATAAGCCAGTCAGAGAAAGACAAATACCATATGATCTTGCTCATACATGGAATTTAAGAAACAAAACAAATGAACAAAGAAAAAAAGACAAACAAAAACCAGACCCTTTAATACAGAGAACAAACTAATGGTTACCAGATGGGTGGTGGGTAGAGGGATGAATGAAATAGGTGATGGGGATTAAGAACACACTTATCTTGGGGTGCCTGGGTGGCGCAGTCGGTTAAGCGTCCGACTTCAGCCAGGTCACGATCTCGCGGTCTGTGAGTTCGAGCCCCGCGTCAGGCTCTGGGCTGATGGCTCAGAGCCTGGAGCCTCTTTCCGATTCTGTGTCTCCCTCTCTCTCTGCCCCTCCCCCGTTCATGCTCTGTCTCTCTCTGTCCCAAAAATAAATAAACGTTGAAAAAAAAAATTATAAAAAAAAAGAACACACTTATTTTGATGAGCACTGAGTAATATATGGAATTGGTGAATCACTATATTGTACACCTAAAATGAACATAACACTGTATGTTAGCTACACTGGGGGAACAAAAAAGGAATAACAAAGGCAAACACATGCTTACCTGTAGTTTTCCCAGATTTTGGGGGCCCCAGAATTGCAATCCTAATAGGCATAGTAGGCTTAGGTTTGGGTTGGCGGATATATTTGATTGGGTTCTTCATAAATTTTTCTCTAGATTCCTTACTAGATAAAAAATAAATATACTGACGATGGATTACAGCATAAACTGGATTCTCTGAAGTTTCAATTGGCTTGATTGTCTCTCCTTCCCTTAGCTGCAATATGTACACAATTGAATTCATAAATTAGCTTTAAGTTATACAGCATTCCCCCAAATACATTTGAACAAATTTGTAAAATAAGAATATCTTTCTTACAAAATAAGAAAACTAATTATAACTTAATCTTAATATTAAAAACTGTATAAAAAGAACAATTTATTTTATACCCACATGCAATTGATGAAATCTGAAATACACTTCAGTTTATGAACATTATAGTTCCCATACTTCCTTTGTAATGTCTTTAGTGTAAGTTTTTGCCAAGGAATGTAAAGTTGTTTGCATATATTCATGGGCCAGTTTATCCTCACAAAAAGGTCCATTCCTAAGGTGGTGTTATGGATGGAAATGTGTTCCCCCAAATTCAAAGGTTTAAGCCTAATCCCCAAAGTGACTGTTATTTGGAGACAGGGCCTTTCAGGAGGAAAAGGTTAAGTGAGGTCATAAGAGTGGGGCCCTAATCCAACGAGACTGGTGTCTTATATGAAGAGGAAGAGACACCAGGAGTACATAAGCACAGAGGAAAGGCCATGTGAGGACATAGTGAGAAGGTGGTCATCTTCAAGCCAGGAAGAGAGGCCTCACCAGAAAACTATCTCTGCTGGCAATTTGACCTTGGATTTTCAGCCTCTAGAACTGTGAGAAAATAAATTTCTGTTGTCTAAGCCACCTAGTCTGTGGTACTTTGTTATAGCAGCCTGAGTAGACTAACACAGATGGGGTCCTGGGCTATGTTTGGGGACATAGTGGTAGGACAAATCCTATAGGCTTCTCTTCCACATTTTATATAGGCAAAATCCCACTCACGTAAACATCCAGAGCAGCCACAAAAGGGAAAAATACCTAAAAGGCAGCTTAAGGTACAGATATGGAAGGATTGGGAGGAGTGGTTCCACATCTGTTTATTTGTTCAAGATGACAAATGGGTCATTAATAAAGTCAGGTTTGGATATCATTTTTAGAGCATTAGATGGCTAAGTATCAGCCCATACTTGACAAAGTATGTATGAAGCAATATGATTCAAGATTGCTCCTTCTCCAAAGCTACACCAGGACAGTTGTCACAGGTCAATGGTATTGTCAACATTATCATTCTTGGGCTGGAGTGAAGTTCATGGCTGGGAGTAAGTGCTAGGTATAAGAAGAAACTCAGGGGTGGTGTAGGAATGTCTGCTCTGTCTTACACTTGGTAATAAAAAAAGCTGAAAGTTTAATGATTCTATTTCAAATTCCCAGATTAAATGAGAGTCCTTACAGCAGTTTCTGCTGTTGCTCAAAATATCTAGCATGTATCCTTTCTCCTATGTAGGTCAGAATACCCATAGTGTCATCAAATCAGAAATATCGAACTGTCATGCACCCAGAAAGATTCCCAACAGCCCTGAGAAATGATTATTTATATGCTTAAACCCTTCTTATGACCATGCACTCATTTCTCTATAACACATTTTTGTACAATTCTAATTATATTTAGACATGAAACCTTCCTCCCTAAATAGGGTTCTGACTTTGTCTGCTTCTTCCCCTTTCTCACTCATCTCAGAGAAAGGGCATGACTATCTTTCAAAAGTTTTCCAGGCCATTCTAATGCTTAACTCTATCCAATTCTCTATGGAGGACACTGTCATATGTTTCTATATTCCAGCATGATATTTGAAAAGGTTTCTCTTGACATCCTATGTATGGTTAAGATAAAGAAGATAGCACAATTAAGTAAAATTGAAACTGAATGTGTCAATATCAGCCAAGAAGGAGGTTTCAAGTAACATGCACATGGCTCCTTTTTGGATCCCATCCTCCAAAATACTTTTTATCAGTGACCAATAATAGTAATATGTATTAATAACAATAACTTTTATTGAACACTTACAAAAAACAAAACACTGTTGTAAGCACTTTATAGTAATTAACTCATTTAGTCATTGTAACAATACTATAAGGTAGGAAACTATTCTTATTCCCATTATGCAAATAGGAATGACTGAGAGGTTAAATGATTTGTCCAAGGTCACTAATAAATGGTGGCAGAGGCCATGATCTTCACCACTGTGCTATATCATTGATGGAAATAAAAAGGTACACTGATCAAGTGAATAGGTAACTATCACATGACATTCTTTTATTGTCTTTATGGCACTTAATACTATCTTTCAAGAATATATTTTTCTGGGGGCGCCTGGGTGGCGCAGTCGGTTAAGCGTCCGACTTCAGCCAGGTCACGATCTCGCGGTCCGTGAGTTCGAGCCCCGTATCAGGCTCTGGGCTGATGGCTCAGAGCCTGGAGCCTGTTTCCGATTCTGTGTCTCCCTCTCTCTCTGCCCCTCCCCCGTTCATGCTCTGTCTCTCTCTGTCCCAAAAAAAATAAATAAACGTTGAAAAAAAAATTAAAAAAAAAAAGAATATATTTTTCTGTTTATTTACTTATGCCCATCCTCACTCCCCAATCCAACTAGAATGTAAGCTCCATGACAAAAGAAACCTTTCGTTCACTACTCTGTTCCCAGGACTAGAACAGTGGCTGGAACGGTCTTAGTTAAGATTTGTTGAAAATCATCCCACATTTGAGGCTAGTGAATTCCAACTGGAGTAAATCTGTCCATGTGCATAAAAATATTGTACTTAGAATGCTTGTTATGAACATCAATGTCACATTTCATATTGTGTCTCACACTGTATACTCTTTATACTCTCATTTTTGATCACAGTGGCCTGTTGGTATTATTTTTTCAGGGTCTTAGTACAGAACTAGGTCTTAGTACAAGGTCTTAGGCCTGGTTCCATTAAAGAATGAAAGAGGTTAAATGACTTGCCTAAAATTAGGTAACAAATTAGTACCAGAGCTCAGCTCTTTAGATGTGTCCTTTGAAAATATTTCCACTACCCATCTTCTTCTGCTACCAAGTTAAAACCAAGTTGGAATTGTGTTATCTCTCCAGATATACATGAAAGACATTAAACCCTTTGATTACTTTTCAGATGCCAGAAAATTAAAACAATCACGTTTTTATAGCTAGTTAAGAGTACTGTACAATGCTTACAATTTTTGAAATTATCCTGTCTTCTTCTTAGACATACTTAACGAAAATAAAAGAAAGAACACAGCTTTCAGGTGCATTTGCTGACATTACCTTTACAGGGTCCCAGTAGCCAAATGCACTTATATGCTTATAGGTGTAGTTCAGCATTTTCTGGGCAAGGTGTGATGCTATTGGATAACATTTTTCAAAAATGCTCTCACGATTCTCTACCAGTGGTTTCAGTTTCATATTCAAATTATATTGAACAATATGGATTTTCCGAGCTCCATTAATGAGAATTACTGGTATCATAAGCTTCTCACATTCATCCTGATGAAAAACAAATAAAGAAAACCAAATATTAAAAAAAATTTTTTAATGTGTATTCATTTTTGAAAGACAGAGAGAGACAGAGCACAAGCAGGGGTAGGGCAGAGAGAGAGGGGGACACAGAATCTGAAGCAGGCTCCAGGCTCTGAGCTGTCAGCACAGAGCCCGATGCGGGGCTCAAACTCATGAACTGCAAGATCATGACTTGAGCTGAAGTTGGACACCCAACCTACTGAGCCACCCAGGTGCCCCAAACCAAATATTTTTAATGAGACCAAGTCTGGTCACAGCATATACACATTGCTGGTAACTGACCACTTCGGTCAAGAGAATAAATATTTTTCAGCTTCTGAGTGGCTGCATATTGGCAGTTAAAACTTTTGACTCTTTGTGGCTTCCATGTTGCCCTTGAGTTATTAATTTGTTTTCATAATTGCAAGCGGTGCTGGCAAAAGGGAAGCTAGTCCTAAGATACACATTTCTTTTGAAATGTCAAAAAGAAACCAAGACATAAACCAACTACACTTCTTTCATTCTCAAATGTTACATTGTGAATTATGAAAAAAGGAAAAGTAATAACCTGTATTACTTGTAAATTATTCATATCTGTTTCAAATTTTTCTCCCAGTTCACCTCTCAGGCGTTCAAGTGCATCAATTTCCTGTTCTTCATCTTCCTCACTCATCACTTCCTCATCTTTTGGAAATTCATCTTCAAGGATGTTGTCAATATCATCTTCCTCTTCTTCAGGCTCTTCTTCACTAAAATCTTCATCTTCCCTATGTGTCTAAGGAAGAAAATGTTCTCTTTTACTATACACATAGAATATGCACCAAATGACTCTGCTAACTAATCATCTGGAATATTTTATGTCACTGGATATTGGTTGGTATGGAATGGCAACATTTATTTAGTAACATAGTAAAGTTTTAAATATCTGGCACCCATAAGTTTAATTCCTTCAAGATTCTGACAACATACTGATCACATAGTAAATACATAAGCAAGATATTAAATGTTATTTATGTCTATGGTTGCCAGAAAGTTCCGTTTCTTTGTTTGTTTGTTTGTTTGTTTGTTTAGAGTCTTTATTTTACTTGCAGTTAGGGAACAAAGTCATGTTAGTTTCAGGTGTACAATACAGTGATTCAACAATTCCATACATCACCCAGTGCTCATGACAAGTGCACTCCTTAATCCCCATGACCCCTTTAATCCATCCCTTCCACCCGCCTCCCTTCTGGTAATCATGTTTGTTCTCTATAATTAAGAATCTGTTTCTTCTTCTTCCCCCCACCTCCTCAGGTGGTTGACATCTTTATTGCTTTGGAGGTGGGGGGCAGGTGCTCAGCAGTTCTTAGTGGGGTGCTTCCTTTTCACCATCACAGGCTTCTGGTGAGAAGGATGGCACTGGTCCTGCAAATGGCAGCCGTGTGCAGATCTGGACAGTACTTGTTTTTGCGGGTCATGTGATTGATGCTGCTGAGAGTGGCCCAGACATTCTTGTTAGTGGTGGTCCGCATGTAGGAGGCAGTGGGTTTTCGCTGGCCAAATCTCTACTTCATGACCATTACATCTTTGCCATAGGCTGCTGGCTCCAAACCCACAGTCTTGTGGTGAATCAGCCCATTTGGTGGAAGGTGTCACGAGCCTTCAGGTTATTGGGCTGGGTGCTGGATGTCTGCATGTTCCTCTTGATCAGAAAACTGGGGCAGTTCTGCGTGACCAACCATTCAGGTGGGCGGACAGGGCAGCAGCTCCTCTCACTACTGCCTGGGGAAGTCAGAAAGAGCCCGAGTCTGTTTCTTGATTTGTCTCTCTGTTTTTTCTTTGCTCATTTGTTTTGTTTCTTGAGTTCCACATGTGACTGAAATCATACGGTATTTGTCTTCCTCTGACTGGTTTATTTTGCTTAGCGTAAGAGTCTCTAGCCCCATCCATGAAGGTTACATGTATTTGAAAGTCACTCAAAATGGATAACTCAGTCACTAGCTGTTGTCAGTTTGGACAAGATCAGTTTCCTCACCTGTAAAATAGGAATAACAAAGTACCTATCTCACAGGGATGGTGGGAGCATTAAATTACTTAATACATGCAAAGCCCTTACTTAGAAAAGTGTCTGGCACATGGCAAGCATGAAATGATAGCTATTATTGCTATTATTGTGCCATTATAGCTATTATTTGTCACTTTGTATAAAGCACTGTATTAATAGAACAGTTACATGCCCTTTAGGAGTTTATAGTCTATCTGAAGAACGGAGAACAATACACAAATGACTCTTAAAGACCCATGGCAGGATATTGGTACTAAGTGGTGCCATATAGGCGTTAACATTTGCCTTTAACATAGAGGCTCCTGGGCCGCCTCCACACTCTTCTCCCTGAAGTATTCCTTGTATCAGTTGGAGCACTGCCTTCCAGTTGGAAACCTGGAAGTTTTCCTTACTCCTTGCTCTCCATTACTGCTCATCCAGTTTCCAAGGACTGTTATCCTAAACAACGCCCTACATTCTCTCCTTTCCAGTTACCCTCACCCCCGCTGTTTGCCTTTTCATTTTCTGATGCCTGCAATCTCCTGCTTATCCTGCTGTTTCCTAATCTTTCTATTGATTAGACCCTGGTTCCTTTATTTATTTATTTATTTATTTATTTATTTATTTATTTATGTCTAATTTATTGTCAAATTGGCTAACATACAGAGTGTACAGTGTGCTCTTGGCTTTGGGGGTAGATTCCCACGATTCATCGCTTACATACAACACCCAGTGCTCATCCCAACAAGTGCCCTCCTCAATGCCCATCACCCATTTTCCCCTCTCCCCTGCCCCCACCATCAATCTTCAGTTTGTTATCTGTATTTAACAGTCTCTTAGAGTTTGCCTCCCTCTCTTTCTGTTTGTAACAATTTTTCACCCTTCCCCTCCCCCATGGTTTTCTGTTAAGTTTCTCCAGTTCCACATATGAGTGAAAACATGATATCTGTCTTTCTCTGACTGACTTATTTCACTTAGCATAATATCCTCCAGTTCCATCCACATTGCTGCAAATGGCAGGATTTCATTCTTTCTCATTGCCGAGTAGTGTTCTGTTGTATATATAAAACACATCTTCTTTTTTTTTTTAAACTTTTTTTTTTTTCAACGTTTATTTATTTTTGGGACAGAGAGAGACAGAGCATGAACGGGGGAGGGGCAGAGAGAGAGGGAGACACAGAATCGGAAACAGGCTCCAGGCTCTGAGCCGTCAGCCCAGAGCCTGACGCGGGGCTCGAACTCACGGACTGTGAGATCGTGACCTGGCTGAAGTCGGACGCTCAACCGACTGCGCCACCCAGGCGCCCTAAAACACATCTTCTTTATCCATTCATCAGTTGATGGACACGTATAGCTTTTTCCATAATTTGGCTACTGTTGAAAGCGCTGCTATAAACATGTGCCCCTATGAATCAGCACCCTTGTATCCTTTGGATAAATTCCTAGCAGTGCTATTGCTGGGTCATAGGGTAGTTCTATTTTTAGTTTTTTGAGGAACCTCCAGGCTGTTTTCCAGAGTGACTGCACCAGCTTGCATTCCCACCAACAGTGCAAGAGGGTTCTCGTTTCTTCACATCCTCCCCAGCATTTCTTGTTTCCTGAGTTGTTAATTTTAGCCACCCTGACCGGTGTGAGATGGTATCTCATTGTGGTTTTGATTTGTATTTCCCTGATGATGAGTGATGTTGAACATCTTTTCATATGTCTGTTGGCCATCTGGATGTCTTCTTTGGAAAAGTGTCTATTCATGTCTTCTGCCCATTTCTTCACTGGATTATTTATTTTTGGGGTGTTGAGTTTGGTAAGTTCTTTATAGATTTTGGATACTAACTCTTTATCCAATATGTCATTTGCAAATATCTTTTCCCATTCTATCGGTTGCCTTTTAGTTTTGTTGATTGTTTCCTTTGCAGTGCAGAAGCTTTTTATCTTGATGAGGTCCCAATAGTTCAGTTTTGCTTTTAATTTCCTTGCCTTTGGAGATGTGTCAAGCAAGAAATTATTGAGGCTGAGGTCAAAGAGGTTGATGCCTGTTTTCTCCTCTAGGGTTTTGATGGTTTCCTGTCTCACGTTTAGTAGACCCTGGTTCCTTTAAAGAGCACCTGGAGCTGGAATTTGGCCTTGCAAGTTCAGGGAGGAGGATGAGAGGGTCCCTTCCTGCTCTGTGCCCAGGCTCCTCCCTCTCCGAAAGAAGCTTGGATATGGGGCAGTGTTTTTCAGTTCTGGTTCTTTTTTTATTTAAATTTTGAAGCCATTTGGTTCTTTTATCACTTTTTCCTTTTCCTTATCCTTTGACAATTAAAAAAAAATCTTCAGATTTGATTTTCTAAGGATTATTGGAAGTATGGTGGGATGAGTCCACACTGCAAATGAGAGATGTCTCAGTTGCAGAGCTTGGCTCAACTTAATAGCTCTTCCAACTTATTTGTTAATTAAAAAAAATTAAACTATGTAAGTTTAAACATAGATTCATTTTTGTTAAAAAGATAAAATTATACAGCATTGTATAGGGTAAAAAAAGTCTCCCTTCACACTCCCATCTCTATTTCCACTTTCCTACCTAGAAATGATTTTGGTTAACAATTTGGTTAAGATCCTTTTAGATGTTTACACCCACACACACCCACACAAAATTATATTTATACATATTGTACAACTTGCTTTTTAAAAATATAATTTAGCAATGCATTTAAATTTCTTTCCATATAAAAACATATATCTCATCATTCTTAGCTATTCTTGCATTTTAAAAAGGTTCATGGGTTTTTTTTTTTTTTTTTTGGTTGTTATGGGAAAACCAGTTTAGGAAATAACAAAGTAAACAGTGAAAAGTAGACACTTTTGACCCCTGTGATATTTGTTTTCTCTCTTATATTAGTGGTGATGAGGGATTTGGCTAACTTACATTTCTCTTCTTTTCTTTTTCTTCTGCCTATCCCCCAGTGTTAGTCATATTTTTAATTCTTTAATTCTGCAACTGAGTGCCTATAACTTTAAATATTATCTCCAAATCTCTCTTGAGCTACTACTTCTAGATATATGTTTTGATTCCCCACAATTCAAGAGAATGTCCTTACTCTTCTTTCCTCTTTTCCCTCTCTTCAGTTTCTAAATTTCCATCTCCAACATTACCACATTTACATTCCTGTCCTATGATTGTTTTTAAGTAGCACTTAGGTATTTAGTGCTTCATGCAAAAATTGATTCTAAGAATTGAAAGCAAATAAAGAGTGATTAATTCTGAAAATTGAAACCCAGTAAACAGCACCTGCCATATTTTAATTATATAACCTTTATTCACAATAGCCACAGATAGTGACAGAGGGGATGCAACTCTATATCAACAAACATGTACCATTTTGAGGAAAATGTCTAAAGTATCAATGTCAAACATTGTATTTTCTTATTATGCAAAATAATGCATAATTTAATTTGTCCCATATGTGGATAATGCTTTTCTTGTCCCCCACCCCCACCCCATATTTCTGGTTTGGTTTTGTTTTTTAGATGGAAGAAGCATTATTCATAAAAATCAATTGGCTACTTTTTTCAGGAAGAATATACAGAAGGCTAATTTTCAAAGATCTTAAATATCTAAAAGTATTTCCATTTCATCTTCATACATTATAAATAGTTAAAAATCATTTTCATTCAGAATTTTGAAGGCATTGTTTTTGTCTTCCATCATCCAGTATTGTTGGTGAAAAATCTGACACAAAACTCATCCACATTCCTTTGTAGATATCTTTTCTTCATTTTAGAAACAGTTAAAATCTCTTTATAATTAGCAATCTCAAATTTCATGAGAGTGTGTCTAATGTACATCTCTTTTAACTTGTTCTGTTCAGTATTCATTGAGCCCTTTCAATTTGAAGATCCTCTGCTCTCTTCAATACTGGGGACATTTCTTTCAATATTTTAAAGATTATTTCCTCCTATATTAGCTCTCTTTTCATTTTTTTTTCTTTTTGAATGCAAATTAGATGTTGATCCTCCTGGACTGACCCCACATATCTCCAGTTTTTCTTTCATATTTTCTATTTCTTGTATTTTTGTTCTATATTTGAGAAACTTCTTTGGCTTTTACTTCTAATTTTTCTCTTCAACTTTTTAAGAACTGCTCATTTATTTTTGAGAGAGACAGAGAGCACGTGTGTGAGCATAGGCCATCCATGCAAGTGGGGAAGGGGCAGAGAAAGGGGGCAGAGGATTCGAAGTGGCCTCTGTGTGGACAGAGCTATGCCGGGCTTGAACTCAAACTGAGATCATGACCTGAGCCTGCGTCAGATGCTTAACCAACTGAGCCACCCTCTATTAAACTTTTAATTAATTTAATTTACATTATACATTTTAGCTTCTGTGAACTCTTTTTTGCTTTCTGATTTTTCATAGCATCCTGATTTTTGTTTTATGGATATAAGTTCTTGAATTTTCTTAGGGAGATTGGAATTTTTTAAATGTTTAGTAAGGTCTTCTGAATTGCCTATTCATTTTAGGGTCAGTTGTTCTGTTCATCTTGTTGCTCCTTTGTGTTGATAATTTTTCTCAAGTATATGGTAATCCTTGGTTGTTCATCCATTTTTATGAATGGAGGACCAAGTTGTTTAATTCAAAGCAACTTCAAACTCTGGGTGTGTGAGCAGGGCAGGTTGTATTGTGCTTCCACTTACGATGTGAGAATGAGAAGAGGTGGGCAGGTTGGATCTTGCTCCAAAAGATGGAGGACACCAACCAATATCCCTGGCACTTATTATCTTCTAGGCAGATTATTTGCTTCAGAAATTATTTGCCTTTTTTTTTCCCCATGGGGGCACATGTCATTGTTACATAAGGAGATGGTGGGGCAGCCTTAAATAACTTTTGTGCAGTTAATTATCCTGGACTTAGTAGATAATCAAATTATGTGCACATAATGAGTTCTGTCCTTACTTTTCAACATGTATGCTATTTCTTTTTTTTCTTGTATTACTTTCACTAGTTTCTTTAGTACCATGTTGAATTTTTTTAAAGGTTAATATCCTAAAAATCTCCACAGGTTAATTCTTCCTAGGGAAAAAATTTTTATTTTTCCATAAATGGCAACTTGATCTTGAAACAGTGCTTTTTTTTTTTTTCTGATAAATTATACCTTTTAGGCCTTATGTTAGGAGATATATCTTCTAAAGTTCATGGTCTCAGAGATCTGCCTCTAGTATGAAGGAATAAGTTAATTTAGCCTCTAGCAGATAATAACCATAAACCATGAACACCCCTCCCCCCACCCCAACACACACACACACACACACATACACACACACACACACACCACTTTCTCCCACTCATTTAAGAAGCTCTGGAGAGTAAACAAAGGCAGATTTGGAAAGCAGCAAAAATTTGGAGTGAGCAGTTGGTTAAAGGTGAATTCTCTGATTTTGTGCCCTTGCTCAGGGGACAGCCTCCATTAGAGTGGTGGTGGCACAGGGAGACTAAAATTCTGATAGGAAACTTTAGTGTCTTTCCAGCTGGAGCAACCAGAGGAAGGAGACACAACCAGGATACCGGAGAGTGAGGGTAAACTTCAGCATTGAGAGAACCGGAGAAGGAAACAACAAATTAGTTTATACAGACTTTCCACATCTCTGAACCATGCACATATGGACTGTTTGAGAACAGTATAAATTGAATTGTTAGTATGACAGAGTTTACAGGCTTAGTCTTACCAAATAAATTGCCTGCTAAAACAAAAACACTCGTGGAGCTAACAGAATTCAGAATCTACATAATATAACACTCATAATTCAAAAGTTATAATACTCCAAAATTATTCAAAGTATAAAGGATCATGAGACATGACCCATTCTCATAAGAAATGATATCAACAAATACCCACTCCAGGTACTAGAGTTACAAAACAAGAACTTTAAAGCAGTTGTTATCCCTACGACCAATGAGGAAAAGGAAAATACACTCATAATAAATGAAAAGATAAGAAACCTCAGGAGGGAAATAAAAACAAACCAAAATGTAAATTAGAACTAAAAAAATACAATATTTGAAATTAAAAAAAAATCAGATGGATTTAATAGACTGGAGATGACAAAGGAAAGAATCAGTGAATTTGAAGATAGATCAGAAGAAATTATCAAACTTAAAGAAGAGAGAAAAAAGATTGAAAAACTGAACAGCCCCAAGATCATGTGGCACAATAGTGAGTGATCTAACCTATGTGAAATTGATTTGCAGAAGGAGACAGAGAGCAAGTAGGACAGAAAAAGTATTTGAAGAAATAATGTCCAAAGTTCCCCCCAATTTAGTTAAAGACACAAATTTATGGATTAAAGAAGCTTAGTCAACCCCAAACTAGATAAACATAAAGAAAATGACATGTAGGCATATCATAATCACACCATTGAAAAAGATTTCTTGGCTGAAAGCAGCCAAGAAAAATCATACAGGAAAACAATTCAGATGACCACATTCTTCTCATCCCTCTGATTTCCCTCACACCAGAGGAATGAATAAAGAACAACAGAAAAGGTTAAATATCTGGATAAATGTAAAGGAAGATTTATTTTCCTCTCAATATATTTAAAATACATATGACTATTTAAAACAAAAACTATATATATTTTTTTTCTTATGGAGTTTATAATCCACTTGGTTGTAAAACAAATGACCACTAGAACATACAGGATATTGGTGGGCGTAACTGGATTTATACAGTCACAGCTTTCTACACTATTACATGGAATAATATTGACTCTAAGTAGAGTGGGAAAAGGTAAGGATGTATATGTAATAGAGAGCAACCATTAAAAAAACACAGAGAGGTATAACTAAAAAGCCAAAAGATAAATAAAATGGATTCCTAAAATACATTCAACCAATCCCAGAGAAGGCTGGAAAGGGAAAAGAAAAAAGAAAGGGGACAACAGGAAACAAAACTCATGGTCTCTGAGAAACAGGGCTAGCTTTGGGGTAAACTGTCTCATAGCTTTCTAGCAGTACCAGAAAGTAGGGGCAAGGCTATAACTGAGTAGAAGGTTATGCCAGGAGGGTGGTGGAGGTTATAGTCAGAATGCTTACAACTAGGGAGGAAATGAGATAGGCAGAAATAGAGGAGAAGTGAAAGACTTGTCAGAGTTCTGAGGCTTCCCAATACAGATGCATGTTAGTCAGACACTAGATTCCCTTACGATACATGGGGGGGGGGGGGGTGCGGTGCCGGGGGGTGAGGTTGTCTTCTAAATCTGGATTTTGAGACACTATTCCAAACCGTTTGTTTTCAAAACCTTAAAACTCAAGCACTGGGAGATTATGGGAGTGCTGAATCACTATATTGTACGCCTGAAACTAATATTACACTGTATGTTAACTAATGAGAATTTAAATAAAAACTTAAAAAGAACTCAATCCCCAGCCTGTACCCTCTGCCCACCCTCCCACCCAACCTTAGCTTTCTGTTCCATCCCAAAGTGCTCTCTGCACATAGACCTGGAGGCCTATACACCCTGCCTTCTCCCTAGAAGGCCTCAAGGATGGTCTTGGCCTGGTGCTTGGTCCTTAACCTTGTTTCAACCTCATTTGGACCCTGGCTTCGGCTTCCCCTTAGTACTTACGGTATTTATCTGAATTAACTATCTGGGTGTAGTCCCTCACCATTCTGCTGACTTGCAGCCTTGGCTCACTATACTGGCTGTTTCTGGCTTTCTCCTGTCTGTGGCTACGCATAACTTGACAGAAGAGACTGAGGCACCAGAGAAGGAGCCAGCGAACAACAGGAAGAGAACCAAGATTCTGAAGCAAGAAATAGGAGTAGAAGCAAGGCCTCTGAGGAGCTGGAAAGTATGCAAACTAAACATGAGAAGGGGCTGGCTTAGAGATTATTCATCAGTCACACTTGGAGACTAAAATTCCACAAGGTGGCAACATTTTCCTACAAAATTAATGCAAGTAGCCCCCTTGAGACTAAGATCATTTCTAGTGTTAAAAAAACGTGTTATCTGTCGGAAAAAAATCAGACAGTAAGGGCAATGATCTTTGTGAAGGATGAGAAGACAAACCTGGGAGGGGCTTTATTTGTACGTGGTTCCCCAATTTGTTATGAAAAGGTGAGTAATGGAGCTGCATATCCTATACAAAAGGCAAATAATGAGAAGGTCTCTGTTCTTTTGAAAGCAAGCCCCAGCATCTATGCAGAGTCAGGAAGTCACATTAACTGGTTAGAGCGATCACATTGCGTGAACCTAGACATGCTACATTTTGTTTAGTCTTTCTTTGTCTGAGGCAGTAGCAGGACATATAAAATTCTCATCAAAGAAATTTTAAAAGGTCAATACACAGTTTTCATCTTTGATTCATCAAAAATCTCAGGAATTATCTTCCCAAAGTTGTTTTGTGTAAATGAATTGTGTGACATACATAGCCAATTTTGTGAAAGATTAAGTCTTGGGAGAGCTAACTTATACAAAACCTACTTATGGGTGCCTGGATGGCTCAGTCAGTTAAGTGCCCAACTCAGGTCATGATCTCATGGTTTCACAAGGGTGAGCCCCCATCGAGCTCTGTGCTGACAGTGTGGAGGCTGCTTGAGATTCTTTCTCTCCCTCTGCCCCTGCCCCATTTGTGTGCTCTCTCTCTCACTCTAAATAAATAAATGAACATTTAAAAAAACCATGATTTAATTTTTAAGATAGAATATTGAATTTTTAAATGAAAAATAGTAAGAAATCCCACCATTCTAATGTTAACAAATAGAAAAATGATAAATCAGGAACATTTAAAATTTATCCTGAAAACTGATTTTCTTAAGAAAAAGATTAACATTGTTGCACTATATGCTAACTTGGATTTAATTAACAAATAAATTAAATAAAAATTTAAAAAAAGAAAAAGCAGATTTAATTAAAGAATAAGGGGGAAAAAGTTACAGAAAGGGAGGGAGACAAACCATAAGAGACTCTTGGATACTGAGAACAAACTGAGGGTTGATGGGGGGTAGGAGAGAGGGGAAAGTGGGTGATGGGCATTGAGGGCACTTGTTGGGATGAGCACTGGGTGTTGTATGGAAACCAATTTGTCAATAAATGATACTTAAAAAAAAAGAATAGCAGGGAAGGGAAATTAAAGTATTATTAATTCAGGAAACTAGATATTGTTAATTTTGTTCTATTTTACAACGAAAAAGCCTAAGCTCAGAGAGATTAAGAAACCTGCTCAAGGTTATACAACAGCAACAAAACAACTGGTGAGTGCCTACTATGTGTCAGCACTATGTGAGGCACTGGAGAGCCAGCAATGAACAAAATCAGCAAGAACTGGAGACAGGATACCAATTTAGGTATCAGATCATAGTCTTGAGAGTCAGTGTTGAAAAGATGGTCAGAAGGAAATGGGAGAAGGCAGGAAGCATCTCATTGTTTGCCTTGGTTACAGGGATTACTTGTAAGCTGACTATACATACGAACCCCAGGTAACTTCACAGAACTAGCATGTCTCATCACACCTCCTCTTTAAATTCTATACCCCTGAGTGAGCTTGGCTGTAGCACTGGGGTAGGCTATGTCATTTTGGGAATAGTTCCTCTCCAAACAAAACAAAATCTACAATCTTCAAGGTTTATCTTTTCAAAAAATCAGCAGGTGGAGAAAAGGAGCTGTACTGAGCAGCCTGTACAATATATGAGTCTGAGGGTTCACAGGCGCTGCCTCATTCCATTCTTTATCTCGGCATAATCTATATTTTAGTTCCAACACAGCTTTACAGTCTCTCTGTCTAGACCTCAGTCCTAGGCTCCCAGCCTATCTCCCTGTGCGTGGACTGGAAGGCTGGAATGCAAAAATGAAAATCCAAAAGAAGCATAGTTTAATATGGTATTATATCTTGAATTAGATTATTTAAACTTCTTTAGTGGTTTTCTTTCCTTTAAAAATGTTCAGTTTTCTGATTATAAAAATAATAAAGGGTCATTGTAAACAATTATGGAAAAACAAAAAGTATAAAGAAAAACAGTGATATATAATCTTACTTCTCATATGTAAACTCTGTATACTTCTTTCAAGACTTTTTCTATTTTTAATTTATTTTCATTTATTTTTTTTAGAGAGAGAGAGAAAGTGAGCAGGAGAGAGGGTCAGAGGGAGAGAGAGAGAATCTTAAGCAGGCTCCACACTCAGCATGGAGGCCAAAGGGGGGCTCTATCCCACGCCCCTGGGATCATGACCTGAGTCGAAATCAAAAGTCAGATGCTCAACTGAGTCACCCATGTACCCCTCAAGACTTTTTCTGTGCATCTTTTTATTTTATATTGTTGATATATAAAAACATATATAATATATATAAACATTATATTAGGGATATTCTTTTTTTAAAAGGCAGCAATTTTATTTACTTACCTCCCCTTTCTGTTTTTTCTCTCTCTCTGCTATAAGTTCAGCCCTTCTTTTAGAAATCATATCATCCTGTTAAAGAAGGAGACATTAAAACATTTTAATGGATAAAATTATTTTTTGTGTATTAATATATATGTATATTATATACACATATGTACATACATATATACACACATATACATACATATATACACATATATACATGTATACATATACATATATAAACATACATACATACATACATACATATGCATACATACATGTGTATATGTATGCATATGTATGTATATATGTTTCCCAAGGTGGGAATAGCATTTGGATGGAAGGATGGTGAATTTCCAGAAAAGCATGTGATGGTGGTAATTATGCTACTATATCCTTGTAGCTCTGGAACTTTTGATCAGCGATTTCCCTCCAGAGGGATAAACAACATTTGGGGCTGCCACTCTTCCTACAAATTTTAGAACACCTTTTTGAATTTATCATCTGTTAGTTTGCTTTGGTAATTAGGTAGATTATGTATATGGAGAAATAAGGAAATAGTTGGAAGTAATTTGTTAAAGATGTTTGATAATCTAGGGGCACCTGGGTGGCTCAGTCAGTAAAGCATTTGACTCTTGATTTTGGCTCAAGTCATGATCTCACAGTTTGTGGGTTCGAGCCCTGTATTGGGCTCTGTGCAACAGCTTGAAGCCTGCTTGGGATTCTCTCTCTCTCTCTCTCTTTCCCCCCTCTTTAAGTAAACTTAAAAACAAGTTTGATAATCTTTTATCATTATAATAAAATATAATAGCCTAATAATGTATTGAATAATTTAAGTCATATTATCTCAGAATTGGAATTAGTTGATTAGCTTATCTATTGACAAGTGGTTCATTACCTTCAATTTTGGGTTTTGTTTGTATTTTTTTTTTTGAAACTCTTACTAATAATGAAATACATCTCCCTGTACCTTCCTCCTACCAATAGTAGTTCCTTCCCTGTGGCCCTATGGAACAACTAAGCTCTCTTTAGCATGAAAGCCCTTCAAATTATTTAACACTGCTCTCATGTTGCATCTTAGTCTTCCTAGTTCCAGATTTGAAAGCCCCATTCTTTTCACCCCAGCCCAGATTTATAGATTCACTCTTTCAAGACATGTCTTATAAATGGAATGGAATGAATTATATAGTATGTACTATTTTTTTTTTTTTTAGCCTGGCTCTTCTTTCGCTAAGCATAATGATTTTTATCCGTGTTGTAAGGTATGTCAATAGTTCATTCTTTTTTAATAGTGAATAGTATCAACATTACATAGATATACCACTTATTCATTCACTTCATTGACTTATTCATTCATTCATCCTGCCTCATCAAATTTTAAGATATTTAAGGTGTAAATTGTGACGATTTGATATATGTATACATAGTGAAAGGACTCCTCCCATTTAACTAATGAACACTTCCATCGTCTCACATATTTATCTTTTTTTAACATTTAAGTTCTACTCTATTAGCAAATTTTGATTATACAATTCAGTATTACCAGCTATAGTCACATATTATACATTAAATCCTCAGATCTTATTCATTTTATAGCTGAAAGTTTGTACCTGTTACCAACTTCTATTTCTCCCACCCCTCAGCTCCTGGCAACCACTTTTCTTCTATTTCTGTAAGTGTGAATTTCTTTAGATTCCGCATATAAGTGATACCATGCAGTATTTGTCTTTCCCTGTCTGGCTTATTTCACTTAGCATAATGCCCTCAAAGTCCTTCCATGTTGTTGCAAATGGCAGGATTTCCTTCTTTATCATGACTGAATAATATCTCGTACATATAAACACAATGTCTTTTTTATCCATTCATTCATTGACAGACTCCTAGGTTGCTCTCATGTTTTGGCTACTGTGAATAGTGCTGCAATGAACATGGAGGTGTGAATATCCTGTTTTCATTTCCTATGATACTTATCCCAGAAGTAGGATTGCTGGATTATATGGTAGTTCTATTTTAAAATTTTTGAGAAACTTCCAGGCTATTTTCCACAGGGGTTGTACCAGTTTACATTCCCACCAACAGTGCAAAGGGTTTCCTTTTCTCTATAACTTAGCCAACATTTGCTATCTCTTGTCTTTTGATGACAGCCATTCTAACAAGTATAAGGTGATATCTCATTGTGATTTTGATTTGCATTTCCCCGATGATTAGTGATCTTGAACACTTTTTCATGTACCCATTGACCATCTGTATGTCTTTTTTTTTGTAAAAATGTCTATTCAGTTCATCTGATTTTTTTTCATATTTTCAATCTATTTTTTTAATCAGATGGGTTTTTTTTTTGCATTGAGCTATACAAGTCCTCCAGATATTGTGGATTTCAATTCCTTGTCAGATGTAGATCAGATGTGATTCGTAAATATTTTCTCTCACTCAGTAAATTAACTTTTCATTTCATTGATGGTTTCCTTTGTTGTGCAGAAGGCTTTTAGTTTGATATAGTTCCCATTTGTTGACTTTTGCTTTTGGTGTCAAATCCAAAAAACTAATTAAGACCAACGTCAAGGAGCTTACCCCCTATGTTTTCTTTTAGAAGTTTTATGGTTTCAGGTCTCATGTCCAAGTCTTTAATCTATTTTGAGTTGATTTTTTGTATAATATATATAGGGTAGTTTCATTCTTTTGCAGGTGGCTGTCCAGTTTTCTCAGTATTTGCTGAAGAGACTATTCTTTCTCTGCCGTGTATCTTTGGCTCTCTTCTTATAAATTAGTTGAGAATATATGCATGGGGTTATTTCTGGGCTCTCTGTTCTGTTCCATTGATCTATGTGTCTAGTCTGTTATTGAACTCCTCTATTGAATTTTTCAGTTCAGTTATCATATTCTTCAGTTCTGTGATTTGTTTGGAACTTTCCTGTATTTTCTATCTCTTTGTTGAAATTCTCACTCTGTTCATGCATTGTTCTCCTGCCTCGGTGAGTATCTTTATGAACATTATTTTGAACTCTTTATCAGGTAGATCACTTATCTTCGTTTCAATAAGGTCTATTTCTGGAGTGTTTATTTAAAATACATTTCTCTGCTTCTTCATTTTCTTTGGCTCTGGGTTGGTTTCTGCACATTAGACAAAGGGCCACATTTCCTAGTCTTCACAGAGTGGGCTTGGGTAGGAGGTGAACCTTATCAGTCAGCATGGACTGAGTTCTTGGCTGTCTCTCAAACCTGTGTGATTGTCAGACCTACTTTCTTTGCTCTCAGTAGCTCCCAGTAGTTAAGGGAGGCCACAACCTGTCAGTGTCCCAAAGGGGAGGAAAGCCAACAGCATAGGCTGATTGGAAGCTGGACTCTCAGGCAGCAACTGTTTTGATGTGGGCGATATGGGTGTTTTCTCATTTGCTCAATGTACAGGAGTCATTCAGCTAGTTTCCGAATTTCTTTCAGAGGGAACTGCTTCATGTGTAGTTGTGGATTTAGTGTGTCTGTGGGAGGAGGTGAATTCAGGAGGCTCTTATGTTGCCATCTTGGGTGGGAACCCAGGGCACTCTATCTGGGTGTCTAACACATTTTGTTTATCCATTCATCAGTTGATGGATATTGAGTGGTTTTTGCTTTTTGGCTGTTACAAATAATGCTGTTATGAACATTCATATATCAATTTTTATGTGGATCTATTTGTATTTCTGTTGGATAGATTCCTAAAAGTAGAATTGCTGGATTCCCTATGACACTTTTGAAGATTTTATGTAATACTCCTCAGATTATAGTTTCAGAAAAGATGTTCTAAACCAATATATAGATTTGTTTCACTAATGGCCAATATGGCCTTGACGGATAGGTCATCATTCCAGGAACTAATGAAAAAGCCACTGAAAAGTTTAATTATGATGCCTCTCCCACTTTGCTCCTGTGTCTGGTGTAGGGATACTTTGGTGCTACCACTATCTTGAATTTTATTTGCCTTGGAGAGAAAAGCATTAACACATTGAAAAATCACATAGGCCTCAAATAATTTTGTAACTCTTTAATTGCAAATAGTCTTTTTTTTTTAAGTTTATTTATTTTTTTTGAGAGAGAGCAAGAGAGAGCATGAGTGAGTTAGGGAGGGGCACAGAGAGAGGGAGGGAGAGAGAGGATCCAAGCAGGCTCTGTCCTCAGTAGGGAGCCCTACATGGGGCTCAAAACTGTGAGGTCATGGCCTGAGCCAAAATCAAGAGTTGGACGTTTAACTTACTGAGCCACCCAGGTGTCCCTATAAATAGTCTTAATATTTGATAAAAAGTGTTTTCATATTGACTGTGGCATTAAAATCAGAAAACTACATTTTTATAAAGACCACTTTAAAACTGAATAGATTCTGAACAAATTTACTCCCATTTTTTTTTTATTGGATATGTACCTTGATTTTTGCCTTCATTTCTTTGATGAGTTTTTTCCTTTCTAATTTCTTCTTTTGTTTCAGTTTCCACTTTTCAATTTGGGAAGGAAGGAGGCGATCAGAAACATCTTGATCATCAACTTGTATGAAAACAGCAGCATCTGGGAAAAACCCACGTTCCCCCAGAAACAGGGCCTCATCGGGATATCGTGGGAAACCATCTAATATAAAACCTGTGGAACTAGATGGAAATTTCATAATTTTTAAAAGTTTAGTGTAGTATCTTTTATGTCTTTTGATATTTCTACTTGTGTAAACATGGTGTGTGTTCTAAATGTATTGAATTGGATTAAAATGGTAATATTTTATACTTATATTTATAGTATAGATAAGTTCTCTTAAATTGTAAATAGTCTTAATATTTGATGAAAAATGAATAGAAAATAAGTTCTCTGCTTGGGAGGAATGCCCACCCTAATAACTGTGTCACCCTTTATGTGAAGGTGGGTTTGGCCAGCCCACCTTTCGTGGGAATCCACCTTTTTATAGTTTTTCTTCTAGTAATACTTCCTCTCACGAGACAGTTTGTATTCTCTTCCCTGGGTCCCCTTGTAATCAATGACAATTATTAATGTATATATACTGGCTCATATGTGTAAGATGATTACATTCAAATAGAATTATAAAACTTGCCCAAGTATGATGAAACTGTAAGGATCAGAAAACTAACTGAAATGTGACTACATTTTCATTATGAAATATTTATAAAACAATCAGGCTTCAAGAACTTGGCTTTATATGAGAGAGTATTGGTCCCCTTCTGAATGAGAGTTTATCCTGTTTATCTAAAATTGGGTTTGTTTGGGGAGACTTGGTGGCTCAGTTGGTTAAGCGTTAGACTCTTGATTTCGGCTTGGGTCATGATCTCACGGTTTCGTGAGTTCGAGCCGCACATCAGGTTCTGCGCTGACAGTGTGGAGCCTGCTTGGGATTCTCTCTCTCTCTCTCTCTCTCTCTCTCTCTCTCTCTCTCTATCCCTCTGCCACTCATGCTGTCTCTGTCTCTCTCAAAATAAATAAATAAACTTAAAAAAAAATAAAATTGGGTTTGTTTTAGGTACTTATATTTAAATATGTTTTCTTCCTAATATGAACAGGACTTTTAAGAACATTTGACAGTTTGAGTTCTTACCTGATATCTTAAAATGTGTCCCATACTCTTAAGTGGGCAATTTTTTATACTTTGGCTGTAAGATGTATGCCTTTTTCTTTAGAGATGCCTTCAGCATAGTCTTTTCTGTGAGGAACATTTTCATCCCTACCATTCTAGCTGTCACACTTTTTTGTCAGTGACTTCGAAATCTCTACCTCTATACCCAGCTTATTTTCTGAGTTTCAATTCAGGATTTTCCAAAAGCTGCTTAATCTCTTCATCGCGGTGCCCTTTAGGAAGCATTCGTGTATCATACTGTCAGAAATCGTACCCGTTGTTACCCTTCCACACTGCTCTTGCTTCTGACTCACTGGTATTCGGGTGCCAACCATCAGAGACATTTGGATGGCTCCTCCAATTCCTATTGCATCCCACACATAAAGCCTTGATATGTCCTCTCTCTACCCACATTTCCATTTCTGCTACGACACCTAAGATCAGGCCGTTATTATCTCTCTCTAGGACTCATGCAATAGCCTTTAAAAAATATGTTGATTTTTTCCTGATTATAGAAGAAAAACATCTCACTTCACTATCAGTCAGAGAAAAACAGATATCATAGGATTTCACTCATATGTTGAATTTGAGACTCTCAACAGAGGAACATAGGGGAAAGGAAGGAAAAATAAGATAAAAACAGAGAGGGAGGCAAACCACAAGAGACTCTAAAATACAGAGAATAAACTGAGGGTTGCTGGAGGGGAGGTGAGTGGGGGATGGGCCAAATGGGTGATGGGCATTAAGGAAGTCACTTTTCAGGATGAGCACTGGGTGTTACATGTAAAGCTGAATCACTGGGTTCTACGCCTGAAGCCAAGACTACACTGTATGTTATCTGATCTGAATTTAAATAAATAAAAATAAATAAATATAGAAAAGCATGAAAAGGGCAAAATTATCCATAATCTCATATCCCAGAGATTACTGACATTTTGTTTTATTTCTCTGCGGTTTGTTCCTCATGTGTCCACCTTGCTATTGTAAATAACTTTGCATCCTTTATATAGTAACATTTCTTATGCTATTACAAATTCTTCATTATAATACATTTTAATGGTTGCATAATATTTAGCTATTTTATTTAGGCTTTTTACAATTTCACCTTTTACTTTTAATTCTTTAATCCATATGCTCTTTTAAATATTTTTTTAATGTATGTTGTGAGGTTAGGAGCTAAATTAACAAAGAACAACCCATGACTACATTGTTGCAGTCAACCTGCCTAAATTAATCACAACAAATGATCTAATTTAGGCAATAGGAAATTAAAATTAAAGTTGATGATTAATAATCTCACTCACTTATTTATGCCACAGATTAGGTGAAAAAGATTGCCCAGAGGTGCATTGGGAGTAGCCAGTTGTTTGAATTGTCTGTGATACAGTTTCCTTATTTTCAAAGTGAGATAATAAAAGTTTCTATTCTATAGGATAGTAGTGAGGGTTAAGCAAGTTAATGTGAATAAAATATAGTAGAACTGTACCTGGCACAAAGGAAGTTCCATGTAAGTGTTTGCTACTTCTCTTTCTTCTGGTGGATACCAAAGCAAGATATTCTGGTTAGGAAATTGAGGTGAAGTTTTAAACTGTGATGCCCTGGAGATTCCTAAACTTGTCCTATTTGAGGTCAGGCTTGTTCCTGGCTTTTAAGAAAGGGATAATACTATGGACAGCTATTAAGTGGTCTTAAGTGTAATTGGTGAAAGGCTATAAGGAAAAGAGTCCAGCCCATCATTACTGTGAGTGAGTTTAGAATATGGGTAGTCAGCCACGCCTACACATTAGAATCAGCTGGGGAGCTTTCAAAACTACTGATGCCTGGGTCTCAACTTCACACTTTTTTCTTTTTTCTTCTCTTCTCTTCCTTCCTTCCTTCCTTCCTTCCTTCCTTCCTTCCTTCCTTCCTTCTTTCTTTCTTGCCTTTCTTTTTCTTTCTCTTTCCTTTCTTCTTTCCAATGTTTATTTATTTATTTTTGAGAGAGAGAGAGAGAGAGAGAGAGCGCACAAGCTTGTGCAGAGGAGGGGCAGAGAGAGGGAGACAAAATCCCCAGCAGGCTTTATGTTACCAGTGCATAGCCCTGCTTGGGGCTCAGACTCAACAAACCGTGAAATCATGACCTGAGCAAAGCTGGACACTTAACTGACTGAGCCACCCAGGTGCCCCTTACCCTCACACTTCTAAAAATTTTGATTCAGTTGTTTTGGGGTAGGGCCCCTGGCATCAGTATTTTTAAACTAATTTCCCAAATGTTTTTAATGTGTACAATCACTCATTTACAAGAAAGTAAAAAAAAAATTCTTAAATTTATGCTGGATTACATTTTTAACTTTTAAGAATAAAGAAAACGAAAGTCAATAATTGTATAATTCTATGTAAAATAAGATACCGCATTGGTTCCTTAAGCCACCACTCAGAAAGAATTGTTTCAAGAATTTCGGGAGGCAGTGGCTCATTTTCCATTAGATTTAATCTGATTGCTTCTTCTTCTTCTGTAAATTGTACTTCTGGAGACTAAAACAAAAATCAGAAAACAAAACAAAAAATTTAAAACTCTGTATTAATAAATAATCTATAAATTACATAGTTGGTTAGGATGAGACCTTTTTTCTTTAGGTCATTTTTAATACCGCTACTTGTTAACATTTTAAAACTTGAGCCCTTTTCTTTAAATCAATATTTAATATGGTTTTAAATATTAAATTATATGTTATAGCTAAGAGGAGTTACTAGTGATTAGCATGACTGACTTTCACACATGGCCTCCGGATATCTGTCTCATTACTTTTTGCTAAAACCTTGTTCAATCTATATCACACACCCACAAGGCTTAACAAATTTTTGTCATTTATCTTATAATTATTCAACCTAGATCCTGATTAAAGGATGGGTGAGCCAGGCAGTCATCTGGAATACAATCTATATGGGTCCATTTACAGGGGATCATTTGAGAATAAAAGGGTCTAGCTATATCAGAAATGATTAAAAAGTGAGTTAGATATGGGGCGCCTGGGTGGCTCAGTCCGCTAAGCATCAACTCTTGATTTTGGCTTAGGTCATGATCTCACAGTCATGAGATTGAGCCCCATGTCAGGCTCCATGCTGAGCGTGGAGTCTGCTTAAGACTCTCTCTCTCTCCCCCTCCCTCCGCCCCTCCCTCTCTCTTTCTTTCTCTCTCTCTGCCCCTCTCCTCTTTTCTCCCATTTGCACGCTCTCTCTCTCTAAAAATAAGTGAGTTCGAATGAAGAACTTTCTCTTTACAACCCCAGGAAGAAACCATCTAAAAGACATAAAATTTCTTATGATGCATCATTAGAAATTAATATTTTGAGATCTCTGCTGGTACTGGGGCAGATTTTTGTATTTGTTAGAAAACAGAGAACATGATATTGGAAAACCTTATAGTCTAGGTCAGACATCAAATAACATAGTCCCAAATAAATGCTATAAACAGTCCTGTCAGGGAAAGCTGTTCAGATTTTTACTGGAGTCATGTAAAACTTACTATTTTGTATCCTAGATGAGCAGTAAAATTTGTAAATAACATATGGGGAGGATGACCTAACTCACTTTATAGAGTTTTACACTGCTTATATTCTACTTCCAAAAGTAATACCAGTAAGCATAATTATCCGCAAATACAATATTAATATTACTACCGGTTTCTTTGTATTTTCTTCTTCAATCTTGACATTGGCCTGAATGGCAAGTTCTTCAAGTTCTTGTTTTGCAAACTGTTCTTCCTCAGAATCTTCTTCAAATTCAGTTCCTATTTTCTTTTCAGTTTTGAGCATTAGTTTTTCTTGAAGAAATTCTTCAAACTGAATGTGAAAAATGCCCAATTTTTCTGCTAAGTATCTTCCACAGACAGTTTTACCAGAGCCATGTGGGCCCAGAAGGCATATTCTTATTGGAGGAGCCTGCCACAGGAGAGAGGTAGAGTAGGAGGAGAGTGAAGAAAAGGAATTTTGAGTAATTTAGAAAACATTAGGCCTATTGATTGCCCTCTCTAAGACTGAATTATCACTTCACAACACCAGCAGCATCAGAAGCCACAACCATCCACATATTTCAATGGTCTGCCTGGGTACCACATAAAAATTGAAGTTCATGGAAATGGACTTCGGAAGAGTTTAAATCATGATCTATATGTTACATATGTTCTATTTAAGAAAGTACTCGTGTCAGGGGCACCCAGCTGGCTGAGTTGGTAGAGCATGTGACCCTAGATCTTGGGGCTTTGAGTTCAAGCCCCACTGTGGGGGTGGAGCTTAATTAACTAAAAAAAAGAAGAAGAAAGAAGGCATTGGTGTTCTCAAAAGTATAAGTGACAATCTATTGTGATTTGTATATTTTGATCTTGTAATCCCATGCTAGGGAATTATACTAATAAAATAATTTAAGAGAAAAAAAGAATGACAGGCCCAAAGATTTCCTAATTACTATCCACAATGTGGATATCCAAAATGTGGAATTACTATCCACAATTCATATCCACAATGACAAATCACACTATGAAAAATACTGTGAAAAATGTCTAACAATTAGATGTTAAAATGGTATGTTAAATAATTAAGCATTATGAGATTTATGTAGAAATATGTAAACTTTCATTGATATAATGTTAAGTAAAAAAACAGATAATAAAATAGTATATACACTAGAAAGAAAATACATCCATGTAGAATAGGGTGAGAAAGTAAAATTAAAAATGAAAGCTCGGGTCTAAACCTGGTGCGATTATGTGTGTGCTTTATTTTTTAAATGGATAAAATATTACCACAGTGTGCTCTTTTATTATTGGTGATAAACAAATAAGAATAAAAAGTGTTACCACAAATTTAGGAAAACATGGATTGCTTCAGAGCCATATAACAGGACTCTTTTTCAATCCAATGAACCAGTTCAGCCCTTGCTCCTGAGAGTCAACCAAGTCAGGCACAGACGTGCCCCTATGATCATGCCTCTGAGTGTGAACTTGAGTAACCACACTTCTACAAATGTCAACCCACTGAAAGTCCACCAATCCTTGAATCCCACTCATCCCCTGTCTTAAGATCAGCAGACTGCTCTGAAGTCTCTACACGGACTAACCAGCACAGCTAGCCCTTAACATATAAGCAATAAATTCAGCTGTGTCTTTTTACTTCCACTAAAAAGACAGTCCGTGTTGGTTTGACACAAGGCATTACTATAAAAATCAAAATAGATAACTATTTTATGCATATTCCAAAAAGTTCTTCTTGGAACTTAGATAGTTTCACCATATTGTTAATATCAGATCGGGGACTTCACTATTAAGTAAAATGATGAAGGTTGGCAGGAAGTCCTTGAACAAGTACTCAGGAGTGATTATTGGGATAGGAGTATTGTTTTCACCTTTAATGGCTCATTATGAGCCACGTACTTCTCAGGATGCTCCAGAAACTTTTCTCTAGCCTCAGGACTTGAAAAGTAGTAGATCTTTTCTCGATATTTAGCTGCTTCTTCTATGCTGCCTGGCTGTAGGATGAAGTTTTCTTTGAGAACCACTGGACAAAAGTGCTTGCTATCTCCCAAGTGCCTTCTCTTCTCTTTAATTCTTTCTTCATTCTACAAATATTATTCAGTTTGGAGAACAGTATTATAAATATTTTGATGCAAGACTGAAATGTAATTAAAAAAATAATGCATCTTGAATAATACTTAACCCATAATAAGATGCCTTTAAAACAATCCACAATTTTATGTGTATCCTTCCAGACCCCTTTTTCAAAGTACATCTTACTGATATACATATAAAACGAGACATATATTTAGACACAAATACAGTATTTAAAAAATACCAGTGGAATAATACTTTACATGACTATTCTACAACAGACCTCTTTTATTCTCCAAAACAAGATATAATGAACAACTTTCTGTAAAGGATCAAACATGAGACTAATCTATACGTTTCTTGCACCATTCTTGTTCAATTTTTGTATGAGAGGTATGTAAACTTCAAATGAGCTGGGAGATATTGCTGTTTTTCTGTGATGTGGAAGATTTTAAACAACATAGGAATTATCTGATCAACAAAGGTATATTAGAAATAATTTGTAACTCTCCTCTATTATTTTTGTTTCTTCAGCTTTCATCATTCTTCGTAAGCAAATTTTAGTAATTCATATTTTGAAAATCTTTTTAATCTTGATGTTAAAATTTATTAGTATAAAGTTCCTGTAATTTAAAACAATCTTGTTTTAAAATCTTGATTATATACCTATTTTTGTTTCAAATGTTATTTGCTTCTTCTTTTTACCTAGACTTCTCAGAAGTTTGTCTATCTTATTACTTTTCCCAGTGAACCAAGTTTTCTTTTTTCTTTTTTTTTTCTTTGAGAGAGAGAGAGAGAGAGAGAGCATGCACAAGCAGGGGAGGGACAGAGGGAGAGGGACGGAGAATCCCAAGCAGGCTCCATGCAGGCATGGAGGGGCTCAATCTCATGACGGCAAGATCATGACCCCCAGGTGCAATCAAAAGTCGAATGCTTAATTGACTGAGCCATCCAATGTCTGCAACTTTTCATTTTTTTGAAATTAGGTCTAATGTTTTTCTCTTCTTTTTCTATTTTGTTAATTTTTGACTTTATTCTCCTTTCTACTTTCTTTTTTTGTGCTTTTTCTTCCAGATTCTTGAGTTGAATGTTTAACTTTTTCCTGCTAATAAATCCACTTAAATTAGGGTTGCCAGACTTAAAAAATAAGAATGTGGTTCCCAGTTTTATTTGAATTGCAGATAACAAATAATCTTTTAGTATAAGTATGTACCATACATAAAAATGATTCTTTTATTTGCAATTCAAATATAACTGGGTATCATGTGGGTTTTTTTCCTGGTAACTCTAATTTCTACTTCTTCCATACTGCAAAGCATTTATATGTAATCTTTTTTTTTTTTTTTGAAGGGCTAAGGGCTAGAAAAAAGAATATATACATTTTTTATTTTGAAGCTGAAATGTATAATCTCTCAAAATTAAGGATTTTGATAAATCTGAGATAAGGTCACGTGACATTTAAAATTGTGTTGAATTCTTCAATGTTTGTTCTCATTTATATGATTTTTATAACGTATTCAATTATAAGATGCAATTTTATTTAAAGGCATTGTTGAATTTGCAGTAAAAATATATGCTCTCAAATGATACTGAAAGTATAAGTTCTGACCTATGTGTATGTCAATATAATTTTGTTTCATGAGAATTTTATTTTACTTTTATTGTTTTTACTTAAAGCATTTTTAAGAATTTTATTTATGTATGTATGTATGCATGTATTTATTTATTTAAATTCCAGTATAATTTAAATACAGTGTTATGTTAGTTTGAGGTATATAATATAGTGATTCAACAACTCTGTATGTTTCTCAGTGCTCATCAAGTTGAGTGTACTCTTAATCTCCTTAAGTTATTTCACCCATCTCCCCACCCACCTTCCCTCTGACAACTACTAGTTAGTTCTCTGTATTTAAGAGTATGTTTTTTGTGTCTTTTTTCCTTTGTTTGCTTTGTTTCTTAAGTTCCACATATGAGTGAAATCATGTAATATTTGTCTTTCTCTGACTTCTTCCACTTAGCATTATATCCTCTAGATCCCCCCATGTTGTTGCAAATGGCAAGATTTCATTCTTTTTTATGGCTGAATAATATTCCTGTGTGTGTGTGTGTGTGTGTGTGTGTGTGTGTGTGTGTGTATGTACCACTTCTTTACCCATTCATCCATCAATGGACACTGGCGAGTTTTTACTTCCCTGAATCTACAGGGCTCCTGCTGTTCCCCTTCCTGCTCCCTAATTCTCCTTTTAAAATCTCTACCTACCTCTGTCCAAGTCAGAGTTCAGTTCACACTGGACTTTTTTCCGTATTGATTAAAACCTGTCCTTACCACTTCAGTGCCCAGTTGTGCTTATCTTTGACAGTGTAAAGTATCTTGTTGTGTTATTTTAATGCATTTCTCCTTCAATTCTACTTTTACTGATACCCAGAATGCTTCTCTTTTTTTGTTAGCATTTGTTTTTTATATCTCAATCCATTTGAGTAATTTAAAAAAAAATTTTTTTTTTAGTTAATTGTAAATGGCTTACATTCGTTGACTCCAGTTTTTCCTAATAATGGGTGGGTCCAGAATTATCCCTAAATAAATTTTAGAAACAGAATGTGAGGTATGTGTGTAGAGGCAATGTGTGGAGTGTCTTGGAACAAGGGATTCTGGGAAAATGGTGATATGAAGACATTCCCTTCCTTTCTCTTAAACTTAACTGCTGGGGCAGGCAACTGGTATCCATAAACATTCTAGGGGAGGGAACTGTATGGCATTATTTGCCACTATGGGCTGGATGAGTGTATGGAGACAAACATCAGAGAGACAGAGTATTAAGATGTCAAGTCCTAAGAGGAATTTTGTTTTCCTGAATTTCTGGATTTCCTGGGGAATGTTAGCATCAGCAACGACCAGGGAAGTGCTTGTGGTTTCTCTGGTCCACAGAAGACCAAGAAGGAGTTGTATGGGTGGGAAGAGTCCTCCCCAAACCTGAATCTGAGCAAGTATGAGGAATCTGGGTAACGTGGGCTTGTCATAGGCACACATAGCAGTCAACATATGCCCTATCTGCCTCTATACTCCTGACCTATGGGGAGAGAAGTCACTTTGCCTTTTATAATTTTTGAGAATGTTGTCACCTAAAGCACTCCAGCAACAGTTCTGAACCCTACTGAATACAAAAAGAAAAAGAAGAAAGAAAACCACCACCCATCTAAGGGAGCCTAGTTAACTGAAAGTTCAGTCAGATCAAATAGACCACAAAACTTTGCAACACAGATGGAAAGAACCCAATCTCTGAGGAGAAAATTGATGAGGACATTAATAGAAATGCAAATAAACAGTAGAGTTCATGGGCACCAACAAAATACATAAATGAGCCTAAGAGGAGAGTGACCACTTGTGGTAGAAAAATGGCCCCCAAAGGTCCCCAGAACCTGTGAGAACCTCATATGTGATTAAGGATGTTGAGATGGGAAGATTATCCAAGTGGGCCCAATGTAATTACAAAGTTCCTTATAAGAGAGAGGCAAGAAGGTCAAAGCAGAAGAGGAGATAACATGATGGAAAGCAGAGGCTGAAATAATGTGCTTTGAGGATCGAAGAAGAAGCCATAAACCAAAGAATGCAGGTAGCATCCAGAAGCTGGAAAAGACAGGAAAAGTTTTCTCCTCTATCAGAAGGAACATAGCTAATACCGATTTTAGCCCTGTAAGATTCATTTCAGAGAACTAACCTTGAGAACTGTATGATAATTTTGTTATTTTAAGCCATTAACTTTGTGGTAGTTATAACAGCAGTAGGACCCCAGTGAATGTCTTAAATGAGAAGAATGAATGGAAGACATATCTACAAATATATGAACAAAAAAGTAAAGAGTTGGAGAATTTGAGGGAAAAGATACAGATATTTGGAGGACAGATCCAAGAGACCTAATTAGTATTAGGTATTATGGAAGAAAAAAAAGGAAGAGATGGAAAAGAGGCAATAATTAATTTCCCACAGATACAGAAAGACATAATACACAGATTTAAATGCACCCGAAGTATAGGCAAGATTGATAAGAAAAGAGAGACACTTGGGCCTATCTTGGTGTGATTCCTGAACTCTGGTGTAGCAGTAGAACTATTGTTTCTTTTTGTACTTTCTGTTTGGTAAAAGGGAAATATCTTTGTTGTTGATTTTTCCTAATGTGAAAATTATATATTTCTAGTGTTAAAAAATCAGATAATATATTTAAAAAATAAAAATTGCTTGTAAGTTCATCATTGAGATATAACCACCATTAATACTTTTAACAGCTTGACTGAGGTATAACTAACATTAAAACACTGCACATATTTACAGTATAAAATTTGATAAATTTTCACACAAGTATTCATTTGTGAAACTATCACCACAACCAGGATAATGGATATATTCATGAATACCAAAAGTTTGCTCACACTTCTTTGTAAAATCTCTCCCTCCTGCTCCTATTTGCCTCCCACCTGCCCCATTCCCAGGCAACCACTGCTCTGTTTTCTAGCACTATAATTAGTTTTCTAAATTTTTATGTAAATGGAATCATACAGGGTGTATTCTTTTTTTGTTGGGCTTCTTTCTCTTAACATAATTATTTTTAGTTTCAGCCAGGTTATTGCATGTCAATTAGAAGGGTGGAAATTTCAGTTCTACCGCCCACCTTCCAGGTGGGGTGGGGGAGAGGGGATGGAGGTTGAATCAGCCAATGGCCAAAGACTTAGCCAATCATGACTATATGATGAAGCCTCCATAAAAATCCATGAGGACAGCTTTCTGGTCTTTTCTTTTAGAAGAGCTTCCGTGTCCTACCAAGCAGGGCCCCAAGCTCCACAAGGACAGAAAGAAGGTTCTTTGTTCATTCAGGACCTTGTCCTATGTATTGCTTCATCTGGCTGTTGATTAGTATTCTTTATCTCATCCTTTAGTAAACTGATAAATGTAGGTAAGTGGTTTCCTGAGTTCTGTATGCTGCTTTAGCAAAGTAATTGAACCTAAGGAGGTTATTGGAACCCCTAATCTGTAGCCAGTCAGTCAGAAGCACGGGAAATAACCTGGGGCTGTGACTGGCATCTAGGTTGGGAGGGGGGGTGCAGTCCTTTAGGACTGAACCCTTAACCTCTGGAATCTCCAAGTAGACAGTATCAGAATTGAAGTGAATTCTCAGACCCTGCTGGTGTCTGAGAACTGCTAGGTGTTGTGTTGGGGAGGACCTCCTCTCATGTTGGAACTGGGTCTAGGAGCCTCAAAAGAATTGATAAAACCTATGGGGCTCCTGGGTGGCTCAGTGGGTTGAGTGCCCAACTTCGGCTCAGGTCATGATCTCGCAGTTCGTGAGTTCGAGCCCCGCATCCGACTCTGTGCTGACAGCTGAGAGTCTGGAACCTGCTTTGGATTCTGTGTCTCCCTCTCTCTCTGCCCCTTCCCTGCTCATGCTCTGTCTCTCAAACATGAATAAATGTTAAAAAAAAAATTAAAAAAGAAAGAATTGATAAAACCTAAAATTAAAAGAATCACTTCTTATTTTATTATTGATAGATACCTGAATTGTGTGGCTATCAAATGAGAATGTTTATCAAAATTCTCTTGCTAAGGGAATAGTTTAATGCCTGAAAATGACTTGTTCCGCTTGAGAATACTGCTACTTATTATCATACTAGCAGCCTCCCAAAGAGGCCATTGCTATCTGTTTTTTACATAAAACACCCACTTCTGTTAAATATTTCTGTCTCTAATACCTATAAATGTTTTCATGGAAAAAATTTTTTAAAGATTTCCCTTTTCTTTTTTCATGGGTGTAAAATATTGTCTAACTAGCCCTGGCATTTCAGGGGTCAAGCAAAGGTGGGTAGAGGCAAAGTGTGTTGAAAATGCTTATTTATAACATTGAGGATGCCTGCTTGTTTTCTTGGGGTCCAAAAGTGCTAGTTACCACTCTGGATATGTGCACTTTCAATGATGTGACCAATGTGAATGAGAGGTAATAAAGGAGTCATATACCTCTTCCTCTTCTTCCTCTTCCTCTTCTAGCTCCTCCTCAACTTCAGCGTCGGCCTGATAGTCTTCTGTTTCTTCATCATAATCTTCCATAGTTAACTCCCATCCTGCATACTGGAAGGGTTCTGTAAAAAAAAAAAAAAAAAAAAAAAGAAGTAACTTTTGGGAACATATTTTTAGAATAAAAGGATATTAGCATAAAAAAGTAGTCAAAGATTAGGAAATTTGATTATAATGACTGATCTTAGTTTAAATGTGTATGCAAACAGGTCTTCACAAATTCTTTAAGTGACAACCGGCCAATTTGGCCAGTGCTTTGTGCCCCGGAACTGTTATGATTGGCAGGTGCCTGCAAGATGAGGTTGCTAAATATTTTAAATATCAACCTTGAATATGCTGAATGTTTTACTTCCTAAACCATCAAGAAAGACTTTAAACTTTCACGGTGCTTTTAATAATATTACCTGCTCTTGACAATAAATGTTATGATTGTGGCTCTTACTTTCCATAATCTCAACTACTTTTTGAAGTAGTTCCTCTGGTGTTTTGTCAGCAATCTCCAAGTTTAAAATTTGAACGAAAGACTCATGGATTGCTGGTTCCAGCTGTTTCCAGCCAAAGTTGAAATTTTTAACCTTCTCTTTAATTGGCTCCATTTCAGGAACATCAGGATAAGCATCTTCTGGAAACTCAGGGAGTACAACTTTTGAGTAAAGGTTAAAGGAAAGAAAAAAGAATCTTCAAATATTATATCTTTAGAAATATTGCGAAAATAATTTATACTTTATAGTATTTTAAAAACATTTGAAAGAAATAAACTTAGTTTTCTAATTAATAATATTACACTCACAAATCATATTTTAATTATGCTTTGTTTTTAAAAAAAATTTTTTTTTTCAACGTTTATTTATTTTTGGGGCAGAGAGAGACAGAGCATGAACGGGGGAGGGGCAGAGAGAGAGACACAGAATCGGAAACAGGCTCCAGGTTCTGAGCCATCAGCCCAGAGCCTGACGCGGGGCTCGAACTCACGGACCGCGAGATCGTGACCTGGCTGAAGTCGGACGCTTAACCGACTGCGCCACCCAGGCGCCCCTATGCTTTGTTTTTTATAATGGCTTAGATGAATTATTATTAATAAAATCAAAATTATTTGGATAATTATTAATAATTTCATATAGCAACTTTAACTGTTAATGTATAAAATAAAATTTGATGAAAAACAGTACTATAAGTTGGCTACATATATTTTTAATGTAATAAGCTAAATTAATACATATCAACTGGTATACAACATAGAAAAAAATAAGTAGGAAATTGGTACTATGCCTAAAATAAGGGACTACGCCCTTTGTAAAAGAATTTGAAAAGTACTTTCACACAGTAAGTACTTTTATAATCTAACCTGTTTCCGACAATTCTTTAATTTCCAGGGCCTCTTTGGATCCTTTTGAAATGTCTGTTCCAACTGTAGTATCCTCCCCAGGCTCAGATACTTAAAAAATAAAGCTAATAGTTAGTGTTTGAATTTTAAAACACTATTCCTTTATGAAATTTTTGGCACAAAGAAAATTTCAAAACACAGTTTAATTGTGTATACTATGTCTAAGTGAAAATACAGTTCCTGTTAGGTAAAGTATGGCTTAAAATATTTAATAATATAGAGTGAAAAATGAAGAATATTTAAAAATATATAAAAGGACACTGACCAAAATAATTTACACATGGCACATATAATTCTGAGTGATAACTGTTGTTAAATATTATTCAGACTTCTGTTCACATGGCATCAGACTAGGAGTTCCTGATATTTCTTTTAATTTCTTTTTTTTTTAACATTTATTTATTTTTGAGACAGAGAGACAGAGCATGAATGGGGGAGGGTCAGAGAGAGGGAGACACAGAGTCTGAAACAGGCTCCAGGCTCTGAGCTGTCAGCATAGAGCCCGATGCGGGGCTTGAACTCACGGACCGCGAAATCATGACCTGAGCCGAAGTCGGACGCTTAACCAACTGAGCCACCCAGGTGCCCCTCTTTTAATTTCTTAATCCACCCATGAAAATACACCAAAAAATCATAAAGTGACAATGAAAGACAATGATATATCAAAGTCCCAGATGTGCATGTATTGAAGATATAGATAGAACACTATTTTCCTGGATGTTATAAGACGTGCATCACATACAGATGCAGCAGAGATGGTTCAAGGAAGGAAGAACTAGTTGTCTATCTTCTCACTTTATAGTCTCTCCTAGTTCTGAAACAGAAATTTTGTGTAGACCAAATATATAACATATTTATGTAATATTCTCTATATAGCTCCATTCTGTAACACTGGAAACTGTTTTCCAAGCTAAAGTAACAGTTGGGTCCTCTTTCTACAGAATTCTATAATTAATACCCAAGGGAGGGGCCCCTGGGTGGCCCAGTGGGTTAAGCATCCGACTTGGGCTCAGGTCATGATCTCATGGTTTGTGGGTTTGAGCCCCGCGTCGGGCTCTGTGCTGACAGTTCAGAGCCTGGAGTCTGCTTCAGATTCTGTGTCTCCCTGTCTCTCTCTGCCCCTTCTCCCACTCATGTTCTGTCTCTGTCTCTCAAAAATAAATAAACGTTTAAAAAAATAGTCAAGGGAGTAGGATATAGAAGAGGACAAACCTAGGGCTGGTCTGGTGGTGATATGTTTAATTTTAATGTGCTCACTTATCTAAAGAAAAGCATTATAAATCATGACGAAGATAAGAACACCAAGAATATACAGGGACTTCTAAACTGTCGGGGCGCCTGGGTGGCGCAGTCGGTTAAGCGTCCGACTTCAGCCAGGTCACGATCTCGCGGTGCGTGAGTTCGAGCCCCGCGTCGGGCTCTGGGCTGATGGCTCAGAGCCTGGAGCCTGTTTCCGATTCTGTGTCTCCCTCTCTCTCTGCCCCTCCCCCGTTCATGCTCTGTCTCTCTCTGTCCCAAAAATAAATAAACATTGAAAAAAAAAATTTAAACTGTCTTAGCTTCTCTGGCTAATTACGGAATGAAATAGTCAGAGATGACGAAGATCCAGCGCAGTATAGGAGAGACAGATAAGATGAATATTTACTAAATATCACCACTTGAACTAGGCCAATGCACATTAACTTTACCTTCAGGTCTATATCTGAGAGTACCAGGCAAAACATTAAAGCAAAATGTGTGTGTGTGTGTGTGTGTGTGTGTGTGTGTGTGTGTGCATGCACAAGCATGTGTGTGGATTGGGGGATGATTCTTATAAATATTCCACCTATTCTTCCTGTTGGTTTCCCTACTCTACCTGCTAGAGCTCAATATAATCTGCTCCATTCAAGGACAAGTTAACAACAACAACATAATGACAAGGCCCTTGAAAAGATGTTATAGTGAAGGGAAAGAGTTATTAAACCAAAGATTTAGATGAAGAATTTGCTTTTGAAAAGGACTTCTTTTATGAAGCAGAGTAAATTTTAGAAAATACATGCTCGGTATACTCAAAAAGCACAGGAAGACAACATAGCTTATGAAATAAGAATCGTGAAGCAAAAAAGAGAGACCAACCTAAGATAAAGGCAGGAATGCAAGAAAGCTAGTTCCAATAAGAAAGCAATGCAAGGAAATGTAAAATGCAATAGCAGATTCAAATATGCATCAGGATAGAGGCAATAAGAAGCAGAAAATAAATCTCAGGTGGAGAACAACAACCTTCCAAAGAATACAGAGAAAAAGAAAACAGACATCAAAACTATCAGGGAAAAGATTAATGTGGTTGAGAAACAGAAACTAACCAAAAATAATAAAAAGTAATCCTGAAAAAGGAATCTGAAGCAATAAATGAAGGTATAATTGAAGAAAACCATTTTAAGCTAGACAAAGACTAGTATGAAGATAAAAAGAGCTCACTGAATTCCAGGAAAAATCGCTCACATACTAGCAAAGTTAAAAAACATAATGGTATTGAAGAATATCTTCTGAGCATCTCTGCAGAAAAGAAAAAAGAACATGGGGGTGCCTGGGTGGCTCAGTAGGTTAAACTTCCGACTTTGGCTCAGGTCATGATCTCATGGTTTGTGGGTTCAAGCCCCGCGTCAGGCTCTGTGCTGACAGCTCAGAGCCTGGAGCCTGCTTTGGATTCTGTGTCTCCCTGCCCCTCCCCCCATTTGCACTCTGTCTCTCTGTCTCTCTCTGTCTCTCTCTCTTTCTCAAAAATAAATAAACATTAAAAAAAAAAAAAAAAAGAAATGTCCCAGAGAAAACCTTTCTCTTAGGCTTGAGTCCAATCAAGTCACAGGTCAAAACAAAACAAAATACCATGCTTAGGAAAACTGAAAGGAAATATATCAGAATATTAAATATTTGTTGCTTCTTGCTGGCAGGACTATGGTGATTTTCTCCCATATTTCTATTTGTATGTTTCCTATAATTATCATATCACGTCAAACTTGACTGGATATCTGAGTGATTTTTAAATACACAATTTAATGTCAATTATATCAGAACCATGATCACTGTCTGAGAGACATTTTCTAAATTTCAACTTGTCTATATTCTATTTGATATATCAATTCACTGTAACCTGTGGATACAGTATGCAGCTAAGTCACCCTTGAGTGTAAGTTTTCAGGACCAGGTTTTTCGTAAGTACAATACTGAGCTTTTTCCATGATGTAAGGCAACCATTAATAAAACTTTTCTTTAGCTTAATTTTTTTTCCCCTATGACAGTTCTCAATTGTGAGCAAGTATAAGAATCACCTGAGGTGTTCATTAAAATATAGATTCCTAAACTCCATCCTATACTTGCTTCAACCAGGACTTGGGTGGAGCTTAGGAGACTTTAAAATAAGCAACTTAGCTTTAAAATTTATATTTATTTCAATTCCAGTGTAGTTAGTATACAGTGTTATGTTAATTTCAGGTGAACAATATAGTGATTCAACAATTCCATACCTTACTCAGTGCTCATCAAGATAATTGTACTTTTCTGTATTATGTTAAAGTGAAATAAGTCAGAGAAAGAAAAATATCATATGATTTCACACGTATGTGGAATTTTAAGAAACAAAACAGATGAACGTAGGGGAAGAGAAGCAAAAATAAGATAAAAACAGAGAGGGAGACAAACCATAAGAGACTCTTAAATACAGAGAACAAACTAAGGGTTGCTGGTGGGGTGTTGGGTGCGGGGATGGGCTAAATGGGTGATGAGCATCAAGGAGGGCACTTGTTGGGAGGAGAACTGGGAGGAGCACTGGGTGTTATATGTAACTGATGAATCACTACATCCTACCCTGAAATCATTATTACACTGTATGTTAACTAACTTGGATTTAAATTAAAAAAAAGATAATTGTATTCTTCATCCCCTTCACCTACTTCACCCATTCCCTCACCCATCTCCCCTCTGATAACGATCAGTTTGTTCTCTATAGTGAAGATTCTGTGCTTTGGTTTGTCTCTTTTTTTCCACTTTGTTCATTTGTTTTATTTCTTAAATTCCACATATGAGTGAAATCATATGGTATTTATTTTTTTCTCCGACAGGCTTATTTTGCTTAGCATTATACCCTCTAGATCTAGCCATGTTGTTGCAAATGGTAAGATTTAATTCTTTTTTATGGATGAATAATATTCCACTGTGTGTGTGTGTGTGTGTGTATGTGTGTGTGTGTGTGTGTGTGTGTGTATGTGTGTGTATATACACCATATCTTCTTTATGCATTCTTCTATCAATGGACACTGGGCTGTGTTCATAATTGCCTCCTTAAGTAATTTAGAGGAGAATACTTTATGAAGAAAGAGACCCTTGGATAGAAGAAGTAATCACTAGCTAAACCAGATGCAAGCCCCTCTGTGAAGTAAAATATGGTTTAATATGGCCAAAGAGACCCATTTTACAGAAGCAAACCAGCCCTGGAGAAGCCTAGTCATGTCAACATTGTCTAGAATTGGGCTAGAACTGACCCTAACTAGAATAGGATGCTGGCTTTAGAACATCCAAAGTAGGTTCTCTGGGGGGAATTAATCAGATAGAAGGCAACAACACTGAATTGTCCCATAGACCTAACATCAGTAAATACTAATTGTGAGCTATTGTGGACACTGGAATTATAGGGATATGTTTGACATGTCATATTTGATGGATGTCAGTTTCCTTTTTTTCTTTTGGTATTTTATGGCCTGTCTTCTTGTGAAAGGTAGGTGGGTAGAAGAATCATCAGTCAAATTGATTAGGTACTGAAGAAAACAATGAAGTTTCTGGGTAGGAGCTGAAGTCAATAGAGGTGTGGGACTCCTAAAAGGAAATTGTATGTTTCATCCTGCTGGCTCCTCTGTTTGGCACAAGGGATCTGATTTTGTACTTATTGCCTCATAAAGCTAATGCCAATCCTACAGTAAAAATGATTTATGTTGAACTTGAGATTTCTCACTGTAAAAATTCCTCTTAGTCCTGGTCCTTTTACAGCTAACAGCGGGTTCTCAGCCCTTAATTACTCCAGGCTGGCATGTAGCTGCAGGTATCTGAAGGCCTTTAGTTTGTAGGATTAGTTTCTAATCCAATACTAACCATGCTTGAAAGCATTTATGTGCCTCATTCCCACCACAGTGGGGTCCCCTGTCTTGCTGCTTTAAGACACTCTCCTGAGAGTAACTTGCATTGTCCACAGACTCCTTCTTAGAGCCCTGCACTAGTCCACCAAACTGGACCTGTGAGGCAGGGATGGCTCACAAGTGTGTGACCCGTGCGCTTGCACAAGGTCTTTTGCTTAGAATGGCCTCACACTTAGATTAAGGCTCTTTGGTTGTCATTTTGAAATTTTAGTAATTTTACCTTTGAATTGTTTTTTTAAGCAAAATCAAAAGGGACTCCAGGGGGACAACAGAGAGTGCATGCGAGTAGAGATACACACAATATGTGTTTCCCATCCCTTGCTCTCAAGTTCTCATGAACATTCCTGATGCCCCATCGTGAGCGTAGAATTCTAAGGGACCTATGTGTGAAGGAGTCATGTGATTGAGTGTTGTGGGGGGAGGGAGGACTCTGGCAGCAATGAGAGACCATGCTTTCCCTTGAACTACAACTTGCTTCAGATACTGAAAGAAGGTGATAGCATTCAAAGAGATGTGAATAATCAAGGAAACTTTCTTACTCATGTTACTTTCCTGTATTAGCTAAACATTTAGGCTGAAAAGGATGATGTAGAGGTAAAGGAAAAAACAGGGCAACCCAGAGTTCCCTACTTTCAGTCTTCCCTTAATCATTAGAAAGCTGGAGAGTGTTGATAGAATATATGTGCATATTAAGAAGCAAAATAAAAAGCTGAGCTAGTTTTACGCATGGAACTGATACAGTATTCTGTTAAGAATGAAATGCATATGCATGTACAAGCTGCAAAATACAAATTGTATAATTTTGGTGACTCTGCACATGAGTTAAATGCTCTTATATTTCCATTTAAATATGGCATTGTACGACATAAAGATGAACAGTAAAATCCACGCTAATGAATAAAATTTAAAATTTTTATTTAGTTAAAATGAGATTAAATAGCAAACCAAAAGCACCATGACAAATTGAGAGAGAGTCTGTGGAAGAAAAGGAAAAGCTTAATATTTTAGTACATTTAAAGGCACATTTTCCTGCTTTTTGAACCACGAGACTCACATTTTACATAGCTGGCCCTGCTCCTGAGTGCCAGTACCAGGGCAGAGAAGATTTGGCATTTCTACGACATTGCAACCCATGTGATTTGGACTAAATGGCTGCTCTCTGGAAGCTCATGTCACCATTCTTAGCCTGCATCCATTTTATTAACATAGAAAAGACACAAATACACACATGCATGTGCACACACACACACATACCCCGATGGACATAAGTAGAATTAAGGACATGGCCTCAGTAGAGTCTAACCTGATTCAGGTTCTGTTTCAGGGACCTCCGGCCCTTCAGGTTCCTCAGGTAAGGATCCCCTGGTCTCCTCGGCTACTTCCAGGGCCTCAGACCCTTCCTGAGCTTCAGACTCCTCACCTTCCATCTCCTCTTCAGTCTCTGGATCCGTCTCTTCTAGTTCTAAAAAAAAATTAGGAGAAAAAAATTATTATTCGGTTTAGGTTAACAAATATTTAATTGGATGTCAAGGATTCTGATAAGTGCTGAGGCCAAAACAAAGAATAAGGAATGGCCTTGCCCTCCTGGAGCATGGGGTTTAATGAGGGAGACAGATACAACGTCTACATATTTTATCTATTAAAATGTAGTGGTAAAAGATGATAGTCATGTGCTCGGAGTGCTAGGGGAACATGGGGCTAAGGGTTTTAACAGTAAAAAACTGGAAACAGCCCAGAAGTCCATTCAATAAGGAAATGGCTAGAACTGCACTGATGTGGAGCCATTAGCTATGTGTGGCTATTGAGCACTTGAGATGTGGCTAATCCAAATTGAGGTGTGCTGCAAATATAAAATACACAATGGATTTCAAAGGCTTAGTATGAAAAACTGAATGCAAAATACATTCAGAAATTTTTGCACTGATTACATGTTAAAAAATAATCTTCTGTGTATATTAAGTAAAATATAATTAATGTCACTTGTTTCTTTTTGCTTTTATGTAGCTACTAGAAAATTTAAAGTTACATATGTGACTTGCATTATATTTCTATTGGGCAGCATGAGGCTAGATTTAACGTATACATGACAGATTTTCTTATACCTAATTGCAAATAATGGAATATGTTGATTCGTATGTCAAATGTAAATTTTGAAAGCATAATTCCAAGTTTTATGGAGTTGCATGTAAATCTTTCAGGAAGAAGATGCGGTGAACAGTGTCAGAAAACCTATCTCCTTGGGGTGCCTGGGTGGCTCAGTCGGTTGGGCATCCGACTTCGGCTCAGGTCACGATCTCGCGGTCCGTGAGTTCGAGCCCCGCGTCGGGCTCTGTGCTGATGGTTCAGAGCCTGGAGCCTGTTTCAGATTCTGTGTCTCCCTCTCTCTCTGACCCTCCCCCGTTCATGCTGTCTCTCCCTGTCTCAAAAATAAATAAACGTTAAAAATAAAAATAAAAATAAAGAAAGAAAACCTATCTCCTCAATTCCTTTTAATATATTCATGAAATTAAAAAACAAGATATTTCTATGCAGATGATACAAGAAAATGAATGAGCCTGTTTTCTGGACTCTTGTGGAAATTTCTTCCTCCACTGATTACCTTCCAAGACTATCTGGTATGAGATACCTCTGGCATCTGAATGTTAATCTAAATCTGGATGATTAAGCACCCAGAGCAAAGCAACCCCAAGTGTTTTTTCTTATAGGTCTGGGTCTGTACCAGGACTATAGTGCATGTGGCTTCCAAGTAGGTGACTTACATTGTGGTGACTCTTTTGTGTTACATAGAGGAATTTATGGTGATGCACACAAGGAAGAAGTAGCGTTTGCGGAATCTGACCAGGGCTTGGCATGACGTTATGTGCTGTATGGCCGAAACTCACAATGTCTTTCAACTGAGTATCTTCTCATAGTAAAAAAAATTATCAAATGCCTAACGTGCATACATGTAGTTATTTTTAAGTTGAATTCTTTTTTTTTTTAGGTTTATTTATTTTTTGGGCACCTGGGTGGCTCAGTTGGTTAAGTGCCCAGCTTCAGCTCAGGTCATGATCTCACAGTTTATGAGTTCGAGCCCATCAGGTTCTGTGCTGAAAGCTCAGAGCTTGGAGCCTGCTTCAGATTCTGTGTCTCCCTCTCTCTCTCTCTCTCTCTGCCCTTCCCCTGCTCACTCTCTGTCTCTCTCTCTCTCCCAAAAATAAATAAATATTAAAAAAATTTATTTATTTTTGAGAGAGAGAGAGCATGTGGCAGCAGGAGAGGAACAGAGAGAGAGAGAGGGAGAGAGAGAATACCAAGCAGGCTCTGCACTGTGAGTGCAGAGCACAATTTGGGGCTCGATCTCACCAACTGCAAGATCATGACCTGAGCCAAAATCAAGAGTTAGATGCTTAACCGACTGAGCCCCCAAGGTACCCCTATAAATTGAATTCTTTTCCATATTAGGTACTTTATAAAATATACAAATGAAGAGTTTATATAATGATGCTGAGAAGTGTAAAAAGTTCTAATACTTTTTCTAGAATTCTAGTGGCTAATCTGTGTACCAGATAAGTCAGGAATGGATTGAAAAATGTGTTAAGATCCTTATACTATCTGCGATTTTACTAAGTATGTGTTGTATTAGTTGTCTATTGCTTCATAATAAAGAACTCCAAAATTTAGTGATTAAAACAACAATAATCACATGTTATCCTTGCAGGTCCTGGGGTCGGGATTTTGGGGGTAGCTTGACCGGTGGCTCTGTCTTTGGGTCTCTCATGAAGTCAAATGAAGATGTTGGTCAAGGCTGCAGTCTCTGAAAACCTGTCTGGGGCTGGAGGACTGACTTCTGAGGTGGCCACTCAAAGCCTGAATGAGCTTCCCAGGGAGCAGGGAGAGATTAGCCCTGAGTTAAGTCCTGACCCACAGAAACGTGTACGGAATACAAATGTGGCTCTTTTATAGTTTTGGGGTGGCTTGTTGCCAGCAAAGGAAAACTGAAATAGACACTTTTTACTCTTTTGAATCATGGACCCTTCTGGCAGTCTGATGAAACTTATGGGCCCTCCTTAGAATAATGTTTTCAAACCCATAAAATAAAATTCATAAGAATCCAATTATATTGAAATGTAGGTATGAAGATATCAAAATAAATTTTGTGCTGTAGGAAATTTGTGAACTTTACTAATGCATTAAATAACAACAGGTAGCAATTGGTTTAATAACTACCATCATTTTGAAATAGTGATAAGCATAACCAGGATATATAAAACTGTAATGTGGCATGAAAGTATTTTTGTTCCTATTGGTGACAAAGTCAAGATACTACTGATACTATTATGGTTTGTTGCCTATATTAATTACCAGTTGAAGGAAATATTAAATTTCAGATAAAGGTTAGGGAAAATAAAGTTGTAGTTACTTCCCCATTCAAGCTCACAGGCCTCTGAATTTTATCCATGAACCCTAGGCTAAGAGCTTCAGTCTTTTTTTTTTTTTTTTTTAATTTTTTTTTTTTAACATTTATTTATTTTTGAGACAGAGAGAGACAGAGCATGAACGGGGGAGGGGCAGAGAGAGAGGGAGACACAGAATTGGAAGCAGGCTCCAGGCTCTGAGCCATCAGCCCAGAGCCTGACGCGGGGCTCGAACTCAAGGACCGCGAGATCGTGACCTGAGACGAAGTCGGACGCTCAACCGACTGAGCCACCCAGGCGCCCCAAGAGCTTCAGTCTTAAAAGAAACTTTTGGAATGAATTCTTCTGTAATGGAGATAGAAGTTTAAGTTCAAAGAAAATAGGTATAGCAGGAGATTGGCTGCTTTCTCAACTTCCCCAGGAATCCTTCTACCAGAATTCCAGCAGCCGTGTGTCGTACATGACGAGGGCAGCTGTTTTACGACATGCTGCATATGATCCATGTAGAGGGTGCACACGTAGGTGTCTGTGTGAGAGCTCTTTTCCTATGACTCCATTACTCTAGTGACCATATAATTTATTATCTAAATTGGAACACTGAGAATGAAAGTGGATCAAATAAATATTTCAATACCACAGGCATAAACCTAGACTCTCATGGGCAAACAGGGATATATGGTCACCTTGTCTGTAATTCACTTGAAATACTGCAGTTTCCTGCAGTAACAATACAAAATTAAATGACACATTATTACTGATATAAATCTGTGTTTGCCTTTTGCTTTCTCATACATAGCTTCCAACAGGCTTTGGTTTTCTTGTATTCTCAATGCCTCTTCAGTGGCTTTTCTGAAACGAAAATGTCCAAAACTTAATCATCTTTGGAAATTCAGACATCTCACAATGTTACAGTATTTGAGGCTTATGATGGTAAAAAGTAGAGTAAGTTGTGTATAATGTTCATTATACTTTTTAACTTTACACTGTAAATGTTTACTTTGCTGATATTGAAGTCAGTTAATTTTCCAGGTTTTTTTTCCCCCAGTTTTTTTCTTTTTTTTTGGTAAGGAAAGTTGCAATGTTACACTTTAAAAAACTTTGGCTGTTAATTGGGAAATTTGTCAAAATTAATAAAGGATTAAAAAAAAAAAAAAAAAAAAAAAAAAAGGAAAAATGTTTCCGATTCTGTGTCTCCCTCTCTCTCTGCCCCTCCCCCGTTCATGCTCTGTCTCTCTCTGTCCCAAAAATAAATAAACGTTGAAAAAAAAAAAAAAAAAAAATTAATAAAGGATTGTCTCACTCCAATTTGAAAAGGTAAATGGGAGAAGTTGGACCATTTTCCCTTCGGATTAAGTGGAAAATGTTCACAAAATAATGTTAAGTGACAAAAAAGCATAATATAAAACTATGTATAATCTAATTTTAATTTTGTACTTAAAATTTATATAAATCATGATCAAAAGATCAGAAGAAAACTAGTCAAACTGTTCACAGTAATTATCTCTGGATGCTGGTATTATGAGATTTTTTTCTTTTACTTATCATTTTTTGCATTTAAAAATTTTCTAGGGGCGCCTGGGTGGCTCAGTCAGTTAAGTGTCCGACTTCGGCTCAGGTCATGATCTCACGGTTCGTAAGTTTGAGGGCCGTGTCAGGCTCTGTGCTGACAGCTCAGAGCCTGGAGCCTGCTTCCGATTCTGTGTCTCCCCCTCTCTCTCTACCCCTCCCCTGCTTGTGTGCTGTCTCTCTCTCTCTCTCTCTCTCAAAGGTGAATAAACATTTAAAAAATGATAATAAAATAAAATAAAAATTTTCTATATTGAATAAATAGATAATTATCTTTGTAATCAGAAAAATTATTTCCTTATTTCCATTCAACACAGTAATAATGAAATTTGGAGACTTGAAATATAAAAATATAAATATCTGGAGGGAATCTGTTTTTCACTAGGGTTGAAGCACTAAGCCTGCCTTCATGATGAAGACAGGTATAAGGAAAGCTAGTAAAGTGATGAAGTAAAGCAATACTTGTTAAAATTAAAATTTGTATACCTTTGACATAAAATTCTATATCTAGGAACTAACTCTCAAGAATTGACATACTACTGTACAAAGACACATGAATAAGAATGTCGATTGCATTTAAAAAAAAAAAAACTAAAAAATTGTATCAAGTATTCACCAACAGGGGATGAATTAAGTAGAGCCTATTCATACTGGTTGCCCACGCTGGGGCAGTTTTTCTGACTGTTCTGTAAATCTGTCCTTCTCCATATTCAGTGTTCTTTGCATCCTTTTCTCCATCTTGTGAAAATCTAATTATTTCTATTCTTTTCAAAAGACACTGCTATACTTCTTTTGCCAACAGATGTATTTCTTCTTACTAGGGAATGTTCTCTCATTTAGGTATTCTAAATCCTGCAATGTCGCCTGCAGTCGTGGTGTAATTCGAGTTCTCTTTGTTCATGACCCGGACCTCTGAGACTCCTGGATATTCTTTCTTCACCCCTTCCCCATTTGACTGCGTGCCCATCAGCAGTCATCCTGTTTATTTCAGGCAGGGCTCTTTTGTGAACCTTTCCTTGTCCACAGCCTAAATATAGTAAGCCACTGCTAAGAATCTAAGACTTGACAAGAATGAAGAAGAATTTTGCGTCAGTTGTTAGTCACTTCTACAAAACCACTTGGATAAATGAGTCAAAGACAAAATGGAAGGACAGAAATTATCTTGGACTTGACTGGCACATCTGTAAACTGCTGCTATAAAAGCTGCAGAATTCAGTGTGTCTGTAGATATTTGGCCCAAGTTGTAATTTTTAATCCTGTTAATTTTATCTCCTTTCCAACTGAGATGCAAGGCCTATAAATGACTTTTCTTTTTTCTTTTTAACAGTTTTAAATTTCATTCTCTCCAGCATATGAAAAAATGTTTGTTTAAAAATACTCATGTTGAATTTTTAAAATATAGAAATTAGAAAATATACAGAACATATAAAGATGCAGAAAAGCTTGTTTCAATCTGGGCAAATCTTTGCCTGTAAGAAGTTTACAAAGATGTGACAATTTGGAATCAAAAGAGGTAACAATTGATTATAGAGACAGCTCACAGAGTTCCATAGGATAAAAGGGAAATGAAGGTAGAGTAGGGAGAAAGTGAGTTCTCTTTTCCTTTTTTAAAAAAATGATACATGTGGGGCGCGCCTGGGTGGCTTAGTCAGTCAAGTGTCCCGACTCCTGGTTTGGGCTCAGGCATAATCTCAAGGTTGTGGGATCAAGCCCTGCGTTGAGCTCTATACTGACAGAGTGGAGCCTGCTTGGGATTCTCTCTCTCCTCCCTCTGTTCCCCCTGCTATGCATGCACTCTCTCCCTCCCTCTCTCTCTCTCACTCTCTCTCTCAAAAAAAGATACATGTATATGTAGTATGTATTCTAAATTATCTCCTTAAAATGTTGCAGACCTTCAGTCTAAAAACCACATGAACTTTGTTTTACTCTTGTGTTAATATCTTCATCTGTTCTCAAATATTTCCATTTCTCATACACTGGGAAAAAATTAGGTAATCCCTTAAACCTTAGCAGATGGTAGCTCCATTTATAAGAAAACTTATAAAAGTTGAAAGCAAATGTAATACATTTGTAATTATTGTCTGAATCAATATCTTGTACTCAATATATCAAACACTTTTATTAAATAACCTAACTAAATTATATTTCATATATTTTGGTATTGAGTTCTTAAAGGAATGGCTAACTTAGATGAAGAGCAAACACTGAAAAAAAAATCCCTCTGACATACACTTATCAGTTATCTGCCTCCCCTGCCCCTCATTACGTGCCTCCCAGCTTCATAATTTCTAGAGTTCAAAGGGCTCCTAAATCCCAGCTCTAACTGCTGATATCTGAGGGGAAAAGGAAATAGCATTCCAGAAAGCTCCTGTCTATAGGTGTTGTCCTTAACAGCAGGAGCTTTGGTGGATTAGCATAAAGAAATTTAATTCTTACATTATCACTTTGAGAAGCAGGAATCCCAGTGGATGAATTACAATCTAAAGCACGTTTCAGCAAGAAAGAACAATTAGCAAATTAAGTCACTGCTTCTTTTCATATTTTATTCTCCCATCTGAAGAACCTGATAATTTATTAAAGTTTAGTTCTTGACCCTGCCATGGACAAATAGATAGGTGCTCACATTTGTAAAAGCTCTTCATTGCACCCAGACTGGAAAATAAACTTTGATGTTGAGCCTGCCAACTATAAATAATTAGTCTTGTTTTCTCCTTATGTAGAACATAGTCAGGGTTCAGATTTTAGTTATTTCACACAAGTGTACTTTCATTTACTTTTTATCATGTTATTCTTCAATTTGTGGATACTAGTCAGCGAAATTATTTAAGTCACAGACAAATATGGTAAAAAAAAGTCTTGCTTGTGCTCAGTTTTTTTACAGTGTCTTTTGAGAGTCAACATCTGATCTAGAGTAAGTTTGATTTCGGGCTGCGAAAATGCCCAACTCGGTACTTTAGAGAATCTGAAAGTATTTGTAAAACTACTGTTTGTTTTGTTTTGTTTCTTAAGAATTGGATCTACTTAGTGGACCATTGTTTTGTTATTAAAGATATTTCATAAATGTAGCTTGTAAATAGATATAAAAGATTCGTTAACTTGTTTTATTAAGCCAGGCAGATTTTACCTTGCTTCTTCTTCCTCTTTTTTTTTCTTTTGTAGTTCATCTAATAATCTTTCCAAAATCTTAGAGTCAATTTCAGGTTTATTCTCTAAATACAGTCTATTCAGTAAATATTTTCCTGAAATATAAAGAGAATAACATTAACTTTGAAGCTCTATAAAATACAGTGAGATATATTTTGGAAATTAACAATGAAAAATTATTTCTGCCTAAATCCAAATACATTTTCCTTTAAGCATTTATCTAAGTAGAGCCCAGGTTCTTTAAAATACTGAGACCATCACAAATCCTTTCTAAGAGATATATATTGGCATGTTAAAAATAATTAAAACATGAAAAGAGATAATATTTATTTCCCCCCTTGAAACTCTTTTCAAATATATTTCCTTAAAAGGCAAGATGACAGAATATTCTTAGCCCCCATGTCAAAAATTAGTTAACCATAAGTGTAGGGGTGTATTTCTGGGCTCTTTATTCTAGGTGTCAGTTTTTGTGCCAGTACCATACTGCTTTGATTATTATAGCATTGTCCAAAGGGATGGAATAGTTAAAATTGAGTTCTTCTATCTTTATATACTTAATATTTCCCATTTGAGGTGAATAAGAACAGGTACATAGTCTCTACTCTCAGCCTTATATATTTCTCATTTAGAAGTTATAGTGCTGACTGGGAATGGGGTGTTAAACTGAGCACCAAAGAATAATTGTTCGGGCCTGATGGAACATCCAGGGATCCAGCACGCTATCCCTGGCCATCTACTTGGTGAATGGATGTCTCATTTTGTGTACCTCTAAGTCATGAAGGGATTGTTGGGGTGGAATATGTACCTAGGGAGAGTGGAGAGTTTTCCATTTTGTATTGTAACTAAACATTATCATCAAGAAAAACTTCACTTTCAAATTTACATGATGAATATATACCAACCATTGTTTTCTGTATCTGATAAGCAGATTACTAAGTCAGGTATAATTCCTTTCTCGACTAAGACTATCCACAGTTCTTTTATAATAGGGCAGTTGTCCAGGATCCATCCTCCATGTTTTGGGGCGCTAGAAGACCTATTTGTGTTTTCTTCAACAGCCTGTTAAGAATGACACACTGGTATTACCATCACAGCCACAGAAGTCAAGGATACTCTTTGATGTATCATTTTTGTGGACCTTAACCAATTATCTTTCAAATTCTCACTGGAAAGAAAAAAAAAGAATCAGTTTATTTTAAAAGGGAAAATTCTAAGGAAATCAACTAAGTTTTAAAAATTAAGAATGGGAAGCAAAAGCCTTTATTAAATACATAGAACAATACATTTTTGCTATATGCTATTCAGTATTTTATATATATATATATATATATATATATATATATATATGTATATTTTTAGAGAGAGAGAGAGAGCATGTGCGTGCACACGTACATGAGTGGTAGAGGGGCAGAGAGAGAGAGAGAATCTCAAGCAGGTTCCACACTCTGCATGGAGCTCAATGTGGGGCTCAATCCCACAACCCTGGGAACATGACCTGAGCCAAAATCAAGAGTCAAGTGCTCAACTGATAGGCACCCCTGTTATTTAGTATTATAGAATTCAGATCCTGACTTAGGAGGTTTTAGGTACCAAGGGTCCATGAGTCTGCATTTCTAACACGTTCCCAGGTGACAGTCGTCCCTGGGCCACCTTTTGAGTAGCAAGGGCCCAGTCCAGCTTGCCTGTTTTAGTGACAACACTCTTCATTTCCCTTTTGCTTTTCATCCCTCATTGTGAGAGCTGAGAATGTACTGAGATGGTTGCTAAAAGCAGTAAGAGGAATCGGGGCAAAACAAAACTTGCAGGTGCTTAGGGAGTTCTGCTAAACTCTGCCCCCAACCCTCCTCCCTCAGTGCAGTAGCAACAGCCTCAACACGAGCATGGAAATTAGTGATGTGGATCTGTGAATACACCTACTCTGAGGGTTTCAAGTTTGTGTGTCACCAGGTAATCATAGGATGTTAGAAGTGAAAGGGGAAGAGATGTCACGAGGATGGGTATAACTCCCTGGCCTCTGCAGAATTTAAGATTACCTACTTTTCGAATCTCCATCTCAGTGAAGAGTCTTTTAAAAAAAGAATTTTAAACACTTTGAAATTCTTAACATAGAGAATTAGAGAAAAAGAAAAATCTATAAAAAAGATGTATAAATGAAAATAAGTCAGACAGAGAACGACAAATACTATACAATCTCACTTATATGTAGAATCTAAAAAGATGAACTCATAGAAACAGGAAACAGATATGTGGTGGCCAGAGGCAGGGGTGGGGGTGGGGGAATGAGTGTAGGGGATCAAAGGTACAAATGTACCGTTATAAGATGAATAAGTCCTGGGGATGTAATATTCAGCATGGTCTGACTATAGTTTACAACACTATATTGTATATTTTAAAGTTGCTAAGAGAGTCAATCTTAGAAGTTCTCACCACACACACACACACACACACACAAACTAAGTGTGTGAAGTGATGGGTGTTAGCTAAAAGTATTGTGGTAAACATTTTGCAATATATACATAAACCATATCCTGATGTTATACACCTTAAACTAATACAGTGCTATATGTCAAATACAACTCAATAGGGGTGCCTGGGAGGCTCAGTCAGTTGAGCATCTGGCTTCAGCTCAGGTCATGATCTCACAGTTTGTGAGTGCAAAACCGGTGTTGGGCTCTGTGCTGTCAGCTCAGAGCCTGGAGCCTGCTTCAGATTCTGCGTCTCCTTCTCTCTCTGCTCCTCTCCTGCTTACATTCTGTCTCTTTCTCCCTCACAGATAAATAAATATTAAAAAAATTAAAAAGAAACAAAAAGAACTCAGTAAAACTGAAAAAGAAATATAAATGGTTAATGAAAAAAATTATTTTTGTTTTTATTTTTGAGAGAGAGAGAGAGAAAGAGAGCAAGCATGTGAGTGGGGGAGGGGCTGAGAGAGAGAGAATCCCAAGCAGGCTCTGCACCGTCAGTGTGAAGCCTGATGCTGGCTTGAACTCATGAACTGTGAGATCATGAGCAGAGCCATAATCAAGAGCTGGATGCTCAACCGACTGAGTCACCCAGATGCCCCAACGGGTAATGAAAATTTTGCTGTCCAGTTTTAAGATATGAAAAATAAAGCAACACCAAGAGATGCAATTTATAATTTCTCCATCTCACTCAATGGTTTTGAAAAAATTTAATACCTTTGTAATATACATATTTTTTTATTTTGGAGAGAGAATGAGCACACGGGCAAGGGTGAGGGGCAGCGAGAGAGAGTGAGAGAGAATCTCAAGCAGGCTCCACACTCAGCATGGAACTCAACGCAGGGCTCAAACTCACGAACCATGAGATCATCCCCTGAGCTGACATCGAGAGTCGGATGCTCAAACGACAGAACCACCCAGGCACCACCCTTCATAGTATTTTATCAAATGAATAGATCTTATTTTGTTTAATTATTCTCTTACTGTTAAATGTTTACATCACTTACAATTTTAATATAACACTGTGATGAACATCTGTATATATAAATCCTTGCCCAAATGTTATGTATTTCTTCAGGTCAGATTCCTTAGGTCAAAAGGCATCAAAGAATGAACACTTTAAAGGCTTTTCACACACACCGACACATTGCTTCCAAAACACCTGTATCAATTTTCACTCTCCCTATGTGACTATCTCATTATAGCCTCACTAGTATAGATTATTATGCATTTTTAAAAATCTTTGGCAATTTGACAGGTAAGAATCTGTATCCCACAGTTTTAAGTTTCATATTTTTATCAAAATTTGAACATGAAAATTTTCAGTGAACCATTTGCATTTCTTCTTTGATGAAATAATCTGTTTATACCTTTTGCCCGCTTTTATATTAGGGTACTCTATTTTCCTTGATTTGTGAGAAATATTTATATTAAGGAATTAATATGTCATTATTTATTATAAATGCTTGCCCTAGTTTGATCTTTGTCCTAAAATTATGATTCTCATGTTTGTTTGTTTTTTCTTCATAGAGAGAATCACTATTAAATAGCCTCTTCATTGAGATTTTGCTTGAACATTTTCCCACTGTGTTTGCGCAGGTCCAAATGCGGAAGTTATATTTCTGACTTGACCTCAAGTGACTCTAAGGGAAGAGAGAAGTGAAACATTATGGGCACATGACACTGCTTCAGGAAAGGAAGTCACTGAAACAGGGCAGGGGGAAGGTGCTGCTGTTGCTGAAGTGGCACAAGGCACTCGGGCCTGGACATTTCAAAGCTGAGGGGAGGAAAGTTTCAGGAGACAAGGACCTGGGTGCCTGAGGATACACGTTTTGGATGTATAGGTAAAACAGCTTCGGTGTAGGAATCTGTTGAGGGAGATTCCCCAGTTGAGATCACTGTGGAGAGAAGGGGGAACCTGCCTTAGGATTTCATATCTGAAAGAACTCCTGAGTGTGTGGCCCAGCAGAGTGAAGGTGGGACTCTGAGCCTGGAGACTGCGCCTTGCAGGGCAAGTGGTAGGGAAGGGGCCCTTTGTGCTTGGTCTGTGTCTGGCCCCGCTGTCACCAGAGTCATGGAAGTGGGCTCTCAGGTGTCTGAGCGCTGAAAATAGTGTCACTCTCTTTGGACATCCTCAGGGAAGGGGTGAGTGAGAGAAAGTAATATTTAGAAAAATGAGGTAACATTTAAATGCACTATTCATCTTTCTATCCTTTTGTGATTTTAACTTAATAAATTTTTCCCTGTATTTAATGCTGTTTTAGATTCCCTTATTCTATGTTATTTCATGTTTACCTTTAATCACTTGTGAATATATATATTATATACACATACATATATGTTTCTCACTTGTATAAACAAATATTTATCACTGTGAAAAATATCTAGAGAGAGAGAGAGAGATTGAGAGAAGGGACTGGGAGAATCAGAGGAAGCAGGACATGACACAGAGAGACAAGGGAGGCCCAGAAAAACATAATGACCATGTGACGAACACAGGTACAAGGGCAGAAATGGAGATGTTTTAGAGCAATAGCTGTGTGACCATGGAAGCAGAGCAAGACTGATGTATCACACAGAGAAGACTACAGTGACTAAAGAAATAGGTTGTGGATATGATACGCAGCCAGATAAGTCATGGGCTGAACAACATACAGCGGCAGGCTCGATGCAAAAGCCCCACTTCCCTTGACGTTGTTCTCGAGACATTTTTCTGCTAGGTACTGGGCAAATACCTTTGGTATAGTCTGTGTAACAGCTTCAGTTATCACAGGTGTGCAGAGCGATAGGGGCAGAAAAAAGTTCCCAGTGTTCCCCAGCCTCTGTTGTTGTGTGCTCTGTAGCCAGTCAAGACAGAAACCAGGGAAAAGTGCAAATGATTTAGCATGGAAAAAACTTCTGTGCATTCGCCATTGCAAGGGGGTGACTCTTATTTCCCTTTGGTAGAAATGATACCTATCATTATTTCTGTATTTTTAAGACTTTAAAATACTGTTAAACTATAACTCTAAAAGATTCTAAAAATACCGAGATACAGATGTGGTTTCAGAAGCCTCCTTAACCCATCACTCTAGGGAGCCATGCCTAACTGTTCCATTTGCAAATGAAATGAAACCTATTCCCTTTTCCTGGACTGGATCATCCATTAGGCCCAAGTGCACCTGTTCTGCACATGGGCTTTGAGCTTCAGATAAGAAAGTGAAATTAGTGGGAAGCAAAATGGGAAAACAGGATACAAAAATGATTGCAGGAACAATTGGAAAATAAAATACAACCACGACGGTATCTAAAATAGCATCAAAATACATTACATACCTAAGAATAAACCTAATGAGAGATACTGAAGACCTCTATCCTGAAAACTACAAAACAATGCTGGGAGAAATTACAGAGCTACAGTAGTTAGTATGTGTGGTACTGGAACACAGATAGACAAATACGTCAATGGAACAGAATAGTGTCCAGAAATAGACCACACAGATAGGGCCACTTGATTTATTTTTTAATTTTTATTTATTTTTAAAGTTTATCTATTTATTTAGAGAGAGAAAGAGAGCACGCGAGGGGGCGGGGCAGAGAGAGAGGGAAAGAGAGAACCTCCAGCAGGCTGTTGTGCACTGTCAGTGCTGTTCCTGACACAGGGCTTGAGCTCATGAACCAGGAGATCATGACCTGAGCCAAAATCAAGGGTTGGATGCTTAACCCACTGAGCCACCCTGGCGCCCCAGGGTCACTTGATTTATGATAGTGGGGAAAGGTTGGTCTTTTCAATAAATGGTGCCGGAATACAGCTGGATATTTGTATTAGAAAAAAATGAACCTTGATCCTCATGTTGTGGGTTAAAAAAAATCCATGTAAAAGTATGTATGTATATATTTATTATTGTTTGTTACTGAAGTACAACTGACACACAATATTAGTTTCAGCTATACAATATAGTGATTCTGCAATTATATACATTACAAAATAAAGTTTATAATTATTTACCATGATAATATAAATGTAGTCACCCTTTGTCACCATACAAAGTTATTACAATAGTGCTGATTACAGTCCCTATGTTGCACTTTTCATCCCTTTGACTGATTTCTTTTTTTATTTTTATTTTTTACTTTTAATGGCCTTAGTTTTATTTATTTATTTTTTTAATTTTATTTTTAAAAAATTTACATCCAAATTAGTTAGCATATAGTGCAACAATGATTTCAGGAGTAGATTCCTTAGTGTACCTTACCCATTTAGCCCATCCCCTCCCCCCCACCCTCTCCAGTAACCCTCAGTTTGTTCTCCATATTTATGAGTCTCTTATGTTTGGTCCCCCTCCCTGTGTTTATATTATTTTTGTTTCTCTTCCCTTATGTTCATCTGTTTTGTCTCTTAAAGTACTCATATGAGTGAAGTCATATGATATTTGTCTTTCTCTGACTAATTTCACTTAGCATAATAGTCTCCATTTCCATCCATGTAGTTGCAAATGGCAAGATTTCATTCTTTTTGATTGCTGACTAATACCCCATTGTATATATATACCACATCTTCTTTATCCATTCATCCATCAATGGACATTTGGGCTCTTTCCATACTTTGGCTATTGTCCATTAGCTGCTATAAACATTGGGGTGCATGTGTCCTTTTGAAACAGCACACCTGTATCCTTTGGATAAATACCTAGTAGTGCAACTGCTGAGTTATAGGGTGGTTCTATTTTTAATTTTTTGAGGAACCTCCATACTGTTTTCCAGAGTGGCTGCCCCAGTTTGCATTTCTACCAGCAGTGCAAAAAGGTTCCTCTTTCTCTGCATCCTTGTCAACACCTGTCATTGCCTGAGTTGTTAATTTTAGCCATTCTGACTGGTGTGAGGTGGTATCTTACTGTGGTTTTGATTTGTATTTCCCTGATGATGAGTGATGTTGAGCATTTTTTCATGTGTCAGTTGGCCATCTGGATGTCTTCTTTGGAAAAGTGTCTGTCCATGTCTTTTGCCCATTTCTTCACTGGATTATTTGTTTTTTGGGTGTTGAGTTTGATAAGTTTTTTTATGGATTTTGGATACTAACCCTTTATCCATATGTCATTTGCAAATATCTTCTCCCGTTCCATTGTTTGCCTTTTAGTTTCGCTGATTGTTTCCTTTGCTGTGCAGAAGCTTTTTATTTTGATGAGGTCCCAATACTTCATTTTGCTTTTGTTTCCTGTCTCCAGAGACATGTTGAATAAGAAGTTGCTGCAGTTGAGGTCAAAGAGGTTTTTGCCTGCTTTCTCTTCAAGGATTTTGATGGCTTCCTGTCTTACATTTAGGTCTTTCATCTATTTTGAGTTTATTTTTGTGTATGATGTAAGAAAATGGTCTAGGTTCATTCTCCTGCATGTTGCTGTCCAGTTTTCCCAACACTATTTGCTGAGGAGACTGTCTTTATTCCATTGGATATTCTTTCCTGCTTTGTCAAAGATTAGTTGGCCATATGTTTGTAAATCCATTTCTGGGTTCTCTATTCTGTTCCATTGATCAAGGTGTCTGTTTTTCTGTCAGTACCATACTATCTTGATGATTACAACTTTGTAATATAGCTTGAAGTCTGGGATTGTGATACTTCCAGCTCTGGTTTTCTTTTTCAGGATTGCTTTGGCTATTCAGGGTCTTTTCTGGTTCCATACAAATTTTAGGATTGTTTGTTCTAGCTCTGTGAAGAATGCTGGTGTTATTGTGATAAGGATTGCATTGAAGGTGTAGATTCCTTTGGGTAGTATCGACATTTTAACAATATTTGTTCTTCCAATCCATGAGCATGGAATAATTTTCCATTTTTTTGTGTGTGTCTTCTTCAGTTTCTTTCATAAACTTTCTATAGTGTATAGTTTTCAGTTTATAGTTTTTCACCTCTTTGGTTAGATTTATTCCTAGGTATTTTATGGTTTTTGGTACAATTGTAAATGGGATCGATTCCTTGATTTCTCTTTCTGCTGCTTCATTATTGGTGTATAGAAATGCAACCAATCTCTGTGCATTCATTTTATATCCTGCCACTTTGCTGAATTCATGGATTGGCAGTTTTATCTAGCAGTTCTTTGGTGGAATCTTTTGGGTTTTCTATATAGAGTATCATGTCACCTGTGAAGAGGGAAAGTTTGGCTTTCTCCTTGCTGATTTGGATGCCTTTTATTTCTTTGTATTGTCTGATTGCTGAAGTTAGGACTTCCAACACTATGTTGAATAACAGTGGCAAGGGTGAACATCTCTGTTATGTTCCTGACATTAGGGGGAAAGCTCTCAGTTTTTCCCCATGGAGGATGATATTAGTGGTGGGTCTTTCGTATATAACCTTTATGATCTTGAGGTATGATCCTTCTATCCCCACTTCCTTGAGGTTTTTATCAAGAAAGGATGCTGTATTTTGTCAAATGCTCTCTCTGCATCTATTGAAAGGATCATCTGGTTCTTGTCCTTTCTTTATTAATGTGATGTATCACATTGATTGATTTATAGATATTGAACCAGCCCTGCATCCCAGGTATAAATCCCACTTTATAATGGTGAATAATTCTTTCAATGTATTGTTGGATCCGGTTGACTAGTATGTTGTTGAGAATTTTTGCATCCATGTTCATCAGGGAAATTGGTCTATAGTTCTCCTTTTTACTGGGGTCTTTGTCTGGTTTTAGAATCAAGGTAATGCTGGCCTCATAGAATGAGTTTGGAAGTTTTCCTTTCATTTCTATTTTTTGGAATAGTTTCAAAAGAATAGGTATTAACTCTTCTTTAAATGTTTGGAAGAATTCCCCTGGAAAGCCATCCAGCCCTGGGCTCTTGTTTTTAGGAAGATTTTTGATTACTAATTCAATTTCTTTACTGGTTTTGGGTCTGTACAAATTTTCTATTTCTTCCTGTTTCAGTTTTGGTAGTTTGTATGTTTCTAGGGATTTGTCCATTTCTTCCAGATTGCCCAAATTATTGGCATATAATTGCTCACAATACTCTCTTATTATTGTTTGTATTTCTGCAGTTGGTTGTGATCTCTTCTCTTTCATTTTTGATTTTATTTATTTGGGTCCTTTCCTTTTTCTTTTTGATCAAACTGGCTAGGGGTTTATCAATTTTGTTAATTCTTTCAAAGAACCAGCTCCTGGTTTCATTGCTCTGTTCTACTGATTTTTTGTTTTTGTTTGGTTTCGATAGCATTGATTTCTGCTCTAATCTTTATTGTTTCCCATCTTCTGTTGGTTTGGGGTTTTATTTGCAGTTCTTTTTCCAGCTCTTTAAGGTGTAAGGTTAGGTTGTGTATCTGAGACCTTTTTTCCTTCTTTAGGAAGGCCTGGGTTGCTATATACCTCTCTCTTATGACTGCCTTTGTTGCATCCCAGAGGTTTTGGACTGTGGTGTTATCATTTTCATTGGCTTCCATGTACTTTTTAATTTCCTCTTTAACTTCTTGGTTAACCCATTCATTCTGTAGTAGGACGTTCTTTAATCTCCAACTATTTGTTGTCTTTCCAAATTTTTCTTGTGGTTGATTTCGCTTCATAGTGTTGTGGTCTGAAAATATGCGTGGTAAGATCTCGATCTTTTTGTACTTGTTGAGGGCTGATTTGTGTCCCCGGATGTGATCTATTCTGGAGAATGTTGCATGTGCACTCGAGAAGAATGGTATTCCACTGCTTTAGGATGAAATTTTCTGAATATATCTGTCAAGTCCATCCGACCCAGTGCGTCATTCAAAGCCGTTGTTTCTATGTTGATTTTCTTCTTAGATGATCTGTCCATTGCTGTCAGATCATGATCCCAGCATTGTGGGATCAAGACCCACACTGAGCATGGAGCCTGTTTAAGACTCTCACTCAGGACACCTGGATGGTGCAGTGGGATAAGCATCTGACTTCGGCTTAGGTCATGATCTCATGATTTGTGAGTCTGAGCCCCGTGTTGGGCTCTGCACTGACAGCTCAGAGCCTGGAGCTTACTATGAATTCTTTGTCTCCCTCTCTCTCTCTACCCCTCCCCCGCTTGTGCATGTTCTCTCTCTCACTCTCTCTGAAAAATAAACGTTAAAAAAAAGATTCTTTCTGTCTCTCTCTCCCTCTGCCCCCTCCCCACCACTGGCGCTCATGCATTCTCTCTTTTAAATAAAATAAATAAATAAATAAATAAATAAATAAATAAATAAATAAATAATAATAAAAAAAATCTAATGTGACTTAAACGCCTCCACAATCCCAGAGTGGCAGTTTATCATCTAGTGACACTACATACATTCCTATATATATCAGAAATGCTTTGGTACTCCCTGTAGATTTGTATCCTCCAGAATAAACTCTGGAGAGAATGGAGAAATTTTTCCGTGAAGGGTCAGGATGGGGCTTCCATCATGCTAAAGACCTGCTTCACTTGTATGTCTCTCCTCTGGGATGCTCTGTCTCACCTTCCATGCAGAGATGACCATCTTGACCTTAGTGGGATTCCTACACCTTGCACATATCTACTTATCACTTAGTATGATAGCTCATTTCATCAGCCTTCCCCACCTGACTGATGGCTCCTTAAAGAGTTGCGTTTAATTCATCTTCATAGCCCTAGAATCTAGCATATTAAAGGGCAAGCAGTAGGTTCTCAGAATGTTTCTTTTTTAAAAAAATTTTTAAGTTTATTTATTTATTTGGAGGTTGGGAGGGGGGAGAGCACAGTGGGGGAGGAATAAAGAGAGGGAAAGAGAGAATCCCAAGCAGGCTCTGTGCTGTCAGTGCAGAGCCCGATGTGGGGCTCAAACTCACAAACCATGAGATTATGACCTGGGCTGAAATCAAGAGCTGGACACCTAACCGACTGAGCCACCCAGGCACCCCTGTCAGAATGTTTCTGAAGGAATCAGTTGATGACAAAACAACCTGAAGACATGCAGAAGAAGTTGAAAGATCTCTATGGGAAGCTCAGAGGGGGACAGCAATTCATCCTGGGTACAGTCTGGGACTCAAGGAGCCTACCCAATGTGTTATAGAGTGGTGCTATACTCTCAAAATATTTTTTTTCTCCTCCCAAAATTTAATTATATCACTTTCAAATTACATAGAAATACCAAAGAAATTCATTGAGAGTCCAAAACAGATTTGTTGTCTTTGACTGTTGCTCTGAATGCTTACTCAAGGTCCCTGTACAAAACAGACCCATATGGATATCTTGTTCTTTATAAACCAGAGATAAACCTGGTTTGCCATCAGTAAGACAAAGCATCTGAGGCTTCATTTTCCCCTTAGATTGGAAAATCACTTGTGTGTCCATCCATTTCCCCTATGAACACATGTTCAAGGTGGTTGGATGAAATAATTTAGCTATGGAGTAAAATTTGTCTTGGTTAACAACTAATTAGCTCATAGATGAAATATCTATTTTGGCACTGGCTTCCTATGCACCATATTTTAACCAACTGAACTCTGTTAAACAAAAGTTAATAAAGAATTAATTCCAAAGCTACGAAATTACATTGCATAGTTGTTGAAATTAAAAATTACTAAGCATAAATGTTTGGATCTGGATTTCTTACCTCTTTGATGATTTCCTCTAGGATTTCAGCATGTTTTTCATATGGATGTTCAAAGTTCATATCCTTTGTCATTTTTACAGTCTCCTCTATTATAGAAAGAACCTCTGGATGATCTGCAGTTACCTCTTCTATTGAGTCTTCTGTTGAATCTAAAGTAAAATAACCTAATGCCATTAATAATTTTAGTGGGCAATGCTATTTGCAATAGAACATGATAGTTAATACTTGACTCCCCAAAATAGTATCTTTTTGTTTATTGCTGTACATGCTCCAAGAAGGGGGAAATAGTCTAGGGAGGAAATGTTAAGTTAGGAAACACAAGACATCAGAGCAGTGGCTTATAGCTAGTGTTTTGGAACAAAAGTGAATGAGGTAAGAAGAAAATCACGTCCAGCAGGAGTCAAAACCCAGGAAGCCAGGTAGAAGAGGTAGAAACCAAAGGATTGTAGGGCTCAAGCTAAAATATGCGCATCTAGGGAATTAATAGAAAACAAGATGAATACTTCCAATTATAAGCATAAGACCACATGAAACAGTAAGTGGATAAGAAGTAGGCAGTTTGGCAGAGATGGAAGAATGGGTGGCACAGGCTGGTTTTTCTAGTGCTATACTTCATTCTTGTCCTCATTGCATGCTGAATGCCTCCTCACACAGCTGAGTTGGCTCATAGACTGCATCATGATATAAATATTCATCCATTCCTCTAATCAGGCAAGAGATTGGCAGCTCCACTTGACTCCTCTACCTCTGCCTTTCCAGTTGTGCTTCCTGAGCTGCTGCCTTAATGCTCCATCCACCAGGGTCTCCTGCTAGAGCATAATTTATCCCAGCCCAGAAAAACTCCAAAGGGCTTTCAATGAGCAGCTTCTGCTGCCCTCTGCTGCGAAGTGAGGAATCTGTTCTTAGGGATGGAGAGAGCCAGCAGTTCCTGGGGAACCAGAGTGGAAGAGACGAGAACCCATGATGTTCCTGTAGCCTTGGGAAGGGGGCATGATGAGGCAGAAAGAGCCAGGCAAAGATACCAAATGCTCTAGAAGCTGCTAGTTGTTCACTCGTTATCCTTTCTTCTCGTCCTTAGTAACAGAATCCGGATTTTGTTGGGGTCAGCAATGTGTCCAGCTAAAAACACTACATCTCCCAACTTCCCTTATAGCTTAGATAGCCCATAGGTAAGATGTGAGCATATTTTTTTCGTGGTGAGACTTCCTGTCACTTCATTAAAGAAGAATAATTCAAAAGAAAAGCAGTGGGGTGCCTGGGTGGCTCAGTTGGTTAAGCGCCCAACTCTTGATTTTGGCTCAGGTCATGATGTCACTTGGGTCGGTGAGATTGAGCCCCGCCTCGCTCCTCGGGGGTTCCGTGCTGTCAGTGAGGATTCTCTCCCCCATCTCTCTGCCTGTCCCCCACATGCTCTCACTCTCTCAAAATAAATAAACTTTTTAAACAATTAAAAAAAATAAAGAACACCTCAACTGGGTGGAGTGCCAGTTTTTGTCCCTTACATTTTTCCTCTTCCTGCTAAGCACACTGTTATGATGGCTGGAGCATCATTGGCCATCTTGTAACTTTTTCTGGTAGCCACATGCCAGGGATGGCAGAACAGAAAGATAGAGTCCCTGTTTCACTAAAACAATAAATCACATTTTCTTTTTTTCTGTGTTCTTGCATGTCTAACTGTTCATCAGAGAGTAGCCTTTAAGACAGAACATTAACAATGTTATTTTTAAATCACATCTTTCTCCTTCAAAATTCTTAAGAAATTATTTATGATTTTTAGATCCACAATCGAAGTGAACCAAATAACCCAAATTTGAATTTACCTTTTTAGGGGTCCAACTTAAGATTTTTTTAAATATTAAATATTAGTGGCTGAGAGCTACTTTCTTTTAGGTATTTTGTTTTGTTTGGTTTCTTGTTTTTAAAGATGAATTTATTTTTTTTTATTTTTTTAATTTATATCCAAGTTAGTTAGCATATAGTGCAACAATGATTTCAGGAGTAGATTCCTTAATTCCCCTTACCCATTTAGCCCATCCCCCCTCCCACACCCCCACCAGTAACCCTCTGTTCTCCATATTTAAGAGTCTCTTATGTTTTGTCCCCCTCCCTGTTATTATATTATTTTACTTCCCTTCCCTTGTGTTCATCTGTTTTGTGTCTTAAAGTCCTCATATGAATGAAGCCATATGATATTTATCTTTCTCTGACTAATTTCACTTAGCATAATACCCTCCAGTTCCATCCATGTAGTTGCAAATGGCAAGATTTCATTCTTTTTGATTGCCAAGTAATACTCCATTGTGTGTGTGTGTGTGTGTGTGTGTGTGTGTGTGTGTGTGTGTATATATATATATATATATATACATATATACCACATCTTCTTTATTCATTCATCCTTCGATGGACAATTGGGCTCGTTCCATACTTTGGCTATTGTTGATAGTGCTGCTATAAACATTGGGGTTCACGTGCCCCTTTGAAACAGCATACCTGTATCCCTTGGATAAATACCAAGTAGTGCAATTGCTGGGTCACAGGGTGGTTCTATTTTTAATTTTTTTGAGGAACCTCCATACTGTTTTCCAGAGTGGCTGCACCAGTTTGCATTCCCACCAGCAGTGCAAAAGAGATCCTCTTTCTCTGCATCCTCGCCAACATCTGTCATTGCCTGAGTTGTTAATGTTAGCCATTCTTACAGTTGTGAGGTGGTATCTTATTGTGGTTATGATTTGTATTTCCCTGATGATGAGTGATGTTGAGCATTTTTTCAATACAAAGATGATAAAATATGAAATAAATGGAAATAAGATCCATAAGCATGGCATGAGTCACATTCATTTTGTTACCATCTTTACCAGTTTTAGAGGCTTGATCACCGAGGATATTTTCTGAATTCTTTTTGTCTTCACTGTCTTCTAAAGAGCTTTCTCTTTGGTATTCACGAGTGAACACTGCATGAAAGAATAATATGCTTTATCAGCTAATCTGTTTATAGTGGGAAAGATATGGCTAAGAACATCAGCAATATATTTATTACCATCTTCATCAAATGAAGACTGCATCTCTTCTAAGCTCTTATCCACATCAGTTGGGAACTTGTCATACTCCTTCCTTTCAAGTTCTCTTAAAGTTGACTCTGTTGAAAGATAGCAATGGACTGTGTTAGCAAATATAGTCGTGGGGTAGGGAGACAGGTATAGTGATTAAATCCTCCGCTTTTTAAAGACAGACAGACTTGTGTGTGAGTTCTGATTCAGACAGTGTGGCTTTGGCAAATCATTTGATCTCTGTTTCAATTTCTATTGAGCAAAATGAGGATTATCAAACTGAAAGCACTGTTGTAAGGATTAAATGAGATAATAGAAGCAAACACTTAGAAAATGCTTGGCACATAGGAAGACTAATCCATGTTGGCTGTCATTCCCTGTGTTATTATAGAATTTTCTATGTTAAAAAAAAACCCTCAATATTCTCCAATGACAAATTTTTCTTAAAAGTATATTGGGAAAAAAGACAGTCTCTTTAACAAATGGTGCTGGGAGAACTGGACAGCAACATGCAGAAGATTGAACCTAGACCACTTTCTCACACCATTCACAAAAATAAACTCAAAATGGATAAAGGACCTGAATGTGAGACAGGAAACCATCAAAACCCTAGAGGAGAAAGCAGGAAAAGACCTCTCTGACCTCAGCTGTAGCAATTTCTTACTCCACACATCCCCAAAGGCAAGGGAACTAAAAGCAAAAATGAACTATTGGGATCTCATCAAGATAAAAAGCTTCTGCACTGCAAAGGAAACAACCAACAAAACTAAAAGGCAACCAACGGAATGGGAAAAGATATTTGCAAATGACATATTGGACAAAGGGCTAGTATCCAATATCTATAAAGAGCTCACCAAATTCCACACCCAAAAAACAAATAACCCAGTGAAGAAATGGGCAGAAAACATGAATAGACACTTCTCTAAAGAAGACATCTGGATGGCCAACAGGCACATGAGAAGATGCAAAACGTCACTCCTCATCAGGGAAATACAAATCAAAACCACACTCAGATATCACCTCACACCAGTCAGAGTGGCCAAAATGAACAAATCAGGAGACTGTAGATGCTGGAGAGGATGTGGAGAAACGGGAACCCTCTTGCACTGTTGGTGGGAATGCAAATTGGTGCAGCCGCTCTGGAAAACAGTGTGGAGGTTCCTCAAAAAATTAAAAATAGACTTACCTTATGACCCAGCAATAGCACTGCTAGGAATTTACCCAAGGGATACAGGAGTGCTGATGCATAGGGGCACTTGTACCCCAATGTTTATAGCAGCAGTTTCAACAATAGCCAAATTATGGAAAGAGCCTAAATGTCCATCAACTGATGAATGGATAAAGAAATTGTGGTTTATATACACAATGGAATACTACGTGGCAATGAGAAAGAATGAAATATGGCCCTTTGTAGCAACATGGATGGAACTGGAGAGTGTTATGCTAGTGAAATAAGCCATACAGAGAAAGACAGATACCGTATGTTTTCACTCTTATGTGGATCCTGAGAAACTTAACAGAAACCCATGGGGGAGGGGAAGGAAAAAAAAAAGGAGGTTAGAGTGGGAGAGAGCAAAAGCATAAGAGACTCTTAAAAACTGAGAACAAACTGAGGGTTGGGGGGGGTGGGAGGGAGGGGAGGGAGGGTGGGTGATGGGTATTGAGGAGGGCACCTTTTGGGATGAGCACTGGGTGTTGTATGGAAACCAGTTTGACAATAAACTTCATATATTGAAAAAAAAACAACAATGAAAGAAAAAGGTATATTGGGAGTGAAATGAGCAAAACTAGGAAATTAGTGGAACTAGCAAGAAAATTCCAATTAAAATGATTTTAAGAACCCTACTGTCAGATTTAGAATAATTACTGAATTTGAAAAAGGAAAGGAAGAGATTTTTAAGTTAGCAGTATATAAGAGATGGCCTCTGTTTCTAAATTCCAGTGGAAGAAAGCAATTCGTGGCAAGACCTAAAATCTATGATTTCATGCCGTAATTTGATATGAAAGGAATCACTACAGACTCCAAGAAACATTACTGATCACTACTCTTCTTAACTGGAGCCCAACTAGTTGCTCTCCTGATCCAGGTTTCATTTAAATGTCCTCTCTTCCCTGCTCATCCTAACACTCCAGCACCCCTGCCTCATTACCGCCTGACCTACCACTGTGTTATATTTTTTCCATTTGTTCACTTGTTTCTTTTTTCCTCCTCTGTATTTCATTAAAATGTAACAATCACAAAGACAGGAGTTTCTGTGTCTTGTTAACTGCTGTGGCCCAGTGTCTAAATCATGTCTAATACACAGTGGGTACTCAAGTTGAGTGAGTTAATGAATTCATTTTGTCAAGCCTTAAATAGGTTGAATAACAAGCCATCTTGGTCAATATTTCTCAAGCTTTAGTTTGTGAGTTGTCCATGAATATTTTAAAAACTTTTGGTTTTTCTTTGAAGATAACATACTAAAATTTAAATTCATTCTGAATCATCTGGATGATCTTTTGGATGGCAGGTAATTTAAATGCTGGTCTTTTTGCTGTTGTTTTTGCAATCCCTTGGGCACCGTGTTGGACTCTTTTACTTGTTTGTAGGCTAATGAGAAAGGAGAGAGGCAGATTCGTTAGGCAAATAACCTGGTTTTTTTCCTAGCAAAAGTTCAACAGTGCCATGTAGGAAGAGATAATTTCCTTGCTATTTAAATAATTTCAAGCATAGAAAATGACAGAAGCTTTCCAATTTATGTAAAAAGTTTCCCTCATCTGGAGAGTTACAGAACTGTGTTAATTGATCACTAAGGCTTCTTCCAGTTTCACTGTTTTAAAATTTTTTTTTTCATATTTATTCATTTATTTTAAGAAATAGAAGAGAGTGCACACAAGCAAGAGAGGGACAGAAAGAGGGGGAGAGAGAATCCCAAGCAGGCTCCATGCTGTCAGCACAGAGCCCAACATAGGCTTGATCCCATAAACTGTGAGATCATGACCTGAGGCAATATCAAGAGTCCAACGGTAAACTGACCGAGCCACCCAGGTGCCTCTTTGTAACTGTTTTGAATTTGAAATTAAAATTCCCCAAATAGAAAAAAATAATTTTTAAAAAAAGTTTATTTATTTCTTTTGAGAGAGTGAGAGGGCACGTACACGCACATGAGCGGGGGAGTGGCAGAGAGAGAGGGAGAGAGAGGATCCCAAGCAGGCTCCACACTGTCAGCATGGAACCCGATGTGGGGTTTAATCTCAGAACTGTGAGATCATGACCTAAGCCCAAATCAGAAGTCAGATGCTCAACTGACTGAGCCACCCAGGTGCCCCAGAAAAACTTAATTACCATGGGGGCTGACATACACACCTACATACTAAAGTAGCAGCAGCAGCAACAACAACAACAATGTAAACTCCACAAGAATCAGGCGGAGTATTGTCACAATTGGTGTAAATGAAGGTAAATAAATTCTACTCAGTCTCTGCCCAGCCAGCAAATCCATAATAGTAAATCCAAATTTGGAAGCTCTTTCTGATTCCTTTCCTTAGAAGCTTAGGACTGAAATCTTTTCTCTGTTCATGAATCAGGTTTATGTATATTCGTGTCTTCAACCCATTATTAAGAGGCTGCACCATACAACATGCTAGGGGATCGAGGCGAGCAAACCAGGTCCTAGCCCTCAGGCAGCCAGGCTGAACTGTTGACCTAAGCTTAGAACACGCATTTAAAAGAGATAGTTCACCTTGTCTTTTAGCTTGTAGTTTTGTGAGAAGCTGTTCTTTCACAGCTTTAACCGCTGCTTCGGTGGCCTCAGCGATAGTATCGCTTATTAATGACTGAAGGGCTTTATCAAAACGTGGTTGAACAAGTTTGGCATAGTCAATTACCTGCAAAGAATATTTGAGAAAAGCAACAAAAGCACAAATCACATGAATATTAAACACATTGTTCACCTGTATCTATTTCTAGATCTCTACTTACCTATCTCAAACATCTTAATGCTGCTTGAAGTATGTTATTTTCGGAAGTCAATGTTTTTGAGTACGTGCTTTCATAGAAATTCAGTCATACTTTCCATGTAGTATGATGTATTTATATATGTATGTATCATGTAATATATATTCAAGTTACGTATTTTTAAGTCAATTTTTCATGGATAACTTACATACAACAAAAGGCATCCATTTTAAGTATACAGTCTAATGAGCTTTGACAAATATATACACATAACAACTATAATCAATATATGGAACATTTATATCACTCCAGAAAGTTCCCTTATGCTTCTTTATAGTTAGTTCCTGGGCCCTGGACACTACTTTCTGTTTTCTGTCACTATATATTAGTTTTGCCTTTTCTAGAATTTCATATAAATAGAGCCATTTAGTACGTAATCTTTCTAACCTTTTCTCCTTTACACACTGTTTTTGAGATTCATCAGTGTCATTGCATACATCAGTAATCAGTTCCTTTTTATAGTTAAGCAGTATCACTGAATGAATATGCCGCAGGTTTTTTTTTTTATTCATTCATCTATTGATGGACACTTGGGTTTTTCCAGTTTGGGGCTGTTATATAAATAAACTAGCAATGAACATTTGTGAGGAAGTCATTTTGTGGTCATATGTTTTTATTTCTCTTAGACAAATACCTAGAAGTGGAATTACTGGGTCATATTGTAAATGTGTATATGATTGAAAAAAAATTTTTTTAATGTTTATTTATTTTTGAGAGAGATAGAGACCGAGTGCAAGCGAGGGAGGGGCAGAGAGAGAGGGAGACACAGAATCCGAAGCAGGCTCCAGGCTCCGAGCTGTCAGCACAGAGCCCGACATAGGGCTCGAACTCACGAACTGTAAGATCATGACCTGAGCCAAAGTCGGACACTCAATTGACTGAGCCATCCAGGCGCCCCAAATGTGTATTTGATTTTACAATAAGCCATTAAACCATTTCCAAAGTGGTTGAACTACTTTACTTTCCTACCAGCAAATGTGTACAAATTACAGTTACTCCACATCTTCACCAACACTTGGTTTTGTGAATCTTTTAAATTTTAGCCATTGTAGCGGGTGTGAAGAAGTATCTCGTTGTAGTTTAAATTCACATTTCCCTGATCACAATTCATTTTGACCTTCTTGTTTGGGTGCTGTTGGTCAATCACTCACCTTCTGTTTTTAATCATATGTTCAACTTTTGGCCATTTAAAAAACTGGGTAATAATTCTCTATATATTCTGAATATAAGACCATTGTAGAGTAGATAATATACTCTACATATCGGGATGTTAGAAATATATTTCTATATGCCTCTTAAGTTTAAATAATACTTCCACACTTCTAGATTCCATTTTACTTTTCCTTCAATATGCTTATATTACTTTATTCCAGGCCAATAAATATACATCTTCACTGTCATTTTTAATGGATGCACGGTATTAGATATTAGATGAACATATTATGCTTTATTTAACTAAAATGCTAATAATACATATTTAGGTATACATGTTTTTACTATAATAGTAACTAGGCTATGATGAACACAGTTATGTATCTATCTTTGATCAGTTTCTTTACCAAAAATTTATAAAATAGGATTGGCAGTTCAAAGGATATGCAAAGGACTTTAGGCTCTTACATATTTCTAATTGCCATCCCTAATGGTTATGCTCTTACAAGCATTATATGAAAATGTACTTCTCCACATCCTAGCCACACATCAATATTGGGTATTAACAGTGATCTTTCAACTCCAACAGTGAGATTGACAGATCTCTGGGGTTTTTTGGCATCTCTCTGGTTATCAGGGAGGTGATAACCATTTTCTCATGATTAATGGCTATGCTGTTGTATCTATTATTTTGGGAATTGTTTGTTTGCTACTTTTTTCCATTAGGGCTTCATCTGCACTTTGGTTTGTAAGAGCTCTTTATATTTTAAACTTATAATTCCTTTGTCTGACACATACTTTAATATAATGTTTGTGGTTTGTAAACAAACCATATGTGGTAATGATAAACCACAGAGTGGTAGAAAATATTCATAATGCTTATTATCTAAAAAGAACTTGCATATAGACAATTTAAGGAACTCCTACCAATAATATGTAAAAAAAATTTTTTTTCAAATGCCCAATAGGCTTGAGCAAACATTTCAAAAAGAGAATATTTGAATGGCCAATAAACAAAGAAAAAATGTCTAACCTCATTCATTTCAGGGAAATGCAAATTAAAGCCATAGGGAGATACACCTATTAGAATGGCTTAAATTAAAAAGACTGACCATAACGAAAGTTGGAAGGAATGTGGAATAACAGAATTCTCACACACTGCTGATCAAGTTGTAAATGGATAGAATTCATTTGGAAAAGTTTGGCGTTGTCTACACAAGTTGCATACTCAATGTCCCAGGAATCTTACTACTAGATATATCTCCAAAACATATAAAGATACCATGTGTGCACCATAAGACATGTATAAGAATGTTTATAGCAATATTATTCATAACACTCAAACTGTAATCAATCCAAATTTTATCAACACTCAAGTGGATAAATAACTTATAATATAATACAATCAATATAATGCAATAAAAAATACATAGATCGAGGCTATATGCAGTAACATGTATAAACAACACGCATAAATATCATAATCATAATGTTAAGTGAAAAAAGCCAGGCACAAAGAACATAAATTGTCTAAGTCTAGAAAGTTAAAAAAAAAACATGCAAACTAATCTATGGCATTGGATGTACACTTCCAAGGTAAAACCATAAGAGAAAAGAATAGGAGTGAATACCATCAAGTTCGGGGCAGAACTTACCTTTGTGGAAGGAATAAGAGGATCAACATTGGGAAGAGGCATGAGGGGGTTTTCAGGGTGCTGGCAACTCCATATTTGTCCTGGGTGGTGGTTATATGGGGTTTTTTTTGGTGATAATTCACTGAGCTTCACTTTTCTGTTTGTTTGTCATATGTTAGAGTTAAAAAGTTAAAGCAAATAGAAAATGTCACCTCTGAGTTCAAAGGAATAGCACTTGAAAGAAATCCAAACTCCTTCTTCTCAGGGCTGCAGTGTTCTGTCTGACTACATCTTCGGCCCTCATCATCTTCTGCCTTCCCCCTTGTGTTCTCTACTCCAGCACACTGGCCTTCGCAGAACTGCTGTCCATTCTAACCCCTCACCGAATCCTTGGGTTCTGCCTTCAAATTATACCCTCCATCTGCCTACACCTTACCACCTCTACTGCTATCACTCTGGTCTAAACTACACATAATTCCTCTTCACTTTACTGAGGGTGGAGAACAAGATCTCTGGGGAGAGAGGCCAAGGAATGGACAGGCCAGGGTGTCTGTCACCACAGAGGGTCATCTTGGCAGATGCTAAGGATGACGGCAGGAGTGACTGTATGGAGAGAGGGATGGTGAGCTAGGACTGTGACCCAGGAAACAGGAGATGAATGAAACCAAAACAGGTAATGGGTGGCACAGTCCACATGACATAGCAGTCAAATCTGGGGGCTTTGGGGAAGCAGGGAAAGGCTGTGGACTCGGAAACTGCAATAAGCAGCAAGGGGGAGGCTTTCCCCACACCAAACCCAGTGAAACAATTACCCAATTGACAGTGTGAAATTAAGAACACTAAATACAAATCTTGTGAATCCGAAAGTCCTACAAATTATAGTCAAGTATAGGTAGGTAGATAGCTAGCTAGCTGAATGACTACTTACCTTTCCTTTGTAATTTTCTGCAAGCAAATTGCTAAGTGTTGTTTTCCCTGAAGACTGAGGTCCAAATATGAATACTTTAAATGGTGGTGCCGGCATAGGCGGAAGAAGATAGGGACGTGGGCTCAATAAAAATTTTTTTAATGCTTCTTCTGATGAAAGACAGTACATTTTACCTAGAAAACTTAAAATATGCCATAATCATAAACAACTGAAAAGAGGTACGGACAAGTTTTAAATTTAAGTTGTGAAAATCTTACTTACCTCACGGAAAAGTCTGGTAGTCCTGGATAAATGTTACCTTCTTTTAAAGTCACAGGACATGTACGTCCCCATCTGCTTCTCTGCCATCTATACCTTGGTGCGATAAGTTTATAAGATGCAAGAGTACGGAACAGCTCATCCTGTTAATCACAAATACCACACTAAAAATGTGGGCATCGTTTTGCTAAAATTAACAGTATGAAGTATTTAATTTTTTAGTTGGTAGTGCTTTGCTATTTAAGAAAGAATTTATTAAGAAAATTTTGGCTTTTTTCTTAATTGCAAACATTCTGTACTTGTCCAAAATGTAATAAGACAAATAGTTGTCATTTCTATTATGACCCTGGTTTAAATTTTATCGAGCATTTTGAGCTATAAAGTAGAAAGACTATAATGTAATAGAATGTTTTTTATGATCTTCTTGTATTACCTGATTTGAAAAAATTCTTACTGAAAAGGTTTGAAAATGCACCAGATTCTTAGTTTAACTAAGTTTTTAAATTGTAACATGTTATATACAGGTTGCTTTTTTTTTTTTGCATTTATTTAGCTCTTTTGTTTTTAAAATAAAAAGTCCCCCTCAGTATTCCCCTGTTGGTGCCCTCCAGAGAAGTTAGGTCCACTTCTCCACAGACTGCAGATAGCTGAGGGGTTCACTGTCCTCATGCTACCTTAGCAGGGGACGAAAGAGCCGGGGAGAGCATGGTGAGCAACTGCTGGGGGGAAAAGGATCCAGGTACGCTCTCTCCAACCTTCAGATGTAGATCTCACACGTATCTGCTGGCTCCAGAGTTGACTGTGGAGGACAGGTGAGAATGGGGTCTCATCTGGACCTCTGTAGCATCAGAGAGTAAAGAGGCATGCACACTGCGGAGGATGCTGCATGAATGTTGGAAACTGAAGTTTGAAAGAAGTAGCTAACTGTTAAGGAGACTGTCGTTGCTTAGAGGAGTTGCATGAGACCAATAACCTAATCAGTGGGCCACATTAGGCTACCACCCTTCTCGATGGAGTCTACAGACAACGAACCAGGGACTGAAACGTATCTAGTTAAGCCAGGAGGCGGTCACTCTTTCCTTATCATCTCTACTTCCTGTCCAAACTTGGGAAAAGTATTTGAAAAGCAGACGCTGAGCATTCTCTCCAGGAAAGGGTGTTTGAATGGCAGACCACGCTCCTCTCTCAACCACTGTCACATCCATAATACAACAGTGTCAGGAACACAGTAGTTATTTGAAAAAAGGGTTCAATGATTTGAAGGAATAAATGAGTGTTTATAGAGCTGAGGGCTTTTATGATGTCTCTGCTTTCTTTGGTGTTGCAAGATTTTTAAAATGAACTTGAGTTTCTTTCTCATTATTCTTGTGGTTGTTCTGATTTTATTGTCTTTGTTTCAAGACTTTTGTGTCTATTTTATTTATTTATTTTAAAAAATATTTTAACATTAATTCATTTTTGAGAGACAGAGAGAGACAGAGTGTGAGTGGGGGAGGGGCAGAGAGAGAGGGAGACACAGAATCCGAAGCAGGCTCCAGGCTCTGAGCTGTCAGCACAGAACCCAATGCAGGTCTCAAACCCAGGAACTGTGAGATCATGCGACCTGAGCTGAAGTCGGACACTTAACCGACTGAACCACCCAGAACCCCCATCAAGAGTTTTGTTGTGTTTAGTGTTTACTAGAATTTGTGTTAATTATTACAGCTTCTTCCTAAAAATCAAACCCATTCTTGTGAAAGGTATCCTGAAATTCTTTTTATACCTTGAAAGAATACATTAAATTAAGGCCACAACATATAGTGAAAAGATAGACTTTCAAACAGTTAAAAATAACTTACATTGTCCATTATGTCATTAATTTCTTCTTCTGCACTCTGAAGTTTAGTTAAAACAGCTGCTCTTTTTAGGTTCAGATATTTAAGTCGGTCCATAACTGTCTAAATTTGTTAAAGAGCAAATATTTAAATACATTGGCATTTGAACATCTCAAATACTCTGTAACAGTGATGAGCTTATGAGTAGAATACTTCCTTGCCTCCACCTTCTGATGGTTTGCTGGCAATGTTTGGTGTTCCTCTAATCTCTGCCTTTGATGTCACATAGCTATCTTCTGCCTGTGTGTCGAGTCTCTTCTCTTACAAGGATACCAGCATATTGGGTTATGACCCACTCTAACTCAGTATGAACTCATCTGGACTTGATTACATCTGAAAAGATCCTGTTTCCAAATAAGGTTACATTCACAGGTATTGGAAGTTAGGACCTCAACATATCTTTTGGGGGTACACAATTCAATCCATAACAGTTTGCCCTCTGGTCCCCAAATATTCATGTCCTTAGAGATCTAGTTCTGTGGGAACTCTTGAGGATGAGGGAATACAGCCATGTCAAGATGGAAGCAGATCTTAGAGTTCGCTGCCATGATCCAAGAGATGCCTGGGACCACCAGAAGCTGGAAAAGGCAATGCTGGATCATCCCCTAGAGGCTTTGGAGGGAGCAAGGCCTGGCCAACACCTTGATTTTTTTTATTTCTAACCTCTAGAACTATAAGAAAATAAAATTTTTGTCACTTTAAGCCACCTAATTTGCTACAGCAGAATTAGAAACTAACAGGGACATTATGCAGAAGAACATGAAACGTAGACTCTGAGATGAGAGATGGTGGACTGACAAAGTCCTGATGGTCAATGGTAATCTGTGGTGGATTGTGTTATTTGTTCATAATTTACCCTTCTCTCCCTTCCCTTTTTAATTCCCTAGTTCACCGTGGGTAGAATATACTTCCCTATCCCACTGATATTGAGCTTCTCTGTGTAACTTGTTTTGGCCAATGGAATAGGCAGGAAGACCAGGGTGCCAATGACAATTGAAGCCTTAACAGGCTTAGAAAGTTTCAACCAAGGCCTATTGGAGCTTCTGCCCTCTACCTTGAGAAAAGTGTCCTGGTTTGTAAAATCCAAATTCTGGATATGTTTTGAAGGAAAAGCCTGCTTGGGTGTGGGATGTGAAAAAAAAGAGAAGAGCAGATTGAAGAGTGGATTAGATGCTTACTGAGAGGGGAAACCTGTGACAGGAGTGTATCTGGGGCAGGTGGTGGTGATGGTGGATCTGGGGATTTTTGTTAAATCTGAGATAACTACTAGACAGCCAATTGGATATACTGAGTAGCAGCTGATTATATAGGCATGGAATTCAGGGGAAAGGTCTGGGATAGTAACAGCACTTAGTAGGGCAGACAGAAGAGTGCAGAAGGAGCGAGCTCAGGGATCCTCCAACTCTACAGATGAGAGAGTGTAGAATGTTCAGTGAGGTAGAATGGACTATACAGTGTGGAGTATATTCTTTATTTTAAAAAAAGCTTCATTGAGATACATTTCACATAAGTATAATTTATCCATTTAAAGTATAGCATGGCTAAAATTAAATGGTTTTTAGTATATTTAAATTTGCACACTCATCACCAATTTCCTAGAACATTTTAATCACCCCAAAAAGAAACCCTTTATCCATTAGTAATCACTTCACATTCATCCCGAGATCTCCCATTGTGGCAACCCTCACCCCAAGCAACTGCTGATCTATTTTCTATTTTGATCGATCAGCTTATTTTGGATATTTTATATAAAAGGAATCATACGGGACCTTTTGTAACTTTTATTTTACTGAGTAGGTGTTCAAGATTCATCCATGTGGTAGCATGTATCAAAACTCCATTCTGTTTTATTGCCAAATAATATTCCAGTGTATAGGTACACCACATTTTATTTGTCCATTCATCAATATGTGGACATTTGGCTTGTTTCAACATTTTGGCTATTGTGATTACTGCTGCTATGAACCTTCATGGACAAGTTTTTGTTTGAACACCTGTTTTCAACTATTTTGGCTATAGATACCAAGGGGTTGATTGCTGAGTCATGTGGTAATTCCATGGTTAGCTTATTGAGGAACTACCAAACTATTTTCCAAAGTGGCCACACCATTTTACAATCCCACCAGCAATATATGAAGGTTCTAACTTTTCTACATCGTCACCAACACTTACTACTGTTGTTTTTTTTTTGTTTTGTTTTGTTTTGTTTTTTAATTTTTTTTTTCAACGTTTTTATTTATTTTTGGGACAGAGAGAGACAGAGCATGAATGGGGTAGGGGCAGAGAGAGAGGGAGACACAGAATTGGAAACAGGCTCCAGGCTCCGAGCCATCAGCCCAGAGCCCGACGCGGGGCTCGAACTCACGGACCGCGAGATCGTGACCTGGCTGAAGTCGGACGCTTAACCGACTGCGCCACCCAGGCGCCCCTGTTGTTTTTTTTTTAAATGTTAGTCATTTTAGTGATGTGAAGTGGTATCTCATTATGGTTTTGGTTTGCATTTCCCTAATGGCTCCTGTTAAGCATCTTATCATGTGCTTATTGGCAGTTATTTGAGACACTTTTTGTCACACAGAGATTAAAAAAAATTTTTTTTAACATTTATTTATTTTTGAGACAGAGAGAGACACAGCATGAGCAGGGGAGGGTCAGAGAGAGAGGGAGACACAGAATCCGAAACAGGCTCCAGGCTCTGAGCTGTCAGCCCAGAGCCCGATGCGGGGCTCGAACTCACAGACCGCGAGATCATGACCTGAACGGAAGTCGGACGCCCAACTAACTGAGCCACCCAGGCACCCCGTCACACAGAGATTTTAAATTCAAATGTACTTTTGATTTAAATATGGATAGATGAACAGATATAACATCAAATTTTTAAGTGTCAAAAGGAATTTTTCAAACAGACTAAAATGTAAATATATTTTTGATATTTATGAAGATAAGTACAATCCAGTCAGTAACTTTTTGATTTTCCAAACTGTGGGATATTCTCACTAAACATTGCACTTACCATGAAGAGCTCCTCTGGGGGCTTATTTCCATCGAGCTCAATGAGATACTGGGAATTGTGTTCAGCCATTACTTCCTGCAAAAAATAGAAAAGATCCCTTATAAGCCAGATCCTTGGCAAAACTGAATACAAGATCAGAATCTTAGTATACTATGAATAAATCTTTAAAGCTAAATTGTTTGCTTTATGCATGATATAATGTGTATTATTTTAAGTGCTCTTTTGCAAAAGCCTAAAACAATCTTCTTACCATGAATTTTATTTTCTTTCTGTTTTTTTTTTCCAGTTTTTCTTTCCACCAAAGTTTTAGAGTCCTTCCAAATAGAAAATGTTTGGGGGCGTCTATCTCTCTGCATATATACATAAAATAATTTCTGCCAAACTGATAATTGTAAATGACATTGGTTTGTTCTACTTTTTATTCCCCTGGCTATGGGTGAGGTCAGTATTCAGATATCCATCTCTGAACACTGTCTAACCATAACATCTGGGCATTTTTCTATTAGATTGTTTCTTTTCTCTAACATTCATGGGAAGTCTTTAACCCATATCGATTACAAATATTTTACCTTTATTGAAAAAAAAATTTTTTTAATGTTTATTTATTATTGAGAGACAGAGAGAGACACAGCACGAACATGGGAGGGGCAGAGAGAGAGGGAGGCACAGAATCCGAAGCAGGCTCCAGGCTCTGAGCTGTTAGCACAAAGCCTGACGCAGGGCTTGAACTCACTGCGAGATCATGACCTGAGCCGAAGTAGGATGCTCAACCTACTGAGCCACTCAGGCGCCCCTCAAATATTTTACCTTTAAAGGTAAAAAAGATTCATCTCTTAACTTTGCTTATGGAATCTTCTATAAAATAAAATATTTTTATAATAAAATATATGTTTTCATTGTTTCTGGATCTCTTGCTTAAATTAGATTTTCTCTATCTCAAGATTATATTAATGTTCTTCTCAATTTTCTTCCATTATTTTTTGTTTTTAATATTAAAATCTAAAATCTGCCAGATTTGATGTTTGTACATTGGCAATGATGAACTCTATTTGAGCCCTGCATTTCTAGGAAGTAGGGATGATTGAGAGGTAGGACCCATCTCTATCCTTTCTCAAGGACTCAGATAAGATCTGTCTTCATCCTTCTCCATCATTTCCTAAGACTCGAGGATATCCCCTTTGCTTACCTGCCTCCATCCATAAAACCCCAAGTCTCCCTTTCTTTTCCTTGATGAGAAGGTTCTCATTAATGAATGTTCTCCTTATTGCAATAATCTGAACAAATCATCTCCTTAATTAATCGTGCAGGCATTTTGTTTTTCACAATATTATGTGAGGTTGGGTTCTAAGCCCTTCTTTTCCTTTCAGACAGCACATTATGCCAATATTATTTATTTAAACATAAATAGCCATGTTCTGAACAAGGAAGTACATAATGCTTTTCTGGATTTCAGATTCTTTTCTTAAGCAGGATTATTAAGAGTGGACTTACTAAGCCAAAGTATAAGACTAAAGATACATGCACCACATCAGACCAGGAGTCAGGTTGGGATTCAAAGACAGGCAAGAATGAGGACTTGGCCTTGGTGAAGCAAGATATAAACCAGAAAATGATGCTCCCACTTGCTTTCCTCATGTCTTTTGGAGGAGCACTGAATTTTGGTGATCTTGGCCTCCAAAGTGAATTGACACCTGAGCCAGGTCCAAGGAGACTAGAATTGCAGGCTCCTACCTTTTATGGCTTTCCCCACCTTCCTCTACACACACCAGGACACCGGAATTACCATAAAAGGCAATTATTTTACTATTCAGCAAGTGTCATGTCGGCTTAAAGTCTAGTTTTGGCTTCCAGGATGGAAGACCTGGTCCTTATCCTTAAAAAGACTATCTGAAGCCCATGAATGTAGTTTTCTAATTTTCTGAATCTGATTTTAATTATGCTTTATTTCACACCCAATGCCAGCCACTTAAGGAGTTTGCAGGATATTTCTGTTGAAGGAAGAAAGAACATGATAGACATGCAAATTACTCTTAAGAAGCAAAATTTAAAGGCCAGGGATAGAAAAGGAGGTAGGGAGGAATAAGTCATACATAAGAAAACGATTAAATTTGGCTCCTCTTTTGGGGTGGACAATGAAAATGAAAACGACCCACTCATTTGCCTTTAAACACATATAAACTTCATAAAAAAGCATGAAATAGATTCTTTTAGTTTCTCTATCAGATGGGAAGAGGCAATGTGAGTCCTCTTTTTTTATTTGTCTTTGTACCCTGTTGCTCAGCATGGTGTGTGGCCAAATACCCAAATCTGATAAATGTTTGTTGAATATCTCCAACACAAATTTGGCAGAGTCTATCCTGGACTTTAGACCATAATCAAATATGCTTTTCACAAATTGTAACTTTAGTAATCATATTTTTAAAATGCTAATTATTTTAATTAAAACTGTCTTATTCTAATATGTAATGGCCTTAATCATGTTTATATGTAATCAGCTTTGAATGAGATAACCATAGAAACCAATCTGGGGATAATTTTTTAGATTGCAATTTAAATAAACGAACAGTTTCTTTTAAAATGTACAGCTGTTTTGATAAATCCATAAATTATAGATTGAAAATGTCTTTATAAAATAGTCTCTTAACATGGGTTTTCCAACTTCTGACCATAAATAAATTCCTGTAGTGACTTTTGAAAAATGTGGTTCATATATCACTTTTCAACAATACTGCTGCTTATTAAGAGTAAAATAATATTGTCTTGTGAAACAGCCTTTGGAATGCAAGCTTAATTCTAATAGCATTCTATCAAACTAAGTGGTGGAGAATCAGATAGATAATACAGGGGGATGAAAAAATGTGAAAGCTATTTCTTCAGTGATAGAACACAAATATCAATATTCCCATTTTCGGGATACTAGGAAGATGGCGGCGTAGGAGGACGCTGGGCTCACCGCGCGTCCTGCTGATCACTTAGATTCCACCTACACCTGCCTAAATAACCCAGAAAACCGCCAGAGGATTAGCAGAACAGAGTCACCGGACCCAAGTGCAGACGAGAGGCCCACGGAAGAGGGTAGGAAGGGCGGCGAGGCGGTGCGCGCTCCACGGACTGGCGGGAGGGAGCCGGGGCGGAGGGGCGGCTCGCCGGCCAAGCAGAGCCCCCGAGTCCGGCTTGCAAAAGTGGAGGGGCCTGACGGACTGTGTTCCGACAGCAAGCGCGACTTAGCGTCTGGGAGGTCATAAGTTAACAGCTCTGCTCAGAAAGCGGGAAGGCTGGAGGACAAAGGGAGGGTGAGCTGCGGAGCCCCCGGACGACAGAGCTCAGTTTGGCGGGGAACAAAGGCGCTCTCCAGCGCCATCTCCCCCGCCCATCCCCCAGCCAAAATCCCAAAGGGAACCGGCTCCGGCCAGGGAAATTGCTCGCTCCGCGCGAACACCCAACTCTGTGCTTCTGCGGAGCCAAACCTCCGGCAGCGATCTGACTCCCTCCGGCTGCACAGGGCCCCTCCTGAAGTGGATCACCTAAGGAGAAGCGAGCTAAGCCTGCCCCCCCTGCCGCCGTGCACCTTGCCTTCCCACCCCAGCTAATACGCCAGATCCCCAGCATCACAAGCCTGGCAGTGTGCAAGTAGCCCAGACGGGCCACGCCACCCCACAGTGAATCCCGCCCCTAGGAGAGGGGAAGAGAAGGCACACACCAGTCTGACTGTGGCCCCAGCGGTGGGCTGGGGGCAGACATCAGGTCGGACTGCGGCCCCGCCCACCAACTCCAGTTATACACCACAGCACAGGGGAAGTGCCCTGCAGGCCCTCACCACACCAGGGACTATCCAAAATGACCAAGCGGAAGAATTCCCCCCAGAAGAATCTCCAGGAAATAACAACAGCTAATGAGCTGATCAAAAAGGATTTAAATAATATAACAGAAAGTGAATTTAGAATAATAGTCATAAAATTAATCGCTGGGCTGGAAAACAGCATACAGGACAGCAGAGAATCTCTTGCTACAGACATCAGGGGACTAATGAACAGGCACGAGGAGCTGAAAAACGCTTTAAAGGAAATGGAAAACAAAATGCAAACCACCACAGCTCGGATGGAAGAGGCAGAGGAGAGAATAGGTGAATTAGAAGATAAAGTTATGGAAAAAGAGGAAGCTGAGAAAAAGAGAGATAAAAAAATCCAGGAGTATGAGGGGAAAATTAGAGAACTAAGTGATACACTAAAAAGAAATAATTTACGCATAATTGGTATCCCAGAGGAGGAAGAGAGAGGGAAAGGTGCTGAAGGGGTACTTGAAGAAATCATAGCTGAGAACTTCCCTGAACTGGGGAAGGAAAAAGGCATTGAAATCCAAGAGGCACAGAGAACTCCCTTCAGACGTAACTTGAATCGATCTTCTGCACGACATATCATAGTGAAACTGGCAAAATACAAGGATAAAGAGAAAATTCTGAAAGCAGCAAGGGGTAAACGTGCCCTCACATATAAAGGGAGACCTATAAGACTCGTGACTGATCTCTCTTTTGAAACTTGGCAGGCCAGAAAGAATTGGCACGAGATTTTCAGGGTGCTAGACAGCAAAAATATGCAGCCAAGAATCCTTTATCCAGCAAGTCTGTCATTTAGAATAGAAGGAGAGATAAAGGTCTTCCCAAACAAACAAAAACTGAAGGAATTTGTCACCACTAAACCAGCCCTACAAGAGATCCTAAGGGGGACCCTGTGAGACAAAGTACCAGAGACATCACTACAAGCATAAAACATACAGACATCACAATGACTCTAAACCCGTATCTTTCTATAATAACACTGAATGTAAATGGATTAAATGCGCCAACCAAAAGACATAGGGTATCAGAATGGATAAAAAAACAAGACCCATCTATTTGCTGTCTACAAGAGACTCATTTTAGACCTGAGGACACCTTTAGATTGAGAGTGAGGGGATGGAGAACTATTTATCATGCTACTGGAAGCCAGAAGAAAGCTGGAGTAGCCATACTTATATCAGACAAACTAGACTTTAAATTAAAGGCTGTAACAAGAGATGAAGAAGGACATTATATAATAGTTACAGGGTCTATCCATCAGGAAGAGCTAACAATTATAAATGTCTATGCGCCGAATACCGGAGCCCCCAAATATATAAAACAATTACTCATAAACATAAGCAACCTTATTGATAAGAATGTGGTAATTGCTGGGGACTTTAACACCCCACTTACAGAAATGGATAGATCATCTAGACACACGGTCAATAAAGAAACAAGGGCCCTGAATGAGACACTGGATCAGATGGACTTGACAGATATATTTAGAACTCTGCATCCCAAAGCAACAGAATATACTTTCTTCTCGAGTGCACATGGAACATTCTCCAAGATAGATCATATACTGGGTCACAAATCAGCCCTTCATAAGTTTACAAGAATTGAAATTATACCATGCATACTTTCAGACCACAATGCTATGAAGCTTGAAGTCAACCACAGGAAAAAGTCTGGAAAACCTCCAAAAGCATGGAGGTTAAAGAACACCCTACTCACGAATGAGTGGGTCAACCAGGCAATTAGAGAAGAAATCAAAAAATATATGGAAACAAACGAAAATGAAAATACAACAATCCAAACGCTTTGGGACGCAGCGAAGGCAGTCCTGAGAGGAAAATACATCGCAATCCAGGCCTATCTCAAGAAACAAGAAAAATCCCAAATACAAAATCTAACAGCACACCTAAAGGAAATAGAAGCAGAACAGCAAAGGCAGCCTAAACCCAGCAGAAGAAGAGAAATAATAAAGATCAGAGCAGAAATAAACAATATAGAATCTAAAAAAACTGTAGAGCAGATCAACGAAACCAAGAGTTGGTTTTTTGAAAAAATAAACAAAATTGACAAACCTCTAGCCAGGCTTCTCAAAAAGAAAAGGGAGATGACCCAAATAGATAAAATCATGAATGAAAATGGAATTATTACAACCAATCCCTCAGAGATACAAACAATTATCAGGGAATACTATGAAAAATTATATGCCAACAAATTGGACAACCTGGAAGAAATGGACAAATTCCTGAACACCCACACTCTTCCAAAACTCAATCAGGAGGAAATAGAAAGCTTGAACAGACCCATAACCAGCGAAGAAATTGAATCGGTTATCAAAAATCTCCCAACAAATAAGAGTCCAGGACCAGATGGCTTCCCAGGGGAGTTCTACCAGACGTTTAAAGCAGAGATAATACCTATCCTTCTCAAGCTATTCCAAGAAATAGAAAGGGAAGGAAAACTTCCAGACTCATTCTATGAAGCCAGTATTACTTTGATTCCTAAACCAGACAGAGACCCAGTAAAAAAAGAGAACTACAGGCCAATATCCCTGATGAATATGGATGCCAAAATTCTCAATAAGATACTAGCAAATCGAATTCAACAGCATATAAAAAGAATTATTCACCATGATCAAGTGGGATTCATTCCTGGGATGCAGGGCTGGTTCAACATTCGCAAATCAATCAACGTGATACATCACATTAACAAAAAAAAAGAGAAGAACCATATGATCCTGTCAATCGATGCAGAAAAGGCCTTTGATAAAATCCAGCACCCTTTCTTAATAAAAACCCTTGAGAAAGTCGGGATAGAAGGAACATACTTAAAGATCATAAAAGCCATTTATGAAAAGCCCACAGCTAACATCATCCTCAACGGGGAAAAACTGAGAGCTTTTTCCCTGAGATCAGGAACACGACAGGGATGCCCACTCTCACCGTTGTTATTTAACATAGTGCTGGAAGTTCTAGCATCAGCAATCAGACAACAAAAGGAAATCAAAGGCATCAAAATTGGCAAAGATGAAGTCAAGCTTTCGCTTTTTGCAGATGACATGATATTATACATGGAAAATCCGATAGACTCCACCAAAAGTCTGCTAGAACTGATACATGAATTCAGCAAAGTTGCAGGATACAAAATCAATGTACAGAAATCAGTTGCATTCTTATACACTAACAATGAAGCAACAGAAAGACAAATAAAGAAACTGATCCCATTCACAATTGCACCAAAAAGCATAAAATACCTAGGAATAAATCTAACCAAAGATGTAAAGGATCTGTATGCTGAAAACTATAGAAAGCTTATGAAGGTAATTGAAGAAGATTTAAAGAAATGGAAAGACATTCCCTGCTCATGGATTGGAAAAATAAATATTGTCAAAATGTCAATACTACCCAAAGCTATCTACACATTCAATGCAATCCCAATCAAAATTGCACCAGCATTCTTCTCGAAACTAGAACAAGCAATCCTAAAATTCGTATGGAACCACAAAAGGCCCCGAATAGCCAAAGGAATTTTGAAGAAGAAGACCAAAGCAGGAGGCATCACAATCCCAGACTTCAGCCTCTACTACAAAGCTGTCATCATCAAGACAGCATGGTATTGGCACAAAAACAGACACACAGACCAATGGAATAGAATAGAAACCCCAGAACTAGACCCACAAACATATGGCCAACTCATCTTTGACAAAGCAGGAAAGAACATCCAATGGAAAAAAGACAGCCTCTTTAACAAATGGTGCTGGGAGAACTGGACAGCAACATGCAGGAGGTTGAAACTAGACCACTTTCTCACACCATTTACAAAAATAAACTCAAAATGGATAAAGGACCTAAATGTGAGACAGGAAACCATCAGAACCTTAGAGGAGAAAGCAGGAAAAGACCTCTCTGACCTCAGCCGTAGCAATCTCTTACTCGACACATCCCCAAAGGCAAGGGAATTAAAAGCAAAAGTGAATTACTGGGACTTTATGAAGATAAAAAGCTTCTGCACAGCAAAGGAAACAACCAACAAAACTAAAAGACAACCAACGGAATGGGAAAAGATATTTGCAAATGACATATCGGACAAAGGGCTAGTATCTAAAATCTATAAAGAGCTCACCAAACTCCACACCCGAAAAACAAATAACCCAGTGAAGAAATGGGCAGAAAACATGAATAGACACTTCTCTAAAGAAGACATCCAGATGGCCAACAGGCACATGAAAAGATGTTCAGCGTCGCTCCTTATCAGGGAAATACAAATCAAAACCACACTCAGGTATCACCTCACGCCAGTCAGAGTGGCCAAAATGAACAAATCAGGAGACTATAGATGCTGGAGAGGTTGTGGAGAAACGGGAACCCTCTTGCACTGTTGGTGGGAATGCAAATTGGTGCAGCCGCTCTGGAAAACAGTGTGGAGGTTCCTCAGAAAATTAAAAATAGACCTACCCTATGACCCAGCAATAGCACTGCTAGGAATCTACCCAAGGGATACAGGAGTACTGATGCATAGGGGCACTTGTACCCCAATGTTCATAGCAGCACTCTCAACAATAGCCAAATTATGGAAAGAGCCTAAATGTCCATCAACTGATGAATGGATAAAGAAATTGTGGTTTATATACACAATGGAATACTACGTGGCAATGAGAAAAAATGAAATATGGCCTTTTGTAGCAACGTGGATGGAACTGGAGAGTGTGATGCTAAGTGAAATAAGCCATACAGAGAAAGACAGATACCATATGGTTTCACTCTTATGTGGATCCTGAGAAACTCAACAGGAACCCATGGGGGAGGGGAAGGGAGAAAAAAAAAAGACGTTAGAGTGGGAGAGAGCCAAAGCATAAGAGACTGTTAAAAACTGAGAACAAACTGAGGGTTGATGGGGGGTGGGAGGGAGGGGCGGGTGGGTGATGGGTATTGAGGAGGGCACCTTTTGGGATGAGCACTGGGTGTTGTATGGAAACCAATTTGTCAATAAACTTCATAAAAAAAAAAAAAATATTCCCATTTTCATCAATATATCTTGTTCTTACTTCTAAAGAATGAAGAATTAGTTCCTTGTAAAGTTTAACAACGTTCTCAATATTTTCCAAATAATCCTCAGGTCTCTGGACTACGTGTTGAAGAATTTCAGCCACCATCTGCATTTCTGCAATAAATGCCTAAATGAAAAAGATGAGATTTTTAACATCTTTATGTTAATGATTACTTAATCCACAAGCCGTGTCATCCCTCCCTCCTTACACTTACAAGCCATTTTGGGGTGAGAGAAGCAGGTAGAAGGGAGACTGAGGATTTTTATTTAAGAGACACTAAATACCGTAAGGGGTCTTTATCAGATGGAATAAAACTTTAACTTGGATACTTATTTATTTATTTATTTATTTGCTCCTCAAGAAGTAGGGAAGAGTAAGGGAAGAATATCTGATTTTTAGAGAGAATGAAGAAATCAGATTTACTGAGCTTCCAGTTCGTTCATTCATTCATTCATTCATTCATTCATCAATTCACTCATTGATGAGTGCCAGGCACTGTTCTAGGAGCTTGAGATAAGACAGTGAACAAAATCAGCTAAGAGCCTGGGGCTCACAGAGCACACATTCCAGCTGGGGAAGACAGAGCACAAACAAGTAGACAAGTAAATACAAAATGTGTTGGGTGGTGATAAGGACTAGGGGAAAAAATGCAGGGTGGAGGAGACGGAGAGTGATGGGTAAAAGTGCTATTTTATATCAGGTGGTCATGAAAGGGTTCTCTGAAGAAGTGACATTTGAAGGCAGAGGGAATCATACACATAAAAGTTCTCAGCCCAAGGCCTCATTGGTGTTAAAGATCATATTCATCCTATTATTTATAATTCGTTATCTAACTTCTAATTCTAGTTTTTACAAATGCACATACATCTGCATTTTATACTATTTGAATCATGTTAGAAGCCACTTTATAACCTTTTTGTAATGTCTTACATACTGTTTTAATGGTCGAATAATAGATTAATATCCCTAAATACATGATTATTTGATCATTATTCTATAGTTGAACAAGAATATTTCAAATTTTTCATAAGTATAAATAACATTTCACCAAATAGTTTTGTAGATAAATCTTTATATTGTTAATATTCTTCCTTAGAAGAGTTCCTAAAAGTAGAATTACTGGACCAAAGATTACACATTTCAAAATGGCTTAATATACACTGACTTTTTCAAAAGATGCTATTTTTCTTTTCTCTCTAGCAGAAAAGTGTCCAGTTAGGACACAGCTTATTAGGCACCTACTGTATGCCAAGCACTGTTACAAGCACAGGGGATATAGTCCTTGCTGCATAGAGCTTACATTGGGCGGACACATAATAAGCAAGTAAACAAAGAACATAATTTCAGAAAGTGGTAAGTGCTGTAAGGAAGATAAAGCAGAGGAAAGGGGTAGGCCTGTGCTGTCCAGCACAATAGCTGCTAGCCATACAGACCTACTGAGCACGTGAAATGTGGCAAATGTGAATTGGAATGCACCAAATTTCAAAAACTTAGCATGAAAAAGAGATGTCTCTCTCAGAATCTTTATGTTGATTATATTTACATAATATTTTGGATATATTAGATTAAATAAAATATATCATTGAAATTATTTTCACCTGTATCTTTTTGCTTTTTAAAAAAAGTGTCTACTAACACATTTAAAGTTACATATGGTGGGACTACATTTCTATCACAGTGCTGGGTTATATAGTCGCTTGCTGGATGGCTCTGAGGATGCTATCCATGGAGTGGGACCTGGGCAAGGAGAAGGTGCAGGCACACAAAGGTCTGGAAGAGAGTGTGGTAGGCAGAGGGAAGAGGAAACAGTAAGTGCAAAGGCTGGAGGTGAGGTTGAGTCCAGAATAGGTGACGACTACTGGAAGGCCAATGCAATAGCTGGAATACAATGAACACGCAGGAAGAGACAGCCAGGGAGGGATAAGATCAGGGGGGCCAGGTCCATGGCCTTGTAAGCCATGCGAGGGTGTTTGAATTTTCCTCTACAGGTAATAGAAAATCACTAAGGGTCATATTTTTATTTTTATTTTTTTATGTTTATTTTTGAGAGAGAAACTGAGTGTGAGTGGAAGAGGAGCAGAGAGAGAGGGAGACACAGAATCCAAAGCAGGCTCCAGGCTCTGAGCTGTCAGCACAGAGCCTGACGTGGGGCTCCAACTCACAAACTGCGAGATCATGACCTGAGCTGAAGTTGGATGCCCAACTGACTGAGCCACCCAGGCTCCCCAAGGGTCATATTTTTAAAACAAGGCTCTGGCTTTTGCAAAGAATGGAATGGATGCGGAAGGTCAAGGAAAGTGGAAGCAAAGAGAACATATACAAAGCTATTACAGCAGTTAAGGCACATTGTTTATATTTATGTATATATAAGGGTGAACGCTTTCATGCCGATATTGGCCATCAACCCAAGGGGGGCAGCATGTTTGCATGTTTGACTTCTGAACATGGCTGTGCTTCTAGGCAGACATCGTCGCAAACCAGGCCCCTGGGACTGAGTTCAGTCTGAGGACGTTAATTTGATTATATCCCACAGCATTGGCCTACATTGTGTTTTTGAAATTTTGGATTAATTGCCAACTACTTTTATTTTTAAATGCTGATTTTGGATTCTCTGGAGAAACCACACCACCTGGTAAGAATAGGTTGGCATTCCCACATGACAATAGTTGTCTGGGCTGGAGCTGAGAGGCAACTGTCCTCTGAAGAAGGGCATGAACCCTCTAGCTGTCCAGTGGAACTTCCTGCAATAATGGAAATGTTGTGTATCTGTGCTGTCCAATTTGGAAGACACAGCCATATTTGGTCATGAATTGGAAGACACAGCCATATTTGGTCATGAGCACTTGAAATATGGCTAGTGTTACTGAGAAACGAAATTTTAAATTTTGTATCATTTTAATTAATTTGAAGCTAAATAGCCACATAGGACTAGTGGCTACTATATTGAATAGTGTAGTCCTAGCCTACCCCAGTCCTCACTCTTCCTGATTATGTTCCTGACCGACATCACAAACTGACATAACTGCGACCCCTGTAACTAAGTGGGCTGTGACTCCCCTATCTCACTATCTTTGATTTAAGATGGTGTGCTTTATTCATATTAAAATGATCCACTTTTATTCCCATTTGCTATGAGGTTTTCTTTTTTAAAAACAAAATATAGAATAGATGCTGGCTATGGCCTAGTGCCTTATTTGCACAGGGAAGATTCTTTCAGCTTTTGAAATGGTTTTAAAAATTGAGATATGGGGCGCCTGGGTGGCTCAGTCGGTTGAGCGTCCGACTTCGGCTCAGGTCATGATCTTGCAGTTTGTAAGTTCAAGCCCCACATTGGGCCCTGTGCGGACGGCTCAGAGCCTGTTTAAGAGTCTGTGTCTCCCTCTCTCTCTCTCTCTACCCCTCCCCCACTTGTGCTGTTTTTCTCTCTCAAAAATAAAGATTAAATTAAAAAAATAAAAATTGAGGTATAATTGACATAGAATATTAGATTCACTTCAGGTGTACAACATAATAATTCAATATTTGTATATATTGAGAAGTGACCACCGTAATAAGTCTGGTTAACATTCATCACCTTACACAGTTACAACTTTTTTTCTTGTGATGAGAACATTTAAGATCTACGACTAAAGAACAATGTCAAAGATTCATTTAACCCATTAGTGAGGAAACCAACAGGATGACAAAGCTGAGGTATATATTATCACTGAAATAAGACTGCAAAATTGCATACGAATGTACGCTTAATATCTTATGAGTCAATAAAATTGTAACCTTTGAGGGTTATCTTTTTTACTGGACAAATGATTTGCAATGTATCCATCTATAAGTTAATATCTGACTTTGCCCCAGTAGAAATACTATTTATTTATAATACATTTATAACAAATTGTAAATTGTAGCAATTACAAAAATATATGAAGGTCTTTAAAAATTATAAATTAATTTATAGCAGAGATCACACGTATATTTCAGTACAGCAGGGATCGGCAAACTGTGGCCCACATGCCCCGGTGGACCAAATCCAGCCCATCACCTGTTAACAGATTTCTTCACATCAAATTTTCCCTCATTAAGTCATGGTAGAAAATTCTTTTGAGGCCCCATTGCATTATGCTGACTTTAGGATTATTATAATAACATGTATACGTGAATTGGGCTTTTGATTTTTGTTTCACGTGCTCTTTGCTAGACATTGGAATTGGGATTATGTTAATTTCATAAACTGGATTATGCCTGGGCTACTTGCTCCCCATATTACCCTTTATTTTTTATTGCTCTGACTTTTCATTCTAGCTTGCATAGTGCTTGACACACAGTAGGTGACAAATCAGTCTCTGCTGCTATGACATGAAGCTGATTAGCTGTCAGGATGTGGAAGGACTTCCATATTCACAAGAAGGTTGAACTTGATGGCCTCTAGATTATGATCTAATAGTTCTTAAAAACATGAAATATTTTTCCTATTTCCTCCAGACTTAACGAAAATTTAAAGGAAATGTAATTTTCTCTATCCTTGCTATTGTTTAATTAATTGTAGCAAATTTAAAAGTGTAGTATATGGTATTGGGATGTTACCTCTTCTTCTTCTTGCTCTTCTTCCTCTTCCCCTTCCTCTTCTCCTTTTCCTTCTTTTTGGGCTTCTTTCCTCTTTTTCCTGCGATTTTCAATGACTTCAGGATCCCACTGATCTCTTCTGTATATGTACCCTGTACTACTGTGCTGCCTTTGCCCAGAAATTCTTTGGCATAAATCGTAGTCGGGGCACTAAGGAACAACATTAGTAATTTTAACAAGCATCTTCAGTGATTCTGATGCTGACAGTGCATGCACCACACTTTAAGAAACAAAGGAAGCAGGAAACTTTAGAACTTTCCTTGTTCATTTTCTGATTTCTTTAGGCCATCTCTATGTGGAGATGGGATGGGTATTTATTGAGGCCAGACTTCTACAGGCTTCCTAATTTTTCACAAGAAAGGTTTCAATCCACTCAGATCATCTTTATAATGTGTATTTGCCCTTCCTTACTCAGCAACCCAGAATAACCATACTGTGGGCCCTTGACAGAGACGACTGCCTTCAGCTGTCTCCTATTTTCACTTGCAGAAACTGACTACCATAAGGGTGAGTCTGAAGGACATGCCTCAGAGCAGTGGTCTTCAAACTTCAGTGGGCATCAGACTCATGTAGAGGGCTTTGCAACACAGATAGCTGAATGCCACTCCCTAGAGTTCTTGATTCATTTTGGGGTGGTTTCTGAGAATATGTTTTTCTAACAAACTTCTGAGGGCTGCTGGTGCAGTTGGCTCTGGGACTGTACTCTGTGAACCACTGCTATAGTAGATCACTGGCCCTTTGCCATCTTTTTTTTTTTTTTTTTTTTGTAATACAGACCCCTTGAGAATACGAGGAAAGCCATTGGCTTTTGCTTCAGAAAAGCAGACATACACAATAAAGTAATTTCATATAATTATAATTTATGTATTATTAATATAATTAAATGTTATTATTTCATAGATGCTTAAGGATTCATAGATCCCAGGCTAAGAATTTCTGCTCTAGAAATTCCAAGATTTATGCCCAAATAAGGACAAACCATCAGAGAAATGTGTGTTGTACTGAGCTCTGTCTCACATTAGGCCTCTGATGACATTCTAGTCATAGAAAACTTCCTTGGATACCCACTATCACACTTAAAACATAAAAACGGTGAAGGGCTTCCTTCTCTATGTTAACAATCTTTTATATTGAGACCCATGTAAGATATTTCTCTTATTTAAAATTTTAATTCTAATTCCTCTCATTTTGTTTCTTCCTGAGGAATGGCTTGTCTTTTCATTGACAATGTGAATTTTATATAAATGGTCACATTTCCTCTTTCTACTTTGGCTTATCAAACTCAGAAGTTATGCCCCAAATTTAGTAAACATTTGGAGGGTAATGGTCTGTATATCTGTACACTCTTGTTCTATACAATCTATGTTTTCCAGGGCTTAGACTTTATATTTGGTTTTAGTTGTCTGAGATCTTTTCTTCTCTCCCTTAGACACACGTTCACATGTGTGACACTCTCAAGGTCCATGCAGGAATTCTGATCGGTCTCCAACCACGACCTGTGGCAGGCTGCAGATTATACCACGCTCAGCACTGCAATACCTCTTCTCTCTCACAGCTAACCCTAACACACTCCCAGGTCCCAACATCTGAGCTGAGAATCATCCCATTTATCTTGAGCTGTCAAAACTTTTGGGGAACCAGGCAGTTATGAATATAAAAGCTTATAATCAATTTTTATATAAACAAACAGACTTGGCCTCACTGAAGTCTTATCATTCTCACATAAAGCAGTTACTATTTTTGTAAAGAAGAAATCGAGTCTCTTAAATGTGATTTGCCAAATTCTGTTGATAGAGAGATTGGGGATAGGACTCAGCCTGACTCTTAATCAAGGCTGAATGATGTTCTTTAACATTCATATGACCAAATCATTTGCTCCTTCTTTCATTGTATTTAATTGTCAAACTTATCAGGTGTCTACTAGGTACACTATCTTGTGCTAGTTGATGTTTATATGAGTAAGACATAGTTCTTGCCTTCGAGTAAGGCAGAGTCCGGAAGAAAACAGACAATTACAATATAATAAGATATTATGATAAGGAGAGCAACGTGAATGGTCATCAGAGAAGTATTTAACTTTCCTGTAGTAAAGTATAGGGGACATGGAGGAAGAGAGAGGGAGAGGAGGTGGAGGGAGAGAGAGAAGGAGAAAGTGAGAGTGAAAGAGAAAGAATGAGAGAGAATGAGTTAGTTAATATGTGTGTTGGTGTGGAAGAGGTGGTCATCAGGGAAACAGATGATGCCTGAACTGACTTTCAAAAGATGACTATGATTAAGCCTATTGAAAAGGCCGGGAGGGGGGGCGCCTGGGTGGCGCAGTCGGTTAAGCGTCCGACTTCAGCCAGGTCACGATCTCGCGGTCTGTGAGTTCGAGCCCCGCGTCAGGCTCTGGGCTGATGGCTCAGAGCCTGGAGCCTGTTTCCGATTCTGTGTCTCCCTCTTTCTCTGCCCCTCCCCCGTTCATGCTCTGTCTCTCTCTGTCCCAAAAATAAATAAACGTTGAAAAAAAAAATTAAAAAAAAAAAAAAAGAAAGAAAAGGCCGGGAGGGATTTCCTTTGGATGCAGCTGCAGGTGTAAAAGCACAGAGGCATGAGAAGGAATAACTCAGTCCATATGATTGATACATAAATTGCTATTTCCTTGGGGCGCCTGGGTGGCTGGGTAGAGTAAGCATCTACAGCTCAGGTCACGATATCATGGTTCTGAGATCTAGCCTCACATTGGGCTCTGCACTGACAGCTCAGAGCCTGCTTAGTTCTCCTGTCCCCCTTTATCTATGCCCTTCCCTTGCCCGTTCTCTCTCTCTTTCCTCAAAAATAAACATTTAAGACATTGGACACTTAAACAGTTATTTCCTTAACTACTTAGTATTTTTGAAGATACTCCTTGAATTCCACCACTGTTAAAAAGAATGGTTCGCTATGGTAGAAAAACAACTTACCTTAATATTGATTATTATATCAGGTTTCAAATTTAAGTTTTTAATTAATTCTATTTGCTGCAAAGTAGTTATGGCATCCTGTGAAAGTGATGGTAGTTCAGTGACAATATAACCTGTTGAATAAAACATAATTTTTAAAGTTTTATAATGCCACCAATATATGAGAGCATGGATTTGTTATTACTTTGTAAATCTCATTTGCTTATTGATGAATATTAATGTAGATCTTAAAATCATCTGTCAAATATTTTTAATTAATAGTTAAGTTTATTGCCACATGAAGTATAACTATGAATAATGTTTTTCTGATAATAAATAAAATCACTGAGCTGGGAGGAAACATCTTAAAAAATTCCAAATCAATTTCTTTTAAGCACATGAGGGGCCTAGGGAAGGAAATTCCATGCTAGTAATTCTTTGAACAGTTAGGAAAGCCCTGTGATGATGGTAAGGGTATACTATAGGGGTTGTGTAGTATATTCTTTTCTTTCTAAAGCTAGCATCTTATAATAGAATATATATGTACATAATATTTATATAAGTTATGGGGAGTAATAAAACACCAATGAACCTCCTCATACAGTTTAAAAACCAGAACATTATCAACATGATTTTTGCTTAGCACACTTACTGGCTTGCATTCCTACCCAGAAACCTAAATCTTCTCATGGAAATTCACCCTGTTTGCCATCATCACATTAATTTCCTTAATATATTTCTTTAATTATGTCACTCTCATGCTTGAGAAAATTTTCTCTTGTTAATAAAGTCTCAATTTTCTCAGAATTAAAGGACTTAGGTCAATTTTTCTCCTGTTTTAATAGGACTTTTTTTTTCTTGAAAGAACGGACAAAAATTATGGTTATTCAGCTTTGGATATTTGGCAGACATTTTATAAAAAGTGAATGGAGTGAGCTGGTCATTTCAACTGACAGTATTTGTTGCCAATTATAAAATTCAAGCAAAAACTCAAATTTTAGAAAACATGTATCTATTGCCATAAGCTTTACAACTTCCTGATTTTTAAAACTTTTCTTGATGATGGGGGTGTCTGGGTGGCTCAGCTGGTTAAGCACCTGACTTTGGCCAGGTCATGATCTCATGGTTCATGGGTTCAGGCCCTGCATCAGGCTCTGTGCTGACAGCTCAGAGACTGGAGCCTGCTTCAGATTTTGTGTCTCCCTCTCTCTCTGCCCCTCGCCTGCTCATGCTCTGTCTCTCTCTCTCAAAAAATGAATAAACATCAAAAAAATTTTTTCTTAAACTTTTCTTGATGAACTTGGTGGTGAAATTAACAAAAGTGATATTCTGGTATTGTATAATGAAAAGTGTTGACATTTGGAAGATCTGCACAACTCAGTGAACTAATATTTTCCTAATAATTACTGCATAGTACACCTCCAAATCATGCATGCATTCCAAGTTCAAGGTAGACCAATGGATTTTATTTATTTATTTATTTATTTTAAATAGTTATTTATTTTTGAGAGAGAGGGAGAGAGAGAAGGGGAGAGAGAGAACAAGCGGGGGACGGGCAGAGAGGGGAACAGAGGATCTGACGCAGGCTCTGTGCTGACAGCAGAGAAACCCATGCAGGGCTCAAACTCAGGAAGCCTGAGATCATGACCTAAGCCGAACTCAGATGCTTAACTTACTGAGCCACTCAGGTGCCCTTAGACCAACAGATTTTAATGTAACAGAGTTAGAAAAGGTGCTTGATATGGTTTCAGATTCTATAATGTAAATAACCTTAAGAAACTTACCCTTGGTGAGTTTTGATGTAGGATCAATTATTCTAAAGGCTATTAAAATATACTTTCCTTTTCTAACTACGTATCTGTGAAACTGGGTTTTCCTCATACATTTCAACAGAAACAATGAATTGCAACAGATTAAGCAGAAGGAGACAGGAGAATCCAGCCAGCTAGGTCTTCTCTTAAGTCAGACATTAAAGAGATTTGCAAAAATATAAAACAATACCACTCTTCTCACTAAGTTTTTTGTTTTGAAGATTACAATTATTTTTTAAATAAAATATGCTATTAATGCAAACATGTGATGTTTTGTTATGATTTTTAAACAAATATTTTAAACATTTCTTAGTTTTAATTTCTAATATGATAAATATTGACGTATATAACCCAAGTAAGCAAAAGCTCTTTTGGGGCCTCAACAAATCTTATAAGTATGAAGGAGTCTTAAAACTAAAAAGTTTGAGAACTGCTATGCAATGTCTAGAATAGTATGACTAAAGAAACAGTTATTAAGCATCTGTTGATAGATGAATGAATGTGTCTAATAAGCCAACCTCAAAATCCTCACTTGAGAACATGCTTATTACATACTCTTTTTTTCAATTTTACAAAAGCAGACCGAAAACTATCATGGCAATCCAAAATCTCATGAAATACTTAGGCATTTCTCCTAAGATTTTTCAAACACTATGTATTGGATGCTACCCAGAGAAGCAGTCCTAAGTAGTCTGACTTCAAAAGGCAGAAAGGGAGATTTATTATCTTTAGTTTTGGATATATGAGCTATAATTATGACTCCCTCCAGTCTTGATACAAGATACTTGGCTTATTCGTTTGCTTTTGCTGTTGTCTTTAAAAGACTGAAATATGGTCGTATTCTAAGGCATCCATTGTTTTTATTATTTTTTTATTCTCAAGTTAGTTAACATACAGTGTAGTCTTGGTTTCAGGAGTAGAACCCAGTGATTTATCCCTTACATATAACACCCAGTGCTCATCCTAACATGTGCCCTCCTTAATGCCCATTACCCATTTACCCCATTCCCATCAACCCTCAGTTTGTTCTCTGTATTTAAGACTCTCTTACGGTTTGCTAAGGCATCCATTCTATTCAAGGTTCCTTAAATGAACCCAACACACTCCTGCAAAAATTTAGCCACTACATGCATTGGCACTGTCTCGGGAACTGGGCCAGACCTTTCTCCACTTGCCTCCTCCTGCTGTTCTTGCTTTTTGTTCCCCTGGCTTCCCCCTTCCCTAGTTTGGTTTGGATTCTATTGCTAAATTATCCTCCACTTGATTAACAACCTTATTGGAACTTGTCAAGGTATTGAGATGTGATGGCTGGCATTAAGCCATCACATTTTGAGGGTGAGTACTGTGGTGAAGGGGACTGCATGGCCTAGCCCTAGGTTGAATTCAACTCTTGTCCAGATCATCTCTCCTGATCACATATCGCCAGAGAACATCAGTCTCCAGAGTTCATGCCTTCCTCTTCTAAACAACAGGGGGATTACACAATACTTTTGTCCCTCTCATTTCCTCTGCGGGCAATGCTGCCCAACATCTGTGTATTACAAATGAAAGATGGAAGCTTGACACTCCGTGTGCTGTGCTCATCAGCACCCTGTGTATTAATACAATCACTGCCAGTGCTTGAACAGCTTATAAGGCATTCCAAGTGCAACTGTTTGTAGGTATCCTAAACCTCAGGCGTACATGTATATTGGAATGAGTTTAAAACTTGGTCTCTTTTGGGGCGCCTGGGTGGCTCAATCAGTTAAGCATCCGACTTCGGCTCAGGTCATAATCTCATGGTTCACAAGTTCAAGCCCCGTGTCGGGCTCTGTGCTGACAGCTCAGAGCCTGCAGCCTGCTTCAGAGTCTGTCTCTCTCTCTCTGCCCCTTCCCTGCTCATGGTCTGTCTTTCTCTCTCGAAAATAAAATTTAAAAAACTTGCTCTTTCCTAGTGGAAGCAGCAGAAAAATGGGTTGTTTCCATGGGGTTTGGTTCTCACCTGATAGGCCAGTATTTGGGCTGCCTGAATTTTCTGAGTGATGCGTTTTAGGGCTTTACCCATTGAGAGGTAGCCAGTATCATAATATCCAGACCCTAGGAATGTATCTATGGAAGAGATGTGGGAGAGTGGAAGAGCTTAGTTCTCTAGACCCAATTCTGGAAAGACATGATGAGGATACTTCCTGATAGATGGACCAGAGCTGCCAACCCCACTGCCAACCTCTCTAACCCCAGAGACATGTGTGGAGATGGAAGCATAGATAAGGACTTCCCCTCCCTGTCCCATATCTCCTTCACACCGTTACCAAGCCCTTACCCTCAATGCTGAAAATGGAGGAATGAAAGACCTCACACCACTCCTTGCTGCAAGGCTCTGATGTACTATCATGGGCAGAATAGACACTCTGCAGTCTAGTGCTCAGCCAACATCACCCCCACCAAGGAAAAGCTGAAATACTGTCCATATGGCTGCCCAGGGGAAACTGACTGGCCCATGCCATCACTTTGTCCTCACTTCCTGGTTCAGTAGAATGAATTCCCACTTTTGCAAAACTGAAGATGGCATGCTACTGCTTTCAGACTGAAGTGACGTGAGATTCAGAGACATCAGGTAACTTATGTCCATCCAGCCCTAATATATACCTGATGTCATGCCAGCCTGATATGAGCGGATACACTGGTGACCAATGACTTCCAAGACAATCTACTATGTGATACACCTGGGGCAGGGAATGCCCAGATTAGGGCTGTCTATCACTTACTGGAGAAAACGAGTTTTCTGGAGTCCAGAAACAGGGAGCAGAAAGGGACTTCTTAGGATGCCCAGGCATTAGCTCTACCTTTTTCTCTTGGGTGAGGATGTAGTTCAAGGAAACTGATTTTGGCCCAAGGCCAACACAGCATGACAGGTTGTGAATGAAAGGATTATAATTATAGATTGTGTAAGTTCCTTCTAAATAGCTATAAAAGTTCCAAGTATAAAAGGCTCTGGTATAGAAAAAAAAAAATAAGATTCAATCTGGCAATACTCTACTGGGCAGTGTTCCCAGCATTGCACATCTATCTGTCTTTAGGGATTTTAGAGTCATCAATTACCCAGCCTCACCTAGACCCTGGCCAGAGTTAATATCCCTGTTTTGAAAGCTCTTCACTTCCAATTTTGTTTCAGTTTTTGTTTCTACCAGGCTGTTGGGTAGGACTAGACATCAGAAAGAATTCTTGCTGAGCAGAGACTTTTAAACTGCATTTAGTAGAGTGCAAGGTTGCACAGAAATTCCTCTGGGGACGTTACACAATAGGTGAGGGGAGTCTGGGCAGAAGAGGCTCTACGTCCTGCCCCCACTACAGCCTTTAAATGAGCCCAGTTGTGCATGCCTAGAGCACAGGCATGCAATTACATGCTGAGAGTGTGGCCCTCAGATTCAAGAAATCACTTATACTGCCAGCTCCCAGGACACACACCAGTGCACAGCATGTCTAGGGGAAAGAGGAATACATTAAATGCTACGAGGGGATGCAGTCAGCAAAATCCAGAATGTAGGAAACTCTTATTAAACACATATAACTAGCTTTTTCAAAAAAGAAAACACAAGGTGATAGAAAGAGGTAGAGGGCATTTATACATTAAAAGGGATTTGAGACATACCAATCAATTGCAATGCGTGAAACTTGGTTGGATCCTGCTTCCAAAAACAAAACACAACAAAACAAAAATAAAAAAAACAAAACTCAAAAATCAGCTAGAAAAAAAAAATATACAAGGCAAATAATGACATCACAGAGTGATTAGTAGGTGATTTACTATTAATTTTTTAGGTATGGTAATGTGAAACTAGGTTTAAAATAGTCCTTAACTTTCTGAGATATATACTAAAGCATTTAAAGATGAACTGATATGGTATGAATTAGTTTCAAAATAAAGTAGGTTTGGGACAAATGTGGGTAGGAGTTTACATAAAACAAGATTAGATGAGAGTTATCATTGAAGCCGGGTGAGGATACATGGGGGGAATTTTATATAATCTCTTTACTTTTGCTTGACATTTTCCATAAGTGGTTAAAAAGGTTATGACCATCATAAATGGCATAGCTGAGTAGGTTTATTTTTTCATTTTTTTCTTTCTCTTTTTGCCAATATTTATAAATTTATACCATCTTTGTGTTGACCATGTAAAATACTCTAAATTTTTCAAGAAGTAAGGTGTGATGAAGTGTTAACAAAAAAGATATTTGCCTACCTATCTGTATGATTGTGTCAGTTTCAATCATTATGATTTTTAAGGTCACTTATTGACCTGTGTTGGAATTCTGTCATTGTCCTTTTTACCTTTTTACTCATTTAACCTCCCACATTCTGGGTGTTTTTCCCAAGTTCATCTTCTTTATCACTGAACAACAGAAAGACTGATAGAGTGTAAGTATATATACAATATATATACTAGAGAGATGATATATATATATATATCTATGAATGGATGGATAGATATTGTTCATTCCATACATCATCTATATGTAGAGAAATCTTTCTACCTAAAGATACGAATGATACATAGTTTGCAGCGACAAGTTGCTTTTGCTACTTCCATTATTGATTTGCTTCTGTAATCATGGTTTTTACTTTACTGCATTTTATTTTTATCCCTCTATTTTAATAGTCACCATGTCTTCTCTATAACGCAGCTTTCTAAGTTTTTCTTCTTTCATTCAATAAATCTATTTCAGGTAGCTGATTTTCTTCCCAGCAAATCTTTATTCTTCTTCCTTCTTTTGCAAATGTCACAGGATTTGTTCTTTTCTGTTTAGTCATTCTGAGCTTCGGTAGTCTTTGTCTTGAGAAATTAGGCCCCAAACCCCTGCTGAGCATCTGTTTGAATGTAGAGAGACTTCTTGGGTCCAGAGTGAGAGGGTAGACTGGATAAACAGACTGAAGCCTGCCAATATCTGGAGCCAGAGGCTAAGCTGGTGCCATGCTAGTTCCCACTCCTGCCTTGTAAGTATGGGTTAATGCAGAGAAGCCTAGCCATAGACAGGACTTCATAATAAAACTGAATGAATGGGAAAGCAGTCAGCAGAGGCTGTCACCACCGTGAGAAGTACCACAGCAGAGTGTCGATGCTTTTGCTGGATAACACGATGCTCGCAGAAGATTGAACAATTTAAACTTATCTATTTATTTACGTTACAAGGGTAGAATCTGAAGAATACTGAATAATTGAATTGAATCTGAATAATGAAGTAAACAAGCAAAGAAAAGTATCTAAACCGCTTAACTGAACTCAGGCTCTGGGATTCCTGCAAGAGGGCAAAGGAAAGAGCAACTCCAGAACTTATGTGTGCCTCAGCTAAAGCATGAATTTTAAGGCTGCTTTGATAGCCACCAATTTATAAAAATAAACATACCAAAGTGAGAAACTTCCAGGGAGTTGAGCTTCTCCAACATTAGCTTCATGACAAGTTCATCTGGAATGCTTTGACCACCGAGCAGCATTGATTGCAACTAAGAACATGCACAGATAGCACATATTAGAATATATTTGTGATACAGAGCTTTTTTAAACAAAAATTCTAATAACTTTGAAACTTAGATTTACCATAACTCCTGATTCAGTTTCACTGGCAATCTGTTCTTCCAAAATTGGTAAAGCTAAAATATGAATTCAAAATGTTAGCACAAACTGATATTAGAATTGCCAAATTAAGAAACACATTTGTGTTTATTTTTAAGTTTATTTTGAGAGAGAACATGTACATGAGTGGGGGAGAAGGAGAGAGAGAGAGAGAGAGAGAGAGAGAGAATCCCAGGGAGGCTCCCTGCTGTCCATGCCAGCCTCCAACTCACGAACTCTGAGATCATGACCCCAACTGAAACCAAGAGTTGGACACTTAACCAACTGAGCCACCAGGCACCCCATATTTGTGTCTTTTATAACTGGTAACAAAGATTAATTTTGTTAATTAAAGATTAGTTAAATATTTGTATATCACTTTAAGAGTTTACAAAACACATTTACATACGTTATGTCATTTAAGCCTATCCAAAGCATGAGGCAGCAGAAAGTATTCCACAGAGAACTTGTCTCTGCCCCCGGATAGCTAAAGGATCTTGAGGAAGCTAACTTCTTAAATACTTTGGGCCTTGCATGCTTATGCCCTGTATCATATGCAAGAGAATATGAGGATGAAATAACATTGTGTATATGACAGTGATTTGGAAATTATAAAGTGTTACTCAAAAGAATACACTAGTATTATTAGTCCATTCCCTTTTTTTATGTCAAACCCTTTATTTTATGTTCTCTTTTTTTCTTTTTAAGTTTTTGTTTAAACTCTGTTTAGTTACCATACAGTGCAATACTGGTTTCAGTAGAATTCAGTGATTCATCATTTACCTACAACACCCAGTGCTCATCGTAATAGTCCAGATAATTTTATAACCACAGAGTTATATCTAGAACCCATTAATTTTGCACTCTGATTATATGAAAGGAAAGAATGCCATCAAGAAATGTAAAAATAGATAAGCACTGATTAGAAAAAGGGGGCCTGAGGTTAGAATTCCAATGATTTGTTTCCTTTTTAAGAGGAAATATTCCATCCCTTGTGGAAGACATCCTGGGACAGAAATGACAGGGGCATGACCTAGGGAAGGACTCAGAAATTATGTTCCCAGCTGCTAGTAATCAATGGATTGTGCTGTACTAGATTGCAATTTCATTAACAGCACATAGAATCCTCATTTCATACCATTCTTGCCAAAAATGATTATAAGAACTTTAAAGATTCCTTGTCAGTTTCATAGGTGAATATGAATCAGTGTTATTTTAATTAGCATTTCTTTGAATAAAATGGAGTTAAACTCTTTTTTCTTATATTTGTCTATTTTTATTTCTACTTAATTTTTTTTTTAACATTTATTTATTTTTGAGACAGAGAGAGACTGAGCATGAACGGGGGAGGGTCAGAGAGAGGGAGACACAGAATCTGAAACAGGCTCCGGGCTCTGAGCTGTCAGCACAGGGGCCCGATGCGGGGCTCGAACTCACAGACCGCGAGATCGTGACCTGAGCTGAAGTCGGCGGTCAACCGACTGAGCCACCCAGGCGCCCCAATTTTTATTTCTACTTAAAAAAAAAAAGTTTATTTTGAGAGAGAGAGCATGAGTATGCGGAGAGGCAGAGAAAGAGGGAGAGAGAGAAAATCCTAAGCAGGCTCCATGCTGTCAGCATGAAGCCCAAAGAAGGGCTTTATCCCACGAATTGTGAGATCATGACCTGAGCTGAAATCAAGAGTTGGGACGCTTAACCAGCATGCCACCCAGGTGCCCCTATTTCTACTTTTATGAATTGCTATTCATTCTTCTGCTTATTTTTCTATTAGGACATATAGAGCTGTATTGATTAAAAGAATATTTTATATAAAGATGTCAGTCCTCATTTTATATACTGCAAAGAATGCAAAACAAAATAAAAAATAAAATTTATCATCAAAAATATTAAGTCTTGAAACATGCTCCCAAGAGCAGCTGTGAGCGTTCCTTCTCTTCCCATCTTCCATAGGGAGACACTTAAAACACACATGTCCCCAGCAGGTCTAAATGAGAAAATTAGAGAATTGGAGGCAGAAGAATGGAGTCAAAGACATTTCATAAACCATCCTAAAGTCTATGAACAAAACTAGGACTAACAGAAAGGCAAAATATGTCTGATGCTATGAAGATTATGAAGATGATATTCACTGGGTTCATAGTGACGTGTGATAAAGCAATTATGGCAAAATGTTAATAACAGAATCTAGATAGTACAATTCTTTACCTTTTTATGCATATTTGAAAGTTTTATAATAAAATATTGGGGGGGGAGGTAAAATTTACCTTCTACACGAATACATTTCCATGCTTGTGTTATCTGACGGGCTAAGGTTGTCTTCCCAACCCCCTAAAAAAGAAAGATGTTATTTAAAACCCAAAAGAACAGTCATTTGCCAGAGAAACAGATATTCACATTTAAAAGATTATATTCATGGTTACAATACATAAATATTATCAAGTAAATTTTTTGTCGACAAAAAAAAATGAACAGCAGACCTTAGATATTTATAGCATAATTTTTCTCTATAAGAGTCACATTTGCCACATTTTATGAAATGATTTAAATAACATTTTTAAATTAAGAAAATATCCCTGAAACCAGGAAGCTGTACCATTATGGCATTACAGGTACTGTCCTCTTTTGATTATCAAATTTTGTAATTTTGAATACATATCATGATTCTACTGAAACCCATCACTTTATTTCCTTTCTAAAGTTTATAACTATGAATGTTTTGACAGACTTCCATTTAGTAACTTCCAAGAGCAAAAAATTCCTTCTTAATGGACGTCTTTGAAAAGTGTCTCTTTTAAAGATAAAAGATCACTTTAATGAAGTAACATTTGTACCTGACTGCTCTTACTGTTGACTCTTAAAACTCTATTATATGTTAAGAAACATAATGAAAATTACTGGAACTATTTCTTGGTACCTGTCCCAGGGTCTACATAAAATTAAATCAAGGATGGGATCCAGCCTTTGGTCTCTGCTATTCTGGGGAGCCTCTTTAATTAACCAGCTCAGTTTCTCTAATGGTAACTACCAACTAGCTCAATGGCTAAAAATACCTCTCATCTAGAGGTCTTTACTAGAAATGCCTAGAAAGGCAGGCTATCTTATGACAGCCATTTTTGGTTTCTTTTTATTTTGTGGAAAGATAATATATAGGTCTGCTGATGCACTTTGAGTAAAGGTGAGGCACATTGCCTCTCAGTAGCTTCAGATATTAATGGGAGAGGCTCCCCGTTTGACTCCATAGTGTCTTGCCTTCAAATACCCAGAGAGTCTCACAACAAATTCCACAGAAAATTTTATATGTCAATTGTGTCTAAAATAACCTGGATCACAGACTACTAACAATTTTCATGGTGCAGTGTTTTGATTAATTTCTTCATAATATAAAAACAAAGATAAGTACAATGTCAGTTCCTTTCCAATTATAAGTGCACAAGAGAAGAGAAAGCTATGAAATTACCACGAATATTATATTAGTTTTTAAGTCATACAACTAAAGTCTAACACTCAAAGAAGTCATCATACGATGTAGTTTTCATTCTTGTATGGTAACATAATATTATGATTTTTAAAATAAAAAAATATTAAATAATAAGTTACAAGAGATAACTTACTGGTTTCCCAAATATAACAAAGCAAACAGGTTTAGACAGCAAAAAGTTATATTCAGCTTCATCTTCATTAAATATATCTGCAAAAGGATACTCTTCTGTATTCTCTTCAGAATTCATAATATAAAATACTACAATAAGAAAAAATAAGATTTTTAGTGACTAATTCAGTTGGAAAAGGCAGGCAGGTTAGGGAAAATGAGAATATCCTGAGAATTTACTTAGCCCCAAAGCCATTCCACACCACTAAACACAAGGATTTTTCCCATACTGACAAAAAAATTAAACTCATCTATTAAAACAGTAATAAGCTTAGTTTGAGACGAAAAGCAAAATCTAGTTATACATTGTACAAGACAGCTAAAACAAAATGTTTCAGAGAGATTAAATTAAGGGAAAAATACATACATGCAAACATACACATATTTGTGTGTATTCAATTAAAGATCAAATTACATATGCTATACACATATATATATATTATGCAGTTACACACACATATGTGTGTGTGTGTGTGTGTGTGTGTACATGTGTAGGGACTACTAATGGGTCTAACAGAAATCCAAATCCAATACGTAGAACTGAAAAAAAAAAAAAAGAACATATATATAACAATATTTATAAGATGTAGCTAAAGTAGTATTTAGAAGCATTAAATACATTAGAGCCAAAGAAAGTCTGAAAAGTACATGAAATAAGCTCACCACTTTTAAGATGTTAGGGGGAAAAAAAACCCCAAGAAAAATAGAAAAATATATTTTAAAAGTTAATAAAATAGAAAACATATAGAGAGAGGGTCACCAGAGCTAAACAGCGGTATTTTGAAAAAATGTAAAAATAGAAAACTTCTGTCAAGATTGTTCAAGTAAAGAAAACAGATGGCACAATTAAACAATATTAGACATTAGGTTTTTAGAAGTATGGTTTCTTATATCTCCAAACAGATTTGTCTATTTTTGTTGTTGTTTATTTCTAACTTTCGTTAATCAGAGTATGTTCTTTGATTTCAATTTTTCAACTTTTTGAAATTTGTTGAGGCTTGCCTCGTGGCCTAGTGCATGGTAGTTTTTTTTTTTTTTTAATGTTTATTTATTTTTGAGAGACAGAACATGAGCGGGAGAGGGGCAGATAAAGAGGGAGACACAGAATCTAAAGCAGGCTCCAGGCTCTGAGCTGAAGGCACAGAGCCCGATGAGGGGCTTGAACCCACGAACCGTGAGTTCATGACCTGAACCAAAGTCGGACGCTTAACCGACTAAGCCACCCAGGCACGCCAAGTGCATGGTAGCTTTTTAAAAAGTTCCCTGATTCCTTGAGAAGGATATGTGATTTATGTCTGATGCAGTGTGCTTTAAATGGACTACAGAATAACAATGCTGCAGATATAATATAGATAATGCGAGGATACCACAAACAAGGTTATCCTGAATAAACTGATATTATTTCTTTTTTTTTTTTTAATTTTTTTTTCAACATTTATTTATTTTTTTTGGGACAGAGAGAGACAGAGCATGAACGGGGGAGGGGCAGAGAGAGTGGGAGACACAGAATCGGAAACAGGCTCCAGGCTCTGAGCCATCAGCCCAAAGCCTGACGCGGGGCTCGAACCCACGGACCGCGAGATCGTGACCTGGCTGAAGTCGGACGCTTAACCGACTGCGCCACCCAGGCGCCCCTAAACTGATATTATTTCTAAGAATTGATAAATTCCTAGAAAAATCAACTTCTCAAGAAAAAAAAAGAGGAAACCTAAGTGGTTCTATAACCATAAGGAAACAGAGTCAGTAACTAAAAATCTTCCCACAAAAAGTGTCATTGGAGGAAAGTGGGTGGCAGGACCAGAAGGTGGGGCTTAGTGTGTTTCTCTTAGGGAGGCCTCTGCCCTGCCAGGGTCTTTACAGAGGCCCTGGGCCCCAATTTCATAGTTTATTTTGACCAAAGACTTTATGAGGAGGTGGAGAGCCACCTCTGTTCTGTCAGTTTTTGCTCAGGAAGGGAATGGGGGTAGCCAAAGTCTCCTTGGCTTCTTTGGTTTGAAAATAAATTGTGTCTTTGGGGAAAAAATAAAAGAAACCAGATGGTTTTTTGAAGAACTCCGGACGTACAATCTTCCAGATACTCTTTCGGAGAAAAGATAAAGTGGAGACTTCTAACATTAGTTTACGTATCTCACATAACCTTTACCTAAACGAGAGAGAGTGTGAGAAAGCAAAATTATGTACCAATTTCATTCATGAACAAGATTTTAAAAATCCTAATCAAAACATTAGCTAACTGAATCCAGCAATATATGAACAAGGTAATAACATCATGACCAAGTTGGGCTTTCCCCAGGAACTCAAGGTTGTTGAGAAATTAATTTATCATATTAAAACAAAAGAGAAAAACTACACGATCATCTTAATAGATGTAGAAAAAGTGTAACACAATTCAACACCCTTTAATGATTAATAAAAATCTCTTAGCAACTAGGAAAAGAGGGGAATTTCTTTAATCTGATAAAAGGTATTAACAAAAGACAAATATATTTAATGACTAAATATTAAAAATGTTCTTTTCAGGGGTGCCTGGGTTGGTTAAGAATCTGACTCTTGGTTTCAGCTCAGGTCATGATCATAATCTCGTGGTTTTGTGGGTTCGAGCCCCACGTTGGGCTCTGTGCTTGATTGATAGTGTGGAGCCTGTTTGGGATTCTCTCTCTTTGCCCCTCTCCCACTTGCACTGTCTCTGTCTCTCTCAAAATACAAATTAGAAAACTTTAAAAAAATGTTCTTTTCAGGTAATAACAAGACAAAGAAAGAAAACTGTAATTATTCCCAGTTGATATGATTGTCTACATGAGAAACAAACATATCACAGATAAATTTTGAGAATTAGCCTGATAACCCAATTTGCTGGATTCAAAATTATACAAAATTCAGTTGCATTTCCCTTTTTTTAATATTTGTTTTTTAATTTTTGAGAGAGCGTGAGCAGGGGAGGGGAAAGAGAGAGATGGACAGAGTATTAAAAGTGGGCTCTGCACTGACAGCAGTGAGCCCAAAGCAGGGCTTGAACTCATGAACCGCTAGATCATGACCTGAGCCAAAGCTGGATGCTCAACCAACTGAGCCATCCAGGTGCCCCCAGTTGCATTTCTATACACCATTATACACCACGACTTGCTAGAAAATGTAACTGAAGATAAAAAAAGACTTATTTTTGCAGCAAAATAATAAAGTAACCAGGATTAAATATTATAAAACCTATACAAACTCTTTACGGAAAAATGACAAAATCTTATGAAATGACTTTAATGAGCAGAGTTCAAAAATGGAACCAGCGGTCTGAAATGCTGTTCATGAAACAATAAAAAGTGGATTATGGGGCCTATATGCTTCCAGGTAAAGGGATATGATTATATTTCTCTGTGGAATTTAAGACTATTCAAATGGACTTAATATACCAATATTATTTTATAGTGTCATTATGAAAAAAAAGACATAATAAGAATTATTACCAGTATACTAAAAAGATTGAGAAGAAAACCTCATGACAAAAGAACTAAAATTTCAAGCTTTTTTTAGTACCAAAAAAACAAGTAATGCTACTATAAAATCTAATTATAAAGGAGAAAATGCATCTAAACCTTTTATAGAGGTGGTGCATTTATTAAAGAGTCTCTTTTAAGTACACTAAAACCAGGGCCCTAAGGCCTGGGGTGGGGACATTTAGGTGGATATCTGAGTACTTCGAACCCTAAGATTTATGTGTGTGAGGCAGGAAGCTAGGCATGAGTGAGTGACAGGAAGATGGACCTTAGACGTCCTGATGAAGATGCCCAACGGACAACCGCCTGGGGACCACCCCATTCCACCCATCTAAGGTCACAACATCCCAGCAGAGGAAGAATTGAGTTTGTTGTGCTTGTTGCACTTGTGCAGACAGCACCCTGTTGTCATTTGGTGTATGCCTCTAGAATAGAAATAATGTTGTTTTCTACCTAGTGCAGGCATTTTGAATATGTCTTGGGAAAGGGTATGTGCAGTTGGCTAATTATTATATAATCCAGGCCTGTTACCCAAATGTTGCCACCTTAGGACCCACTAAAAAAAAATTGATATAAGCCTACACCCTGGGGTTTCTGGGGCCTTTGTCTCTCTTGACTGGCCCGCTCCTCCCTTGGAGTGTACTTGAGTAAAACTTTGCTCTGCTTTACTTTCCCTTTGCTGTCCTGTAATTCTTTATTGTGGCAGCAAAAAGAACTCAGGCTTCTTCCCTTTTCCATCTAACACTCAGTAGCACCTGGAATGCCTTGCACTGACAGAAGTAGCTCCTCCCTCATCTCTGGAAGGATAGCAGCCTCTCCATGCATCACCTGAGGCAGACACTTCAGAAAACAATGCTTGCCCTCCACAAGATCTGCTTCAACTTCCTCATAGCTTTTAGACCAGTAACTGGGGTCAAGCATCAGCCCAGCCTGGCTGTGGAGGCAGTGGTACAGGAAGAAAGGTATTGTGCACCTAAAGAATTGGAGGGCCTGGCTATGATGTACCAACAGGAATCAGGAGAACATGCCTACAAAAGGATCTTGAGGATGCTGAGTGGGGGAATGGAGACTAGATGAGAGTTTATTGATACGTGGGCTCTCTCCCATGACTCAAGGTGTTAACATCCTGACTAGGACACCTGGGGTGGGTCCTAATTCACTGCTGGTAAGGTTCCTTGAAGCTTGGAAAAGAACAACAGCCTGTAGTAAATGTGGTAGAAATGCTGGAACTGCCTTGGTAGAATATAGAGTAGTGTGTCAAAGGCTCGAGAAGGTGACATGTTAAATGGATTTCACATATGAGGCTAGAGAACTGATAAGCCAACTCTGCTTGTTGGGATGGCCAAGGGACACTCCCCTCATTAAGGCTATAAGGAATGAACTAGTAAGGGGCACTAGTATCCTTAATAAGCTCAGTGGTGGGGCGCCTGGGTGGCTCAGTCGGTTAAGTGTCCGACTTCGGCTCCGGTCATGATCTCACGGTCCGTGAGTTCGAGCCCCGCATCAGGCTCTGTGCTGACAGCTCAGAGCCTGGAGCCTGTTTCAGATTCTGTGTCTCCCTCTCTCTGACCCTCCCCCGTTCATGCTCTGTCTCTCTCTGTCTCAAAAATAAATAAATGTTAAAAAAAGATTTAAAAAAAAAAATAAGCTCAGTGGTGAAGCTTATTAAGGATAGGTAGGGGAAAGGCTGCTACGATACTGGGGTTCCATGTTTCAGTGGGGATGACAGGGTCTTGAAGAGCAGAGGCCAGATGGCAGCACTTAACCATCAGAAACAAAGTAGGTGTAATTACTACAATAGGCAGGAAGTCCAGAATGGCAACAAGCAAGATCCACAGAAATCTATGGCAATGGTGAATAAACCATGGAATTTCTAGGGGGTGAAATGGATGAGCAGTGAACGAAAATGTTTATTAACTTACTTTTCTAAAAATGACAAAGGGCAAGTGAATCAAAGGCTGATGTCAGCAACCACAGTGGAAAATCATGATCCTTGCCTAGTTCTTAGCTCCAGAGCCCATTTATTGAAGGGGAGGCGAGGAGTCCTCGAGAATAGACCCTACAACACCGTAACAAGTATTTACAATAGGGATTCCCCAATTCTTCCTTCTCCAAGGGAACGTACAACCATTAACTGGGGAAATACACAGTGTGGAAATGGGACTATCCTCCTCTTTCAGAGCCTACAGGACATAGGGTCTGAGCTGACACCAACACCAGCAGATACAAAATGCCATCATGGCCTCCTGCTGGTGTGAAAGCAAATGGAGAACCAGTAATAAATGGAGTCTTGGCTCAAGTCTGTCTTACAGTGCAGGATCTGTAGGATCACCTCGTGGTTCTTTTCCTGGTCCCTGACTATGTGATGGGGATTGCAGCTGGCAAAATCTTCCCAGTCGTTCCCTGCCTGTGGAGTAAGCACCACTGTGGTAGAAAAGCCAAGTGGAAGCTCATGAAATAAATAGTAAGTCATTCCAAATGAAATGGAAAGGTGTTACCCAAAACTATCTAAAAGATAGCCCTGCTTAATTCTCCAGTGTGATTTTTTAGAAAAACCAGATAGATCATGACAGATGATGGGGGACTACTGAAAACTTAACCAAGTGATAGACCCACTCGTAATTGTGCAGATGCGATCTTTACTAGTCAGACACAGCTTCTTGTCCTTGGTATGCAGCTACTCATCTGGCAAATGTGTTGTGTTTTTTTTTAAATCCCTCTCAGCAAAGAAGATTAGAAACAGTTTGTATTCACTTAGAACAGTCAGCAAGGAACATTCAGGCTTGCCCCAGGACTCTCCTGCTCTTTTAACAGCTATAGTACAAAGGGGTCTTTTTGATCCCTTGTTGATATATTATCAATATTGATAATATCAGAGCCTGTGAGCAGGAAGTGGCAAGTGTTCTGGATGGCTTCATAAGACACATGAGCAGCAGAAAGTGGAAGATAAATCTACAAACATTTAAAGCCCTGTTACTTTGGTGAGGTTTTAAAAGACCAGTGGTCTGGGACATTCCGAGATGTTCTCTCCAAGGTAGAGGACAAGTTTACTATACCTTTTACCTTCTACCTCTAAAAAAAAAAAAAAGAGGTGCAGTATTTTATAAGTCTCTTTAGTTTTTGGAGACAGCCTGTAGCATACTTGGGAATACTGTTCTGATCCATATAATGGGTGACTTGGAGAGCTGTCAGTTTTGAGCGAACCTCAGAGCAACAGAGAGCTCTGTAGCAGTTTTAGTCTATGGTACCAGAGGCCTGCTTCTTGGGCCATATACCTGGCCAGATCCCATGATGCTAGAGGGAGACACCTATAGTAGGTGAGAATACTTTTGGAGTCTTAGGAAAGCCACAACAGAAACCTCTCGGTGTAGATCATTGCTGTCTGCAGCAGAGAACCACTCCCCATTCAAAACGCCGCTCCTGGCAATGCTCTGGGCTCTGGGAGAGAATGAATGCCTGGCCATGGGACATCAAGTGACTATGCAACTGGAAGTGCCCATCATGAACTGGGTACATTAGATCTAGTCCTAAAGTTGGGCAGGCACAGGGGTAATCCACTGAATGATAAAAATGCAACGCTGGGATCAGGTCCAAGCACATCTGGAGGGTACAAATAAGTTTCATAAATAAGCAGCCCAGACACCATGTCATCTATCTTTTGCTTATCAATGTCTCTTTTTCAGCTCAGACATCATAAGGAATTCCCTAGGAACTTAAAAAAAGTCATGGATGAATCATGATATATTGGTGCAAACTGTAAATGGAATGCTTCCAGACTTTAATGCCACTCAGAGGCAGCCCTGAAAGATGATGATTAAGGGAAATCCTCCTTGTGGGCAGAGTTTTAGGCAGTGTTCCTAGGTCCTCAGTTTGGAGGACAGTATTGAATGGCTTGGTCAAAGGCCTGGGAGGAGCAAGACTGAAAGATAAGAGAAAAAGAGTTCTGGGGAAGAGGCATGAGAATGGACCTATGAGAAGGGCATAGCAAACACACTCTATGGCAAGCCCTACCAAGTCACACCCTGTGTGACCCCATTCCCTAAGAGAAGATGGATTCTGTGACTTGCTTCTAAATCTAGCAAAGGTATTAGACATACCATTCCTGTGATTACATTGTACTATGTAAGATCCTATTTTAGCACACTGGAGAGACTTCCTGGTTGGCTCTGAATTAAGTTGCCATGATGTGAAAGCACTGCTGGCAAAGAACAGTGGGTGGCCTCCAGTCATGGAGAGAGCCCCTGGACAACAGCCAGGAAGAAAAGAAACAACCACAAAGAGATGAATTTTGCCAACAATTTAAATGAGCTCAGAAGCAGATTCTTCCCTAGTCGAGTCTCCAGATGAAAATGCCGCGCAGCCAACATCTTGACCACAGCTCTGGGAGACCCTCAGTGGAGAAACCAGCTAAGCTACGCCTGGACTCCTGAACATGGAAACTATGAGATAATATATGTATGTGTTTTAAACTGCTAAATTTGTGGTAATTTTGTTATACCACATAGTAAAAAAATACAAGTGGACAAAAATATGTGGATTTTTGAGTCTCACAAAGCAGGTTGATTTTCCAGTAAACACTAGCCAGTCTTTATCCTTGGTCACCTCAATGCTTCCAAAATGGGCTCATAAATGGAGGAGGCATGGTGGTAGGGATGGAGGTGATGGAGGCCATTGCATAGGTTCAATGACGCATCTCCCTCTCAACAGGCTGATTTAGTTAATTCTATCACTAAGCATCTCACCTGTGTGTTACAGAGACTGAGGCTAAGCCCTCAAAATGGTATATCCATTCAGTGACAAACTGATTACATGGAATTCCTTCACCTTGGAGAATACAGCAGGTGACATGTGTCCCTGTATGGGTGTGCTTTTCCTACCCACAATGCCTTGGCCAGCACTACTATCTAAGGGTTTGGAGTGTGTCTCATTTATCATGAGATCCCATATAATATTGCCTTGGATCAAAAGACCCTCTTTTTAGTAAAGGAGGTATGATAAGAAGGATCCACTGATTATACCACATACCTCTTCATCCAGAAGCTACCGGTCTGACAGAATGTTGGAATGGCCTCTTAAAGGTACAATGAAAATGCCAGTTTGAGATTGTGTGGGATTGAGACACTACCATCCCTCTCAGTGATTGGCATGAGGAATTTGTACCATCCTTGCTCATGACTTCAGGCTCTGCTGGACTGGAGGTCCTGGTTTTGATTGAGGGGAGAGAGATGCTTCTATCAGGAGACCCCTTTAGGTGGGTTTCGCTAAACCTAAAACTGCTGCCTGGTCCTCTGTGGCTCCACATGCCCATAAGGAGTTACTGCACTGGCAGGTGAGGACAGGGTTGCTTCTACTGCTTGGAGCAGGAGATGTATGTCTTGAACTCAGGGGATTCTCTGAGACTCCTCTTGTAATTGTAGCAAGCCCGATCTGACAAAGACATGGTAACAAGAGGCTTACAGCCCTCAGGGATGAAGGCTGGTTACCCTACTGGGAAAACAAGTGAGCTCAGCAGAAGTGCTGGCCAAGGGTAAGAGAAATCTAGAATGGGTGGTAGAGGAGGCAAGTGATGAATTATCAATTTCAGACCTCGGATTAATTGCAGTAGTGGATTCTATAGCTTGTCCCACTAATCATCTTTTGGTGAGTCCTTTTCTTTCAGAAATTGAGACCAACCACCATCGAGAAGAATCACTGAGGGGATGGTGTGAACTTAATGTGGGTGGGGGGGGGGGGGAGAGTGGAAATGACTAGTGCAAACAAGTATATCTCATTGGAACGTAGCAGATGCTATTAGTGCCCATGACCACTTGACATGTAACTTTTCCATGAATGGTCAGTCTGACTTCCAACTTCTAGCATGTGTGGCTCTTTGCCTAAGGAATGTTTCCAGCTGCCATACCTAGTCTGCCTGAGCACAGGCAGACCACAAGTTCCAGGAAATTAATGTTCCGCCATAGCAGGCCTCAGCCAATAACTGATGGGAGGTAGTGAATAAATGCCCCAGCTCCTTTGCCCTTAAGAGGGAATTACTCTGAGATAAATATCTCAGTATTCCGCAGTGAATTCAGCCCACAGAGAAATTTGCTTGATAATATTCCTTTTATCAGCTTCCTTCTGTTCCCTGATGTTTCCTGGGATTACTTCCTATATGAACCACTTGCCCTCGAATTTTTGTCTCAGGATGTGCTTCTAGGTGAACCAAACTAAGACAAGGTTCAAATGAAGAGCAATATTACAGTATAATATAATAATTGAAAACTAAATATTGGAAACCAGAATTCTACACATATTTTAAGAGTTGTTATCCTAAATAAAAACATAGTGCAGATATTTAACTCATATTCAGAAGAATTGGTTTTCACTATGAAAAAAACACAACTAAATATTCTTCCCAGTTGAAAGATCCAAGTCAATGTAAAATGCCAGAACTGACATGGCCATCTTTCTAGTTCTTAATAAAATAGGACCAAACTATGAAAGAAAATTAAAATACTAAATAATTAAACATTTATTTTTTTTAATTTGGTAATTTCTCAATTTTAAATTTACAACATGATCTCTAACATCTCATTGTTATGTAATATAATCTCTAATATCACATTATGTTATAGGTTTATACTATAATTCAATAGAATGTTTACAAGTTCCCTCACCTTTTAAGCCGTTGAGAAACTCTCCAAGTGGGTTGTGGGGTTTACAGGGGGCCCATCTCCTGAGAAACCTACCACTTCTACTTAGGCGATGTCTTATACTCTCATAGTAGGTGCTCAGTAAATATTTGTGGAATGTCATCAGTGGTTGGAAGGGAAAATTGTTTTAAAAAGTAATTTACTGAGAAACCCCGAAGTTTAGTTTTGTAGGAAAAGGAACTGGCCTGGGGTCCCCGCAGGAGGTAAGGTTCCATTCAATAGACACAAAACGCGTCGGGGAGGGGGACTACGACCCCTACTTACCTGGGCACAGAGGAGTCCCCAGGAGCCCACAGGACCCCACCTGCCGGTCCGCAGCCGCCTCTGTTATCGCTGTGTCGGTGCAGCGGTTGCCTAGGGAACCCCTGGCGGGGCTTCGCGCAGTGCCTCTTGGGGGACCGGGTCTTGTAGGTGGAGCTGTAGTTTATTGATTTTTTAAAATAATTTTACTTATTCACTTTTTCACTTAACTTTGTCTTTTTAATACATTCCTTTTGACAAATATAAAATGAATGATGATTAGAGAGGGCATGTACATTGCCCACTTGGGTTCACACATATCAAATGGAAGAGGCCTTATTTTAACCCAGAACTGCCGGTCTCAAAGTCGGTGCCACACCACACTGCACTAAACATTGCACGACAGTCCGTTTGTAGAATTTACAAAATCTCCAACTTTCGGTGATTTTTTTAAAAAGGTGATTTAAAAAAAATTCCTTGAACCACACAGCTTTCAGACAGCATGGATTTTGTTGACTCTCCTAAGGGTTAATACAGATAAAGAGACGCAAGGGGAAAAACACCGGCACACAGCGAAGGGCTATCAGATATATTTCCAGGAAAATAAAGGCAGAGGTAGGCAGAAAAAAAGAGACCAACTTCGAATGGATCTATCTACGACTCAGAGAACCGATTCAAAAGAAGCAATCCAGTCGCAAACCCTACTCCTTTTCCAAAGAGGACTAGATGAAGCGCGAGCCCAGACTAACCTGTTCACTTTTTCTCCGCCCACTTTTTCTCCCGCCCGCACCAAACATGGCGCCCTTCGCTTCCTCCCTAAGCAACGCGCAGGTTCTACGCGACCTCTCTACGGTATATCCTCCAGCTCCGCCCCCGACGTGCCTGGGGCGGGACTTGCCCGGAGGTGGGGATCCGGGATCCGGAAACACCTGAGCTATTCCCGGTCTTGTTTGTTTAGTGCACAAGGGGCGTATTTTCCGTCTGGATCTGATGTCCAGGGTGTGAGGTGTCTTCTCTCCCGGCCTCCTGGAGCAGCCTGGAGGTTGCCGCACTCTGGGCCGCGGCCTGGTGCCCTGTCGTGAGGGCCCCCATTTCTTCCGACCATGCCCGCGGCCGCTGCCCCCATCATAAGCTCCGTCCAGAAGCTGGTTCTGTACGAGACCAGAGCTGTGAGTTCCCTGCGCGGCGGGGCGCGGCGGGGCGCGCGAGGGAGGACGGTGACAACATCTTCCTAAGTCCCTAATCCCAGCCGTGGGCATGTGTCTGAGGGGGCTTCGCCTTGTTATCGCACCCAGGGCACTGCTGCTTTTGCTTTTACATGTTTCCATTTAAAAGCCACAGTTGAAATACACTGGAAACAGGTGCTTGTGGGTGTATGTCAGAAACTGTTCATAAAGTTCTGAACGAGTATGGATTCTTTCCAACTTTCAGAGTCTGTTCTGTAGTTCGCTACTTACAGTACAGACAAGGGTATGAAAAAATATTTTTGACCTTTGAATGAGTAATTTGTGTGTTTTCCGATTCCATGGCATACCAATTACTATACTGTTAATTACGTACGCTTTTATTGCTAAAATATTTGGTTCTCTTTATTTGAAAGGAAAGGAAAACTTGTTTTGCTTGAAGACTGGTTTGTTTGGGTAACATTATTTTGCTTTTTCACTTGACTTTTTTGCACTTTTTGTTTCATTACTTCATATGGCCGTGTAAATAGTTACTATAGAATAAGATCAGTTTTTGTGTTTAGATTACTGGGTCCCTAAGATTTACAGAATAGTGTTTATAGGAGCACATTGTCATTTGTGTGGTTGGAAAATAAAGTACAACTTTTTGAATTGGGGTAACAGTAATGTTAGAGTCTGTGTTTAAAATTACACTTCGTAGTAATAAGATTGCTTATGCTGGAAGCCTGCCTGTATGCTGTAGAGTGTTTCATAGGGCACATTCAATGGAACCTGGGTTGTCTTCCATTGATAAAGTAGGTACTTAACAGTTTCTCGATTATAACCTGGTTCTAATATCAGGTCTGCCTCAGGTCACAATTAATGGAGAAGTATTGTTGAACCTAAGTTAATTTTGTTGGCAACTTCATTTGATTAGATCCACGCCAGAAGAGGAAATTATCAAACATCTGTAGCTATCTTGAGTTGTTCTCTGAGGAGAGTCATACAGAAGTATCATTTTGACATTGAAACAAAACCTTCTGCTTTCTGTACAATGTGCTGGTAAATGTCCCTGGTTAGAAACATAAATACTACACTCAAAACACAGAAACTTCAGCCCATTAATCAGCAGAGCATTCATTAGGACTGGCTGAGATGTTAGTATTATTTTCAAAGCATAACTCAGGGCTCTTTTGCTCACAAACCTTCAGTAGCTCCCATTCTGAGGAGAGTAAACACTTTATCCTTTAGTTTGGCATTGAAAGCTATATGTGATTTGTCATCATTCTGTATGTATGATTTTATGTCTAATTTAATATCAATTCAACAAATATTTATTGAGGATTAACACTGTGCCTTTATGTGCCTTATTCTGCGGTAAATCTGTATTGCTTTCAGTTCCTTATACCTACCTAGTGTCTTTTCTGCAGCTCTTTCCTAGTAAAGTCCCACCCCTTCTTGTCCTGTCATAACCTGTTGGTCCTCACAGCACACATGGTGATACAGTGCCTTGTAAACAGTAGGCTTCCATTAGATACACTTGAGAGTGTCTAATATAAAGAGATACGTATTCCAGAACTTGGTTGTGACCCCACTCAGTCATCTAAGCAATGCAAACTAACTCCAGCCAGCTTAGAGATAAAAAGTGAGTTTATCAGAAGGATGCTGGAGGAGCCACTGCCTGGAATCACTGGAAGAGGCTAACTCCTCAGCTTCTGGAAAGGCAGGAATAGGAGAGCAGTATTAGAGAACCCACTCAGGGTGTTGCTGAGGACATACCATAGGCATTAGGAGAAGGAACATGATTGGCTCAGCTATGATTGGGAATCTGCCCCTTGGTGGGCAAATCATCGTGGCCAGGATGGGGTCTGGCAGTAATGACTTTTGTTTTCAGGAATGGTTGGGCCAAGGCAACCACCCTGAGAAATGTCTGCTGAATTTAATTTTTGAATCTCAGTTTCCTCATCAGTGAAGTATGTGATTCTTCTTTTTTATATTTGGATTTAAAGATTTAAGCAGAGGGGCACCTGGGTGGCTCAGTCGGTTAAGCGGCCGACTTCGGCTCAGGTCATGATCTCGCGGTCCGTGAGTTTGAGCCCCACATCGGGCTCTGTGCTGACAGCTCAGAGCCTGGAGCCTGTTTCAGATTCTGTGTCTCCCTCTCTCTGACCCTCTCCCGTTCATGCTCTGTCTCTCTCTGTCTCAAAAATAAATAAACGTTAAAAAAAATTTTTTTAATAAAAAAATAATGATTTAAGCAGAAAGATTTATTTCAGTAATAAGTTCAAAGTTTAAGGGACATAAATAACTCAGAAAAAAAGCATAAAATTGCCGGTAAGTAAAGAGATCCTAGGAAGTAAAAGGAAAAAAAACCCAACTGTAGCGGGTTGTGTTAATGAGAATAATAGAGCTAATGCTTATGGAACACTTCTATGCCAGCCACTGGTCGCAAAGCACTCCACATTTATTTTGCTATTTAATCCTCATAAAACCTCCAAGAAGTAAATCTTGTTACTACTACTATTACTACTATTGTTCAGTGAAGAAAAGAATGAGGCAGAGAAGATCAATAGTGCTACTGAGAGTGTGGTCTGACAATTGGTGCCCAGCATAGATAGTTTGTAACTGGACTGGGAGGGATTACATATAGAAACAGAGAGTCAGTGATTAGAAACTTTTATAGCTATTTGACAGAGTAATTGTATATCTGATGAATCAGTTAATTTAGAACATGGGTTTGTGGTTTGTGTGTCTTTGGGTTTGTGTTTTTTTGTTTGTTTTTTTAGCTTGTTATGGAAAATTTGAGCAAATACAAAATAAACAGAATAGTAAACACCCACATATCCACACCACATATCCACACTCACATATCCATCACCAGCTCCTGAATTACCTTTATTAGCTATAACTTGTTCCACTCCCCACCTACCACTTACTGTTTTATAAGGTTCTTTTTTTTATTTAAATAAGTTGAAATGCACAAATCTAAACGATAGAATTTGATTGTTATTATTTTTTTAATTTAAATTCAAGTTAGTTACATATATTATAGTATTGGTTTCAGGATTAGAATTTGGTGGTTCATTACGTACATATAACACCCAGTGCCCATCCCAACAAGTGCCCTCCTTAATGCCTATTGCCCATTTGGCCCACCCCCCACCTACCTCCCCTCTAGTTTGTTCTCTGTATTTAAGAGTCTCTTATGTTTTGCCTTCCTTTTTGTTTTTATCTTATTTTATTTTTCCTTCCCTTCCCCTATCTATGTTCTTCTGTTTTGTTACTTAAATTCCACATATGAGTGAAATCATATGGTATCAGTTTTTTCTGACTGACTTATTTCACTTAGCATCATATACTCTAGCTCCATCCATGTTGTTGCAAATGGCAAGATTTCATTCTTTTTGATCACCAAATAATATTCCATTGTATATGTGCGTGCCTGTGTGTGTGTGTGAGTGTGTGTGTGTGTGTGTGTGTGTGTGTGTGTGTGTGTGTATACACACCACATCTTTATCCATTCATCAGTTGATGGACATCTGGGCTCTTTCCATAATTTGGCTATTGTTGATAGTACTGCTGTAAACATTGGGGTGCATGTGCCCTTTGAATCAGCATTTTTGTATCTTTTAGATAAATACCTAGTACAAATGCTAGGTAGTAGGGTAGTTCAATTTTTAATTTTTTGAGGTACCTCCATATTTTTTTTCGAGAGTGGTTACACTGGTTTGCGTTCCCAGTCAAGAGTTCAAAAGTGTTCCCCTTTCTCTGCATCCTTGCCAACATCTGTTGTTTCCAGAGTTGTTAATTTTAGCCATTTTCACAGGTGTGAAGTGATATCTCATTGTGGTTTTGATTTGTATTTCCCTGATAAGTGGTGTTGAGCATCTTTTCATGTGTCTGTTAGCCATCTGGATGTCTTCTTTGGAAAAGTGTCTATTCATGTCTTCTGCCCATTTCTTCACTGGATTATTTGTTTTTTTGGGTGTTGAGTTTGACAAGTTTTTTATAGATTTTGGATAGTTACCCTTTATCCAATAGTTCATTTGCATATATCTTCTTCCATTCCATTGGTTGCCTTTTAGTTTCGTTGATTGTTTCCTTTGCTGTGCGGAAGCTTGTTATCTTTTTAAAAAACTTTTTTTAAATGTTTTATTTTTGAGAGAGAGAGACAAGAGTGTGAGTGGAGAAAGGGCAGAGTGAGGGAGACACAGAATCTGAAGCAGGCTCTAGGAGGTCAGCACAGAGCCTGATGTGGGGCTCGAACCCACGAACCGCGACATCATGACCTGAGCCAAAGTCGGGTACTTAACCAAATGAGACACCCAGGTACCCCCAGAAGCTTGTTATCTTTATGATATCCCAAGAGTTCATTTTTGCTTTTGATTTCCTTGTCTCTGGAGACATGTCTAGTAAGAAGTTGCTGTGGCCGAGGTCAAAGAGGTTGCTGCCTGTTTTCTCCTCTAGGATTTTGATGGTTTCCTGTCTTACATTTAGGTCTTTAATCCATTTTGAGTTTATTTTTGTGTGTGGTGTAAGAAAGTGGTCCAGTTTCATTCTTCTGCATGTTGCTGTCCAAGTTTTCCCAGCACCATTTGCTGAAGAGACTGTCTTTTTTCCACTGGATATTCTTTCCTAAGATTAGTTGGCCGTACATTTGTGGGTCCACTTCTGGGTTCTCTGTTCTGTTTCATTGATCTGAGTGTCTGTTCTTGCCCCAGTACCATACTGTCTTGATGATTACAGCTTTGTAGTATAGCTTGAAGTCTGGGATTGTGATGCCTCCTGCTTTGGTTTTCTTTTTCAAGATCGCTTTGGCTATTCAGGGTCTTTTCCGTTTCCATACAAATTTTAGGATTATTTGTTCTAGCTCTGTGAAGAATGCTGGTGTTATTTTGATAAGGATTGCATTGAATGTGTAGATTCCTTTGGGTAGTATAGACATTTTAACAATATTTGTTCTTTCAGTACATGAGCATGGAATGTTTCCTATTTCTTTGTGTCTTCTTCAATTTCTTTCATAAGTGTTCTATAATGTTCAGCATATGGATCTTTTACCTCTTTGATTAGGTTTATTCCTAGGTATCTTATGGTTTTTCTTGTACAATTGTAAATGGGATCGATTCCTTGATTTGTCTTTCTGCTGCTTCATTATTGGTGTATAGAAATGCATCCAATTTCTATGTGTTGTTTTTATATCCTGCGACTTTGCTAAATTCATGTATCAGCTCTAGCAGTTTTTGGTGGAGTCTTTCGTGTTTTCTACATAGAGTATCATGTCATCTGCAAAGAATGAAAAATGAAAAAGAATGAAAGAATAAAAGTCAAACTTTTATCTTGCATTTTATTTCTTTTTGTTGTCTGATTGTTGAAGCTAGGACCTCCAGTAGTATGTTGAAAGCAGTAGTTAGAGTGGACATCCCTGTTGTGTTCCTGACCTTTGGGGGGAAACTCTCAGTTTTTCATCATTGAGGATGGTATTACCTTTGAGTCTTTCATATATGGTAAGCTGTAGAATTTATAGATCAATTTATAGACCAAATGGGGGAGAACCGAATCTTAGTAATATTGAATCTTTTTCTGAAATTGGAAGTTATTTATTATTTTTAATTGAAATATTATCATAAAATTACTTATATAAAATGAAGATTTATTAGTATTTGAATTATTAAGATATTTCATATTTGTATAATTCAAATATATAAAATGAAACTCCACAACCATGTCCTGCTACAAGAAGATTTTCTTCTTTTCATTTTTGCTTTATAGAGCACTTTGTTTTATTATTATTTTTTTATTTTATTTTATTTATTTTTTTTATATATATGAAATTTATTGACAAATTGGTTTCCATACAACACCCAGTGCTCATCCCAAAAGGTTCCCTCCTCAATACCCATCACCCACCCTCCCCTCCCTCCCACCCCCCATCAACCCTCAGTTTGTTCTCAGTTTTTAACAGTCTCTTATGCTTTGGCTCTCTCCCACTCTAACCTCTTTTTTTTTTTTTTTTTTCCTTCCCCTCCCCCATAGGTTCCTGTTAAGTTTCTCAGGATCCACATAAGAGTGAAACCATATGGTATCTGTCTTTCTCTGTATGGCTTATTTCACTTAGCATAACACTCTCCAGTTCCATCCACGTTGCTACAAAAGGCCATATTTCATTTTTTCTCATTGCCACGTAGTATTCTATTGTGTATATAAACCACAATTTCTTTATCCATTCATCAGTTGATGGACATTTAGGCTCTTTCCATAATTTGGCTATTGTTGAGAGTGCTGCTATGAACATTGGGGTACAAGTGCCCCTATGCATCAGTACTCCTGTATCCCTTGGATAAATTCCTAGCAGTGCTATTGCTGGGTCATAGGGTAGGTCTATTTTTAATTTTCTCCACACTGCTTTCCAGAGCGGCTGCACCAATTTGCATTCCCACCAACAGTGCAAGAGGGTTCCCGTTTCTCCACATCCTCTCCAGCATCTATAGTCTCCTGATTTGTTCATTTTGGCCACTCTTACTGGCGTGAGGTGATACCTGAGTGTGGTTTTGATTTGTATTTCCCTGATAAGGAGCGACGCTGAACATCTTTTCATGTGCCTGTTGGCCATCTGGATGTCTTCTTTAGAGAAGTGTCTATTCATGTTTTCTGCCCATTTCTTCACTGGGTTATTTGTTTTTCGGGTGTGGAGTTTGGTGAGCTCTTTATAGATTTTAGATACTAGCCCTTTGTCCGATATGTCATTTGCAAATATCTTTTCCCATTCCGTTGGTTGCCTTTTAGTTTTGTTGGTTGTTTCCTTTGCTGTGCAGAAGCTTTTTATCTTCATAAGGTCCCAGTAATTCACTTTTGCTTTTAATTCCCTTGCCTTTGGGGATGTGTCGAGTAAGAGATTGCTACGGCTGAGGTCAGAGAGGTCTTTTCCTGCTTTCTCCTCTAAGGTTCTGATGGTTTCCTGTCTCACATTTAGGTCCTTTATCCATTTTGAGTTTATTTTTGTAAATGGTGTGAGAAAGTGGTCTAGGTTCAACCTTCTGCATGTTGCTGTCCAGTTCTCCCAGCACCATTTGTTAAAGAGGCTGTCTTTTTTCCATTGGATGTTCTTTCCTGCTTTGTCAAAGATGAGTTGGCCATACGTTTGTGGGTCTAGTTCTGGGGTTTCTATTCTATTCCATTGGTCTGTGTGTCTGTTTTTGTGCCATAGAGCACTTTGTTTTATAAAGAAATTTAATAAGCAAGCAAACAAACTAACAAGATTAAGCCAAAAACCTCTATTGTAATAGTAATAATAATGGAGAAAATAGGAGCAAAAAAAGAAAAACAGAGCATAGTAAACCTTGCTCTGGAAAAATAAAAATAAAGCTACCTTTAGGTGATGATATTCTGGAAGAACACTCAACCATGTATACAGAGACCATTTTCTTTCAGTCAGTTTAGAACACATGGACTTTGCTTTACAGATTAAAATTAAAAAAAAATTTTTTTTAATGTTCTTATTTATTTTTGCGCGAGCGAGAGCGGGGGAGGGGCAGAGAAAGAGAGGGAGACACAGAAGCCGAAGCCTGCTCCAGGCTCTGAGCTGTCAGCACAGAGCCCGGCGTGGGGCTCGAACTCACAAACTGTGAGATCATGACCTGAGCTGAAGTCGGACGCTTAACCAACTCAGCCACCCAGGCGCCCCTACAGATTAAATTTTTAAAGTGTTTGTAATTGGGACTGTCTAAAATTATACATTGCAGGATCGTATAATATTGAATCTTTTAATCCATGGTATATCTCTCCATTTATTAGGGGTTTATGTTCTCTTAGCAATATGTGATAGTTTTCAGTGTTGAAATTTTATGTCTTTAAAAAAAACCTATTCCTGAGTATCTTATGAGTTTTGATACTATTGCAAATGGAATTTTAAATTTGATTTAATAATTGCTTGTTACTAGCATACAGAAATTGAGTTGATTTTTGTACATTGACCTTATATTCTGAAACCTTGTGAAAGTCACCATGTGGAGAAGCTGGAGCTGGTGTGTTGAATTAAGAATAATGCAGACTATGACCGGCTGAATTGAGGGGCACAGGCCACTCACATGGGGTTGGCAGATAGCTCCCTCAGCATCAAACTTTTAATTTGGGGAAGTGAAACCCACAGGGTCGATTGAAGGAACAGTTTCAGTACACCCACAGAAAGGAAGTAGGGCTACAAGACTTAGAAATGGCAGAGGTGGCATTGTTGGGGGAGAGGAGGGAATGATCTGGGGGGAAAGCAGTCCTCTGTCCTAGGCACTGTGAGCAGGAGATACAGAGCAGGGTAGCAAATACCTATGACCGAACAGGTGATAGGAGCAGAGGTCATTAACTTTTTGTGGGCTTAACTCTAAGTGGCTATTTTAAAAGGTATCATAGGAAGAGCAAAGTGGGAAATTATGATAGCAATCCTAAACTCAGGTCCTTATCTAAATGTTTAAACTTGGTGTGAACAGGGTTATCATACTGTCAAATACCTAGTCCTCAACACAAAATAGTCATTTTTCTCATCACACTCATTAGTTCTAGTAGCTTTTTTTGGGGGGGGGGTCATTTCCTTAGCTTTATGCATTAATAATCATATAATTTAGGAAGGGGAACTACTTCCTTCCCAATCTGGTTGCCTTTTATTTACTTATTTTTTTCTTGCCTTCTGGTGCTGACTAGGATCTCTAGTACGAAGTTGAATAGAAGTGGCAAGAACAGACATTTTTCTTGTTTTGTTCCTGATCTTATGGGGAAAGCAGTCTCAGTATTAAATGTGATGTTACCTATAGGTTTCAGAGATGCCCTTTATCAGAATGAAAATGATTGTTTTCTTTTTTAAAAAAAAATGTTTATTTATTTTGAGAGAGAGAGAGTGAGAGAGCACGAGCAGGGGAGGGACAGAGAGAGAGAGAGAGAGAGAGAGAGAGAGAGTCCCAAGCAGTCCCTGCACTGTCAGTGCAGAGCCCGACACAGGGCTCGATTTTATGAACCTGTGAGATCGTGACCAGAGCCAAAATCAAAAGTCAGATGCTTAACCAACTGAGACACCCATGCGCCCCAGAAAGATTCTTTTCTATTCCTAGTTTGCTGACAGTTTTTTAAAAAATCATAAATAGATATTGAATTTTGTTGCATGTTTTTTTCTGCATCTACATATGACATTTACTTTACTTGTTTAGTATGGTGGATTACATTAATTCATTTACAGAGGTTAAAAGAACCTTGAATTTTGGAGGTATACCACACTCCATCATGCTGTATTATTGCTTTCATATATTGCCAGATTCTATTTACAAATATTTTGCTAGGGATTTTTACCTTTATGTTCAGGATATTAGTCTATTATTCTTTAACATCTTTGTCTGATTTGGGCATTAGGGTAACTTGGTCTCATAAATGAATGAGAAGTGCTCCTTCTTTTATTTTCTGAAGGTGGTTGTATAAGATTGGTATTATTTCTTTGCTTAAATGTTTGTTAGAATTTACTTCTGAAAGCATTTGGGCTTGGGGTTGTTTTGTGGGACAAATTTTGATAATCGATTTCTATAATAAATAATAGGGCTATGCAGGTTTTCAGTAGGTCTTGAATCACATTTGATCAATTGTAGTTCTCAAGAAATTTGTCCATTTCATCTTAGTTGTTGAATTTATTGGCATTGAGTTGTTCATATTTTCTCATTAAACTTTTGATTTCTGGAGGATTTGTAGTAAAACTCTCACTTTTCTTTCCCGATATTGGTATTTTGTGTTCTTTCTCATTATTTATTGATCCATTTTGCTAGGCATTTATCAAATATAGTACACTTTTTAGAGAACCCACTTTTGATTTCGTTAATTTTCTCTATTGTTGTTTTTTATTTAATCAGTTTCTCTTCTTAGGCTTATTATTTTCTTCCTCTTAATGGATTTTGGATTAATCAGTTAACCTTTTTCTAGATTTATGAAGTAGGAATTTAGACCATTGACATAATTTTTTCTTTTCTAATAGAAAGCACTTAAAACTGTGAATGTAAATAGAAAGAGTCAAAAGACTATGAAGAAAGTATTAGTAGCCTGAACAACAAATAATACTGCTTATTATTTTATGTCTGAAAAATAAAACACCCAACAAAAAAGGACAAGGACACAAATAGGCAATCTGACAAAAAAGAAGTATGAATATAAAAAGATACATAACTTGCTAATAACTAAGGCAATAAAATGAAAATAGATTGCCATTTTTCACCTATCCAAATGGCAAAGATTGGAAAGATTGACCAAAGTCCTTGTTGGCAAGGTGTATGAGTCAGAATAAGTGCATTCTTTTTTTTTTTTTAATGTTTTATTTATTTTTGAGACAGAGACAGAGCATGAGCAGGGGAGGCGCAGAGAGAGAGAGAGAGCAAGACATAGAATCTGAAGCAGGCTCCAGGCTCTGAGCTGTCAGCACAGAGCCTGATGCGGGGCTTGAACTCACAAACCGCGAGATCATGACCTGAGCCGAAGTCAGATGCTTAACTGACTGAGCCACCCAGATGCCCCAGTGCGTTCTTAATTTGGTTGGTGGGAGTGTATTAATTGGTTATGAAAGAATTAGGGGAACAAAAGAACAAAGGAGACAGTGGACAAGATGAGCTGCCTCTTGTCCTGAGCCTTCATTTAGAAGGATAATTGGGCAGGATTGCTCCTGAGGTGACATTCAGCCTGTCATTGTTACTTGTGTTTGGAGGTGGATTTTGAGGACTCTGGAGGGGAAAGGGGGGTGGGTTGGTAGATAGCATGCCGGAGGTGCAGTTCTGGCCTTGTGAAGGGTTGGCTTCCTCCCAAACTTACCTGTTCTCTCTGGCACCCAGTGCCTTCACGCTGCCCTTTGGCTCCTGTGATGATGCCATGGCCCTTGTCTGTCTTGTGACGCAGGCCTACAGGTAAACTGCGGTCAGATCCAGCCTTACTGCTCATATGGCCCAGTGCAATTGGAGTTGCCCACAGAAGATTTAGCAACCTGAAGTTATGCTGGATGAAACTGCAGTTTACATTAGATGATCTCCAATTTATAGCCCTTACTTAATATATAATACGGTAGGGGTCTTACCATTGCAGTAAATGATCAAAGAAATTAACACATAGTGGTTGAGTTTAAAATTGGTAGCTGAACAGAACTCTGGGGGATTTTTGTGTCTGCATGAGTAGGGGTGAGGATAATCTTTACTCTTGCTAGCTCAAAATTGTTAATATGTATGTATGTGTGTGTGTATTTATTTAATTCCTACCTTGTTCCAAAAGGACTCAAGGAAGCTTGTCCTTCCTTTCTACCCTGTCATACAAAATAGAATAATGTGAGTAAGAACCACATCATGAAGAATGCAGCTTAATTAGCCTTGACGGTAGCCTTGGTTTGTGTAATGAGGGAATGGGAGAGAACAGTGTAAGATGTGGTTGACCAAGGGATTGGAGCACGAAAGCAAATGATATAAAATGGGAGAGAGAAGCATAGTGATTACAGCAGATTTAGAAGGCGGGTTGAAGATGACCAAGTTTCCATTTCTTTCTATTGGGGATTTGAAACTGCACCATCAGTAAAGCCCTGAAGCTGTAAAGAGTGAACTTGGAGACATCCCTTTTTGACTATTAGAGGCTTATTTCTTTCGAGCTGCATTACTGATTGTGGGATTGCTGGAATAGGTGAAGAGGCAGGCCTGCAATACTGTTGGATTGTGAGAAGTAACTTCATGGTGATCTTTAAAAATACCTTTATTCTGAAAGTTCAAGTGAAGTTTAACATTAATTGAAGCTGTCAGGCAACCTAAAATTTCTTCTCTTTGAAGAAAGCTGATTTTCTTCTCTCAGAGGAAAAGTGAGTGATTAATTAGCCTGTCATTATAAAAGGAGATAATAATGTTAGTAGATACTGAATTTCCTGTTAAATGGATTACCTATTGTGTTCCATTTGCAGTTCATGTATATATTTTAGAAACACATTCATCTTCATACCAAGTCACCACGGTTACAGCCACATAATGAAATTTTCAGCTTTTTCTTGCACAGCGATGCTTAACTTTTGGAAGACTATCTGAATGGGCATTGAAATGTAGCTTTGTTGGAGTATCTTACTTCTCTACCCCGATTCCTGCTGACCCCACTCCCCCAACATGTCTACAAACACACAAACGTTTTCCCCAGCAGTGTTGAGTCCTGTGTGCCTGCGTGTACGTGCGTGTTCAGGCTGATGCAGTCCAGGCATCAGTCTAGCTGATGCAGGCCTGATGTATGGAAATCCTGTACACTTCAGTTACTGCCCTCTGTCCTTCCCTGTTGTTTTGGGCATTTCATTTACCTCGTCTTTCACCGTTTGAACTTCAGGCTGCCAATACTTTTCCTTCTAAGGACTCACGGTGAATTTAACCCCAACTTTCCCAGATAGGTAAACCTCTCAGTGCATTCATACACAGTAGGGAGGGAAGGAGGTGGGTATTCTTATGGGTTTCATCTTCTTAAAACTGTGGCTCACATCTGGACTAGTTGCTCCCAAGGCCTGCAGCACCGCTGCTCTCCTGGGATCTCCCCTTACATCGTCCTGTAGGCTCTCTTGTGATGATTTCCTTATTTTCCCAGATCCGGCGTCTTCCTCTTTCGTGATTTATGCCCTCGTTTTGGTGGTGCACCTCTGCTATTTGCTTCGTGAGAAAGGGTTCACAGACAGTAACTTTTTTGAGCGCATGCATTCTGAGATGTCCATATTCCATTCTCACTTGATTGACAGATTTAATATCAAAATAAAGATTGAAATGAATTTTCCCTTAGAATTTCGAAGACATTATGTTTCTGTCTTGTTGCTCTTGAGAATTTCTGATGTTAACTCTGTTCTTGATCTTTGGTTTGAAGCCTTTTTTTTTTTTTTTTTTCCTCTTTGGAAGCTTGAGCTGTGTTTTACTTCAATTTTCTGAAATTTTACATTCCTACCTCCAGAGATAAGACATGCCACAAATTTCCGCACCTTTTGGAGGTTCTGTAGTATAAATTGGATTGTTTCTTTTTAAAAAAAATTTTTTTTCAACGTTTATTTATTTTTGGGACAGAGAGAGACAGAGCATGAACGGGGGAGGGGCAGAGAGAGAGGGAGACACAGAATCGGAAACAGGCTCCAGGCTCTGAGCCATCAGCCCAGAGCCCGACGCGGGGCTCGAACTCCCGGACCGCGAGATCGTGACCTGGCTGAAGTCGGACGCTTAACCGACTGCGCCACCCAGGCGCCCCTAAATTGGATTGTTTCTTGACTTCCCCACCGCCAGTTTAGGATTCAGCTTTCTTGGGCATGCTTTTCAGGTTCAAATGATTTGTCGTTGTTGCTATCTCCACTCTTCCCTTTGCCCTTGGGGCTTATGTGTAAGGAAATGAACATAAAAAACTTTACTACAGTTTTAGTAAGGTGTTTGGGAAGAACAGAGGTGTTCACTCTTCCATCTTTACCCAGAAGACCATTCGTCTGCTCTTCAAACAACTCCGTTGTGGATTTTGCCCCCACCACTGTATCACTGAGACTGCACACAGAATGGTCACTCACAAGATCCTGTTGTCAGAGCCCCCGGGCACTTCTGTGCCCTCATCTTACTTGACCGCTCAGCAGCATTTGATGTGGATGTGACTGCCCCCTCATTTTCTAACTGATCTCCTTTGCTTTGATGACTCCATGCTGTCCTGGGGTTTCCCAAAAACACTGACCCTTTTTTTTTTTGTCTTCTAAACTGATTCCTTATTTATATCTGGCCTTTAAAAATAATTTTATTTAGAGTGCTTCAGGCTAGTTTTTTTGTGCTCTGTTTCTATCTTCATTCTTCCTACGAGGCTTAATCCAGTCACGTGACTTTAAATGCCATGTATGTACCGCTGACACACACTGAGATCTCTCCTCTGAGCTCCAGACTCAGAAGTTCCCATTTGATCTCTTTGGGCATGTTGTAAACAGAACTCTTGGTTTCCCCTCAAACCTGCTTCCCTGCAGCCGTCCCCACATCAGTAAGTGGCACCACCATGCCCAGACAAAAGTAATTGGATTGATTATTCTCCTTAAAAAATTGGTGTAAACTAACCCTTTATCCAGTAGTCATTTGCTAAGTGAAATAAGTCAGTCAGAGAAAGACATATGTTTTCACTCATATGTGGATCTTGAGAAACTTAACAGAAGACCATAGGGGAAGGGGAAAAAACAGTTACAAACACAGAGGGAGGGAGGCAAACCATAGGAGACTCAAATACAGAGAACAAACAGGGTTGATGGGAGGGTGGGGAGAGGAGAAAACGGGTGATGGGCATTGAGGAGGGCACTTACTGGGATGAGCACTGGGTGTTGAATGTAAGTGATGAACCACGGGAATCTACCCCCAAGACCAAGAGCACACTTTACACATTGTATGTTAGCCAATTTGACAGTAAATTATATTTAAAAAAAAAAAAAAAATGTGTGAAAGTGGACAGGCAACTGCCCACCAGAGGGCAGTACAGGCAAGTGGTTCTGTCCACAGCAGGCCAACCAAGAGCTGTTGTTTCCTCTCCCACCTAACTGGCTCCACATGAGGTCGCTTTTCTCTGCACAAAATATTTTTAGGCTTCTTAGACCACTTTAGAAGAGAGAATGTGGATAGTTATACTCCTTCCTGTTTCTTTTTCCCCTTTCAGGTCTGTTTGTAAATTCTGGGATTTTAGCTATTGGGTCCTCTGCTTCATGGAGTTTTTGGAAGAGCCTGGGTATGAGAAGTACAGATCTGCCCTCCCATGTTTGTACTCTATCGGCCAACAAGGCATAATACCTCCTAGCACTCAGGAATTACAACTGTCTTTTTATGACAAACTGCCAAATCATTGTCCTACTGCAGTTACTCTATAAATGTCCTAGGATCTATTAAAATTCTAGGAATTTCACGCAAGGATTTTACCTCTCTTAAAGCTGTGATGTGCTTCTTTACTGAGAGAATGACTTACCCAAAGAAGACGGGTTCGCATAAACCTTGTAGAAACTTACCCGGAAAATTACATGATTCATCTGGGGTAGGGGGTGGTTTTTCACCTAGCATTTATTCAATGCCTGTGGAACCAGATTGTGCTATCAGACTAGAAACAACAACCACGGAGGTCAGGGAGTTAGCCCAAGTCTCCTGAGGTGCTTATAATTAGGTGAAGGGGCAGACATGTCCAAAGCAAATTTAGATAAGGCCTTCAACAGTAAGTGCTATAGATACAAAGGAAAGTGCTTTGGGAGGAGGCAGGTGGTGAGAAAGGATTGTTTCAGGTGGAGATGGTAGGTATCACTCATCCTATCATGGCTCAGTACATGGAGTCCTTTTGTGAGGTCCTTCAAGCCCAAATTCAGCATCAGGACACCAGCCTCTGGATCGCTTGCTCTGACCCTCCCCAGATGACTGAAGTGCCCTTCTTATGTTGCCATCATCCAGTTCACCCTTCTCTTACGGCACGCTGTCCACTGTTGTTAATTTGCGTGCTACTCTCCTGAGGACAAAGACCGATTACTAATAGACTTGTGCATTCTCCCATTCTGGCTCCATTCTGGTCCTGCACGTGATTTTCTTTTTCTGGAGTACTCTCTTTTTTCCGTCTGTTTCTACATGCTATCTCTTTCTAAATGCAGTGGCATGGACTCACTGACATCTTAAAAAGTAAAGGAGAGAAAAAGAACTGTCATTGAGTGCCTTGTGTTGAACACTCTTTACTATGTTAGGTATTTATGAGCATTTTCTCACTCAACCTTGTTCCTCTAATGCACCAAGCTTCTTCCCCTTTCAGGTCTTTGCACTTGGAATTTCCTCTCATGGGGACTTTCTCAAGTGCTCAAGAAGGTATCTTCCTTTTCTGTTAACAAACATGTAGAGTTTACAAACCATCCTTCTGAAGTTAATTTTTCAGATTGGTTATCCACCCCTCCTCTCAGAGGTGGGTAGGGTCTCAGAGACAGGAATTAGCTGAGGCTAGGCTGAGCACCTGCCATCTCCTCCCTCTCATTGTCTCTGCCCTTCTGGCTGCTCCCCCAGTACATCAAGTCCTGGTCACTGGCTGTCTCAAGTCAGTTTACTAATATTTATCAAAATTGCTCTATTTCTACTTCATTATAAGTGGTAGTGTTATTCAGACTGTACCTCTCCTAGGAGCTAAGGGATTCCATATTTTGGCTAGCTTTCCTCTTAAGATTGGGCAACCAATCATCTTTTAAAAAAATTTTTTTTTAACATTTATTCATTTTTGAGAGACAGAGACAGAGCATGAGTGGGGAGGCGCAGAGAGAGAGAGGGAGACACAAAATCGGAAGCAGGCTCTAGGCTCTGAGCTGTCTGCACAGAGCCCCACGCGGGGCTCGAACTCACGGACCGCGAGATCGTGACCTGGCTGAAGTTGGACGCTTAACCGACTGGGCCACCCAGGCGCCCCTAACCAATCATCTTTTAATTGAATTCGTGTTTAATAATTACAGGTACCATGCTCCCCCTTTCCTCCTGTCTGGCAGCAGCAGGGATGGTGCAGGGGCTGGGGCATGAGCCCCCAGAACTAGTCTATTTTAACGTACAGTTTTGTTCTATATAGCCTGGAAGTCTAGATCCAACCTTATAAATGGATTTATATTTAATAATAAAAACTCCACCTATTTTTGCCAATCTAGTGTTAAAACAGTATAACCAAGTGCTCATCTTCTGATACACGCTAAAATCTTACTTTAAAAAATCTTACTCATCCTTTAAGGCTTAATTCAAGTCCTGACTCCTCTGACATTTTCTGCACCTGTAATAAGTACCCTGCATTAGTCTTTCCTGCTCTGAACTCCCATGGTCTTCATACTTAAGTTTGGCCATTAATCTAGAGGATCTTATTTGTTATTTAGTCGTTTTGTGTATCTGTTTCTTTTTTTTTATTTTTTTTTAACATTTATTTATTTTTGAGACAAAGAGAGACAGAGCATGAATGGAGGAGGTTCAGAGAGAGGGAGACACAGAATCTGAAACAGGCTCCAGGCTCTGAGCTGTCAGCATAGAGCCCGACGCGGGGCTCGAACTCACGGACTGTGAGATCATGACCTGAGCTGAAGTCGGCCGCCCAACCGACTGAGCCACCCAGGCACCCTTGTGTGTCTGTTTCTTAACTGACCAATGAAATGGTAAGATGTCAGTTGATCGTAGCAGTATTCCCTTGATTTTTGCTATGTTGAAAAAGGCACCACTTTTAAAGGATATTTTTAGAGCAAGATTTTTTTAATATGAAATTTATTGTCAAATTGGTTTCCATACAACACCCAGTGCTCATCTCAACAGGTGCCCTCCTCAATGCCCATCACCCACCCTCCCCTCCCTCCCACCCCCCCCCATCAACCCTCAGTTTGTTCTCAGTATTTAAGAGTCTCTTACGGTTTGCCTCCTTCCCTCTCTGTAACTTTTTTTTCCCCCTTCCCTCCCCCATGGTCTTCTGTTAAGTTTCTCAGGATCCACATAAGAGTGAAAACATATGGTATCTGTCTTTCTCTGTATGACTTATTTCACTTAGCATAACACTCTCCAGTTCCATCCACGTTGCTACAAAAGGCCAGATTTCATTCCTTCTCATTGATGCATAGTATTCCATTGTGTATATAAACCATAATTTCTTTATCCATTCATCAGTTGATGGACATTTAGGCTCTTTCCATAATTTGGCTATTGTTGAAAGTGCTGCTATGAACATTGGGGTACAAGTGCCCCTATGCATCAGTACTCCTGTATCCCTTGGGTAAATTCCTAGCAGTGTAGAGCAAGATATTTTTAAATGTCATATTTTTCCTAATGCATTTTACTTTCTTAAATTCAACTTAAAAATTACTCACCTTGTTTAAGTTTTCTTAAAAGCATTTTTCATTAGGGGTGCCCAGGTGGCCCAGCTAGTTGAGCATCCAGCTTCGACTCAGGTCATGATCTCATGGTTTGTGAGTTCGAGCCCTGCGTCAGGCCCTGTGCTGACAGCTCAGTGCCTGGAGCCTGCTTCAGGTCTGTGTCTCCTCCTCTCTCCCCTTCCCGACTTGTGCTCTGTGTCTGTCTCTCTCTCTCAAAAATAAATAATAATAATAAAATTTAAAAAAGCATTTTTGTTATCTTTAAGATTATTTTTTTACATTATCAATTAATTTTATTCTGAATGTTTATTTAAGAAGACTAAAGTGTTTAGGTATAATGCACCAAAGAAGTATTTCAGAAAAAAAAAGAATATTTATTATTTCCTCCTGTAGCCTCAAAAAGCCATTTAGGAAACTACACTCTTTGAAATCTTTTATAGGACTTTGGGATTTTTATAGTTTCTATATTAAAGTCATTTTCAGTGTTGTACAGAAAATTTGTAAAGATTTATTTGATAAAATTTCAATATTTTCATAGCTATAATTGTCTAAACATTACTAATTGTGTGTTGAGCTTTCTAATTCTTACTATAGAGCTGCTTCTTCCTGGCAAAGTTTAAACATCAGTCTCTAAATCAGTTAGGTTAATCTCTATATAATATGATTAAATTAATCTGACCTGGTTACCACATACATTTAAGATACCAGACTAATGTTTATCATGACATCACTAAGAATATTTCAATTTTAAAATTGAACTTTTAGAATCTGCCAGTTATATTTAATAGAAATATTTCTTTTCTAAAGTAACCTGACGTTATTACAGTATTTAATTTCAAAAACCAAAGTAGTTATAAAATGTGTATAAGGCAAAGCACATTCAAAAACTAATGGCATTTCTTTGTCATTTATAGAGATACTTTCTAGTTGGGAGCAATCATGCAGAAACAAAATATCGTGTTTTGAAGATTGATAGAACAGAACCGAAAGATTTGGTCATAATTGATGATAGGGTAAGTATCTTGCAATCCTGAATACAAACAGAAACTTTTGTACCTGTTGTTTAAAGGATATGAAAGAGCCTCACAGCTCTTAGTGATGTATACATATTTTTTTCCTTTTTAAATCAGGCATCTGAAAATTACAATTATTTCTTATGGTTGGCTGGAATTTAAATCTCTAATCTGGTTTCTAGAAATTACTGGTGTTAAAAAGTATGCTGGAGGGGCGCCTGGGTGGCTCAGTCGGTTAAGCGTCCGACTTCGGCTCAGGTCATGATCTCGCGGTCCGTGTGGTCCGTGAGTTCGAGCCCCGCGTCGGGCTCTGTGCTGACAGCTCAGAGCCTGGAGCCTGTTTCGGATTCTGTGTCTCCCTCTCTCTCTGACCCTCCCCCATTCATACTCTGTCTCTCTCTGTCTCAAAAATAAATAAACGTTAAGAAAAAAAAATTAAAAAAAAAAAAAAGTATGCTGGAATTGCGCTTTGATACATTTTGATTTGTTTCACCAAGCAAACTCTTTGGATAAGATAATGAGTATATTTTCTTTTAGAAGTGACATTTTAAGGATTTAATGTAACTCTTAATATTGCATCTACCGAAGAGATTATTTATTACTATGCTTTGATATGAAGCTACTTCATATTAAGTCTGGGCTGCAGACTTTTATTCTATTAAAAATCACCTCTAGGTGATGTTCTGATGCATGAGAGAAATGTTAAGCTGTTCTTTTCCAGATGTTATATTATCTAGAGCAGGAATACAGACTTCATTCAGGTGGCACAAAAACGTGAGACTGTTAGTCAAAAGTGAAATACAGTGTGGTGATATTGAACAGTTCATTGTAACTCTTTCAAATGAAAGAACCTAACTCCCTTTGTATTGATGTTCTGTCTGTGAACATTTTGAATCCATGTAGATTGCCGGTTTCTCAAATATGTTGGTAGCTACAGTTTGGAACCCATTTTCACTAAGTTCTTTGTAAATCTATTTTCTGTGTTATAATAATTTTAGATAGATTGTATATTGTGATTTCCTGCATTCGTGGATATGGTTGTTCTTCACTCTCCTATTCTGGGAGTTTTTATTAATATACTGTATCCATTCTTGGTTTTACTTGGAGATAGAAGTGGTTGATCAGGGATTCCTTTGAGAATCTAAGAAAAGCTATGGGCCTTATAAAAATAAAAGTATATTTGTGCAATTAAACCTTTGCACACAGTCTTGAGGCGTTCATAGATTTCTTGAAATTTGTCTTGTGTAGCCTTTAAGTGTATGGTTTAGAAGATAAGGTTTTGACACAAGTTTTTGGTAAAGCAGCATGTGATCCAATAACTACCTGTAATTGCTAATATTAAAGAATTTGTTGGCTTTTAAAAATTATAGCTTAGTTGTGCACTATTATATGCTTCTCTATGAAATAGCTAGTGATTCTTATAGGCAATACATCATCTAAAGAATAAGTACAATCTTACAGATTGAATTTGTTTATTTTTAGCATGTATATACTCAGCAAGAAGTGAGAGAACTTCTTGGCCGCTTGGATCTAGGAAATAGAACAAAGATGGGACAGAAAGGATCCTCTGGGTTATTTCGAGCTGTTTCAGCTTTTGGTGTTGTAGGTAAGAAATGTATCTCCTTCTTACTACTTTTTTTTTTTTCCTCTACGTAGACTACTAAAAGATAGTTTTATGTAGTTATGTAATTATAACCCATAATCTGTGGCTTTGGTTGTTTCAATTTCATTATCCATCAGTCAGATATCAAATAGCCTATAGTATCTGCCAAGTGCTGTTCAATTTCATATAGGATAAGCATAAATATAGAAATGGTTTGAGCCTTTAAGAAGTCTGTTGTCGGGCATGTTGAGGAATGAAAAAGTAAAAAAAAAAAAAAAAAAAAAGAAAAGAAAAGAAAAAAATTAGCTTGGACTATAAACATCTGCCCTGCCATTCATCAGCTGGAAAAACAGATACTGGTAAAACTGGTTTAAATTCACAGGGATTTCTGGGGCACCTCGGTGGCTCAGTCGGTTGAGTGACTGACTTTGGCTCAGGTCATGATCTCATGGTTCATGAGTTCAAGCCCCGCATCAGGCTTGCTGTCAGCACAGAGCCTGCATCCTTCCCCCAAATTCAGTCATAACCCCTTTACTTCATTTATTCACAAACAAATGTAGATATACTTTTGGCTTTTATGGATTCTGCTGTCTAGCTTTGGGACAGTAGTGAGATGCCCCACAGTTCTGATGTGTACATCATCCCTTATTGCAATGAGTCAGTACACCTGTCTTTGACGTACTATGGATTTGTCTCTGGGAGTCTTAGGCTGACTACACTAGGATGAGGGACAAAATCTAATACATGCAAGACAAGTCCACTATTGTGGTTAAGAGCCAAGCTGTGTAGTGAAAAGTTACATGGGGGTGGAGATTATGTAAGAGGTAGATGACTTGGACCAGGAATGGCCAGGAAAGATTTCCTGGGGAAAATGAGACTCCAGCTGGACCTTGAAGGAGGAACAAGATTTGGATGGATGTGGGGAAGAGGGGGAAAGAACCCCAGTAGGGACGATGGCAGGGGCACAGGCTTGAAGATGTCCCTGGGTCCTGGAATGTTGGCACGTAGTTGGGTGAGGCCAGACTGCATGGGACCTTGGAAGCCAGGCAGAGGACAATTGTATGGGATTGCTTCTCTGATGGCAGTGCCTTATTTTGAGTCTGCATTTTTTTTTAAACATTTAACAACTTTATTTTTGTGCTGTTTAAACCAACTGGACTGTATGCAATGTTAACTGAGTGATTAATATCTGTAGATGTTAACAAAATTAATATGGACTTAACTGTGCTGTGTAGTTTCAATTGCTTATGTTTTTCTGATTAGCACTTTCTATTTTGGGACACTATTTGTTGAAACTTTGATTATATTCTGCCATATTTGAAGTTTTTCTCCATGTGCTCTCATAGCTCTTCATATGTAATCCCTTCAGGTCCATTTTGTGTCTAAGTGGCTGTCAGGGAAGGTCAAGAGTGGTAGGTGTGTTTGGTTTCTTCTTTGGACTGGCCCCTATTTTACACCTTCTGCTCAGTCTTGACAAGTATGTTGAAGTTACATGTTTAACAGTTAAATGTTTATGGATGTTTGCACGTCTGTGTATGTCAAGTGAGTTCATGTGTTTAATTAAATTCCATGAATGCCGTAAGTGTTAAATTCTACTTTAAGTGTCACATATATTTTTTTTAATTAATTAATTTATTTTCAGAGAGAGAGCAAGTGGGATGGGGCAGAGACAGAGAATCCCGATCAGTCTCCACACTGTCAGTGCAGAGCCTGATGTGGGGCTTGACCTCATGAACTGTGATATCATGATTTGAGCTGAAATCAAGAGTTGGACATTTAACTGACACTTAACCCACCCAGGTGCCCCAGTGTTGCATATATTTTATTTTATTTTATTTTTATTTTTTTATTTAAAAAAATTTTTTTTGACATTTATTCATTTTTGAGAGACAGAGGAGAGACAAAGTGCAAGCAAGGATGGGGCAGAGAGAAAGAGAGACAGACACACACAGAATCCCAAGCAGGCTCCAGGCTCAGAGCTGTCAGCACAGAGTCCTATGCGGTGCTTGAACTCATGAACCATGAGATTACGACCTGAGCCAAAGCCGGTTGCTTAACGACTGAGCCACCCAGGTGCCCCATGTATATTTTAAATTAAAGGCAAAAAAAAAAAAAAAAAAAACCCTGGAAATACAATGTGTCTTAAATATAGTAGGTTTTAATTTCAGTATTAGTTACTTAATAGGTTAAACTTATTCCTTTCAATGCTGATACTTATACTTTTTTAAAACGGAAATTTCCTCAGGTGAATGTAATGTTGAATGCCTCATTAGCCAGGGTTTATTATCCAAAATTGAACCTTCCTTGATGATTAAGAGTAACGAAGTGAAGATCAGTTATTGAACTGTTTAAAAATAGCTACCCTTGGGTATTCTGGAGTTGAATTGGGCAGCTTGCCTTTACATTAAATGGTCTCTAGACTGTTATACTGTTTTGTTTTTATGGTTCTTTAGTCATCCTTCATTGTTCTTGGCATATTTGCTTTTAGCAGTATTCCTTGCCTCGTTTTATTTTATTTATTTATATTTTTCCTTGCCTCGTTTTAAAATGAGTTATCTATCGATAACTACACTTATAAAACCAGAGCTTGATTTTTATCAATTGATAACCAGGTTTGTAACCAGATAATTTATTTTATACACAAGTATTAGGAAACTTTGGGTGAAGGCTGAAGGTGTCTTCTTGTCTCTCATAGAGGTGACATCCGTAGGTGTTGCGGTAGCTGTTTCTCTTGCGGTTAGAGACCTCTTACGATTGAGACTATCCTTGGATAATGAAGTCACTGACAGACTGACCTACCAGTAAAGTGACACAATAATGTACTAAGTAAAGATGTATTGGTTTTATGGAAATATATTTTATGTATTCTTGTTCGACCATGTCAGTGAAGCTTAGGATCACTGAAAGAGTAAATAGAGAGTTAATGGAAATCTATGATTTGTCTCGTAAGTCCTGTCTTAGAAACCGTGAGGGAAACAGTGAAACGCAAAGTGCCTATCTTTGAAAAATATATAGTCTGGTTGTCAAAATAATACATATGAGAAGTGACTAGCATGGTTTTCTTCTGTTCTGTGACCAAAATATTTTCTTAGTTAACTTTTTCAGCATGTGTAATTTGTGAATAGTATTTTGCTGGAATGTTTTTAGACTGTTATCACGGTTAATTTAGTTCATCATCTATAAGAATCTAGAGCAGTGTGGGGCGCCTGGGTGGCGCAGTCGGTTAAGCGTCCGACTTCAGCCAGGTCACGATCTCGCGGCCCGTGAGTTCGAGCCCCGCGTCGGGCTCTGGGCTGATGGCTCAGAGCCTGGAGCCTGTTTCCGGTTCTGTGTCTCCCTCTCTCTCTCTGCCCCTCCCCCGTTCATGCTCTGTCTCTCTCTGTCCCAAAAATAAATAAACGTTGAAAAAAAAAAAAAAATTTAAAAAAAAATAAAAATAAAAAAAAAAAAAGAATCTAGAGTAGTGATTCTCAGTTGTCTGCAGTAATGGACCAGATTGTTTCTATAGAAATGTCAGAGACCAACACATGATCCTACTGTGCATAACTAGTCTACAGCTTGGAGCACATGTGACTTATCACACAAGTTCAGTAAGACCCAAACTAGTCTATGCCCTATTCAAGGCAAGTTCATTGATGATGCACTTGGATGTTGTAGCAATCTCAAATTGCTCTAAAGTTTCTAAATCCTTACTTTTTCCACTTGTGTTCTTGTCTTTTCATGGGCGTGGTACTCACGAAAAGCTCATGGATCGTCGCTGGTCCCTAGATATGAGTCGATCTAGTCATATGTCTACCTTATACATTTCTGACCCACTCCATTGTTATTTGATAGCCGGCAGGAGGTTTGGGCAACCACTGAATGGGATCACTCCCATTTGAGAGCATTCCTCCCAAAGTTGTTTTATTTGATCTTGGGGCACATGGATGAAGTTGGTGGCTAGTTACCTATAGTCTTTACTAGGCTTAGCTCTGTGACATCCCAGCCCCTTTTGCTACATAGCTTCAGGTCAATGTCCTTTTTCTGCCTGTCAGAGGATACTGTTCTAAGTTTCTAGCATATTGAAGGGGAGTAGTAGAATAAGTATCATTGTAGACTAAGACACAGTTGTTATTTAAAGCAACACACTTAGAAATGGATTTTAGGGTGACTTGGGCTCAGGTCCTGATCTCACAGTTTGTGGGCGCGAGCCATGCTGACAGCTCAGAGTCCGGAGCCTGGTTCAGTTTCTGTGTGTCCCTCTCTTTCTGCCCTCCTCTCTCTCTCTCTCTCTCTCTCTCTCTCTCTCTCAAAAATGCATTTGATTAAATTAAAAAATTAAAAAAAAAAAAGAAATGGATTGCAGATCCATGATAATAATGAAGATAACAGCAACATAGTGTGAGCCTCAGACCAGTAAGGGACCAGTAGATTTGGTGTTAGAGAGTCACTGGTTCTAGAGGGCTCCGTTGTGCCTAGATCCTATGTACCTTATGGAGGTTTTTCATGCTTCTCTGCCAGAGTGCTGTTCTCCCTAAAGGCTTTTAAGATAATGACTGGCTGGCATGGTGGTGACCCCTGAAGTGGGTACTGCATTCTTCTCTGTTGGTGGGCTGGTGGGGTCCTCTCCAGCCACCAGAACTCCCACTGCATCCTTTTATACTGTCCTTTTCTGTATACTTTGCTCGGTGTCCATTTCAAATGAAAATGCCTTCTCTATGGGGAGAGAGAGAAATCACTTTTGCAAGATGACTGTCATCATGGCTTCTGAGAAGTGCTCAGTGAAATTGGTCTGGGGTCATAAGTACACAGAATGAAGATGAAAAAACTTGTTCTGATTTTGGTGTGTTAAAGTGGTGAATAGGCTAACTCCTGGCAGATGTCTGTGCCTTTCTGAAGTCTTTTAATTGTTGGCTGTATTTGATAGGAACTTTTTAAAAATGAGAGTGACATTTCCAGTTGGTAGTAAAAAGGAAGAAGGAAAGAATTTCATTTATAATAAACCGAAGACATTTGTGCTGGTAGAAGTCTCTTTTGTGCAATATATTTACTTCCCTGTATTCAGATTATGAAGAGAAAGGTAGAATGGTATAAATTGTCTTGAGCTAAAAAACATAAAATTAAAATTCAGTTGGAGTATAGATTGAGAATATTAGAGATTTTTTTAAAATAAAAAGTAAATATATAAGCAAGAATAAAAGGAAAACTCATTCATTTTGGAAATACTTGTTATTTAAACCCTTGAGTGTTTTTTTGCTGTTTCCAAGGGCTTTACTTTTATGAGTTTTATCCTTGTAAAAGGATAGCTTCTTTGTTACTCGCTTTTAATGAGATTGTCATCAGCTCTTTTCCTCCCTGTTCCTGTGTCCTTCAGCTTTAGTCAGGGAATTTTTTGCCAGTCTCTAAGGCAAAGAAAGGAGTAAATGAACATTTTTTTTAGAAGCACTTTGTGGATCTCTAAAATATAAGTATTCTTCACTCTTTTAATGGTGTTTTTTCCTCAGTAGCTTTTTCTCTTGTATATTTTAGCTCATTTATGTTAATATAGTCAATTCCTAGTTTCCTTTTTTTGTCAGCTGAGAATAACAAGAAACAGACATTAGGTATTTGTCAATTCTAGAACAAAAAATACATAGTATCAAATCCTAGCTCAGACGTTACAGAATATAACACTTTGAGAGAGACAGAGAGATAGTGCAGGTGTGTGTGAGAACATGCACATGTACACATGAGAAAGTTTTGAAAGATAATTATGCTAGCTATAAGATTCTTGGTTGACAGTTTTTTCTTTCTTTCAGTACTTTGATTATATTATCCTACAGCCTTGTGCCCTCCATCATTTCTGATAGGAAATCAGCTGTATGTTAGTATCTGACTCTTGCTACCAGTGAGCTGGGGTGAGGGCAATGGGGACCCAGTATTCTTGACCAGTCGTGCTGGGGTAGACTCTCTACAAGTAGGAGCTGGGGAGAAGAAGGAATTCCCCAATCTCAGCAGAGCTTACCTGGGAATAGAGCTCCTATAACACAGAGCTGGAGGGGATGAGACATTCTGGTGGCCTGCACCTTCTGAGCAGAAACCTTGGCCTTAGACTGAGAACTAGGGAGAGAGGGAAAACACTGTCCTCTTGGTTACACCTGCCCAGAGTTGATATCCAGTCACACCAGACTGGGAGAGAGGTGTGAAAGGGAAGTAGGTTATGGTTCAGATGTCACACACTTGCTGTTCTTACCAAGGTTTAGTAGATTTTCTTGAATAAATATTTCTCCATTTGTTATATGCCATTAGAACAATTTCCAGAAACTTTAAAAGTTTTGTTTTGTTTTTATAAATTTTACCAGTTTTGTTTGTTTCACTGGAGAGAGGGTCTGCTGGTCTCCTCATTTTGCCATTTTGGAAATTACCCCTCCCCCCAAAGGGAGTTAGTTTTCACTCCCAAAGCAAAGGTTCTGGAAGCCAAAAAAAATTTAATCAAGACTATAGAATAAGTAGGGTGTTGCTAAGAACTTAGTGCTGCTAAACATAACACATATGGTCTTTAATCACCCATGTACAACATGTGCACTTCAATGATTTGACATAAAATATAGTTTTATAATGCTCCAACTTTCAAGCTTAACTATCACAGGTGATACCTGTGGAAGATTGCATGAAGGATATGCAATTTACTGGATATATTGTTTGCTGAAACCCTCCACTTTTTTGGGGATCTGGCTCCACCTCTCCCTGTCCCATTGAAGTCACCTCATTATTGTATAAATGGTTTCCAATGCGGTGTTACTCTCTTCCTTGGCAACCATTGATTGGTCCAGGGCTGGGCACCCAATCCAAGTTGGGCCAGTCCACGTCCTTTCCTAGGAATTCTGGAATTGAACTTGATAAAAAAAAGTTGTTTTTTCCAGTGAAGCTTTTGGGTGTAAAACTTAGAGCTGTTAGCAGCTGTGTTTCCCATCACGTTTCCAGAGAAGTGGAGGGGGCTGGTCTGTGGAGGCTAGTCTATATATAGAGAGAAGAATGGAGCACATGTTCAGATCTTGACACTAGGTGTTTTTTGAAGGCCCAATCATATTGTTGCCCATTGGTGCCTTGGATCACCTCAGTACCCTTAATATAAATTTCTTTTTTTAAAGGTGGCTCCACTTGGGTTTTGCTGCTAGTAATCAAGAATCTATGAAGTTTATTCTTCCTTTTGAGCAACATGTCCCAAAGTATGTTCCTCAGAACTTATCCTTTGGTTAATTTATTTTTATTTTTATTTGTTTATTTAAAAAATAAATGTTTATTCATTTTTGACAGAGAGAAAGATTGTGAGTGGGGGTCAGGGAGGGGAAAGAGAGAGGGGGGACAGACGATCCAAAGCGGGCTCTTCACTGACAGCAGCAAGCCTGATGAGGGGCTCGAACTCATGAACTGTGAGATCATGACCTGAGCTGAAGTTGGATGCTCAAGTGACTGAGCCACCCAGGTGCCCTGGTTAATTTCTTTTTAAAAAAGAGGATGAGGTTCTTAATCTTTATCCCCCATCGAGATTCACAGGTACATGTTAGCACAGTACTGTAAGTTTCTGAAAACTTACTTGGTTTTCTGTTTGCTTTTATGTACTTTTTACTAGTATATATATTGATTTAGTTTGCATATGTTTATAAATATGACATAAAAGTTACAGTCTTAGCCATTTTCAAGTGTACAGTATAATGTTAACTATATATACCTTGTTGTGCAACAGATCTCTAGGACTTTTCATCTTGTGAAATGAAACTCTATACCTATTAAATAACCAACTCCCCTTAATCTTATGTATGTTTTTGCTTAAAGCACATCAATCCTATTTGGAATGAGACTAAATATAAAAGAATGACCAAGATAAAATGGTTTAGAGTAGTATTTTTTAAGTGAGATATATGTCAGTATGGTATTATAATACCACTGAAAATGTGTATGGCTGTGAATCAGAAATAAAGTAGGAAATGTGTCAGAAAACTTTTGCCTTTTAAATATATATCTAGGGTGCCTGGGTGGCTCAGTCGGTTAAGCAGCTGACTTCAGCTCAGGTCATGATCTCACGGTCCGTGAGTTCGAGCCCCGCGTCGGGCTCTGTGCTGACAGCTCAGAGCCTGGAGCCTGTTTCAGATTCTGTGTCTCCCTCTCTCTAACCCTCCCCCATTCATGCTCTGCCTCTCTCTGTCTCAAAAATAAATAAATGTTAAATATATATCTAAAAGCATTACTAAGTGTAGGAAACTTTATCTTTCTTTTTGTTGCATAGGTTTTGTGAGGTTTCTAGAAGGCTATTATATTGTGTTAATAACTAAAAGGAGGAAGATGGCAGATATTGGAGGTCATGCAATATATAAGGTTGAAGATACAAATATGATCTATATACCCAACGATTCTGTACGAATTACTCATCCTGATGAAGCCCGGTATGTAGCAGTGGTAACTACTGTTTGTTGTTGTTGTTTTTAAATGTGGTAGACCAACTAGGAAACAAAGTACAGTCAAAATATTATAGGTATTATGTTAAAGATGCAAAATACTAGCTCAGAATTCTGAAGTTTTGTCCAAGGTCTATTGTTAACCTCTGTCACAACAGTTGATTCAGGTGAGGATCAACAACAGCTACTAAAGGCATTAGGTGAAATGTTATTGAGGGAAGAATATTCACTCAGTCTCAACATCTACTCCATGAATCTTTTTATTTACAAAGAAAAAAAAAAGAATGGCAAACATACTTAACCCAAATGTTCAAACTTAGCATCATGTGACAAAACTGACATTATCTGCCTCTCGGTGTGAAGCAATGGGAAGGACACCGATTACCTGCATAGTTTTCTTGCTAAAAATATATATGTATTTGTTTTTTTATGCTGTGCTCACCATGATGAGTGTGGTTCCTGTCTGTTGCCATATGACATTGTTACAGTGTTATTAACTATATTCCCTGTGCTGTACTTTTCATCCCTGTGATTTCTTTTACAACTGGGAGTTTATACCCCTTAATCCTCTTCACCTATTTCACCCATCCTCCAATCCAACCCCCTCCCCTCTGGCAATATTTAACTTGAATCTGAGCATGAGGAAATAATCAGACAAACCCATCTTGTGGGACATTCTGTAAGACAACTGGCCTGAACTCTTTAAAGATGACAGTGTCATCAAAGACCAAAAAAGCCAGAGGACTGTTCTAGATTTTAGAACAGGCATGACAACCAAATGCAGCACATGAATATCTGTTGGATCCTGGATTAAAACATATGTGTGCGTACACAGGTGTGTGCATTTACACATAGAGCTGCAAAGAACTTCATGTGCACAGTTTGTACATGGATTATATACTAGGAGGTACTGAATCAATATTAAATTTTAAGTGTAAAAATGATATTCTTTTTTTTTTTCAATTTTTTTAATGTTTATTTATTTTTGAGACAGAGAGAGACAGAATATGAACGGGGGAGGGTCAGAGAGAGGGAGACACAGAATCTGAAACAGGCTCCAGGCTCTGAGCTGTCAGCACAGAGCCCGACGCGGGGCTCGAACTCACAGACCGCGAGATCATGACCTGAGCCGAAGTCGGCCGCTTAACCGACTGAGCCACCCAGGCGCCCCATGATATTCTTTTTTAGGAGATTATCTTTGTTCATAATAGATATATACTAAAATATTTAGGAGTGAAGTGTCATCATGCCTGCTACTTACTGAAAATGCTTTAGGAAAATAAAACATACTTGTGTATTTAAAAAGAGGGGATGTGCATGTGTGTGTTTAAGGAGAGAGATCTAACAGTGAATTCAAACGAAGGACATAATGGGATTTATTGTACTATTTTTCCTTCCAATATTTCTGTAGATTTGAAATCTTTAAAAAGTTTTGGAGGGAAATTAGAGCCTTGGGAGCCTTGGGAATGTGGGAAAAGGCTATTAATAAGTTGATAGAGAAAAGAATAGAATTGATTTATCTTAATACATAAATTTATTTATTATGAACATAATAAAGGTTAAAATGGAACAAAGTTAGGCATGCTTATTTGTTTTTAAGTTTAAATTTTAGTTACACTCTATACTTTTATAGTGTTGTTCTAGATACATGAGCCAAATTTTAAAGGTGGTGTGGCTCTCTTGCTTAAGAACCTCTTAGTGGATTTTGGACTCTCATGATTCTGTCTTTGATGATATATGAAAATGGAGTTGTCAAAAAATAATTGGTTTCAGATTATTTACTTATTCAGATTAAATAAGAATTTAACAAAGTAGTCCTTTGTCTTATACTAACTGAAAAAAATTATATCCTGCATATCTTACAGGAAGACATAGTATGTTGATTGAAAGTAAATTAGGTACTCCCAAAAGAAAACAAAAACACTGACTCAAAAAGATACATGCAACCCTATGTTTATTGCAACATTATCTACAGTAGCCAAGATGTGGAAGCAACTCAAGTATCCATCCATAGATGAATGGATAAATAAGATGTGGTGCATATGTGTGTACACACACACACACACACACACACACCATGGAATATTACTCAGCCATAAAGAGAATGAGCTCTTGTGATTCGTGACAACATGGGTAGACCTAGAAGGTGTTACGCTAAGTAAAATAAGTCAGACAGAGAAAGATAAATGCCATGTGATCTCATTTATATGTGGAATCTGAAAAACAATACAAATAACAAACCAAAACCAGAAACAGACTCATGAATACAGAGAACAAATTGGTGGTTGCCATAGGAGCAGAGGTGGGAGGATGGGTGAAATAGGTGAAGGGGATTAAGAAGTACAAGCTTCCAGTTATAAATAAGTCATGAAGATGAAAAGTACAGCATGGGGAATATAGTCAATAATATTGTAATAATGTTGTATCATGACAGATGGTAAATACACTTACCATAGTGAACATTGAGTAATGTACAGAATTGTCAAATCACCATGTTGTACACCTGAAACCAATATAACATTTTTGTCAACTATACTTCAGTAATAGTTTTTTTTTTAAAAAGTGAATCAGACCAGCACATGTGAATCTAAGGGGTGAGAAAAAGTTGAAGAGGTTATTACTTATAAACCTCATCTTTATGATTCTTTAGCCAGGAATGGTAAAACAAATTATGTTGTTCTATATAGTGATTTGACTGTCTTTAAAGAGTGAAATTACTGGGGCACCTGGGTGGCTCAGTCGGTTAAGTGTCTGACTTTGGCTCAGGGCATGATCTAGCAGTTTGTGAATTCAAGCCCCGCGTTAAGCTCTGTGCTGGCAGCTCAGAGCCTGGAGCCTGCTTCGGATTCTGTCTCTCTCTCTCTCTCTCTCTCTCTGCCCCTCCCCAGCTCACACTCTGTCTCTCTCAAAAATAAATAAATTTTAAAAATAATTAAAAAATTAAAATTATTTATTAAAATAGTGAAATTACTGTAGGATTAATACTGTGTAGCAGTGGACATTATCCAGAGTAAGATACAATTATATTAATAGTTTGTTATAGGTAGGCTGAAGTAGTATTACTAGATAGTTAAAACTTGTAATGTATTTATAAAACTATCTAATGCAATAAGTCACTTAAGTTAAAAGATTTGGTGGTGTGCCTGGCTGGCTCAGTTGGAAGAGCATGCAAGTCTTGATCTTTGAGTCATGAGTTTGAGCCCCATATTGGGTGCAGAGATTACTAAAAAGTAAATAAATAAACTTAAAAAAAGACTTGGTAAAATATTAGGAAATACAAATACAGTACAACTCAACATTTTATACAAAATGAGAAGTAGAGGTTATCCCTGCAATGCATGGTTGTATCAGCACTAGAAAATTTTGCTGGAGCACTTTACTACATTAAAATATTTTGGGGAAACCTATGATCATCTTAATATTTGTAGAAAATATGCTTAACAAACTCAGTACCCGTTTGTGATCAAAAGTCTTTAAAAAGTTGAAAGAATTTGAAAAAATGTTAACATGTATTAATCCTGAGGGATAGATATGCAGATACTTTATTCTGTACGTTTGGGGTTTTTTTGTTGTTTTTTTTGTTTTGTTTTGTTTTTGCAGTTGAAAAACTTTACAACTTAAAATCATGGTGACCCACGAACATTTTTGCTTGTTTTCATTACTCTCCTCTTTCCAACCTCAAAGCATTTGCAAAGCACATAATTGTAAAAACAAGAACAGTATTTACTTCTGTCTTGCCCTGAGTCTAAGTGCCCCACATCTCAGTACATGACTCTCCCTCTCTGGCACAATCAGGGATGAGGAAGTGGTCAAACTATAAAGTTAAGGGTCTCTGAAGGGACAATCAACAGACTTAGAAATTGCTTCAGATGAAATCCCTACTGCAGCTATGGATTGAATTCCCCAGGGTTTTTAAAAAATATTTTATTTTTAAGTAATCTCTGCACCCATCATGGGACTTGAACTCACAGTCCCGAGATCAAGAGTTGCATGCTCTACCAACTGAGCCAGCCAGGTGGCCCCTGAATTCCTCAGTTGTAATGAGAGTATTCACAGATATAAATGTATATGTGAGTATAATTAAGCTATGCAAAATAATAGTATTATGTGAATGTAATATGCTTTTCTTTTTAGGTATCTACGAATCTTTCAAAATGTGGACCTATCTAGCAATTTTTACTTTAGGTAAGTCTAAACTTAGTTTTTCTCTTGTTAGTCACTTAAATGTTTATATTATTTTCCAGGAAGTAAAAACAAAATCAGAGGACACAATAGTACTTCCTTTATTTTTTTTATTGGCCAGATTATTTCATCTAAAAACATAAAGGTACAGGTATTTCTTCCCTTTAAAAATCTTATAATTGAATATTGAATGGGCAAATTAAAGGGCAACTGTTCTCACTATAAACATCCTCTTTGTTTTAGGTGGAATTTTAATGAAATATTCTTATTTTGTAATTTTTAATTACAAAATGAAATTTGCATTCAGTTTCTAATACAGAGTTGTAACCATTTCACAGTTCAATGTTTAGTTAACCATCTAGCAAAATTAAAACAAATTCAGGATAGGAAGAACTATTGCAATACCAAGATACGGCTAATGGCATTGTAAATTAATAGTTTTCCTGAAGAGGAATGTAGCATTAAGTATTTGTGAAAATATATCCTAAGAAAATAAATTAGGAGAGAAAATATTAATTCCTGTTTATAAAGGGATACTTATAGCTTCTCTGTTTATGATAGCCCCAAGAGAGCAAGCCAGCCAATGCAGGGACAACCCAAATACCAATAGTTGAATGAGAGGCAAGTAAATTTTAACAGAGCATTGTGATAGAGTATTATACCACCACTGATGTGGCCAATATGTAGGCCTAGGAGATACAGAGTTATTGTGCTAAGTGGAAAATTCTTTCAGCTGTAATATCCAAACTAAAAAGGTAGAACACAAAATAGCATGCACCAAAAAGGACATGAGTGCTAAGGACTAAATGAGGGCCTAGAGTGTTGTAACTCCTGATGCCATGCACTGATGCATTATTTTAAATTTATTAAAAAAATTTTTTTTAACATTAGCCACTTTTTTTGTTTATTTATTTATTTTGAGAAAGAGAGCACATGTAAGTGTGAGCCAGGGGAGGGGCAGAGAGAGAGGGAGAGAGAGAATCTCAAGCAGGCTCAGTGCTGTCAGCACAGAGCCCATGTGGGGCTGGATCTCACAAACCGTGAGATCATGACCTGAGCTGAGATCAAGAGTCGGATGCTTAACTGAGCTACCCCAGCGCCCCTTTAAATTGTTTATACAGTTAACCACTTGTTTACCTATGAAATAAAGAAAAACGTGCTTACTATATAGAATGGGTTATGTCTTCATAAAACTGAAGGGAGTTCATTATTTTAACAGTAGTATATATTGAAGGGCTCCTAAAGAAAAAACTTTCACTTCCTCAGATGTTTATTGAATGTATATTTCCATTGTGTTTATCTCAGTCATCTGCTTCTCTGTCTTTGTTGCTTAATTTTATGTTTATAGCATCTGCAAGTTATCACTGCAACTTGGTGGTGCTGTTAGAAATGGTCCTCTGCTCCATGATTTCAACTTCGTTTGTATCCTGACACTGAGCTCTCTGGCCAAGTCATCCCATAAGTAAAATATGTTGGTTGAGGTTTTTGTGTCTGATAAGTAAGCTTCAAAAAGCATATACTACATTCTTAAGATTCGGCTGGAATAAAGCAGTTACTCTAACTAGGAAAAAATCGATTTTTAAAAGTCGAAAATCAACATCCCTCCCCCCCCACCCCTGCACGTATTGAGGTATTACTGACATATATCATCTATAAGTTTAAGGTGTACAACGTGATGTTTAGATACACATAAATAGTATGACATAATTACCACAATAAGGTTAGTCAACACCTCCATCCCCTCACATAATTATGAGGGTGTGTGTGTGTGTGTGTGTGTGTGTGTGTGTGTGTTGAAAACATTCCAGATGTGCTCTTAACAAATTTTAGGTTGTAATTCATTACTGTTAATTACAGTTGCCATGCTATGCATTAGATGCCCAGATCTTTTTTGTCTTATAGCTGGGAGTTTGTACCGTGTGACCAGTACACAGCTTATTTGGCTTTTTTAGATTCTGCATAGAAGTGAGAACATATGGAAATAATCAGACTTATTTCATTTAGTATACTGCCCTCAAGTTCCATCTATGTTGTTGCAAATAGCAGGATCTCTGTCTCTTATTTTTATGGTTGAATGATATCTGTGTGTGTACGTGCACCATATCCTTTTTATCCATTTACCTATTTCTGGACTCTTAGGATGTTTCCATGTTTTGGCTATCATGAATAATGCTTCGGTCAACATGGGTATGCAGATACCTCTTAAGATGATGATTTAATTTCTTTTGGCTATATACTCATAAGTGGGAATACTGGATCATACGGCAGTTCTATTTTTTTATTCTGAGAGACAGAGAGTGTGAGCAGAGGAGGGGCAGAGAGAGAGGGAGAGAGAGAATCCCAAGCAGGCTCTGTGCTGTCAGTGCAGAGCCTGATGCAGGGCTCGAATTCACAGACCTTGAGATCATGACCTGAGCTGAAATCAAGAGTCGGCTGCTCAACCAACTGAGCTACTCAGGCATCCCTGGTAGTTCTATTTTTAGTTTTTTCAGGAACTTCCATACAGTTTCTGCAGTGACTGAACCAATTTACATTCCCACCAGCAGTGCACAAGCGTTCTTTTTTCTCCATAGCTTACCCAACACTTGTCTCTTGTCTTTTTGATAATAGCCGTTATAGCAGATATGAGTT